>NW_025064904.1:0-674382 GCF_019112545.1 Guyanagaster necrorhizus
ATAGAAGGTTCAGAGTGGAGGCTGACTCTAGTGAAGGTGCTATCAAAGCAGTACTCTCACAGGAACAAGATGGCAAATGATGACCCATTGCCTTTATGTCAAAGGCACTCATAGTAACAGAGTGCAACTATGAAATTTATGACAAAGAACTCCTGGCTATAATGCTTGCCCTTGCTGAATGGTGACATTATCTCATTAGAGCCAATCAGACTTTTGAAATTTGGACTGATCACCAAAATCTATGATACTTCTGACAACCCCAAAAGCTTAATCACTGACAAGCTAGATGGATCACAGAATTATCTGAATACAAATGCACACTTTATCACAAGGCTGGAGCAGCAAACAAAAAGGCTGATTTTCTCAGCCACAGGGCAGATCACAACCAAGGAGGAGATGACAACAAGGAGGTCATATTACTATGACCAGAACACTTCTGGGCAATGATCATGCCAATAGAAGAGGAGATGCATGAATGTATCAAGAGCACCACATGAGATCCCCATAAATGGGATCAAAGAATTGCCTCATCACTCAATTATGAGTGGAGGCTGAAGAAAGAAGGGGGAATGATCTGCTACAATAGATGGATTTATATTCCAAAGGATCAGGGACTTTAAGGTGACATCATCACCACTTGTCATGATCATGTGACTGCTAGACATCCAGAAATTGCTAAACAAAGAAATTAGTCTTGAGAGAGTATTGGTGGCCAAAGATGGACCATGATATCATCTAATATGTCAAGGCTTGTGAGGTCTGCCAGCAAGGCAAGACTTTAACACAACCCAGAGCAGCTCCACTCCACCCAAATGAGGTTCCTTCATCATCATGGATCCACATCTTGGTAGACATGATAACTGGACTTTTCAAAAGTGATGGCTATGATGCAATCATTCTGATCACCTGCTCAACAAAACTCACATCTGAGAGATGGGTGAAAATACTATGGGATGAGGTATATGCAAAATATGGCATGCCTCAAATAGTAATTTCAGATAGAGGATCACAATTCATATCCAAGTTCTTGGATGACCTATATCAACTCCTAAATATCAAATGGAATGCCTCAATGGCATATCATCCCCAAACAGATGGCCAAATAGAATGGGCCAACCAAAAAATTGAAAAGTACCTAAGACTTTTCATCAGTTACCAACAAGACGACTGGATAGAATGGCTCACATTAGCTGCATTCCAACACAACAACAGAGTTCACTCAGCAACAGGCAAAACACTATTCTTTGTAAACTATAGACAAAATCCACTAGTTGCACAAACAGAGTGGGTTCACACAATAACACCAGCATCAATGGACTTTGCAACAACAATGGCAAAGATCCATGAGGAAATGAAGAGCACACTGGAAAAGGCTGCCATGACAATGAAGAAGCAATATGATAAGCATTGATGACCAGCATATCAACATTCAACAAATGACAAAGTTTGATTGGATACTACAAATCTCCATCTGCTGAGACCAAAGCAGAAACTGGCGGACAAACAAACAGAACCATTCAAAGTCATCACTAAGACTGGCAATTCCACATACAAGTTGCAACTACTCATGACTTGAAAAATTCATAATGTTTTTAATGAAACATTATTAACACCATATATGGCCCCTACCTTTCCAAACCAGAAATGACCACCACCACCTCTGCCAGACCTCATCGACGATGAAGAACACTATAAAATTAATGAAGTGCTAAACCACAAAACTAAAAAGGTTAAAGCATGAGGCAGAGGCATAAAAACAACTGTTGACTATCTAATCAGCTAAAAAGACTATGGACCAGAATCAAATCAATGGATCAACAAAAAATATATGAATGTGGAAGAGGCAATTCAAAACTACAAGCACAGCATCAACAAGGTGAATATAGAGGAGATCATATTCAACATTATCTCTGAGGAAATACATCAATCTGCAGTCAAAGTCTTTATGAATCTGCAACCACATCCTATGACAGGTCTAGCAGATCAGCCACCTGATCTCAACAGAGGACATGTCAGAACAGGGAGGATCAATATCAAAGAGGATAGAGAGGCTGATGCTGTGATAGATGAGCCAGAAATAGTCCAATATACAGAGACAGAGTATCTGCTATCTGTGGAACTCATACTAAGAGACATACAGAGAAGAGCAATCTCTGCAGAGGATGGAGATGCTGACCCTGTGTCTAGCCAAGATGACTTACCCTAACTTAACCATCAGAACAATGGTCTTAAAGAGGAGGTAATGTTATGATTTTTCCTATTTTCTTTCTTTTTTTCTGTAGAGATGACTCTTATCTTTGCTTAGTCAGGGCACTTAAGCCAGCACTTAGGATCATGGGAATGCTTAGCTCAGCAATCCAGTTGGTCATCATTTTATCACACTGCTGTGTGCTGTGAAGGGAGAGACAATGCTTCTTTTGTTCCCAAATGGTGATGCAGCAGTAACAGCATAACAGCAGGACAACAGCTTTTGTGGAGAGCCTGGCAACAGCAGGGGTAACAGCTCTATGACAGACAATTTCTTTTGTGAACTTCTATTAATAGTTAGATAACAGAACAGTATTTAAGTAGCACCATTTTCACTGTAGTAGCTCCAGCATTAAGCTAAAGTTTATTCTTCACCATCTATTCTTGAGCTCAAGATTCTTACACCTTGAACCACTACTGCTATTAACTTTGTGAATTCAGTCAGTCTAACCTGAAGTGCAAGATTTTGAACTGTTTATCATGTGTTGATAGTCATGTGGGATTTGGGCTTAACACCAACTCTTTGGTCTTTGCTATGTTCAGGTGTCTCTAGGTGGTGTGATCATAGTATGTGGTGATGATCTCCTCCTGTAGCACTTGGTCTTGTAGTATGTAGATCTGTCTATCATAGCAGATCATCTCTTCCTTCTTTATCATTTCTTGTTTGTGATTCAGAGATGGGGCTACACATTGATCTATTCATGAACCTCTTTTTCTGTCAGCATTATCATAGCACAGAAATATTCCAGTCATAATAATATCACCTCCTCATTGTCACATCTGCCTTGGTCATGATCAGCTCTCTAGCTTAGAAGGTCAGTCTTCTTGTTGGCAGATCCAGCTTTATAGTGTAGTGTGTATGAGTACTGGCTGAGCTCCATTACTCAGCATGCTTATTGTTGATTAAGTTTTTAGAGCTGTCAGAAGTATTGAAGATTCTGATGGTCAGTCCAGATTTCAAATATTTGGACTGCTCTGATAAGATAATGTCACTATTCTTTGAGGGCTAGCATTATAGCAAGCAACTTTTTGTTATATATCTCATAATTCCATTCTGTTACTATTAAGGCCTTAGAGAGAAAGACTACAGATTGCTATTTCTCTCCTTGTTCCTGAGATAGTACAGCTCTAATTGCACCTTTGCTTGAATCTGCTGCTACCCAGAATTTGCTGTCCTGATCAGGAATGGCTAATACAACATCTTGTGTCAACCATTATTTTAGGTTATTGAATGCTGACTGTTGGGATAGTTCTCAGATCCATGGAGCATTATCAGTTAACTATGCTATGGGTCTGACAATCTTGCTATAGTCTCAGATGAACTGATGGTAGAAATTGGTGAATTCCAAGAACAATTGGAGTTCTTTCTTCTTTGTCAGTTCCAGCCATTCTATTACCCTAGCTACTTTGATTGAATCCATCTGGATACTCCCTTCACTGATGATGACTCCAAGGTATTCAGTCTCTGATACTTTGAATTTGCACTTCTCCACTTTAAGGAAGAGTTTGTGTTTCCTCATCAGGGTGAGCACTTGGCAGACTAGCTTCTGGTGTTCCTTTTTTGTCTTGGATATAATTAGGATATCATCCAAGTAAATAGTTACCTTTCTCATGATAATGAGCTCTTTGAATATATTGTTCATCATCCACTGAAAGGGCATAGGGGAATTAGTCAATCTGAAGAACATGACTGTTAGCTCAAATAGTCTTTAGTTGGTTTGAAAGACAGCTTTCCACTCATCACCTTCTTTGATATAGATGTTATTGTACCTCTATCTGACATCAAGTTTGGTGTAGTACTTGGCATCTTGGAGTTTGTCTATTAACTCTGAGATTAACAGAAGAGGATAATAATTCTTGATTGTCATTTTGTTGAGCTTCCAGTAATCCTGTACTGGTCAGAGCTTGCCATCCTTCTTTTTGATGAAGAAAAATGACAAAGCCATAGGGGACTTTGAGGGCCTAATCCTTTTAGAGGAGAGATTCTCATCCAGGAACTTATTGAGTTCCTGCTGCTTGTGATTTCTGAGTGGATATGTTTTACAATTGAGATTGGCATTAGCATTCAGGATCAGCTTAATAGCATGATTCTAGAGTTTTGGAGCTGAGAGTTTGTCAAAACTCTCCTTTTTAAACAGGTCTTTGAAGTCTCAGACCCACTCAGATACCATCTCTTTGAATGTCTTTTTCTCTTTCTGTTTATATGCCTTTGCTGCCAAATCATTGGCATAGTGTATGACATGTATGTGGATTTCCTTCTACATGTCAATAATGAGGATGGTTTCACCATCCTTCATCTCTTCATCCCATCTGTCTTCAGAGTTCTCATCAGATAGTTCAAATAGAATCTTCTGACATTTGTACCAGGCAAACATTACTTTTCCAGTTTTCCAGTTAATCAGTGGATTGTATCTGATTAGCCAGTCATGCCTGAGGAATAGTTCTTTAGTTTTCAGGTCAGTCACAGCTAGATCAATTCATTTGGAGTGATTTCCAACCATGAGTCAGAGTTCAACAAATTTGGTAATTAAACTGGCTTGGTTCTTGGTCCCATCCACATTGTACATGAGAATGGGGGCCATGGTGGATCAAGTGGGCAGTTAGTGCTTAGTGATGAAAGCATGGTTGATCAAGCTGTCAGTGCAGCCACTATTGACTAGAATGATTACCAAGTGAACTGTTCAGTTAGTGAGTGTCTCAACCTGGACTTTGATCATAAGGTCTTATCCTCTGGTCTTGATTCTGCAGATATATCACCAAGGTTCATTCAACTCATCAAGCTATTTAAGAGCTCAGCTCTTTTCTGCCTTCCATATTCCTTTGATTGTCTCATCAATCATCTCCTCAGCTTGGGTCTTATATACCCAGTTTCTGAGTACTGCCTTTGCCATCTCCTTTGTTGATGCTTCTCTGATAACCCTCTATGTCTATTTAGTTTTAAATAGTTGGAGCCATACCTTGAGGGCCTCTCTCTCTGTTCGGCCTGTAGGCACTTGAGTTTGTTCTTTCAGTGATTCTTTGGTGTGGGCAATAGATGGTTCAGGTATATTCAAATGCATATATAATTTAGTCATAGGAGTAACTACAGAGGTAGTATCAGTCCATTTATTAAGTACTATCCTCATATCATAAAGTCTTTTAGCTGACCCAGTGGAATCACTCACTGGTCAGCCCTGTTTTTTACTTCCTCCACTTTTGTCTCCATGTCTAAGTCCTCTTCTTCTTTCTGGAGTTCAGTGATTTGCACCTGTATGTCTTTTTGAGTGTTTCTTCTTTGGGCAATTCTTTGACATGTGGCTCTTCTGACTATAATTGAAACATTTCTCTTTCTTCTTGAGCCAGTCTATATCTATTGGTTTTCCTGTCCCAGTATAAGTTATTCTGGTGTCCATCTTCTGAGTCAAATATAATGGGCTGGCCATTGAGAGTCCCAATTTGCTGCTGGAGTTGGCCACCTTAGATCTAGAGGCCTGTGGCTGGCTGGGCTTCTGGAAGTCTTGTAAGGTAGTTTGCTCTGCCTTTTATCTCTGCTGTTCCTTATACATTTCAATGATCTGCTCCTTCTACTCATTGTACTCTCTCAGGATTAACTGCTTGATCTCAATAGTGGCAATCATTATGATATACAAGGATAGAACTCCTCTCTTGAGAGTCTCAACTATTCTTCTATTGTCTGCTATATCATCTCATATACCAGCAAGCTTGGTGAGCTGCTTCAGCTTGTCAAAATAGTCAGATGCTGCCTTATCTCCCATTTTGTACTCTTTAATCTTCTATTTATATACTTTCTGTACTGCCAGATCAATAAACTTGTTATAGAGCATTTGTTTAAATACTGGCCATGAGAGATATCAGTAGTGTCCTCTTATAGTAGACTGGAAATTGGGAGAAATTAAGATCTATCAGGTTTTTGCCTTATCCTTAAGGTAGGAGGCAGCAAAGACAATCTGATTTATATTTGTTTCAAAGTATCTGATATATACCTTGAAGTATTGTTTGCAATCAACCAGAAATCAGTTAATATCATCTGATGTCTCTTTGAAGGGGCAAGCTTTTTGAGCAGGTTGAGTTTACATTATAGGATGGTAGCATTGTTAGATAAAATGCCTATCAGGTTAGATTATTCTTCGAAGGGAGGGCAGCACTATTTGGTTAGCAACCTAGGGAACAAATGAAGGGAGTTATCATTGGCTATAGGACTTCTCTGGGGTACTGCTTCCTTTTATATGATTACCCCATCCTGCATGGTGAATTCTAGTTGAACTGCTTCCAGATCATCTCAGATCAGCTCCTTTCCACTTCTGGTGGCTTTATCTGGTGATAGCTGAGCAGCTAGCAGCTAACTTCCAGCCCCTGTCCATAGATTGCAGTAGCCAGTTGGCCAGGTATCAGGCCAGACTCATATTCAGTTTAGCTGAGTTGCTGATGTTCATACCAAGAGAGTGGAGTATAAATATTAGCTGTAGATAGATGATGCTGTGTGTATGGCTCATTTCAGCATGACAAGTGGTGACCATGATATTGATTGGATGTCAAACTTTGACTGATATAGTGCCATTTCTTTAAGTTGGTCTTCTGGATGCTGGCAATTATACTTGTTGATAGCATATTCAGTGGTGAAATACTGTAAAATTTCTCTCTGTTTTTCTGATTCAATGTCAATATATAATTTGTCCATTTGTGATGCTAGCCACGTAGCATCACACCATAAAAATGTCACTCCTGTCTCATATAGGTTTTGATACTCTCCTGCTCTTGCCTTCTGTATTTCTTTCTCCAGTATATAGTCAATGAATTTATATAGTTTCTCACTGTTTTCTATTTCTCTGTTATCCTCTTTGCCCTCTTTGTCCTCTCCAAGGAGGAAAGCAATAGGCCAGCTAAAGAGAGTCTCCTTGAAAGGTCTAATAGTTGCTGGGAAGCTGCTGAGTACTGGGTCTGGCTTTAGAGCTGATGAGGGCTGGAGGATCAAGGAAGACTGCTCAGGGACTGATTCCAATTGCATCATACCTATTTCCATCAGCTGCTCATGCTGCCTCCAGTCTCTCACTATAGACTCAGAAGTTTCAGTAATATTTCTTGTTGAGAAATAGTCAAATGGCTCAGCTTCTAAGATATCCTTGGAGGGTATAGTTGGAGATATAGGCATTGAGGAGTACTTGTAGCCTGTAGAAGGTGAGAATGAATTTGTCATTCTCATTGATGGTGTCAATGCTGAGAGTGTGCTGAAAAGAGAGATATTCAAGGGTTTCAGGGCTGATGGCTCAGAGAAAAAAGAGAATCTTATCTCTATTTTCCCTTCAGTTAATCTCACTCAGAGTGACTAGGCTGTAGGGTCCTGCCTATGGGTCATCTTTGGTGAGATGGGAGCTGGGCTCTCAGAAAGGAGAGCAAGTTCTGTCTGTTTGTAAATCTAGAGTGCAGAAACTAGAGATGCCCCACTCAGTGGCTTCAAGCTCTTGCTGTTGTTGACAATACTGTATATCATATAACTCATCATTATAGAGGGCTTCCTTCTATATGAACCCTGCCTTGAATATGTTGAGATCATCAAGAATCCTTTTATTGGATTCTTCTTCTGTAAAGTCCTGTCTGTATCAGTTGAAGATATTATCAATAGTGGACTCCCAGCTTGTATACCCTTCTCTGGGTTCCATGTCTCAGGTATATTCTGTTTTGGGCTATAAATGGGGACTGGACTGTGGGGTAGTATAGAGGGAGTTATGTCTGAAGTGTGTTGGCAGTGTAGATTGGGGTCTTGGAGCCATCTTAGCAGCATCAAGAGAGTCTCTAGTGATGTCTCCAAGCTCTCCATATGGGAGAGAGGGATTGTCAGAGGGCACATGATCAAAGAAGTTGCCAGGGAGGTCCTCATCCTCATGGTTTGGAACTGGCAGTGGAATCCATAGGTTTCTGAACCCTGTGAGGTGATAGTTGCTGTTTCTGCTGCTTCAGAGAGGCTGAGGGAAGTATCTAAGTCTCTTTTCTTCCATAGAACTCTGCAAATCCATTCTCCTAGTGTTAGCTTGAGGTATGGCTCTGGTTGGAGGCTGGACAGAGATTCAGAGAGAGTTTGGAATGCTATAGAGAGAGAGGTCAGAGGTGACATTTTTCAGAATTCATCATATATTTTGAAATTCTTGATAGTGCCAGACTGCTCAAGCAGTAATTGATTGTCTGCCTTAGCAGAGCTGAATAATGACCAGCAAGCCTAACAGTGTTCTGATAATAGAGGCAAAGAGTTCAAAGAACTCCTGATTAAAGTTTGAGGATTCTGGGTTGATTAATGACATTCAGTTTCCTCCACACAGCTGTGTATGAGGAAAGAGAAAAGGAAGCTTTAAGCTAATTGTTAGACCCAAGCTTCATGTGATCATAAACACATGATAAACTGATGTCACTTTGCACTTCAAGTGGAATGTCAGAGTTCATTGATGTGAATATTGATCAGTGTGATTGCAAGGCCTTAGAAGAGGCTTGAGAATAGAATGGTATGAAGATAAACTTTAGCTTGAAGCTGGAGTTTACCAGCAAGAGTGAGCTATCTTATATACTGTACAAGTCCAGGTTAATTATACTACTTCCTATTGTACATTGTCAAGTCCTTTATGCCCATTGTTCTTGGGTGTCACTACTGTACACAAAAGGTCTATTGTGCATCATTGGGCAGCATTATCATGTCTAAAGATAATGACTGATCAGACTTGTTGTGCTGATTAAGCCTGTCTCACAGTCCTAAGCACTTGGTTTGATGCTCTGACTAAGCATAAATAGAGGTTAATCCATAGAAAATAAATAAGAAGAGAATAAGAAAAGAAAAAATTATAACACTCATCACTAAATCATGAGTGAGAAATGATGAAAGAAGGAGGAATGATCCATTACAATAGACAGATCTACATTCTATAGGATCAACAACTTTGAGGCAAAATTATTGCCACATATCATGATCATGTGACAGCAGAACACTCAGGAATCACTAAAACCAAAGAGTTAGTCCTATAAGAGTATTGATAACCAAAGATAGGCTAAGACATAGAGTGATATATAAAGAAGTGTGAAATGTGCCAATAGAGAAAGGCATCAATCCAACTATGTGTGACACCACTGCATCCAAATGAGATTCCTCAGTCACCATAGATCTATATCTCAGTCAACATGATTACTGGACTGCTTGAATATAACAGATACAATGCTATTCTGATGATTATTGATCAATTTTCTGAGGCAATCATTTTTGTTGTATGCTCAATAGAGGTAATATTGGAAGGGTGAGCTAAGATTCTGTGTGACAAAGTTTATGCTAAATATAGCATACCACAAGTCATTATTTCTGATCAAAGACCATAATTTGTCTCAAAGTTTCTTGACAACTTGTACTGACTCCTAAATATTCACCACAATGCCTCCACTGTATATCATTCCCAAACCAATGATCAGATGGAATGAGTTGATCAGAAGATTGAAAAATATCTCTGATTATTTATTAAATATTGACAAGATGACTGAGTTGAGTGGCTCACTCTAGCTGCTTTCTAACACAATAATCATGTCTATTCTGCTATCAGAAAAACTCTCTTCTTTATAAACTATAGCTGACACTCAAATATCTCACAAACAGAATGACTCCATACAATGATGCTCACCTTCTCCAACTTTGCCAGAACAATATCTAAAATTCATGTGAAAACATGTATTGCCCTCAAGAAAGTGGCAACATCCATGAAAAAATAATATGATAAACACTATGCCTCTGCTCATCACTATGCTATCTATGATAAGGTTTGGTTAGATATAACTAATCTTCATCTGCCTTGTCCTAAATGAAAGCTTATCAATAAATGCACTGGCTCATCTTCTATCCTTGCTAAAATTAGCACTTCTGCATATAAACTTTGCCTGCCCACTGCATGGAAGATCTATGATGTGTTTAATGAAACCTTACTCACTCCATACATCACCTCTGCATTCTCAAACTAAGACTGTCTGCCACTATCCAAATCTGAACTAATTGATGATAAAGAACACTATAAAGTCAATCAAGTTCTTAATCACAGACTCCACAATGTTCACATGTATAGTGGAAGAACTCAAACAACAGTTAATTATTTGGTTAGTTGAAAGGGTTATAGCCCTAAATCTAATCAATAGATCAACAAATAATATATGAATGCTAATAATGCAATTTGTGATTATAAACTCTCTCTTGAATAGCTATTAGAATGATGGTCTTAAGAGAGAGAGTAATATTATGATTTTTCTATTTTTCTTTCTTGATTAACCTCTATTTATGCTTAGTCAGAGCATCTAAATCAGCATTTAGGACTGTAAGCACAGACTTAGTTACTATAATAGGCCAAGTCTGTCATTATCTTCTGACATGATGATGACTCAACAATAAACAATACTCTTTTGTAGATAGTAATGATACTCAAGGACAAAGGAGCACTATAGCATAAAAACTCATAATTAGTAGGGATATATTGAACTTGGACTTGAACAGTATATAAGTAGTGTAGCTCTCACTGCATATCTCTAGCTTTGAGCTAAAGTTTATTCTTCTACCATTTTACCTCAAGCTAACTTGCTACAGTCTTGAAACATAATGCTATATAAACACATATAGTGAACTTAGGTATGACTATATAAACTCAATACAGCATCTATTTATCATATGTTTTAGTCACATGTCACTTGGGCTTAACACAGTATGACTAGGCAGAATGGCTCTCCTTAGTGGGATTCACTCACAACAACTGAGAAAACTCTGCTATAAGCTTTAGCTTATTCTTTATAAACACTGATATACACTCTAACACTAGAATGAACCCCTCATGAAGAGACAGTCAAGTACTCTAAGCAAAAGATTTCACTGCTGAAATAAAGAAGATCCATGATGAGACAGAATAAGCACTTCTAAAAGCAGCAGACTCAATGAAAAAACAATATGACAAGAAAAGAGCATCAGAAAAAGAGTATCAACCAAGAGATCAAGTTATGCTAAATATGAAAAACCTAAAGACAGACAGGACTATAAAAAAGCTGAATAACAAATATAGAGGGCTCTTTAAGATCACAAAGAAAGTAGGCAATGGGACATATGAATTATCTATTCTGAAGACTTGAAAAATCCATCTGGTCTTCAATGAAGCCTTGCTCAAACCATTTGTTATGCTCAAGCTGCACATGATCAACTAACACATGATAAACTGATGTGGCTTCATGTTTGAGCCTTCCATCAGAGTCCACTTTATGTGTTATTTGTTGATTCCTAGTGCTTCAAGGCATTGTGTGATTTAGCATAAGAGTAGAATGAGAATGTATAAACTTTAGCTCAAAGCTGGGGTTCTACCAGTGAGAGCTAGCTCCTTAAATACTGTGTGAGGTCTGCTAATAATACTACATACTTATTATGTATCTCTCTGTCTTTTGTGCTCTTTGTTCTGGAGCATCATTACTATACATAAAAGGCTGATTGTATCATCAGACAATGCTGTTGCATCAAAAGACAATGACAGATCTGGTCAGTTGTGATGACTAAGTCTTTGTCTCACAATCTTAAGCACCTGTTCTAGCACTCTGACTAAGCATAAATAGGAATCAAAAGAAAGAAAAAAGATGAAAAATCATAATATTACCCCCTCTTTAAGACCATCATCTCAATGGCTTAATTTAGAGATAATTTATAGTCATGTATAGTGTTGTCAGCATTGAGAAGCTTTTCATTTACCCATTGGTTAGATTCCAGCCTATAACCCTTCTAGCTAATGAGGTAATCCACCATAGTTGTCATGCCACCACCTTTTACCCTGATTTTTCAGAGTTTATAGTCTAGAACTTGGTTGACTTCATAGTGTTCTTCATCATTGATAAGATCAGACAGCAGAGGCAGTGGTCATTCCTGGTTAGAGAATGCAGGACCAATATATGGTGTCAGCAATGCCTCATTGAAGACATTATGGATTTTCCAGGTTGTGGGTAGTTTCAGTTTGTAGGTGCTGGTGCCTACTTTTGTTGTTACTGCAAATGGGCTAGTTCACTTGTTAGCCAATTTGCATTTGAGCTGTGGGAGGTGAAGATTAGTTGTGTCCAGCCATACTTTGTCATTGAGAGAATAATTGTGAGCTGCATGGCAATGTTTGTCATATTAATTTTTCATACTCATAGCAGTCTTGTCAAGGGCTGTCTTGATTTCTGCATAGATTTTTGCTATTGTGATTGCAAAATCCATGGAGGCAGGGATGATGGTTCAATGTCATTCTGTTTATGTAGTGTGAAGATGTCATCCATAGTTTATGAAGAATGGGGTTTTTTCTATTGCTGAGTGTACTCAATTGTTGTGTTAAAAGGTAGCAAGAGCAAGCCATTCCATCCAGTCATCTTGTTGATAGTTGATAAAGAGGCAAAGATATTTTTCTACCTCTTAGTTCACATGCTCCATCTGCCTATCAGTTTGGGAGTGATAAGCAGTAGAGGTGTTGTGTTTGATGAAAAGAAGTCAATAGAGGTCATCAAGAAATTTCAAGATGAACTGAGGTCCTCAATCAGAGATAACTATCTGTGGCATACCATATTTAGCATAAACTTCATCTTATAAGATCTTTGCCCATCCTTTGGAGGTTAATTCAGTAGAGCAGACAATGAAAATAATGGTCTTTGAGAAGCAGTTGACTATAATGAGGATTGCATCATAGCCATTGCAGTCAGAGAGATCAGTAATCATGTTGACCAAGATGTGGATCCAAGACTCTGATAGGATCTCATTTGAGTGAAGCAGTGTGGCTTAGACACAGGTTGATGACTTACCACATTGGCAGACTTTGCATGCCTTGATATATGTGGTAATGTCATTCTCCATCTTGGGCCACCAGTATTCCTGCAGCACTAATTCTTTTGTCTTGGCAATACCAAGGTGACCAGCAGTGGCATGATCATGACAAGTGGCTATGATCTCACCATGTAGTGCTTGATCCCATGGGATGTAGATTCATTCATCATAACAGATCAGCTCTTCTTCCTTTGTCATTCCTTGTTTATGATTGAGAGAGAGGATCACCTATTGGTCCTATTTATGGCTGTCTCAAGTCACACTTTTGATGCATTCATAGATCTCCTCCTCTGTCAGCATTATCATAGCTCAGAAGTGTTCAGGTCATAACAATGTTACTCCCTTGTTATCAGTCTCCCTCTGATCATGATCTGCTTGTCAGCTTAAGAGATTGGCTTTTTTGTTTGCTGTGTCAGCCTTGTGGTAGAGTGTGTACTGGTACTGACTGAGTTCTGTGACCTATCCGGCTTGCTGGTGACACACCCTCTTCATGTTCAGGCATGTAAAATTGTGAAAATTGTGAATACATAGACTGCATTCTAGTCCAGTAAGCATGTAACAGAAAATAGGACTAGAGCACACAGAAACCTAGCTATCATAATGCTAAACTGAAGTAGCAATAAGCAGAGTGCATGGTCTAGTAACAGACTAATACCAGAGGGGTTAGGCTGCATGTGAGGTCTCAGCACTTGGCCCTAAATGCACCAATACTATTACAAGAAAACATGCTAAAAATAAAAAGACTACAATCAAAATATGATCAGCAATCCTGATCACATTGATCAATGATGCACTGATGGGACATGCTTTAGAACAGGGAACTGAGACCCAAAGAAAGGTATCTGAATAACAGGGTGCTGAACAGAGAAGTGACATGATAGCAACAAAGAAATAGATAGAGGAATACTACCCTCAGAGATAAATAGCATGTGTACTGCTCAGAGACTTGCCTGCATACTTACCATGCCTTAGCATGCTTAATATAGTGAGGGACTCCGCATCATACTATAGTATGACACCTACTATATTAGGTCAGTTAATTAATGCATGTCAGGCCAGAAGCAGTGCAATTTATGAGCCAGAGAGAATATGTTGAGACATGGGAGAAGAGAATATAACTATTGTGGCTGACTTCAGACATGAGAGATAACTCTGGGGGTCCAGAACAGTTTACTGCTGTCAGAGATGTGTCACTAAGGCAAGAAAAAAGCAAGCAGACCTGGCAAGGCCAGCTAGCTGATGTCAGCTAGTGAAGGAACAGTAGGCACAGTCATCACCCAGAAGAGAATAAGCATGGTAACTGCAATATGTATGCAAATAATACCTGTGAGATCTGACACAGAGTCTCACACTTTGAGGATACCATAGTAGGATTGTATTAGTAAGTATCCTAGTAGAGTATTTAAATATGGTATTGTATGACTGGAAGAGGGAGTTTTCTGACCCCCCATAGTTGCAGTGTATTGGACACAGAAAGCCTTGCACTCTAGCTCTGGGTTTGTGTTAGTAACTCTGGGCAAAAGAATAAACTTATTATTGAATATCATTGAGAGAGCAGTGAGAACTAAGCAAGGCATTGAAGCTTGTGAAGGATTTAGGCCCAGTTTGATAAGAGGTTTTGGATTGTGCTATAACCTGAGAATAAGAGAGCAGTGTCTGAAGGGCATCATCTTGAGTTTTTGAGGTATTTATGACATGTGGCACTACAGGTGGCAGAGGTTCAAACCCTTTGGTCTGTCAGACAGGGTTTCATTGTGTTTGTGTCTCTGGATCATATAGGTTTGAATCCTGTGGGTCTATGATTAGTTTGGAAACTTGTGAACAGAGATCTGTACTCTTTGGCACTTGTGGACATGTTTGTGATTGGTTTTTGCTTAGAGTGTGAAGCTTTGAGTTGTGTATCATGTGTGTTAGAGATTTGAGTTGATCTGAGCTGTGCTTGAGACTATTTGAGAGTTTTGAAGGAGTGTTTCGATGCATTGTATTGAACTACAGTACTTTTTGCCTTGAGACCTGGCAACACCAATTGCCACCTCTTGTTTTGATAAAATGAAAAGCTTTGAGACTTAGAAAGGCCTCAGACTGTTGTAAGCATGCTATTACTATTCACATGCTGTGATCTCATTGAAGAAGACAATTATATTTGTTGATTGCTACTTTTATCACATTATAATCCCCCCATGAACTAAGAGTTTTGTGTGAGTGTGAGTGTGGTCAGTGGATAATGCTCTGCTGTATCCATTTTCATCTTGCACATGCTCAGATCCTCTTCACTGGCAGTTCAACTTCTGCAGTTGTCAGAAGTACCATAGGTTTTGATGATTGGTCCAGATCTCAAAAATTTCTACTGCTCCAACAAGATAATGTCACCATTCTTCTAAGGCGAGCATAATGGCAAGAAGTTCCTTGTCATAGATTTCATAGTTTCACTCAATGATTGTAAATACCTTAGATAGGAATGTGACAGGATGCCATTTCTTATCTTGTTTCTGAGACAGGATGGCCCTGATTGCTCCCTCACTTGAGTCGGCCTCAACTCAGAATTTGCCTTCCTGCATAGGAATAGTGAGTATGACATCTTCAGCTAACCATCTTTTTAGATCATCGAAGGTGATTTGCTGGGAGAGACCTCATATCCAGGGGGTATTGCCAGTCAGTTGTATCATGGGTCAGATGATTTTGCTGCAGTCTCAGATAAACCATTGGTAGAAGTTAGTAAACCCAAGGAATGATTGTAATTCCTTCTTTTTGACTGGCTCCAGCTATTCAGTCACCTCTGCTACCTTGATGGGGTCCATTCAGATACTTCCTTTGCTGATGATGACTCTGAGATACTTGGTTTTGAGTACCTCAAATTCACATTTCTTAGCTTTAAGAAATAATTTATGCTTTCTCATAAGGGCCAGCATCTGTCATACCAGCTTCCTGTGCTCCTTTTTGGTTTTTAACATGATTAGAATATTGTCGAGATAGATGGTGACCTTTTCAGTAGTGATGAAGTCTTTGAATATATTGTTCATCATCCACTGGAATGTTGCTGGAGAATTAGTGAGCCCAAAGAACATGACTGTTGGCTCAAATAGGCCCTAATTTGTCCTGAATGCCACTTTCCATTCATCTCCCTCCTTAATATGAACATTGTTATATCTCTATCAGACATCAAGCTTGGTGTAGTATTTAGCTCTCTGAAGTTTATCCATCAATTCCAAGATCAATAGAAGAGGATACCGATTCTTGATGATCATCTTGTTAAGTTTTTGATAGTCTTGGACTGGATGAAGCTTGCCATCTTTCTTCTTGATGAAGAAGAATGGCGATGCCATAAAAGACTTTGAGGGCCTGATTTGTCTATTAGACAAGTTTTCATCTAGAAACTTGTCAAGTTTCTGTTGTTTGTTGTTACCAAGTGGGTATATTTTATAATCCAAGTTGGCATTTGCATTTGGGATTAGCTTGATCATATGGTCTCAAGGCTTTGACTCTGATAATTCATCAAAGCTCTCTTTCTTGAATAGGTCCCTGAAGTTGCATGCTCAATCAGGTACCATTTCTTCAAAAGTCCTTTCCTCCTTCTACTCATTGGCTTTAGCAGCCAGATTGTTGGTGTAATATACTGCACAAATATGCAGTTCGCATTGGATGTCAACAGCCAAAATAGTTTCTCCTTCCTCCATCTCTTCATCCCACTGATCCTCTGGATCTTCATCAGAGAGTTTAAATAGAATCTTCTAACACTGGCATCTTGCGAATATGATCCATCCAGTTTTCCAATTGATTAGTGGATTGTAATGGATAAGTCAGTCATGGCCAAGAAAGATTTCCTTGGTTCCAAGATCCATGATGGCCAAGTCAATCCATTCTGAGTGATCACCAATTGTGAGTCTAAGTTCTATGAACTCAGTGATTGAACCAGCTTAGTTTTTGGTTCTATCAGCATTGTAAACAGAAATTGGAGCTACTGTTGCTTGAGTTGGGAGCTTATGCTTGTTGACGAAAGCACAGTTGATAGAGCTTCCTGTGCACCCACTGTCAATGAGCACTATTACCACATGGAGAGAATGAGATGTAAGAGTTTCGATTTAGACCTTAGTGAGTAGGTCTCATCCAGCTGTTTTGGTCTGTTGGATGAATTTTCATAGTTTCTAAAGTTCGTCAAGCCACTCTAAAGCTTAGCACTATTTGGCTATTTTCATTCCTTCCACCATCTCATTAATGACTTCTTCAGTCTGAGTTCAGTGGACCCAATTTTTGAGTACAGCTTTAGTCACTGTTTCGTCCTTAGTGTTTCTGATGGCCTGCCAAGTCCATTCAGTGTTGAATGGTTTGAGCCATGCATTGAGGCTCTCTACCTCTGTTTGGTCTGAGGGTGCTTGAGTTTTTTTTTGCAATTCTTTGGTGTGCAGAGTGTAAACTGGTTGTATATTTGAATGCATGATATAAATGAGTATAGGGGTAACTACAGAAGTACTATCAGTCTGACTAGTGGCTGGAGTTTACACACTATAAAAGTCTTTAGCCAGCACAGTGGAATCACTCACTGATCAGCCCCTTCTTTTACCTCCTCCACTTTTGTTTCTATGCCAAGTCCTTCTTTTTCCTTTTGTAATTCAGCAATTTGAGCCTATATGTTGTTACAATTTTTCCTATTTTCTTTTCTTTTCCCTTGGAAATGACCTCTATCTTTACTTAGTCAGGGTGCTTAGGCCAGCACCTAGGACTGTGAGAATGCTTAGCTCAGCAACCCAGTCAGTCACCCTCTTATCGCATTGCTGTGTGCTGTGAAGAAAGAGACAATGACCCTTTTGTCCATCAACTGTGGCACAGCAGTAACAGCACAATAGCAGGACAATAGCTTTTGTGGAGAGACTGGCTAAAGAGAGAGTAACAGCACAACAGCAACACAACAGCTTTTGTGAACATTTATTAATAGCTAGATAACAGAACAGTATTTAAGTAGCATAGCTCTCACTGTAATACCCCAGCTTTGAGCTAAAGTTTATTCTCTACCATCCTATCTCGAGTGACTTGCAATGCCTTGACCACACACCTCTGTTAACACATCAGTGAACTCAGTCGGACATACCCAAAGTGCGAGGTACTGAACTGTTTATCATGTGTTAATAGTCACGTGGAGTTTGAGCTTAATAATTAGCTTGAAGCTTCTTGCTTCTCTTTCTTAGGCCCAACTGTGCTGAGAAACTGAATGCCCCCTGCCTTAAATCCATCTGACTCAAACTTTACTCATGAGTTCTTCAAACTCTTGGCTTCTATCATTGGAATCTTGATTGGTTTATTGGTGATCATACAGCTGTGCCATGGATGCCAATCTATTACCACCTGGGCCATCTGACACTACCAAGAATTCCAGCATATCTGCACAATCCTCTAAAATGTCACACCAGACCTCCCCCTCTACGACATCCCTGCCTCTGTCCAAAACTCTGTCTGACACCCCAAAGAAACAGAAGACGAGCCTGAGTGCTCAACTGAAGAGCGTTCTAGAAAAGAGGAGCAGCAGCAGCAGCAGCAACACAAGTACCCCCCAAGACCCCTGTCAGCAATCGTCCAAGACTCTGGAAACCCTTGGGCTACAGGATTCCAATGACCCCAACCTAACACCCCCATCTCCTCCCCCGAGTGTAGCATCACTGTGTTAAGAACCACTATTGCCCAGTCTGGAATTGGGCATCAGGCTAGAGACTCTCTAGATGCTGTTCAGATAGCTCCAGTCACCAAAAGTGCTGACAGGCACCAACCCTGACATGCCTCATCAATGAGGAGTAGTGGAAAAGAAACAAGGGTCAGTAGTCCTGACCCTTTCTTCAATGACACCAACAGGAACGAGGTCTGATACTGGCAAGCAGCATCAAGGGCAGCCAGTAGGCTGGAATGAGGAGGAGCCCCATGCCTACCAAGGCATAATCCAGTGGTACTAAACCCAATATGACCAACCTCCCGATCCCTTGTCCAGTTCCTCAAAGGACAGACATGGACTAACCACTAGGCCAGTCATACCCTAGTTAGCACTACCAACTCTCCATTCTGAGAACCTATCACCTCTGCCAATGAGCCTGACCCTTGGACCAGGCCAGTTGCCAGAGTCATCCATGCCGACAACTACCACTGGGAGGAGCTGACACTTCTCGACAATGACTGCCCGTTATCATATGGGACAGACACCATCGCCAACACTGATGATATCTCTCTCTAGAGAAATAGGATACCATCAGACCAGGGATCAATCAGGAGTGATGATGAGCATATTGACTCCACTGGAGACCTCAAAAGGGTTCTCGACAGGCCAATTGCCGACCTCTTCCTTCACCCCTGGTTCTATAGAAACTTCCATCGGTATCGCAGAGCAGTGGTGCCACCAGCAGAAGGAGAGGAAGAGCAGCCCAACTGGGAGCCTACTCCTCGATCCGATCCCGATGATGCTGAGCCGAGTACTCAGCCCCACACCACTTGCCCAGGAAACCTTCGGCCAGCAAGGCAGTTCTCTCCTCGAGGAGACCACTGACAAGGGGGCCAAAGGGGATGACGAGGCTGAGGAGGAGGACCAAGGCAGCCGGATGGTGGACCCCATCCTTGAGTGGAGCAGTATCATCAGCATGACCATGCGCCACGAACAAGAAAAGAAATGACAGGAGCACAAGGCATAGGAGAAAGAATTTATTTGGTTATATCAAGAACAGGTAGCTGAATTATGGAGGGATGATCGCTGGCTGTGATCATCTCTGAGACAAAGGTATATCACCACTGATCATGTTGAGAAAGACAAGATCTTACAGTATGCCACAATGAAGTATGCTATTCTTGATTTTAATCAATGCTTCTTATATTATCAGATAATGGTGATGCCACTATACTGATCAAGGTTCAGCAAACAAGAGGCACTAATGTCATGGACCTCAAATGTGATGCCGTCCAAGTCACCATATACAGCATCATCAATTCGAACGGCGACATCAAGGTATTCGCTTGCCACATTGGCTGTCTGCAGCATGGCATCTCAGCTAGCCTGATCTCATAGACAGCTGAGGATCTATCACCTGAATCCCTAGACCAGCACAGGAAGCCGACTATTGGGAGGACAGTCATCTCCCGATGAAGCAACCAGATCAGGTCCTACCGATCAGAAGAAGGATGACCTCAAGGCAATAGCACAGAGGTGGACCATCAAGGATGGGTGAATCATCCAAAAGGAGGGACCACCGACCCCAAGAAGTCCTGTTGCTGATGATGGGTTCTTACACTCCTTTCCAGGGCCCCCGACAGATTGAGACAGTCCCTCTAGGAGAGAACCCCTGAATTCAATGACACCTCTTGATTCGAAGGTGCATATACTGAATGTCAGACCAATGCTAGGGCAGGAGCCACTCTCTTTCAAAGGGGCTTCAGATGATATTGACCACTTCCTTATGGACTGCGACCAATACTTTCAGGTGTTTGCCTCATACTTTCTCTATGACATATATAAGGTAAACTATACCATCACCTACTTTGAAGACAAGGCAAAGGTATGGTGGATACTACTAGCCCCAAACTTCTGGTCAACTACCTGACAACACCACCGGTATCCCACCTAGACAGTACTGAAGCAGATGATCTATGACAAGTTCATGGACCCTGCAGTATGAGAAGTCCACAAGTTGAAGATGAAAGAATACAAGATGGGCAACAAGGTGGTGCTGGACTACTTCAACAAATTAGAGTGACTCAGGAAACTCGCCGGAATCTGAGAAGACATAGCCGACTCGGAATGAATGGTTGAGTATATGAAGTGGGGAGTGCTGCCTCATTACCTCAAGACCATTTCAGATCTCAGCTATAGTATTCCAGTTGGCTATGATGATTGAAAGTCCTGAATCTTCCTAATGTGGTAGGAGCGACAGTGACAGAAGGTGGAGTCAGCAAACCTGTGGGACTGGCACCAGTATCAGGGACAGGGCTCAAAGCCCTCCACCTCTCATGCAACCATGCCCATCAGACCCAGCAGCTCAGGCTCAACTTCCCAGAATGACAGGAAGCAAACTGATAAGGGCCCAAGTATCAAAACAGGTAAGCAGATTGACAAGAATTGCCTCAAGAAGGAGGGAAAGTGCTTCAATTGTGACTAACCAGGCCACATGGCACAAAATTGCCCAGAGAAAAAGAACAAATGCACATGAGAGGACATCAGGACACAGATTGCCAAACTGACAAAGGAGGCACAAGACCTCAGGAACAATGATAAATCTGAGGAGGTAAAAGAAGGGGCTGAGCAGTAAGCAATTTGACTGTCTCAGCCAAAGAAATAAGTAACAGGTCACAAACTGCTGGACAGACTGACACTTTATCCTCTGTAGAATCACACCTCATGCCTAAATTATGCATGCATTCGAATATACCTGATCTTGTTACTCAGAACCCAGAATCGCCTAAGGAACCAACTCCTATAACTCAAGCGCTGATGAAGGGCCGAAGAGGGGCAGAGAGCCCCAAAGGTGTGTTTTCATCAAAAGTTCATCAAACTAAAAATATAGAACAGACTCAACTGCTTTCGGACTGAACAGAGGTAGAGAACTCTACTGATTGGCTAAAGCTATTCGATACCAAATGGACTTAGCAAGCCATTAAAGATGCCAAGGATAAAGCAGCAGCAAAAGCCATACTCAAGAATTGAGTGCACAAGTCCTGGACTGAGAAAGTAATCAACGACATAATTGCTGAAATGCAGGTTGCAGAATGATACCACACTCTGGAATGGCTCAATGAACTACATGGGCCACAAAAGTTCATCCAAAGAGCCAAATCTACTGGAAAGGATTTACTAGCCAAAGTACAGATTGAGATATTAATGCCTTGATCAACCCATACAGTCACTGCACTGATTAACAGTGGCTGCACAGAAAGTAGCATCAATTGGGCTTTCATCAACAAGCATCAATTGCCCACCCAGACAACAGCGGCACCCATTCCAGTCTATAATGCAGATAGGACAAGGAACCAAGCTGGATTGATTATTGAATACATAGAGCTTAGGCTCACTATCAGTGATTATTCAGAACGAATTGATCTAGCAGTAACTGACCTAGAAACAAAGGAAGTGTTTCTCAATCATGATTAGCTGATCAGACATAATCCACTGATCAATTGGAAGACTGGACACATCATTTTTGCTCAATGTCAATGCTGAAAGATTCCATTCGAACTGCTGGATGAAGATCCCGAGGACCAGTGGGATGAAGAAATGGAAGACGGTGAAACCATTCTCACCATTGACCTACAAAGGGCCATTAGCATTCACACAGTACATCATGCTAATGACCTAGTGGCAAAGGCCAATGCCAGAAAAGGGGAAAGGACATTCGAAGAAATGGTACCCAAATAGACATGTGACTATTGGAATTTATTCGAAAAAGAAAGTTTTGATGAACTACCTGATGCAAAACCCTGGGACCATGCCATCGAACTAATTCCTAACACCAATGCAAACTTGGACTGCAAGTGTTACCCACTAGACAGCAATAAACAACAAGAACTAGACAAGTTTCTTGAAGAGAACTTATCTAGCAGGAGAATTCGACCATCAAAGTCACCAATGGCATTGCCCTTCTTTTTTGTCAAAAAGAAGGATGGAAAACTATATCCAGTACAGGATTATCAGAAGCTCAACGAGATGACAATCAAAAACTGTTATCTCCTTCTGTTGATCTCAGAATTAATAGACAAACTTTAAGGCATAAAATATTACACCAAACTGGATGTTCGGTGGGGATACAACAATGTGCGTATCAAGGAGGGCAATGAGTGGAAGGCCACTTTTCGAATGAACCATGGTTTGTTCAAACCGATGGTTATATTCTTCGGACTGACCAACTCACCAGCCATCTTTCAGTGGATGATGAATGACATCTTCAAAGATCTCATTGCCATGGGGAAGGTCACAATCTATTTGGACGACATACTCATTATGTCCAAAACCAAGGAAGAACACCGAAGGATAGTACATCAGGTGCTATCCTTGATGAGGAAGCATCGACTCTTCCTCAAGGCTGAAAAATGCAAATTCGAGGTATTAGAAACAGAATACCTTGGAGTCATTATCAGCAAAGGAAGCATCAGAATGGACCCCATCAAAGTGGCAGGGGTAACTGAATGGCTGGAACCAACCAAGAAGAAGGAGCTACAATCATTTCTCAGATTCACCAACTTCTACCAATGGTTCATCTGGGATTACAGCAAAATAGTGTGACCTATAATGCAATTAACCGAAAATTCCCCATGGAGCTGGAAAATTTTCCAATGGGCAGCATTTGATGACCTTAAACGTCGATTAGCTGAAGATGTCATCCTGGCAATTTCTAGCCAAGATAGGAAATTCTGAGTGGAAGCCAACTCTAGTGAAGGCACAGTTGGAGCCATACTCTTACAGGAACAGGATAATAAATGGTGACCAGTCACCTTTATGTCGAAGGCACTCATGATAACAGAGTGCAACTACAAAATCTATGACAAAGAACTTCTCACTATAATGCTCGCCCTTGCCAAATGGTGGCATTATCTCATTGGAGCCAATCACATATTTGAGATCTGGACTGATCACCAAAATCTCTGATACTTCCGACAACCACAGAAACTCAACCACAGACAAGCCAGATGGGTCACAGAACTATCAGAGTATGAGTATACACTCCATCACAAAGCTGGAGTAGCAAACAAGAAGGCGAACTTCCTCAGCCGCAGAGCGGATCACAACCAAGGAGGAGACGACAACAAGGAGGTCATATTATTACAACTGGAATACTTCTGAGCAATGATCATGCCGACAGAAGAAGAGATGCATGAACACATCAAGAGCGCCACTTGGGATCCCCACAAGTGGGATCAGAGAATTACCCCATCACTCAATCATAAGCGGGGGCTGAAAAAAGAAGGGGGATTGATCTGATACAATGGACGGATCTACATCCCAAGGGATCAAAAGCTCTGTAGTGATATCATTGCCACCTGTCATGATCATGCAACTGCCGGTCATCCCAGAATTGCAAAAATGAAGAAGCTTATGTTGAGAGAATATTGGTGGCCAAAAATGGACTATAATATCATCTGATATGTCAAAGCTTGTGAAACCTGCTAAAGAGGCAAGTCATCAACTCAGCAATGAGCAGCACCACTCCACCCAAATGAGGTCCCTTCAACACTATGGACTCACATCTCGGTGGATATGATAACCAGACTTCCTGAAAGTGACAGCTATAATGCTATCATTATCATAGTTGATTGCTTCTTGAAAGCAATCATTCCAATCGCCTGCTCCACAGAATTGACATCCAAGGGATGGGCAAAGATACTATAGGACGAGGTTTATGCAAAGTACAGCATGCCTCAGATAGTGATTTCAGACAGAGGACTACAATTCGTCTCCAAATTCTTGGACGATTTGTACTGACTCCTCAATATCAAGAGGAATGCCTCTATGGCATACCACCTACAGACAGATGGCCAAACAGAACGGGCCAACCAGGAAATTGAAAAGTACCTATGACTTTTCATAAGCTATCAACAGGACGACTGGATGGAATGGCTTGCATTAGCAGCATTCTAACACAACAACAGAATTCACTCTGCAATGGATAAAACCCTGTTCTTTGTGAATTATGGATAGAATCCACTAGTTGCACAAACAGGATGAATTCACACAACAACCTCAGCCTCAACAGACTTTGCATCGACAATAGCAAAGATCCATGAAGAGACCAAGATGGCACTCGAAAAAGCTACCACAACAATGAAGAAGCAGTACGACAAATACAAATGGCCAGCACATGAATATTCAATCAATGACAGGGTCTGGTTGGATACTACGAATCTTCACCTACCAAGACTAAAACAGAAACTAGCAGACAAACGAACAGGCTCTTTCAAAGTCATGGCCAAAATTGGCAAATCCACATACAAGTTGCAACTATCTGCAACTTGGAAAATTCATAACGTTTTTAATGAAACATTATTGACACCATATGTGGCTCCAGCCTTTCCAAACCAAGAACAACCACCTCCACCACCAGCAGAACTAATCGACGATGAAAAACACTATGAAATTGATGAAGTGCTAAATCATAAAATCTGAAAGGTTAAAGCATGAGGCAGAGGCATGAAAACAACTGCTGACTATCTAGTCAGCTGGAAAGGATATGGACTGGAATCAAACCAATGGGTCAATGAAAAATACATGAATGCAGAGGAGGCGATCCAGGACTACAAACACAGGATCAATATATTGGACATGAAGGGGGTCATATTCAATGTTACATCCGCAAAACTAGATATGATGACAAAAGGAAGGGAGATGATATCTATAGAGATATACATCAACTGACCTGCTGACAGCAGCAGACATGTTGATGAGGACGATGAAGATGGTGGTGTGATGGATGAGCCAGAAATAGTCAGAACATACAGTGAAGAGTAATGTGCTACTACAAGTCCAACAGATCAGCCACCTTGCTCAGGCCAAAATGACTTATGCTAACTTAACTATTGGGATGATGGTCTTAAAGAGGGGGTAATGTTATGATTTTTTCTATTTTCTTTTCTTTTCTCTCAGAAATGACCTCTATCTTTGCTTAGTCAGGGCACTTAGGCTAGCACCTAGGACTGTGAGAATGCTTAGCTCAGCAACCCAGTCAGTCACCCTCTTATCACATTGCTGTGTGCTGTGAAAAAAGAGACAATGACTCTTTTGTCCACCAACTGTGGTGCAGCAGGCACAGCAGTAACAGCACAACAGCAACACAACAGCTTTTGTGAACATTTATTAATAGCTAGATAACAGAACAGTATTTAAGTAGCATAGCTCTCACTGTAATACCTCAGCTTCAAGCTAAAGTTTATTCTCTACCATCCTATCTCGAGCGACTTGCAATGCCTTGACCACACACCTCTGTTAACACATCAGTGAACTCAGTTGGACATACCTGAAGTGTGAGGTACCAAACTGTTTATCATGTGTTAATAGTCATATGGAGTTTGGGCTTAACATATGTCTTCTCAGATCTGTTTCTTCTTTGGGCAGTTTTTGGCCATGTGGCCTTTCTGCCCACAGTTGAAACATTTGCCCTCCTTCTTTAGCTGATCAATGTCCATTGGTTTCTCAGATCTAGTATATGTCATACCAGTTCTAATCTTCTGTGTCCTATAGATAGGGGCTGCTGAGGATCCTGGTGATTTTCCAGCAGTTTGCCCCAACTTGTTTGGGGTTAGCAGGGTCAGCTTCTTGGTGTAGTCTTACAGTGTCGACAATTCTGCTTTCTGCTTTTGTTGTTCCCTGTACATTTTGACAATTTGTTCCTTCCACTCATCATATCCAACTGGCATCAATGCTTTAATGCCAATTGCAGAAATCATCATAATATATGAGGGAGAGACTCCTCTTTTGAGAGCCTCAACTATTTGCCCATCATTTGCTATATCATCTTGGATCCCAGCAAGCTTTGCAAGGCTTTTCAGCTTATCGAAATAGTCTGCAGCTGCTTTATCTCCCATTTTATACTCCTTGATTTTTTGTTTGTGGACTTTTTGTACCACTGGATCAATGAATTTGTCATTCAGTATCTGTTTAAACACTAGCTATGAGGGATACTGGTAATGCTTCTGAGTTGATGATCAGAAGTTCAGAGAGATCAAAATCCACCAAGTCTTTGCCTTTTCCTCAAGATAAAAGGCAGTGAATATGACCTTGTTCATATTGGAGCCAAGATATCTGATATACACTTTGAAGCATTGTTCACAATCAATCAGAAATTGATGAATATCATTTGAGGCCTCTTTAAAGAGGTGGAGTTTTTAAAGTAAGTCAGGCCAGTATTGTAAGACCACAGCATTTTTGGGTAGGGCCCCCATTGAGTTAGGCCATTCTGAGAATGGAGATCAATTCCACTTATGTGAAGATCCAGAGAATGAATGAAGAGAGTGGTCATCAGTGACTGGGCTCCCCTTTGGAGCAGTGTCTCTTCAGATGATTATCCTATCTTGTATGGTAAACCTAAGGTGAATAGCCTTGGGATCATCTCGCACTAGTTTCTTTCCTGCCTCACTCATTTCTGCTTGATCGGGAGGTGGCTGTCTGCCAAGAAGTTGGCTGCCTTTGCTGGTCCAGGGGTTTCAGAATCCTTTGTGCCATAGCACTGAAGGATTTGGCTGAGGTCAGGTTCTGATAAATCAGGTTGCCATACTTTGGATTAATGGGTCTGATGTTTTGGTCTGACTTCAAATGAATAGTGCTGTATACACAGCCCACTTCAGTGGAATGGATGAGGATTGTGGCATGGGTTTCAGTTGGGTTTGGGGTTGGTATGGGAGAATCAGCTTGAGCAGATCCTCTAGATGCCATCAGCTGTATTCTTCCTAAGCATATCTGGTCATAGCATACTGTAAAATGTCTGTTTTTTCAGTGTTGTCTGCATACTTATATTTCTGTTCTAGAGGCATAGCCCTCCAGCAGGTGTCCCTCCATAAAAAGAGCATTCCCTGCTCATATAGTCCTTGGTATTTTTTCCTCTGCTCCTTTTCCATTTCTTCTCTCAGTACTTCTTTGTTGGTTTCTTTGTCTGCATATTCCATAAACTGTTTAGGTCTAAAAGGGCCTTTGCTGTCCTCCTCATCACCCTCATCCCCACTATCCTCTTCCTCAAGAAGGAAACTGACAGGTGGATCATAGATGGATAGGATGGCTGGCTTGAGCACTGCTGGCAAGCTCATCATTGTTTCTAGTACTGGGCTCAGCTGCACTTGGATCAGATCCAGTGGTCATAGGCTGGATGGGAACATTTGGGAGTCGACTGTATTGTGTTCCACTATGTGTTCTTTCTTCCTCCAATTCTCAACTATAAAGGCCAAAGTTTCTTTGGAACTCGGGATTGAGGAACTGGTGAGTGACTCTACTCTCTAGGAATCATTGGAGGGCATGGTCAGAGATGTAAGCATTGTCAGATACCCAGAGCCTGTAGGCTCTGAGAATAGAGTCAGCATCAGAGAAAATGATGTCTGTTCTGGCAGGATATTGGAGGGAAGAAGGACAATTTTCTTCTGCAGTGCGACCTCTTCTAATAGCTTTGCTTCTAGTGATGGTACTCTCTGGTCCTGCCCATGAGCCAGACTCTGAGCTGGGCTCCCTGAAAGAGGATCCTGAGGAGTCAATTCAGAGCCCATACCAACTGAAAGAGGCTGATCCCATTTTTTCAGCCTCTTCTCATCATTGTTGCTGTCATCTCTGCCTATCATACTCTGCTTCCTCATACTCTTGCTGAGCCTCCATCTGAACATAGTCAGTGAGCTCTTCTTGGGCTCACTGTACCTCTGCTTGGTGGGTCTGATTCTGCTGCTGCTGCTGTACTGCACTGTTATAGTTGAAAGAGATCATAAGGTCTCAGTCTAAGAAGACTCATTATATAATTCTGTCTCAAGCAATCCTTCTCCTTGTGCTAGCCATCTCTTCTTCTGGCTGACTTCTGATATGAAGGTGGTTATGGGAATCCTCTGCTGCAGTAATAGCAAGCTTTACATTTGTGAAATTCTGATGGATTCTCCTTCCATAGAGGTTGTTGATTCTCAGCCTGCTGATGGATGGGCTTGGCTGGGGGTAGCATAGAGAGAATCATAAGAGGAGTCAGAGGCTGCCTAAAGTCTCAGAGCCATCCGAGCAGCATCAAGAGAGTCCTGAGCATGGTTTCCAATTCCTGGGGTGATCAGAGTAGAGGAATAGCTGAGGGTGTTTGGAGAGACATCACTAGGGATATCTTTAGGGTCTTGGGGGATGTTCATAGTCCAAGGGTTCTGGAATTCTGCAAGAGCAGGGTTGCAGTCTCTGCTGGGTTGTCGAAAGGAATATCAGGATCCTTCTTCTTCCTGAAGGCTCCCTAGAGACAGGTTGCTAGATCCAGCTTCAGATACAGATTGTCCTTGCAGCTAAAAGAATGTTCTGATGGAGGTGGAGATGTCATGGAAGGGGAGATCTAGAGTTACATTTCAGAGTATGGCATAGATCTGCTGAAATGCTTGATAGTGCCTGACTATCCAAGCAGTTACTGATTGTTATCTGCAGTATAGAGTAATAATGGCTAGAAGACCAAGTAGCATTCCAATGATGGAAGCTATCAGTTTGAAGAAGTTGTGATTGAGGTTGGTGGTAGTGGCTGGAGGCATTCAGTTTCTCAGCACAATTGGGCTTGAGAAAGGGAAAGTGATAGCTTTAAGCTAATTGTTATGCTCAAGCTGCATGTGATCAACTAACATATAATAAACTGATGTGGCTTTGTATTCGAGCCTTTCATCAGAGTCCACTTTATGTGTTATTTGTTAATTTCCAGTGCTTCAAGGCATTGTGTGATTTAGCATGAGAGTAGAATGAGAATATATAAACTTTAGCTCAAAGCTGAGGTTCTACCAGCAAGAGCTAGCTCCTTAAATACTGTGCGAGGTCTGCTAATAATACTATGTACTTATTATATATCTCTCTGTCTTTTGTGCTCTTTGTCTTGGAGCATTGTTACCATACATAAAAAGCTGGTTGTATTGTCAGGCAATGCTGTTATATCAAAAGATAATGACAGATCTGGTCAGTTGTGATAATTAAGTCTTTGTCTCATGATCTTAAGCACCTGTTCTAGCACTCTGACTAAGCATAAATAGGGGTCAAAAGAAAGAAAAAAGGTGAAAAATCATAACACCATTCTAACAGGCTGAATTCTCTAATCAGCAGAAACCATGACCTCCTAAACTTATGGTAGTTGATGATAAAGATGAATATGAAATCAATGCTATCCTTAATGATAAGATTCAATACAGAAAACAGTGGTTTTTAGTTTATTTCAAGAGGTATGCAATGAGAAAAACTAATAGTATGCAGAAAAAGACCTTCCACATGCAAAGACTCTTATCACCAAATATCAGACATGCCAAAATTCTCTAGCAGCTGTCAACTTTGCCTCATTGGATCAACCAATGTTTGATAAGTCAGACTATATTCATATGCAATGATTGCCCTTCATAAAAGATCAAATCCCCTTTGAATGCAAAAAGCTATTTATATAGTGAGAGAAAGATGACCTAGCTGCTGGAACCTTTGTTGATCAACTCTATTTCCTCAACTGCATCAATAATATTTTCACTAAAATTGATGGCAAGGATAAAGCACAATCTCTTTTTTCTGGGCTGCTCTGAGCAATCAAGGATGATTGCCTTGAGGAGAGAGTAATATCACAATTTTTGCCTCTAAATCATGATCTGCCAATGCTTAATGATAAAGATATGATAACACTATGGCTATACCTTATTTATTAATGCACAATAAGATGACAAAGAACAATGTGATAATCATTGCTATCTCACATCTGGAACACAATAAGAACTGTGGCATATGTGTTAAGCTCAAGCAATACATGATCTAAACACATGATAAATAAGTGCTGTATTGAGTTTATACAGTCATGCTCAAGTTCACTATCTATGTTTGTTGGAAATCCTTGGTGATGTGCAGGGTAGACTCCAGGCTGGTAAGGCCAGATGGTATGAACTTCTTATTCTGCAGCTCCTACAGAGCTTATATTTATACTCTCCAGGCTTGTATCTAGAATTTACTACAACTTTCTCTTTCTCTCGGACTTACTCATCAACTCTTGGCATGATGCTGGATTGCCCTTTCTAGAACTTTTCAGCAAAATCCCAACAATGTTTGTGTGGTGTTGTATCTCAAGACCAATATAAGTCAGCTCAAAGTAGAATGGTGAAGAATAAACTTTAGCTCAAAGCTGTTACACATATGCTGCTAGCCTCTGTGTCACCTCAACCAACCACAGATTCAATCATGGAAACCCACCAGACTCTGGCCACTCCCCATTACCTATTAATTTCATTTTCATCATTATCATTTCACATCTGTATTTTATATTGTAATATCTAGACTCTGAACTTGGTAGTGAATATTGATATCAGAATCCAATAGAACCCAACTCAGAATTAGCTACCATTAGTACAGTTGACTATCTCACAATGCATACAGTCAAAAGACACTAAAACTATATGCATTTATAGATTTATGCAGAACCAAAATAGCATGTGATGTAATATGTGACTTATGTGACAATATCATCATTGCCCCAAAATGCTGTCAGTGACTTTTAGGTCAGCTTTCTATGCATCTCCTTAAATAATGCTTCTCTCAACTTTCTCAGCTGTGGTACTAATCCACTCTGGTCATCTTGTAAAACACAAAATGCCTCCAGCTTTTAAATAAGCTCAAATTCTTCTCTTGTAGTTATTAAGGTCTATTCTTCCTCACCCTCCTCTTCCTCCTCTTTCTCCTTATCATCATCAATGACAGTTATTTCCTCATTTTCTACTGCAATATCATGCTTAACAGCAGCAACAATCTTCTCATCTGTTGGCATCATCTCAAGATCTTCAGTATACTCTTTTGCAATAAGATTAACTATCTCTTCAATGGTTGGAATAGGACCAAAGGTGTGATTTCATTGTTTTAATTTGACAAGATGATCCTTCAATATTATCTCTGCTGTCTGGAGCTGTTGAATGGGGGTAATTTGGGTAAAAGATATATTCATTTTTAACTGTGATGAAAAAGCCAACTGATTGACTGTCTCTAATGCTTTACTAATATTGTTCTCTGCATTCATAACAGCCATAAGAGCAGGATGCCAGTCAGCATCAGCATATTGGTTTCTGAGCAGATTCTGTAATGCCTGTTCAATCTCTGAAAGCATGTATTTGTCTGTTGAGGCAAAGCTATGAACTGTTAGGCTCAAGCGTCACATGAACAGATACACATGATAAACAGGTGTTCCTTCGCACTTCGAGGAATCACCTGAGTCCACTTGGTACGTACCTGTCTGATGTGACACAAGGTCAATTGACTCGAGGTAGAATGGCATGTATAAACTTTAGCTCGAAGCTGGGGTATACCAGCGAGAGCATCGCTCCTTAAATACTACATGAGTGTCCCTAATTATAGTGCTACTTATTATATCTTTCTGTGTCTATGGTGCTCACTGTCCTTGAGCATCGTTACCGTACATAAAAGGATGATTGTGGGTCATTGGGCTTGGTTGTCGGGGTGACTTGATGGGCAAGTAGTTATGCTGACTAAGCTCTCCCATGGTCTCGTGCCTTCTGACTCAGCATAGATAGGGGTTAACAAGAAGAGAAAAAGGGAAAAATCATAACATTACCCCTTGCTTAAGACCATCGTCCCGATGGCTTAATTAAGGGATAATTCATAGTCATGGATCGCAGTGTCGGCGTTCATGTACTTTTCGTTAATCCATTGGTTGGATTCCGGCCCATAACCCTTCTAGCTTACCAGGTAATCGACGGTAGTTGTCATGCCACCCCCTCGTGCTTTGACTTTTCGGAGTTTGTAATTCAATACTTGGTCGATTTCGTAGTGTTCTTCGTCATCGATCAGGTCTGGGGGTGGCAGTGGTGGTCGTTCCTGGTTGGGAAAGGCGGAGGCGATATATGGGGTTAGGAGGACTTCATTGAATACATTATGAATCTTCCATGCCCTGGGCAGGCAGAGTTTATAGGCAGCTTCCCCGATCTTCGTAAGGATTGGGAAGGGTCCTGTGCATTTGTCGGCAAGTTTGCGTTTTGGACGTGGGAGGTGGAGGTTCGTTGTGTCAAGCCACACTTTATCGTTGATTTGATAATTGTATGCTGGGCGTCGGTGTTTGTCGTATTGCCCTTTCATTGTTGCCGCCGTTTTTTCGAGTGCTCTTTTCGTTTCTTTGTGGATTCTCTCTATGGTAGTGGCGAAGTTCATAGATGCCGGCATTGTCGTTTTGTAATGACTTGTCTGGGCGAGATGAGGGTGTCTGCCATAGTTAACGAAGAAGGGAGTTTTGCCCGTCACAGAGTGTACTCTGTTGTTGTGTTGGAAGGTGGTGAGGGCTAGCCATTCAATCCAATCGTCTTGTCGGTAGTTGATAAATAGTCGTAGGTATTTCTCAACTTCCTGATTTGCTCGTTCCATCTGACCATCTGTTTGTGGGTGATAAGCCATGGACGCATTGCGTGTGATATGCAACAATTTGTATAGGTCATCGAGGAACTTCGAGACGAATTGGAGACCACGGTCCAAAATGATTACTTGTGGCATTCCGTATTTGGCGTAAACCTCGTCCCGTAGGATCTTTGCCCATCCTTCCGAGGTTAACTCCATGGAGCAGGCGACGGGGATAATGGCTTTGGAGAATCGATCTATGATAACGAGGATTGCATCATATCTGTTGCAATCTGGTAACCCGGTGATCATGTCTACCGATATGTGGGTCCATGGCTGCATTGGTACTTCATTCGGGTGTAATGGGGTGGCCTTTGCTTGTGTGGATGATTTTCCCCTTTGACAGGTTTCACAGCCTTTGACGTATGCAGTTATGTCATTGCTGAGTTTTGGCCACCAATATTCTCGTAAGACAAGTTCTTTTGTTTTGGCGATGCCGGGGTGTCCTGCTGTGGCATGATCATGGTGTGTGGCGATTATATCACCTCGTAGGCTTTGTACCCATGGGATGTAGATCCTCCTGTCATAATAAATCATCCTGTCCTTTTTTGTTAGTCCTCGCTCGTGGTTGAGCGAGGCGGCGATCCTTTGATCCCATTGATGTGCATCTTGGGTCGCACTCTTAATGCGCTTGTGTATTTCTTCCTCTGTGGGCATTATCATTGCCCGGAAATGTTCAGAACGGAGAATGACGACCCCTTCGTTGTCACTTCCCTCCTGATCATGATCTGCTCGGCGAGAGAGGAGGTCGGCCTTTTTGTTAGTGACACCAGCCTTGTGATGCAGAGTGTATTCGTATTGGGCAAGCTCGGTGACCCATCGGGCTTGGCAGCGATTTAGCTTTTGTGGCTGTCGGAAGTACCTGAGGTTTTGATGGTCCGTCCATACCTCAAAGGTCTCGGCCGCTCCGATCAGGTAATGCCACCACTCCTCCAACACGAGCATTATTGCAAGCAGCTCTTTATCGTAGATTTCATAGTTTCTTTCCATTACCGTCAGTGCTTTTGAGAGGAAGGCAATGGGTCGCCATTTTCCTCCCTGCTCTTGCGATAGTACGGCGCCTATGGCCCCCTCACTTGAGTCGGCCTCCATGTGGAACTTGCCATCCTGCGATGGTATGGCAAGAACTATGTCTTCTGCTAGTCGTCATTTCAGGTCTTCAAATGCATGTTGTTGGGCGGTTCCCCATCCCCACAGAGCATTGCCAGTGAGCTGTGTCATGGGGCAAACGATTTTACTGTAGTTGCATATGAACCTTCGATAGAAGTTGGTGAAGCCAAGAAAGGATTGTAGTTCCTTCTTCTTGATAGGTGTGGGCCAGTCTACTACTCCTGCAATCTTGATTGGGTCCATTTGAATGCTTCCTTCACTGATGATTACCCCAAGGTACTCAGTTTTTAGTACCTCGAACTCGCACTTTTCTGCTTTAAGGAATAGTTTGTGCTTCCTCATCAGCACAAGTACTTGACGGACCAGTTTGCGGTGTTCTTCGCTCGTCCTAGACATGATGAGGATATCATCTAGGTAGATGGTGACTTTTCCAGTGGCGATGAGATCTTTGAAGATGTCGTTCATCATCCATTGGAAGGTGGCTGGGGAGTTTGTCAAACCGAAAAACATTACTGTCGGTTCGAAGAGCCTCCGGTTGGTTCGGAATGCTGCTTTCCATTCATTCCCCTCTTTAATTCGGATGTTGTTGTACCCTCAACGGACGTCAAGCTTGGTGTAGTACTTGGCCCCCCGGAGTTTGTCCATTAGTTCTGAGATTAGGGGTAGTGGATACTGGTTTTTGATGGTCATTTCATTTAGTTTTCGGTAGTCCTGTACCAGACGCAGCTTGCCATCCTTCTTTTTTACAAAGAAAAAAGGGGAGGCCATGGGTGACTTCGATGGTCGAATCCGTCTAGAGGACAAGTTCTCGTTGAGGAACTTGTCGAGCTCCTGTTGTTCCTGGTTACTGAGGGGATAGGTTTTGCAATCCAGGTTCGCATTTGCGTTAGGGGTCAGCTCGATGGCGTGGTCCCAGGGCTTTGGGTGTGGCAGCTCGTCAAAGCTTTCTTTCTCGAAAAGATCATGAAAGTCGCATGCCCACTCCGGCACTAGTTCTTTGAACGTCTTCTCCTCCTTCCCCTCATTGGCCCTTGCTGCCAGGTCATTGGCATGATGTACTGCTTGGACGTGGATTTCTTCTTGCAGGTCGATTGCCAAGATAGTCTCCCTATCCTCCATCTCTTCATCCCATCTGTCTTCTGGGTCTTCGTCTGGTAATTCATATGGAATTTTCTGGCATTTGCACCAGACGAAGGTAAGTCGTCCGGTTTTCCAATTGATCAGTGGGTTATGTCAGATGAGCCAATCATGACCAAGGAAAAGCTCCTTGGTTCCGAGGTCCGTTACAGCCAAATCGATCCTCTCGGAATGATCCCCGATGGTTAATCGGAGTTCGACGTACTCTATGATCGACCCAGCTTGGTTTTTTGTTCCGTCGGCATTATATACCAGGATAGGCGCAGCAGTGGATCTGGTGGGAAGGTGATGTTGTTGGACGAAGGTCCGATTGATGGAACTGCCGGTACATCCGCTGTCGATCAAGGTGGTTACCGAATACTTTGATCGGTTGGTCAAAGTTTCGATTTGGGCTTTGGTTGTCAGATCGCAGCCGGGAGTCTTGGTTTGTCGGACAAACTTCTGTGGTCCTTTAAGTTCATCCAACCATTCCAAGGCCTGACTTCGTTCAGCTTCTCATAGTCCCTGAATGACCTCCGTGGTGACTTCCCCCATCCTAGTCCGATGTATTCATCCTTTTAACGCGGCTTTAGCCGTGTCTTCATTTACTGCTTCCTTGACAGCCCGCCAGGTCCATTCGGTCTCAAATGGTTTGAGCCAAGTTTTGGGGCTCTCTGCCCCTGTTCAGCCCGTAGGCATTTGAGTTTTTCTTTTCGACTCTTTCGGGTGTGCAATTTTAATCGTGGGTATATTCGAATGCGTATTTGGTACTACAGAGGCATTATGAGTCTGTATAACGGTCGAGTCCTGCACACCATGAAGTCCTTTGGCTGATCCAGTGGAGTCGTTCACTGGTCGGCCCCCCCTTTTACCTCCTCAATCTTCGTCTCCTTCCTGAGCTCCTCGTCTTCCTTCTGTAGCTCGGCAATCTGCACCCTGATGTCTTTGCGGGTTCGTTTTTTCTTTGGGCAGTCCTTGGCCATGTGGCCTTTCAGCCCGCAGTTGAAACACTTTCCTTCCTTCTTCATTCGGTCGATGTCCATGGGTTTGCCGGTCCCGGTGTAAGTCATCCCTGTTCCCGTTTTCTGGCTCCCATAGCTAGGCGTCTGAGTGGATCCCGATGATTTCCCAGCAGTTTGCCCTGGTTTGTTTGGGGTTGGCGGGGCTGGTTTCTTGGAGTATTCCTGTAGTGTTGATGCCTCTGCTTTCTGCCTTTGTCACTCTTTGTACATCTCGATGATCCTCTCTTTCCATTCATCATAGCTGACGGGCATTAGCATTTTAACGCCCATGGCCGAGATCATCGTGAGGTACGAGGAGGGAACCCCTTGTTTGAGCGCCTCTACCATCCTTCCGTCATTTGCTGTGTCCTCCCAAATTCCTGCGAGCTTGGCGAGCCTTTCTAGCTCATCAAAGTAGTCTGTTGCCGCCTTATCTCCCATCTTGTATTCCTTGATCTTCTGTTTGTGTACCTCCTGTACTGCGGGATCAATAAATTTGTCATTTAACATTCATTTGAATACCGGCCATGAGGGATATCGGTAGTGTTCCCTGGTGGTGGACCAGAAATTCGGGGAGATCAAGATCCACCAGGTCTTGGCCTTGTCTTCTAGGTAGGATGTGGCGAACGCGACTTTGTTCATATCGGTCCTGATATATCCGATGTATACTTCGAAGTATTGTTCGCAGTCGACTAGGAAGCGGTCGATGTCATCCGAAGCCTCCTTGAAGGGGCAGGGCTTCCGGAGAAGATCGGGATGGCACTGCAGGACGTTAGCGTTGTGGGGTAACGTGCCTATCGGGTTGGGCCACCCGTCGAATGGCGGCTGGTTCCATTCTGCTGGTGGTCCCAGAAAGGAATGTAGCGAGTTGTCGTCGGCGACTGGGCTACCCTTCGGGTCGACTATTCGAACGATAACCCCATCCTGGACCGTGAATCCGAGGCGGATTGCCTCGGGGTCATCTCGGACAGGATCCTTCCCACTTGATTCAGCTTGGTCCAGGGGCGGTTGTCCTCCAAGAAGTCGGCTTCCTCTGCCGGTCCAAGAGTTTTGAATTTTGGCGGGCCGCCCTGCTGGCCAGTTTCTAGTCTGGATGAGTCGTGAAGCCATACTCTGGATGGACGGATTGATGTCAGCCCAACTTTGGATCGAGGGGGCAGTGTAAACTGCCTGTTTCGGTGGTACAGGGGGGGTGCGCGGCATTGGTGCCAGCGCTCTTGGCTTTTCAAGGGGTTGATACAGGGGTATCGGCACGAGCAGGTCTTCTGGATGCCGCCAGCCGTACTCCTTCCATGCATACTCTGTCACAGCATACTGTAAAATCCTTTTCTTTTCAGTATCTCCTGCATACCAATACTCCAGTCCTAATGCCGTTGCCTGCCAGCACACATCCTGCCATAGAAAGTTCCTTCCCTGCTTGTACAGCTCCTGATACTCCTTGTCCCTTGCTCTTCCTATCTCCTCTTTCAAGGCTTCTTCATTCGTATCCTCCCCTGCTCGTTCCAGTCGTTGTCGATATGAGTCATCACTGTCGTCGTCCTCCTTGTCCCCGTCGTCCCCGCTGTCCCCTTCCTCAAGGAGGGAACAGACGGGCCGGTCGTAAATTGATGGTACGGCTGGACGAAGGGTCGTTGGGGACCCTTCCATTGACTTGGGTGCTGGGTCTGGCTTCTCCTTGGTCACTGGTTCGGGTGATGGGAGGGTTCCTGAGTCGACTGTAGTGCGTCCCTCCGCATGCTCTCATCTCCTCCAGTTCTCGGCTATAGAGGCTGAAGTGTCGTTGGAACTCGGGATTAAGGAACTGTCGAGCGACTCTGCTGCCCAGAAATCACTGGAGAGCCCTGTCGGAGACATGGGCATTGTTGGGTACTCAGAGCCCGTAGGCTCTGAGTACGGAGTCGGCGTCCGAGGAGATGGTGTCGGTGCGGGCGGGATACTCGAGTTCGACGGATCGGGGTTCTGCTGCCCTTCCTCGTCAGATGGCTTCATCTCAGCTGACGGTGCTGGCGGGTCCCATCCATGGGTCGTCGTCTGAGTTGGGCTCCCTGAAGGGAGACCCTGCGTCGGTATGGAGCTCGTACTCCCTGGGGGAGGCTGACCCCATCCTCTCGATTTCTTCCCTTCGTCTTTGTGCTCTTCCTTGCCTGTCATACTCTGCAGCCTCGTATTGCTCTCAGGCCTCCTCTTGTATATAATCGGCGAGCTCCTCCTGAGTTTGCCTAAGTTCCTCTTCTTGGTTTCGGTTCTGCTGCTGCTGCTGTACTGCCTGGTCGTAGTTGAAGGGAACGGTAATATCCCAGTCTGGGAATATTCGCTGTATGATTCTGTCCCATGCAGCTCTTCCTCTTTCGCTGGCGGTCCCGACCTCAGGTTCGCTCCCCACATGGAGATGTCGGAAGGGGTCTCCTGCTGCAGAGATGGCAATCTCTGCATTCGCATAATCAGGGTGGATAGTCCTTTCATGTGGGTCGTTGACCCCCAACCTGCTGACGGATGGGCTGGAGTCGGAGTTGGGCTCAGTGGGGGTCTCGGGGGGGTTCTGGGGAGGGTCGGGACTTTCGCGGGGTCCCGCAGCCATCCGAGCGGCATTAAGGGAGTCCCGAGCACGGTTTCCAATCCCTGAGGGAATTGAGGAGGTGGGATGCTCGGGGGAGTTTGCCGGAGTGACGTAGTTGGAGACCTCTGCGGGCTCCTGAGCGACGTTCGTCGTCCACGGGTTCTGGAACCCTGTGAGAGCAGGGTGGCGGTTTCTGCTGTGTCGTCAAGGGGGGTATTGGGGTCCTTCCTCCTCATGAAGGCTCCCCTGATCTGGGTCGTTATTCCCGGTTTCTGGTACGGGTCCCCCTTGCGGGAAGAAGGATGTTCTGGCAGAGGGGGGGATGTCATGGAAAGGTAGATCGGGGGTTACATTGCGTAGAATTTGTTGAATGTGCTGGAAGGCTTGATAGTGCCTGACTATCCAAGCTGCTACTGATTGTCGTCCTCGACAGAGAGTGATGATGGCTAGAAGTCCGAGTAAAGTTCCGATGATGAAAGCGATAAGCTCGAAGAAGTCGTGATTTAGGTCAGCAGTTGTTACTGGAGGCATTTGGTTTCTCAGCACAATTGGGCTTGAGAAAGGGAAGGTAAAAGCTTCGAGCTAATTGTTAGGCTCAAGCATCACGTGAACAGATACACATGATAAACAGGTGTTCCTTCGCACTTCGAGGAATCACCTGAGTCCACTTGGTATGTATCTGTCTGATGTGATACAAGGTCAATTGACTCGAGGTAAAATGGCATGTATAAACTTTAGCTCGAAGCTGGGGTATACCAGCGAGAGCATCGCTCCTTAAATACTACATGGGTGTCTCTAATTATAGTGCTACTTATTATGTCTTTCTGTGTCTATGGTGCTCATTGTCCTTGAGCATCATTACTGTATATAAAAGGACGATTGTGGGTCGTTGGGCTCAGTTGTCGGGGCGACTTGATGGGCGAGTAGTTGTGCTGACTAAGCTCTCCCATAGTCTCGTGCCTTCTGACTCAGCATAGATAGGGGTTAACAAGAAGAGAAAAAGGGAAAAATCGTAACATGAACAAGATTCTATGCAGACTTGAGGTGTTAGACTCAAGCATCATGTGAACAGATACATGTGATAAGCAGACATCACCTCACACTTCAGATGATCAACTGGATTCATTGATGCATGATCTGATCAGTGTGTCACAAGGTTTTGAGAACTGGCTTAAGTATAGAATGAGATAGAATAAACTTTAGCTCGAAGCTGAAGATTACTAGTAAGAGTGAGCTGTCTTAAATACTGTACAAGTCATAACTAATAATAATACTACCTATTGTGTATTGTCAAGTTCTTTGTACTCATTGTCCTTGAGTATTATTACTATACATAAAAGGTTGATTGTGCATTATTGGGCAATGCTGTTGCATTGAAAGACAATGATAGATTTGGCCAGTTGTAATGACTAAGCCTTGTCTCATAGTCTTAAGCACTTGTCTTTAGTGCTCTGACTAAGCATAAATAGGGATTAATCAAGGAATAAAGTAAAAAAATCATAACATTACCCCCTCTTTAAGACTATCATCTTGATGGCTTAATTTAAGGATAATTCATAATTATGTATAGTAGTGTCAGTATTCATTGATTTTTCATTTACCCACTGGTTGGATTTTAGTCCATAACTCTTCCAGCTAACCAAGTAGTTGACAGTTGTCATCATGCCACCTCTTTTTGCCTGAATTTTTCATAGTTTATAGTTTAATACCTGATCAACTTTATAATGTTCCTTGTCATCAATCAGATCTGATAGCAGTGGTGGCAGTCATTCTTGGTTAGAGAATGCAGGCATGACATATAGTGTTAACAGTGATTTGTTGAATACATCATGAATTTTCCAAATAATGAGTAATCACAATTTATATGCAGATTTGTCAACTTTTTTGAGCATAGAGAATGGACCCATCCTCTTGTTGGACAGCTTTCACTTTGGTTGTGGGAGATGAAGATTGGTGGTGTCTAATCAGACTTTATCATTCATGATGTATATGTATGCTGCTCTGTGATGTTTATTGTATTGTGCTTTCATTGTAGAAGCCACCTTTTCTAATGCAGATTTGGTTTCATCATAGATCTTTGCTATTGTAGTTGCAAAGTCTGAGAATGCAGGGGTTGTAGTATGGTGTTGTTCTGTCTGACTGATATTAGAATGCTGCTTATAATTGATGAAGAATGGAGTCTTGCCAGTTGCAGAATGAACACAGTTATTGTATTGAAAAGCAGCAAGAGCTAACCATTCCACTCAATCATTCTGTTAATAGTTGATGAATAGATGAAAGTATTTTTTGACCTCTTGATTGGCCCTCTCAGTCTGACTGTCTGTCTGGGGATAGTATGCTGTAGAGGCATTTCATTTGATGTTTAATAGCTGATATAAGTCATCCAAGAATTTAGAGATGAATTGAGGGCCACAGTCCAAAATGATGATCTGAGGCATTTCATACTTGGCATAGACTTCATCATGTAAGATCTTGGTCCACCCTTCAGAGGATAGTTTAGTCAAACAGATGATTGGGATGATGGCTTTTAAAAATCAATCTATTATAATGAGGATAGCATCATAGCTATTGCAATCCAGTAATCCAGTGACTATATCAACTGAAATATGGGTCTATAGTGATAATGGTACCTCATTAGAATGCAGGGGCACAGTATGGGGCTATGTTGATGACTTCTCTTTTTAGCAGACTTTGCATGCTTTGACATACTGAGTGATGTCATTGTCCATTTTTGGCCACCAGTATTCCTATAATATAAGTTCTTCAGTTTTGGTGATGTCTGGGTGACCAGCAGTTGCATGGTCATGACAGTTGGTGATGATTTCACCTCAGAGAGCTTGGTCCTTTGAAATATAAATTTGCCCATCATAGCAAATTAATCCTTCCTTCTTCACTATTCCTCATTCATAGTTGAGCAATGGGGTCACTCATTAGTTCCACTTCCAATTGTCTTAAGTAGCACTCTTAATTCACTTATGGATTTTCTTCTCTGTTAGCATTATCATAGCCCTAAAGTGTTTGGGCCTCAGTATCATTACTTTTTTGTTATCATGTCCTCTCTGATTATGGTCAGCTCTTCAGCTAAGGAGGTTGGTCTTTTTGTTTACTGTACCAGTCTTGTGATGCAATATATATTGATATTGGCTGAGCTTGGTTATCCAACATGCTTAATATCAGTTCAGTTTTTGAGGCTGTCAGAAATACTGTAGATTCTGATAATCCATCCAGATCTCTCCATGGCTCTGACCAGATAATGCTGCCATTTCTCCAGGGTGAGCATTATAGTAAGTAGTTCCTTGTCATAAATTTCATAATTCTATTTAGTGACTGTGAGTGTCTTAGAGAAAAATCTGACTGGATGCCACTTCTTATTCTGCTCCTGAGATAATACTACACCTATTGCTCTCTTGCTTGAGTCAGCCTCCACACAGAACTTTCTCTCCTGAGTGAGAATTGCAAGAACTATGTCCTTAGCAAGTCATCATTTTAGGTCATCAAATGCTGTTTGTTGGGATGGTCCCTAAGTCCAGAGAGCATTGTCAGTTAATTGAGTCATTGGTCAAATGATCTTGCTGTAGTCTCAGATGAATCATTGGTAGAAGTTTGTGAAACTAAGGAAGGATTATAATTCCTTCTTCTTGCTCAGTTCAGACCACTCTGTTACTCCTGCCACTTTGATAGGGTCCATCCAGATACTGTCTTCACTGATGATGATGCCAAGATACTCAGTCTCTAGTATCTTAAACTTGCACTTCTCTGCTTTGAGAAACAGTTTGTGTTTCCTTATTAAGATGAGTATCTGTCATATCAGCCTTCTGTGCTTCTCCTTTGTTTTTGACATGATCAGAATGTTATCGAGATAGATAGTAACCTTTCTGGTGGAGATGAGATCTTTAAAGATGTTGTTCATCATTCATTGGAAAGTGGCCAGAGAGTTGATGAGCCCAAAGAACATCATAGTTGGCTTGAACAATCTCTGGTTAGTCTGAAATACTGCTTTCCACTTGTTGCTCTCCTTAATCTGCATATTGTTGTACCCTCATCAGACATCAAGCTTAGTGTAAAAGCAGGCTCCCTGCAGTTTGTTCATTAGTTCTGAAATTAAAGAAAGAGGATAGTGATTTGTAATCATCATTTTGTTGAGCTTTTGATAGTCCTGGACAGGGCAGAGTTTACCATCCTTCTTTTTCATGAAGAAGAATGGAGACACCATAGATGACTTTGATGAGCAAATTCTCCTGCTGAACAAATTCTCATCAAGAAACTTGTTGAGTTCTTGTTGCTTGTTGTATCCAAGTGAATAGGTCTTACAGTTGAGATTGACATTAGCATTTGGGATCAGTTTGATCATGTGATCCCAGAGCTTGGATTCTGGAAGCTCATCGAAGCTCTCCTTTTCAAACAGATCTTTGAAGTCATGGATCTATCCAGGCACCACTTCTTCAAACATTTTTTCTTCTCTCTGTTCATTGGCTTTAGCAGCAAGGTTGTTAGCATAGTGTATCACATAGATATGTATTTTATGCTGAAGGTCAATAGTGAGAATGGTTTTTCCATTCTCTATTTTCTTGTTCCATCAATCCTCAGAGTCCTCATCTGATAGTTCAAAGGGGAGTTTGCAGCATTTGCATTGGGCAAAGGTTATTTTTCTGATCTTCCAGTTAATCAGAAGATTATGTCTGATCAGCCAGTTATATCCCAGGAACATCTCTTTAGTTCTCAGGTCAGTGACAGCTAAATTGATCTTTTCAGAATGATCACTGATTGTAAACCTGAGCTCAACAAATTCAGTAATTGAGCTAGCTTGATTCTTTGTTCCATCTGCATTATAAACAGGGATGGAGGCAGTGGTGATCCTGGTGGAGAGTTGATGTTGCCTGACAAAGGCATGATTGATTGAACTTCCTGTGCAACTACTGTTAATCAGGGTGGTGACCACATGAGTGAAATGGAATGTAAGGGTTTCGATCCAGGCTTTGATCAGCAGATCTCACCCTGATGTTTTGGACCTGTGGATAAACTTCCATGGTTCTCAGAGTTTGTCAAGCCACTCTAAAGTCCAGCACCTTTCTGTGTTCTTCATTCCTTTGATCATTTCATTAATGACTTCTTCAACTTGTGTTTTATGAATCCAATTTTTTAGCATGGCTTTTACCATAGCTTCATCCTTGGTATTCTTGGTAGCCCTCCAGGTCCATTCAGTGTCAAATAGCTTGAGCAAGGTAGTGGAATCCTCTGCCCCTATTTGACTCTTGGGCATTTGAGTTTTTTCCTTAGGCAATTCCTTAGTATGCAAGATGGTAGACTGGGGTATATTTAAATATGCAGGTACAGTAGATATAGGAGTAACTACAAAAGTATTATTAGTCTGACTAGTGGCTATCAATTGCACACCATGAAATCCTTTGGCCAGCTCAGTGAAATTGCTCACTGACTGGCCTCATCTTTTACCTTTTCCACTTTAGTCTTAGCACTAAGGTCTTCCTCTTCCTTCTGGAGTTCAGTGATCTGGGCTCAAATAACTTTCCAGATTCACTTCTTCTTGGAGCAATCCTTGGTCATATGGCCCTTTTGCCTGCAGTTAAAGCATTTGCCTTCCTTCTTCATCTGGTCTATATCTATGGGCTTCCCTGTCTCTGTATACATTGTTTCAGTTTCAGTCTTCTGCATACTATATGCAGGGGCTGCCAAAGATCCCAATGATTTTCCAGCAGTCGTCTCTGATGATTTGTTCAAAGTTGGCAGGGTCAACTTCTTCAAATAATCTTGCAGCATCAAGGATTCTACTTTCTGTCTTTGTCATTCCTTATACATCTTGATGATTTGCTCTTTTCACTTGTTGTATCCTACTGGCATTAAGGCTTTGATGCTGATGGCCAAGATCATCATGATGTATAAGGAAGGGACCCCTCTCTTGAGGGCCTCAACTATCCTTCCATTGTTGGTAGTGTCATCTTTGATGCCAGTGAGCTTCACAAGCTGTTCTAGCTTGTCAAAGTAATCTGTTGCCACTCTATCACCCATCTTGTAGTTCTTGATCTTTTGTTTATAGACTTCTTGGACTGCTAAATCAATAAACTTGTCATGAAGCATTTGTTTAAATACTGGCCATGAGAGATACTGGTAGTGCTCCTGAGTCAATGATCAGAAGTTCAGAGAGATAAGGATCCATCAGGTTTTAGCCTTTTCTTCAAGGTACAAGATGGCAAAGACAACTTTGTTCATATCAGTCCTGAGGAACCCAATGTAAACTTCAAAATACTGTTTGCAATTGACTAGAAATTGATCGATATCATTGGAAACTCTCTTGAAGAGACAGGGTTTGTAAAGTAGATCTGATCAGCATTGTAGAACAGCAGCATCTGCTGAGAATGCACCCATAGGATTAGGCCAATCTGAGAACAGGGAGTGCTGCCATTTGACTAGTGGCATGAGAAAGGAATGGAGGGAATTGTCATCTGCAACTGGACTGTCTTGTAGGGCTGCTTTCTTTTGAATGATTACTCTATTCCAGACTGTGAAGCCTAATCAAATCACCTCTGGATCATCTCTGATTAGTTCTTTTCCACTCTCTGTGGCTTCATCAGGTGGAGGCTGGGCCCCTAAGATTTGGCTTCCTCTGCTAGCCCAGAGATTTTAGTATGAGATCAGCAGATTGCTAGATTGTGGTCTAGACCTCAGTAGCTGGGTTGCTATAGAGCAGAAAGAGAGGGTGGAGTATGAAAAGGTGCTTCAAATTGACAGAGCTATATACTCAGCTCATTTTGGGGTGACTGGGGGTGACCAAGGCATTAGTCAAATAGGTGAGGGTATTTAATATGCTGGTGGTCAGCTAACCTGATTTTCTGGATGCCATTAATTATAGGCTTGTGTAGCATAGTTGGTGGCCATGTATCTTAAGATTTCTGTTTTTTTATTAGTTTCTGAATGCAAGTATAATTGTCCCAGTCATGATGTCAACCAGTTGGCATCATGCCATAAGAAGTTCACTCTCTGCAGGTAAAACTCTTGGTATTCCTTCATCCTAGCCTCCTGTATTGCCCTTTCCAGTTCTTCTTCATCAGTGTCCTCCTGGAGGCCATAACTAAGCTCCCCACCTGCTCATAGTGGTTTGCTTTCTTCAGTGCCTTCATCCTCTTCATCCTTCTCTTCCTCTAGGGGAAAGGCAGTGAGTGGGTTGTAGAAAGTCTTCTCTTCTCCTAGCAGTCATATTGTTGATCTGCTGTTCTGACTGAGCATCAGATCTATCAGTGGGATCCAAAAAGTCTGATGCATTGATGTAGGTGGTGATGAGCCAACTGCCAATATTAGTATTATAGCAGTTGCCCCCTGTTGCTTATGCTGCCACCATTTGCTTATGATAGAGACAGACATTTTGTCAGTGTCCATCATCAAGGAGCTGGCTGACCACTTGGCTTCTGAGAAATCCTCTGAGGGCACAAGCAGAGACATAGGCATTGCTAGAGGCTCATAGTCTATAGTGCTCAAGAACAGACTCATCGTCCTCAAACATGGTATCAGTGCTAAAGGTTCATCAGAGAGAGAGATACTGAGAGGTCAGAGGGTGCTGAGAAGGTCCTGAGGTATCATTCCTGGAGGAGGTTCCTCCATTTCTTATTCCAGCTTCTGCAGTGAAAGGTTCTGCTGCATCTCATGAGTCAGGCTCTGTGCTGGGTTCCCTAAATACCAGAATCAAGAGAGATCAATCAGCACAGATAGATACAAGTATGGATACAACCTCAGGCCAGAGTTCATATCAGTTGGAGATGTTAGCCCTCACCAGTTGAGCCCTTTCAATATTTTGCTGCTTCTCCTGATGCTGCCAGTCATACTAGGCAGCCACAGTTGCTTCTCTTCTCTGTCTGCCTTCCTCAATAAGGTGCTCCTCAAGCTCACTGTAAACTGGCTGCAGTGCATTTCACTGTCTCTGCTCTTCCTGTCAAAGGGCATTGTCATAGTTGAAGAGGACATTAAGGTCCCATGTGAGGAAAAGTCAGTGGATGATTTCATTTCAGTTCTCCCTGTATTATCACTCATCATTGAGCCAGTCCAAGAGTGACCTCCCCAGCTCACTACTTGTCCTGACAGAGTGAGTGGCTGGACTAGAGGTACTCTTAGACTGGCTTCTAGATGCTGGGCCACAGGGTCCTGGAGCTATCTGAGTGGCATCAAGAGAATCTCAGGTATGGTCAGCAATCCTGTGGGTGTGAGAGGCAGTGGAAGAGAGAATGAAAACTGGACTATGCTCTCTGTCAGAGATGGGGGCCATAGTCTAAGAGTTTCTAAATCCTGTGATGTGAGGGTTGCTACTTCTGCTGAGTCATCAGAGAGAGTATCAGTGTCTTTCTTCTTCTTGAACATTCCTTTGATGTGGGCTGCTAGGTCCTGCTTTGGGTTTGAGACTTGTTGGAGGCTGGTGGGACATTCATCTGGATTCAAGGATGTCATGGAAAGGGAGATCTGGGATTACATTGCATAGGATTTATCAGATGTGTTGAAATTCATTGTAGTATCTAATAGCCTAAGCAGTGATTGAATGGCATTCTTGGCACAGCTGAATGATCACTAATAATCCAAGTAAGGTACCAACAATAGATGTGAGAAGTTCAAAGAATTCTTGGTCAAAATCTGGGTTTGATGTGTTGATTGAGGGCATTCAGTTTCTTCCACACTATAGTGCATGAAGAAAAGGAAAAAGAAGCTTCAAGCTAATTGTTAGACTCAAGTGTCACATGAACAGATACATATGATAAGCAGATGTCATCTCACACTTCAGGTGATCAACTGGATTCACTGATGCATGATCTGATTGGTGTGTCACAAGGCCTTGAGAACTGGCTCAAGTATAAGATGAGATAGAATAAACTTTAGCTCAAAGCTGGGGATTACCAGTGAGAGTGAGCTGTCTTAAATACTGTACAAGTCATAACTAATAATAATACTATCTATTGTGTGTTATCAAGTCCTTTGTACTCATTGTCCTTAAGTATCATTACTATACATAAAAGGTTGATTGTGCATTATTGGGCAATGCTGTTGCATTGAAAGACAATGACAGACTCAGCCAGTTATGATGACTAAGCCTTGTCTCATGGTCTTAAGTGCTTGTCTTTAGCACTCTGACTAAGCATAAATAGGGGTTAATCAAGGAATAAAGTGAAAAAATCATAACATAAAGAGTAAGATGTCTTGAAAATTATTGGATAGTGTGGTGGACTGTGACTCAGATGCATTGTCAGGCATTATACCAGTGTGTTTCCAGCAGTTTGCTATTATTTCACTGTTAACATTTGCCCAAGCATTATGAGCAATAGTCATAGCTTCAAGGAGATCAAGCTTGAAGATCTCAGACTCTCTAAAATCATCAGAATCAAGTGCATGAATACACATAGTATTCTGATAATGTGTCTTGAAGCAGTGGATAATACCAGCATCTAGCAGCTGAATATATGGAGTCATATTGGGCTTAAAGAACTCCAGCTTTGTGTTATAGGGTGTATAAGTGATGAAATGCTCTCAAAAGTTGTCCAAGGTCAGCAGAACCTGTCATATCTCCTTTTTCATCTTTAAATCAAACATCTTCACCCACTCTGTAAATATTTTGCTCATTATTCAGGCCTTCTTGTTATTTCAATAATAGAATCCCATTGCTGTTGGACTCTTTTTTTTGAAACACTGTGGTTGCTTTGACTTTTCAATGAAAATAACTGGTATCTGCTCACTTCCATCTGCATTCACAGCAAAACACATGGTGATGCAGAACTTGTCCTGTTTCTGTCCACTCATAGGACCAGATGCCAAGGTATGATCTGGAATGGCAAAGATGATAAGATCAGATTTATCAATATTCTATCTGTCCTGCATCACATATTTCACCATAATGCTGTGAAGGCACACACATTCTTTTTCCACTGCCACCATATCCACTGAGCCTGCTTCTCCATGCCATCAAACCTCCTGAATCTTCCATGCCTTGCAGAATGACCTCAACCATCTCTCTTCTTTCAAACACTGATCCTCTGGAATATTCATCAGATTTTCAATCTGATTTTGCTTCTCTATCAGCATTGCACCAGTCACAGTCTCATCTCAGAGCTGCATATTCTGATACCAAGATGCAACAGCATGCTCCACATCAGGTCAGGTGACAATGTGAGACTTTTTGGATGATAGTGCATTAGAGTTCTCATTTGCATGCTGTTTGATTTTTATATGAGATGCCAGTTTCCATGAAAGAGTTGGTTGGGTAAAGAGCAGTGCATCTTCCTTTCAGTTTGCAAAATATACCACAATGTCAGCATGTTGATGGGAAGGATGGTTATCAACATGTTTGAATACTATGAGCCAGTCTCCTGTTGTGAGGTGTGGGTGGGAGATCTGCTTTGGAGGCTGAGCTGATGATGTGTACATTAGGACTTTCTCCTTCTGTTTTGTATGCTCATATGGATTTCCAGGTTTAGCATGTGGTTTTCATGTTGGTTCAGGAGGCATGTTTATAGAGATATAGGCTGCACCATTTTACAATAATTTTTTTTGTGTTTGTTATAGTCTATACAAACAAATTATGTTCTTTATTGTTCTAATATATGCACAATGTTGTATCGGCTTACTACAATTTTGGATCTGACAATGCATATTCCTAACTAAAACCATATGCATTATGCAATATACATTTCTAGTCTATTTCCCTGCTCCCCAACTGTGTTCCAGCCCAATCCATATGCAAAGTCAGAATTATGCATTTTGACATCATGCATTGTGAGATAGTCAACTGTACCACTGATCACATATATCACTTACCATGTAACCATATGGCACGGAGAGACTCATGTTCTGTCATCTTGAACACACTCGTTCTGTCTAACTTGGGATAATTTGTGAGGTCAGAAGTGTCCAAGTGCCAGGATTTTGGAAGTTGCACCGCTATTACTTTGCCATCATCTGAAATTAATGCAGCCACAGCTTCAGCGTGGTCGCAGAGAACTCCGATAATACAATTACATGTTGATGCACTTGGAATGCCATCCCTTTCATGCGTGATTACGGACCTTTTCGATGGCCAATTGAATGCCCTTCAATTCTCAAATCACGCTCGCCGTTGCGATCTCGAACGTGGCAATTGTCGTTCGGAGCCTGAGCCGTATCGTGTAGAGACATAAAGAAGCGTCTGATAAGTTGGCCGGCCGCCTAAGCCGCGGAACAGTTCCTTCCGATCCAACGATGGAAGAGGGCATGGGCCAAGCGCATCATCCTCTCGTATACAATAACTGAGTACTTCTGTGTGGGATTCGCTCACTCCCCCGCTGTTCCTCGATTAAAGATAGTGTCCAATTCTTTGCCTCAGAAAAAAACAGAGCCACCTTTAGATCGAGACGTCGTTGGGTTTAAACTACCCCAGCAATGCAGAGGGTTCAAGCATTTTCTGCACGTGTGCAGTCTATGAACACGACACATCCGGGGAATGCCAGTGTAGCTGAAGGTGATGAGTGTATTCATCTGAACAGCAATGAATATTCTCTGGAGATTCTACGCTTCAGTGGGCTCTCCGATATCTTCATTCCACTTCCAAGAAGTGGTCAGCAACGGGAAAACAATAAGTCAATGATAAACCCTACAATATCTGGATGTCGCTGAATAAACTGCTGCATCATCTCCCTAGGTTCCTCCAGCGCTGTTGAATGAAATAACTTCCAGGTCGAACGGCCAGTTTAAACATACGTGCCAAGGTTGATAACTTCAACTCCCCGTTCTTTGAGAAAAGACTCCGGACCTGTAAATGTCGTGTTCTCACCAATGACGACTCGTGGAATGCCAAATAGAAGGCATGCGCCGGAGCACTATGATAAACTGATAATTCGTTTCCGGTAAAACCATGAAGGACTGGAGATACCAACCATCGGACATGGCGATAGAGTAGTGTACATTGTACACTTTGAGTAGACACTTGGTGGCAGGCGCCCAGCAGTGTTCAAACAGTCTGTTTCACCGTGTTTGATCGCACTATTCTCCTGTACCCTTCTGTTACGCCCTACAGCAATGATCTCTCCGGTGTCATCCATCAGGACAGCTCCAACTAGAAGGGATTCAGTATGAGTCATGTCGAGGAAGAACTTTGAAATCGCACTGGGAATACCGCCCTCCATAAAACCAATCCTAGCTTGTTCAATGGCGTGTTGCATACCCTTCAGATCGCGCTCTGACGGTGATTCAGTTGCAGCAGTTTTCTGTTCAACATTTCCGCCGGAGAGAACCATAATTGTCACAGAAAATCCAAGGTCCCCAGACGAAGGTGAAGAAAGAGATGCCAAACAGATGAAGATCACGACCAGCTTCTACATCGTGATTAGCGGAGAAGGATAAGAACTCGTAGCCGACGGCATTAAATAACCGGCAGTAACTTAAAAAAATGGAGGTTCTACAGACAGAATTATTGTGGTTCCACAAATTTGGTTGGTTAAATAACGCAAGGTAGTAGTACTACTGCTAGTACACTAAGTATAGGGACAGGGCAGAAGTATAGTGGTGGTCAAAATCACGCTGCGATTGCGTGACCGCGATAGCTCAAGCTTTTGCTCCTTTTGCTGCTACCACCACCTCATGCAGGCAGCATGAATCCGTCCGTCTTTATCCAGCACTACACCGCACCTCTCAATCAAGACATCCATATATTAGGCGCGTTAAATAATGTTCCCAGCCGAGACTTCGTCGCCACTGCTTTTCAGGACACAGCGTGGAAGCAAAAGCTACGACGTCTACTGGCCTCCCTCGAAAATCCTGTCGCTGTATCGCGTAAGGTACTCAAAGATGCCATAGAATTTTCCATTCAATTGCAAGAGACAATTCAGATCTCGGGTCTTCCTCCCAGTGCAGGAGACAAGGACCGGGAGCAACAAGCCTTGCAGCGCGCTGTCGCTAACAAAGTAGCGGTTGCCCTGTATGCCAATGCTATGGACGTATTTCTTTCGGAATCCATCGAGCTAGAAGATGAAGCTGAATGGTGGGAGGATGTCGAACGTTCTTGGGTGAATGTGTTTTGGTATCTCCTTCAAAGTATGTGCGTCTTCTCTCCTCGACTCAGACCTGTTATCTATCCGATATTACATGTTCAAAATTTTATGCAGCTACAACAATAATAGCATTCTGATTATCTTCAACTTCCAGCTTTTCCCGTCCGATGCATCAATGTCTGGAAGGTCGTTTTGAATGCGGTTCAACGCGAACATCGCTCAGCATTCACTTTCGCTGCTCTTAGTCAACCCCTACGGTCTCCCTTTCAGCCGTCTATCCTCTTAGCTTCTCTCTTTCCCCACACTACGTCTCAAGCACTCTCTTCGCTCTTCTTGCCATTGACACCCCCGTCAGTCGGTTGTCTCCATACTCTCAGGAGTGCCGTCATGCGATGCCTCCATTCATTATGGAGGTTCACTATCATGCCGTTGGAGTTAACCAGGACTGAATGTCACCTCAAGAAACGCGAACTACGTAACATGAGGGATGAAAGGGCCACAATTCTGGGGAACCTTGGCACCTTGAGACAGTCACTTGCCGATTCATTCCAAAGTCTCCATGACGAAGACGAATATCTGGTTCCCGAGCTTTCCATATTTGCAGGAGTTCTAAAAGGCGTGATCCAAGGGAAGGCGCCGGACAAGTTTGAGAGCAGAGCCTCGGGGCTCTCAGATTTCCGTGACATCCAAAATGATATTCTCCCTTCATGCATAACTGCCTATGCAACTACCCTCGAAGAACGACAGCTTCGTAGACCATCTCAATTCGTACTGCTATGGCCGAAATTTCTCCTGGTGCCGCCTTTAGTGGCATACACCATCAGTTCTCTATATGCTTCTCGAGCCAGTTTAGCACAGATGGCATTGGATGCACATGAGACTGTCAAAAGCTTCATTCTGCGATGGCTAGTAGAGCCTTGCATGGACATCATTCATACTGTTCGTGCTCGCGGCGAAGACGGGGTCATTGTCCAAAAGGAAGGCGTAACGGCTGACCTTGAGGTATGTCATGAACCCCTTCATCATCATTTCCACTCAGAATATTCTCCAGTCATTGGAACGGATGACCGTATCGCTTGCTAAGGAGCACCTTCATTACGGCTCTGACGAATTAGCAGAGCTCTCCAAGCAAGTCAAACTTGGAGACATCACGCCCGTCCTCAAGTTGTATGAAAACGACATCCGCAGCCCTCTCAAATCTGTGATAACAGGAAATCTCCTTCGGACGTTATTCATTCAAGTCCAGAAGGCTAAGGTTTACAGCGCTTTTGTTTCCCCATGGTTATTCCATTAACCCGTATTTCAGGTTGACATTGATCAAGCTCTATTCGGAATTGACAAACTATTAAAGTCCCAAGGTCTGTAGATTAATTATAAATGACACTGATCCTGATAGAAGTGTGCAGAACTGACATTCGCCTTCGTCGGTGTGGCACCTGCCTTTGGAATCGTCTATCTTCTCGGTGGCTACCTCAGCAGGGTCTGGACTGGTGGTCGAGGGCAAGGCCGATATGGCGGTAAACATAAACGCACCAGCGTTTGGTTCGTAATGCGGTATGTGTGTCCTAATGAAGCTTGGCATGTCCCGCTCATAATACCAACTGTAGTCGTATAGAACGTCTTTTGACTTCTGGACCGCAACATGCTACCTACGGCCAACGTATCTCTCCCCTTACAGCCGGACTGCTTCTAGTGTCCGTCGCCTATCTCCGCGCATACGGAGAAAAGTATCTTCCTTCTCGTTCCCGACTCCGTGAAGGATTTTTGGAAGATGTAGAAGATCTGTCGAATCCTAATCTTGATAGACATGAGAAAAGAATGGTGATTGAAAGAATGTGGAGGAGTTGGGGTTATACCCTTGGATGGGGCAGACTCGAGGGCAGTGAGAAGCTGATGATGTGAACGAGATGTTCATAACTCGAATTCTATACGAGCACCTCGGTCGACCAGTCTGGGGACCTGAGTCTTCATGAAAGCTGCAGCACTTTGCCACAGTGACGAGTCCATGAAGAAACGAAATTTGACTACTCGTATGGAGGGAAGTTGGGATAAGATATGGTCGACTTGAGACCAATGAACTTTTTGCAGAACGTCCACGGTATGTGCTGTTATTGCGAAACGAACACATTCCAAGTTTTCGGACTTTATTTGGGATAGTAGGTCTGATAGCCATGGGAGGCCATCAATGGCAGACATCCTATTTATGTCCACAGAACGCAAGTGGGTATTAGCAGCAAGTTTGAAACACTCTGCCGCAAAGGCTTCTGGTCCAGAAATCATTATTTTTCGGCTAAAAACGTAGAATGATCATGCTAACCTGGATGGGTATCATCAATTTCTGGCTCACACAGTGATATGTGCTCGAGCGAAGGGCCAAGCATGTGTGCAAATCTGCCTATGCTTTCCATGCTCATATCATACAGGGACGTAAAAGTTGCAGAGCGGATCTTTATATCGTGTTCCGTAAGCCAGTCTAGCAGAAAGGGAACGTACATCTGCTGTACGTTCAACGTGGAGAGCTGTGGAGGAGGGACAATCATGGGATTCGTCACCACGTGTCTAGGATCTTCAATGAAGCGTAGACGGCCGATGTCGAGGGAGGTCATCTTTGGGAAAGAAGCTATGAGTTCCAATGCCTCCATAGGTCTGGTGAATCGCGCGAAAAGTAAGGAAAAGGAGGTAACGTTAAGGAAACCGTTGAGCAATGCTTCCCATGATGGTGGGTTGAACGTGTCTGGAACAATCCAGTCAATCGTGAGATGCGTAACATTGAGAAGACATCGAGACAGTGTCGGAAGCGCCTGGCTGAGCCAATGACGCTCGTGAGGGTCCCGACCACGAAATTCATGAAGATTGAGCTTGTTAACGTATAATCCAATGTCTGCTGCGTCTAGGCAGAGGCATTTCAGGAACTTCGTTGCCCCCGTTGGCGATTGAAGATAAACTTCGTTGTAAATGTAATGACGGCTAATGGGCACCCAAGAGCGGCATACTAGGCAGCAGGCGCAAAACGCTCTGCGGTTATATGTGTTGAGGGAACCAATTATCCGTTCCCAAATTTCGATGGGAAGTGTCGATAGTGGCATTTGTCGCAATATCACGCTGTATGTCGTCGAAAGCAGAGAAAGGTGCAACTCGGAAAACTAACTCCGGGTCCGGACCGGAATCATGCATGATAAACTGAATGCACTGCCACTCAGAGCATGAATGTGGAAACTATGTTTTTTGTACAAAGTACAAATCGGTCGTAGGCAATTTTCAAAGCTTGAGCTACCATAGGTACATTGAGATCAACAAGCGAAGACATCCGGGCCTTGTATGATGGACATTGTCAGCAATGATAAATAAGATTTCAAGTCGAGGATCTCATACCTGGGGGTGTATAACTGCTGACACCAAAAATGGATGTGACAATACCCGGAGATGTGCCTAGAATGAAGGTTAAGCACTGGTACTGCTACTTCACATCTGGCTTACTGGTGTATGCGCCAGGGAAGCTAACTGTCGCAGGGCTAATAAACGCAGTGGCGCCAGAGATGGAAAGTTGTGCGCAGCTCATCTAAGCCAAATACTTGTCAGTATAGATAACACAGATATTGTTAATGATTGTATCCTCACGAAAAATTGAGCACCAGGGTAAGACGTGGCAGATGAGAGATCTATCGTTCGAGTACAACTCAGAAACGGTCGACGTGATTCAAATCGTGGTACTTACTAATGGATTCCGCTCTGAGCAGGTAGTTGCCGGATGCCAAACAGGTTGGAATTGCGAACGATGCGTTTCCCCCGTTAAGGAATAGATGGTCCGAGCCCCATTGGTGTGTCACAGAATCGTAACCATCTTCCCATATTTTGAACCATTCGAGACCTGGTATGCGTGAGCAATGCCTCAGAACCTACGATGATCTTCTTGCCTGTAACGTTAGATTGCGTTGCGTCAGGGATGCTCGCGCTATATACCTCTTAAATTATTTTGTCAATCCAGAAGATCTGGGCTTACAGATAAGCTAAGACTGGTCCTATAATAAATAACAGATGAGCGACAGAATTATCCAAGATGATTCTCAAGTTTGACCTTTGTTTGTAGGATCAAGTGGATCGGACGGGTCGGGTCCCACATACCCTGCGCTCGTGTGATGGAACTACATCGAAGGTCGTCTTGAAAACCCGACAGATATTAGGGTCTATCATGATACATACTTGTGCAGTGACTGTGTCTCCAGCCACGACACTGATAATGGCGTCAGAAACTGGTTGTATGAAGTTCGTGTTGCATATCAAGTCGTCGCTTTCGATGTCAGTGATAGGCTAAGGGTGTGTCCACGTCAACAGCGACCGCTACGTAGCGCTGGGAGAATACATACGGCATTAGATGAAGGGACCCGAACGCCTACAGCGTGCCCTTGATCGACACCGTTGACAGAAACGGCCTACAGAACAAAAAATAAGGGTCTGCGCCAAAGTCTCAGCACAACATTCAACTCACCGAAAAAACGGTCCTGGCGTCCGCGAGTAACGCAGCAGCAGTGACAAAGATGAAGAGTGCGTTCTTTGCTTGAATCATACTTCAATGCGTTCAACAACCTATCGGACTCGCAACTTTATATTATTCTGTTCGTTCAATAAGATGGAGCCAGCGCATACACAGCCTAGTGCGTACCTTGGGAATCTAAAAGTAGCATCTTGACTTGCCAGCGATGCCCCAGGAAGACGTATGACCAGCGAGGATTCAGCGAAACGACGTGGCTGATCAGTAGAGAGTTCAATGACGGAGAAATGCCTTCATCTCCATCTCTTCAAAGCGACATCATTCCCAAGACTGTATCACCGTTCGTCTGTGAATCGATGTCCTCGGTCAGGGACATGAAAATGACGACATGTTAATCGGACAGAGGTTCAGACTTAAAACGAACGTCGTACAATGGTGCCTCAGGCTTAGAATAGCACGATCACCGAAAATCAATCGTAACTTGCTTGGCAGGGGAGTGGTGTCAAAATCAATCATGGTATTCCAAACAAATATCCATTTCAAATAGTAAGTATGCATATGGTTTGCAGTAGAAAGCGGGACTGAGTTTATAGGCACTGGCTGTACTAGAATCACGATTTTGTCAGCATGCATGATGGTAAATTTTCAGGACGCGAAACATACGTAGTCGTTGAGGTTCTGGCACGTAAACGGCGAAGCACAAATGGTTGGTCCCGTGTATCTACACGCTCTGTTAGAATTTACTATAATAATCTTGAACCAGACACCGACGATGAACCACCACACTGCCCGTATTGTGCAACAGTAGCTCCCGAGGTTGGGGTAGCAATAACAGCGGATGTTGTAGAGGCGGCTTCGCCGGTGGCAGACGAAGCAGGAGCCGATGAAGGCACCGGAGTGTTACTGCTACCGCTGCAGCTGAACACGGAAGGCCCTGGATAAAGGGGTGTTCATGCGTTGATTTCAGGCTTAGGGCTTTCATACCTGGAATAGTATAGTTGGACAACGGCTCGTAGATGTTGATTTTTATGCCGGGATCGGTACCTAATGTGGCGATGAGAGAGAGGTAAATAGTGCAGAACAGATGTGTTACCCTTGTAAGCGCCAGGGAAGGACACTGTTGCTGGTGACGCACTACCACCTCCCGTGATTTGCAGTTGCGCACATTCCATCTAGAAACTAGGATTGGTATCCTAATAAAAAAATTCAAATGATGCACTCACGTAAAATTGAGCGCCAGGATAACTTGACGCGGCATGTAGAGCTACGGTCGAAGGAAGTAAATATTTCAAAATTTTGGGCATGGGCAAAACGTTTACCAATGAGTTCTACCCGCAACAAGTATTGCCCAGCAGCAACGCAACTTGGGATAGTGAAACTGACCTTGCCCTTGTTGGCTATAAGTGTATCCACGGCCCATACACCGTTGGAATAGCCGTCTTCATAGATCTTGTACCATTGCAGACCCGTCACCGTGCTCTGAGTGGCATTGGGGACCTGAGCTCTGAAAATCAATCAATGAAAATAGTTACAGACGAACGAACGAAAAACTGACAAATAAGCTAAGATAGGACCTTTGTGAGAAGGATCGACCGGGTCCGCTGGGTCACTAGGGTCAGCCCCAGCCAAGGTGTGGTGTCATTCGGCGGTGACCTGAGAGCCCGCCGCAACAGGGATAACAGTCATTGACATTGGTTGGTGGTATGGATTTATACCACCGTTGCAGATGATGTCGTTCGAAGTGACATCCGTAATAGGCTTGGGTGAATTTTATAAGTACGCGCAAATAGCAGACCATTAATCAGACGTACACCATCGTAATCAGGAACACGAATACCGGTTTCGTGTCCTTGGTCCACGCCATTGACGTAGAGCTCCTATGAAGACATCAGCAGAGAAACAAATAGCAGGACAATAGCATACTTGGAAGATAGTATGTGCCGAAACAATTGCAGCATAGAATAGAAGAGTGAGGTACGTAAACATGGTGGACAATAAAAAGGCCTTGAGAAATCTTGCGCGCATTAAGGCTCTGTTTTATATGTATATACAATGGAGTGATAGCAAAAGTCAATTCGTAGACGGGTATACCCTGAAAAATAGTGAAGGTTATTCATCGGAACACCAATGCCGGGGAGCCAGTGAATAGGAAGGGGATTGGAGGATTGGGTGAACTCCGGAGATGAAATACATAGACCAGTCCGGCGCATGGACCTCGCTATCACGCATGTTCGTCGGGATGTCTTTGAGATCAAGGTCTAATCGTTCCGAAAATGATGGTCCTGGATCAGATATCGAGGGAATGAAGGGGTAACTGAGGTGATTTGTGGTATTTGAAAGCACAAAGGCGATATCCAGATGCGGGTTGCTCTGACCAACCTCCCATTGCTTTCTGTCATCATGGTCAGGACCCGTTTTGTGCAAGTACAATTCACGGAGAAATCAACTCAACTCGCCCGTGTTTTATCCTCCGGTCTCAACATCTCGCCCTTCAGTCATCCCTCCACACAACTTGGCCATTTGCCCAGCGGTCACCCCATATGACCCGTTTATGATATACCTTACGCAAATCCTTGAACTCCTTGACAAAGTCTTCGATGTCTCTGCCGTTTGGCGTGCCCGTCCCTGACGATGCACCAGAAGTAAGCGGCATCGGCTTCTGCTGCTGGACAAAAGCAGAGGCAAGAGATTCTGAGGCATCGTCTTGGGCCGTCGTAGCATGTCGTAGTCGCATAAGCAAGAATTGAGGTGTGAAGCGCTAGTCTCCTGTCAGTATCACTGCTGATGCAGGCGCAACGAACGAACCTGGTAGACGTCCTTTTGCTCCTTCTCCAGCTCTTTCCACCTGGCCTCAAGAGCCTTGGATTCGTCAAATGCCTCTTTGGTTTCTGATCGCAAGGCATATAGACTATCTTGTAACGCCAGATTGTTCTCTGATGATACAAGTGAGATATATAGTAGTAATTATAGGGGATGCCTACATACTAGCAATTGCTTCGTTTGCCATGCCAAGCTCAGCCTGAGCTTGAAACATTGCCTTGACTCGAGGAAGTGAGTGGAATACAGCCTGAAAATATGTATGGTCGGTGAGCAAATCTTCCAAGTCTTCGCGACTGCGAAAGACAACATTAGCTAGCTGGCCAGCAATACACGGTTGACTTCCGTACGATAGATGAGCGAGCTCGGGAAAATCACGCAGCAGCTGTGTAGAGAGGTCAGAGGACATGGCGGGACGGGATCAAGGTAATTTCCTTCTTTGTACTCGACGACCATGTCCATTGTCGTCCCCGGAGAGCACGTCCCCGCTCAACACGTCAATCTCAAGCTAGGTCCTGGTCTCATTCAGCTGTCCCAAGGATCTACATCCAGTGCGACGCCAAAGAGCAGTATAATTTCGACGCGCGCGGGCTCGCTTTACCATTCCGCTAACGGCAGCAAATGGTGGGTAGAGAGTAATGCCCGACGAGTAGGCTCTTTCATATATACACACAATATGGGTGTTGATACTATATTTTTAGTATGTTCCTGCCCCCCAGGAATCTGTCATTGGCATCGTGACACAAAAGGCCGGTGAAGGTTTTCGCGTCGACATCGGTTCAGCACATCCAGCGTCTCTGGACGGACTGGCATTCGAAGGAGCGTCAAAAAGAAATCGTCCCAACCTAAAGGTGCGTTTGATGACTGCTTTTGCATGTATGATATATTATTTTCATAGATTGGCAGCTTGGTTTATGCAAGAGTTTCGCTGGCCCACAAGGATATGGAACCTGAGCTAGAATGCTTTGACGCTCAAACACGAAAGGCTGAAGGATTCGGAGAGCTGAAAAGTGGTTTCATGGTACGTTGCAGTTTGGGCATGTGTCGAAAGTAAGGATTTACAACTCTTTTCACGGTCGCTACACTAATTAACCTCCCAGACTCCTTGATCCTAATCATTTCTTGCTACCCCTCCTGGGCGCCAAGGTATCACTTGAGGTCGCGGTCGGTATGAATGGTCGAGTATGGATCAATTCAAAGGAGACGAGACATACGATCGCGATAAGTCGATGTATTGAAGCCGCTGATCCTGACGGCAAAGGCATGGAGGAGGGTGAGATTAAGAAATTTCTGGGAACGTTGGACGCATGAAATGTATGTAGGCTGTTCCCTGTCTCCGTGGTCAAGATTAAGGCATTTTACTAGTGCCATAACGTACTTGTTTACAACTAATCATCCGCCATCCTTGGTCGCTTCCTAGGACGACCGGTCGATGTGGCTACTGACACGGAGTCGTCATCGCTCACAGTCCCTGCGCTTCTGTTACGATTCTGGGCCCGCTTCTTCCTCGAATACTCGCGGTCCCGTATCAGTTTATTCGCATGTGCTTGAGACGTTTGTGTTTGCGTAGCAGGTGGCACAGTAACTGTGGTGACTCCTCCTGCAGACAGTTTGCCAGGATCTTCACTCTCCGAAACTTCCCCCAAAAGATCCAATGACTAGATCAATGAATACCGAGCAATAGCAGAATGGACATCATACATACTTTCTGTATTGTCAGACTACTGTTAGAAAACACACGATCTTGGTCAGCGACTTCGTATCTCTTTCGGCCCGTGGTCTGGTTCTTAAGGAAATTGTCGAAACCATGAATGATGTTGCCACCGTGTTGAGCGATAGTCTCGGTGAGATATTGACCTTCTAACTTGTATATGTGAGACTCTATCTGTGCCTATGAGAAGGGGTAAGAAAGTGAAGAACTGAGGTGCTGAGCGCGCACCAAATTTTTGTCCGACTCCCGCTTCTTGGGAAGGGCCAATGCCAGCTCTCTCTTGAGGGTTTCATACCGCGTCTTGTCGTCAATTTCAGCAGCGGGCTGAGTGGCCATCGTGCCCAAGGAAGGGGCAATGTTTGGTCGTGCTTGGCTGACCTGTACGCGTCACTGTCGCGTTCGCAGACCATTCTGCCTTCCGACTTCTCTCCATCGTCATGTCGTCTGCTGCACCCCCACCAGATCCCCCGTCTAATGCCAACCCAGAGAAGCAGCCAGAGGACTCTATCTCCCCTGCGCAAGGTGAGGAAGTAGCCATGGACACGACGCCCGACCAACCGCCGGAGGAAAATTGGGAGGACATTCCCCAAGATATCATGTCACTCAGCACAGACGAAATTCTGACCAGAATACGCTTAATAGATAATGATATCAAGGTGCGTTATCGGATTTCTCTATGTGAACTGACTTCCTCATTCATCTCACAGGTTATGCGCTCAGAGACTTTACGATTACAGCATGAACAGAGCGTAATGAAGGAGAAGATTCGTGACAACGGGGAGAAGATCAAACAGAACAAGGTCCTGCCATATCTCGTTGGCAACGTTGTCGAGGTGAATAACATCTCTTATGAGCCTTGTCGTGACCTGACGTTCGTTAGATTCTTGACGTCGATCCTGAGGGCGAAGAGGATGGTGCTAACCAGGACCTCGACTCCATGCGAAAAGGAAAATGTGCTGTCATCAAAACCTCTACCCGCCAAACCGTCTTCCTTCCATTGATAGGCCTTGTTCCCCCGGAGAAACTCAAACCAGGCGACCTCGTTGGTGTCAACAAAGACTCATACCTTGTCCTCGACACGCTTCCTGCAGAATTCGATTCTAGAGTGAAAGCTATGGAAGTTGATGAGCGGCCAACGGAGAGGTATACAGATATCGGTGGCCTGGAGAAACAGATTGAGGAGCTTATGGAGGCCATCGTGTTGCCTATGGAACACAGTGAGAAATTCAAAACTATCGGCATCCGTCCTCCAAAGGGCTGTCTGATGTATGGTCCCCCTGGTACTGGGAAGACCCTCCTTGCACGAGCATGCGCTGCTCAGACACAGGCATGTTACCTCAAGCTAGCTGGGCCTTCACTGGTGCAGATGTTCATCGGTGACGGCGCCAAGCTGGTACGGGACGCATTTGCTCTTGCCAAGCAGAAGGCGCCAGCTATCATTTTCATTGATGAGTTGGATGCCATTGGTACGAAACGATTCGACTCGGAGAAAAGTGGTGATCGTGAGGTGCAGAGGACGATGCTTGAGTTGCTCAACCAACTCGATGGTTTCAGTAGTGATGAACGAATCAAAGTAGGTATTTCTTGTCGTGTCTTTGCTCTCTATTTATCGTCCTGTCAGGTCATAGCTGCAACAAACCGAATCGATATCCTTGATCCCGCCCTTCTTCGTTCCGGTCGTCTAGATCGTAAGATCGAATTCCCTCTACCGAACGAATCTGCCCGTGCTCGTATTCTGGAGATCCATTCACGGAAGATGACGGTATCCCCTGAAGTCAACTTCGACGAGTTAGCCAGGAGTACGGATGAATTCAATGCTGCGCAACTGAAGGCGGTCTGTGTTGAAGCAGGAATGATCGCATTGAGGGAAGGTGCTTCTAAGCTAGGGCACGAGCATTTCTTGAGTGGTATAGCGGAAGGTATGTTTTCTATGTCACATGTGTCATTTCCCCTCTGACCGTTTTCTGATAGTACAAAGCAAGAAGAAGAACGACCTCATGTACTTTGCATAGTTTAATGTCATTCGTGTTGGCTTTCACATACTCCCTTTCTGGCCGAGATGTTCCTGTCCTGAATTTTGTAGGCTTCTCCTGTCCTATGGGTACTCTTGAGACGATTCGCTTTAACCTCTCAGCACGCCTTATAAATCGGGCCGCTCTTTTCTGATCCGGTAGACTAGCATCAAATTGTCGCCCTACAACATATGGCAATAACCCCATATATTATTAACTATATACAGATTATTAATGTAATGCGGCGCCTTCAAAGTTGGCTGCGTATGCCATCACCCTGTACAAGGATACAAGGACCGCCGTAAATTACGCGATCCGCTAACCCGTTCTTGTTGATGTATTCGACAACTGCAGCATCTTCAGCTCCTGGTTGCAACCATAGGGCAGGCACGGAGAGCTCCTTGGCTTCCTTCAATATTCCAAGGGTGATCTATAAGCCGGACTTTGGCTAAGCTGAAACGGCTGAGATGAGTTTTACGACTTACCTTAGGGTTGGTGATGACACTGATGGACGTCTTGTCGGGTACGGGGAGATCGCTGATCTTCTGGACTGTAGCAATCCCTTCCAGTTCTAACTCTTTCTTTATACATAGGAAGAGTAAGAACGCTATTGAACGCGAGGAGGGAGGACGAACCGGGTGCACAGGCTTAACATCCAAATCTCGAGCTTGGTACCATTTCAAAACCTTGCGCAACATTAACATGGATCAAAGAGTTTCTTCGTGCATGGCCTACCTTCGTACCGAACTTCGTCTGATCCTTAGAGGCGCCGACGACAGCGAAAGAAGGCGAAGAGAGGAAGACCTTTTGGATAGCGCGGACAGACTCTGAAGACATGATTTTATGGAATAGCATATGGTGGCTGCTCGTATTTATATGGTTGCGTGGTACCCGTCTAGGATCAATGATGTGGGTACAGTAGACAGATGGTTGACTAGGATTCCGTGCAAGGATCTGTAAGGCTCTGTAAGACGATCACGTTGACAGTTGCAAGAGCAGACGTCATCCTTGCCGAATCTGGCGATACTCTCGGGCATCCGGAGCTTCACTTCCCCGACTCTTTCTGAAATAGATAAAGGGCTTCAACTTGATGTCCGTATTACTCGCTGCAATGTGCCATGAGAGGGATTAATTCATCCGTAATTGTAGGACAGTTCAGAACACAAACAAGCAGTTAGTAGATTTCGACGACGACGGCTGATAAGCCAATCATATATACTGCAGTTATGACTATGCAGGCGGCTGCAGAAGCAGGCCCTCCACGATGCTCATATCAGCCGATATGCCAGCTTTGGCAAGGTATTCATCATTCCTGGGTCGTATCAGTAGCTAATCCCGGTAGTATCGAATGAAGACGCGGCTTACCAGAACTATGATCACAACATATCGTAGCTTGGTGAGACGCTATAGAAACTACGAACGCCAAACTCACCTTTGAGTAATGACGATTACCCGAATCACATCTGATGATGTTTCTGACTTGAGAATCAAATTAAATAACAACATGGAAAACGCACAAGACTGTAACAATTGTTTGGCCTTCTTTCCACCCCATCTTCTTTGCAAGTTTGATGCATGCAACAAGATTGCAAGCACTACTAGAACCGAGGAAGAGACCATCGTTTTGGACGAGATACCGAGACATGCTGACGGCTTCAGCATCCGTTATTCTACGGTTGTGTTAAGAGTGGTTCGAAGATTGTTCACGGCTATGGACCTTACCGGAAAGCATCATCGATGATAGGCAGTGCTAGTTCGATGTTTTTTGTCAACCGATTGATACCACTGAAAACTTGTGAATCGACGGGAAGCATGGGATCATCCATTAAAGCCAACTTACATTCCTTCGACGACAGTGTCCACTTGATGCCGTCTTTTTGTTCCTTCACTTTCTCTCGAGTCAAACATGACATCGTGCTTGACCTGTGAAAGTTATCAGTATGAACGTGTCCTGTTCCAAGCTTATCTATGACCTTGTTATACAAGCCACTGCCTTCTGGGTCTGTCAGAGCCACGACGACATCTTCGTTCATGGACTTGACATATCGACCTATACCAGCAATGGTACCTCCCGTTCCTACTTAACACATCAGCTATCTATCACGATGCTTGAGGTGCAAACACTGACCTGCGCCACTCACAAACGCATTCAGGCGGCCATTAGTTTGTCTCCATATTTCTGGACCCGTGCCCTCAAAGTGCGCATTGAAATTGCTTAGGTTCTGGAGGGAACCCGGTGTCAGTCTCTCGATGTGCTTAAGAGCAACCAAGATATACTTCAAATTGGTCGGCAAAATAACCTCGTGGCTTCAGAACAAATTGTTCGTGTTTGAGTGGGTCGGTATCATCGTCGTCACCTGTCAAGACCACGACAGTGGATGAAGAAGACGATACCAAATGTGGGCGAGAGCAGGGTTCTTCCTTTCCAAATTCCAGAGCCCGTTGACGGGCAATGTTCTAACGTCTGTCTAACACAGATCGGAAGACAAAAAATATTGGACACTTACCACGTACTGGGAGATATTAGAGTACGAGAAGTCACGTATGAACATAAATACCTACCTGTTTTTTATCGACGATACTCGCCGGACGTACTCTTTGTACCTCTGCACCAAGTGAAAGCAAAGCTTGTACTTTTTCTTGGGCAACATCATCAGGCATTATGATAGCTGATTTAGTGGTCACTTGAGAGTAAATGGACCAGATGAATACACGCACTAGCATCATATCCTCTGTGAAACATTAGAATGGACGTTGTAAGTGCAGCATAGTACTGCTCACCTAGCACGAGCAATGGTAGCAATAGATATTCCAGTAGATCCAACTGTTCCTTCAAATATCCTTGAGCCAGTATGTGGATGTATCAATCCTTCCCGCTCTGCATCGTCAATCACTTGGAAATGATGTCAATTTCCGGGAGGCCATAGGTATATGGTGTAAAGTACTTCTTAGGGCGACACGATCCTTGACACTTCCGCCAGGATTGAGGAACTTTTCTACGTTAGACGCAGTGAGAAAAATACAGGGAAAAAGCACCAACTTCTGCCTTTGCTAATATCTCGATGCCCAACGCGTTGCTCAGCGAGTTGATTCTAACCAACGGTGTATTTCCTATCCATAGTATCAGTACTGGTCGGTATTGTCAGATAAGAAGTAAATACCAATTAAACCTGTGACTCCCTTGAGCACCTCATCACTTCTCAACTCGATGGGACGGGGTTCAAACTGTGCGGCAATGCGCTCTTGTTTTCGTCTCTGAAAAAACAAGGCAATGGAAGTTGATACCAAGGAGAGAGAAAAGCCTAGAAAAATGCCATATATGACATGTCGAATCATTGGGCGCGACGGTATTTTGAACCATGAAGGAAGTAGAGTGAGGATCCACTGCTGCAGATCCATGTTCAAGGGTCGCATACGGTGGCAGTGCAAAAACACATGTCGAGCTCTGGGCTCGGTATCCACCACTTTGGATCCCTACTTTACAAGCGGTTATACAGCCAACTTTTGTCGTGGACGACTTTGGCCTTTCAAACATGACAAAGTGAAACATATGGTGAAAGCCAAATTATATCCTATATCAGATCATATGCTCCACAGGCGAAGACTTTAGAGCGGAATAGCTCACGGTCAGCCCGTTGGCTGCCCAATTCTTCGATTCAATCTGTGCCTGTGCACTCCCAATGTCGTCTCTGACGTTCACCCAATGCACATTTCCCCCCCCCCGCAGGCAGACGTTTTTTCCACGGCTCCTGTGTTTGTGCCTAGATCCTACACAAAGGGCTAGTGCCGCTGAGTTGCTTGCTCCCGTGTCCGTGGTTCGATGGGACTCGGTAGAGGTGAACCGACCGCAACGAGAAAGGATTCGACCAACCGAGCGTTCTTTCTTCTCCAAAGTTCCGATGATCATCGGACTCGGAAAGTTCGAGTAGGGGAAGGACTTGTTCGGTGGTGTGAAACCACGATAAAGAAGTGTTATTATGATCACAAGATACAATTATTAACTTTTATATTCGGCATCAGCCATCATACAAGCTCGCTGTCTTTTTAAAAACAATTATCGTAGTATAGTCTATGTATGGAACTGCCAGATGTCCATATATCCTAGTCCGAAAATTAATAGAATACACGAAATAAAGTGTCCATAACATATGAAAAGGATCCCGGTTCATGAAGATGTACCGTTGTATATGAGCTGCGTCAGTGCGAGGTTCATTTGAAACCCAAACGTCTGGTAAAGAATCAGCACCAGTTTTGTGAAACACGACAGAAATACTGACCGATCCAGAAGCCCATTCTTCTATGACTGCGAGGTAAACCAACGCATTGCTAGCCGATTTTCCGATTCCGAATCCTCCAAAGCGTGCATCGAGGTTCGGCATAACAAGCTGAGCAGGGGCTGGGTGGCTCGCATACGGGACGCCTGAAACAAATTGTCAGGAAGAAAAATGGGAGGAGAACCGGGAAATCTACTGACCAGGGTAGTTGGCGTAGTCGTATCGTCCAAAGTAGTATCCAGCACCGAAGGTCTCTGATGGTGAGAACGACTCGGGGAGAGAGGTAAACAACCACACTGAATAGTTGTACCCCGAGACGCTGTAATCCGCCATTCCGTCGTATTTGAAGTCGAACGACTCTCCAGGCATGACAGCCGTGCCATTAGTAGGCGATGTGATCTCGCCATTAACAGCGGAGACCGAGACTGGTAGGGAAAGAGTCGTGGAGAGGACGAGGAGGCTGGAGAGGAGGCGGAGGAGTTGCATGTTGTTTTGGGGAGTAGAGTTATCTTTGAATTCAAAAGTAGCTGAGATGTTTTTTTTTTTCGTTTGAATGATTCGAGTTTGCGTTACCTCACAGCTTTATAGAAAGATGTAGGCTGACATGGACACATGGCTTTTCCGTGAGAAACGGCCATTCGAACCCATTCTCGAGCGTTGTTCAGTCCAAAAGCTTACGGTGCGCGAGGTGCATACTCCATCATTGTTCCCAACGCGCCGCCCTTCACGGGTCTAGGTCTCGACCGAGGTTCACGCGTCATCACATTCCGAGATTTTCGAGGCGCAGTTTGACGAGAAGGAAAACATAACGAGTACGCCACAGAAAGATCTGGGCCCGTACAAATGGAACCAGGTCCCAGAACTTTTTGCGCCCAAGTTACGAATCTCGTGAGTGCAGCGACAGACCGATACTCGGGAGCTTGCGATATCTAGCAAAGGAGAGTAAACGGTCTTCTGGCACCTTGCGTGAGAGAGCCATCGTAATATGCTTCACTTTCGAATCTCCCGGATCATTGAGGATACCGCAAAGAGTCCAAGACGGCCACAAGAAGATGATAGCTGATCGGAGGTCGTGGCTGTGTGGTGTACGATGTCCCTGTTGACTGTCGCAATGCCGATAATGCCGATCGGCCGTTTTTGGGGATCGAAAACCTTTTTTTGTCGCGCCGTCGATCTTTTGGCTCGTTACGATATGTCGGCTTTAATCAACTCTGATCTCCCTGGGCTCACACTGATCTCCAAGGGAAAGGTCAGAGATATATACAGTACCTCATCGCCCGACCACCTCTTGTTTATCGCGACCGACAGAATATCTGCATACGATGTTATCTTAAGGAATGTGAGAGTCTCTACCAGCTCTAGCCTGTGTTGATCTTCTTACCTCGAGTCCCAGGGAATACCAGACAAGGGCAAACTCCTCACTAAAATCTCCCTCTTCTGGTTCTCGAAGCTATCACATATTATCTCGAACCATTTCGTAACCGGTGATATCGATGCCATGCCCAAGGAGGTTTCGCCGTACAAGGATCAACTCCAAGGACGTGCCATGCTGGTGAAGAAGGCAAAGGTCATACCATTAGAGGCCATCGTTCGGGGATACCTGACAGGTGTGCTCGACACATGCTCTGTGTCTGCTTCTTCAACATGTCTTCAGGATCTGCTTGGTCCGAGTACAAGAAATCTGGGACCGTGCACGGAATAAGTCTTCCTCCAAACATGGTAGAATCACAAAAATTCCCAGAGCCACTGTTCACCCCGTCGACCAAGGCGGAGCAAGGCGCCCATGACGAGAACATCTCTCCCCAGCAAGGCTCGTTTTCTTGCAACCCATTTCAATGTCTCCACTAACGATCGCACTACAGCATCGGAATTGATCGGCGAATCCCTATACAACCAGATATGTGAAGCAGCTATAAAGCTGTACACAGATGCCTCGGCCTACGCGTATTCGAAAGGTATCATTCTTGCGGACACAAAGTTCGAATTTGGCCTCGTTCCTGGACCCTCTGGAGACACACTCATTCTAATTGACGAGCTTCTGACGCCTGATTCGTCTCGGTATTGGCCCTTGGACGGTTATAAAGTGGGTCGTTCCCAGCCAAGCTTTGACAAGCAATACCTGCGAGACTGGCTTGTCGGCGCCGGGTTTCAGAAGGGCCTGGAAGAAGGGAAGGTCAAGGGGGAAGGGTGGTTCGTCGAAGACAGCGTTGTCGAAGGCACAAGGAAACGGTATAAAGAGGTTGTCGATCTTTTAATAGGATGAATAGGGCAATAGGCACCGGACAAGGTGAAAAATTCTTTGTCCTGGAGTTACCTCTGCTTGTCATGAAAGTTACCGAGTTTCCTCGAACCAAATGTACACGAGAACAAGTACATTATTATCTTGACACATTTTGTACTCGAAAATACCCATGACGCAATCTCGCCAAATTCGGAAGATGGCATTTACTACTCACACAACACCTTCTGGTACGACAATCGTTCTACCAGGCATGCAGTGCTAACATTGAGAGTGAAATGCAGGTTTCTTGCTGCCGTCCATCCATTCTGCCCCTCCATTCTTCAGGTCAGATTGTTCTACCGTACACCGTTCCCTTTAATGACAGGAGATACAGCCAGCAACCCAACAAAACCACGCTTGCATCATTCACTGATCATTGGATAAAGCTTATACTCGCATATGCACGACACAGAAGGCTATTTTACCTGCATGTAGAAGATGCAGAGACATCTGGCAACGACTGGGATGAAGTACTGAAGAACGAACGAATAAACCGTGTGTCCGCTTTGCCAGTGGTGCCGAGACGGATCGTGGTTAACACTTTCACAGGTCATGTACTTCCAGTCTATTTAGAACATATCATGGGAGTAATGGTGGAAAAGAACCTGGCGGCATTCGAACCAGCAAGGCAGACGAGATCGGTCATGCTGTATTGGCGTTTGCCGGAGGAGTGGGCAGAGACGCTGCATGAATGGGTGAGAGCGAACCGTTGCTTCGGATTGCATGAAGGACTGAATGGACGAAATCCAGGCGACATCGACTGGACACCTGAATACCATCATGACCTTTTACGACGTTACGGATCCTCCCATCGAATCACCGCTCTCTAGTATTCCGGTCGCCTTGCTTCGCAAAGCAATTGGGATCCTGACAAAGACGAACAGGGCGCAGCTGATTGCAGCGGCAGACGGCGAGGGCGTTAGGTTTTTTTCCAAGTAGTAGTGTATAATTGGTGTAATATTATTCGGTGGTGCCAGATTCTAGCATCGAGTCTAGCTTGCAGTCTAGATCAAAAAGCGCTTTATATGGAACCGAGCATGGGGTGATCGACTCTGCAATACTCCCCCACCATGGCAATGCGAAAACGGGCAGAGGAGCTCGTCGTCGATCTCCAGGACAGCATCGTCGAGGCTCTCGAGGCCATCGACCCCGACGCCTCGCCCTTCAAACGCGACTCATGGACACGCGCCCAGGGCGGCTATGGCACATCCTGCGTCTTCGCCGTCCCATCCAGCGACGACGACGACGACGATGCCGCGTCACCACCTTCGTCTGTCCTCGAAAAGGCCGGCGTGAACGTCTCTGTCGTCCATGGCACCCTTCCGCCCTCTGCCGTCCAGCAGATGCGCGTCAATCATGCTACACTTCCCCAGGTCGACGGCGGCCTTCCCTTCTTCGCTACCGGTGTCAGCCTTGTTATCCACCCTCGCAACCCTAACGCGCCTACCTGCCATGCCAACTACCGTTATTTTGAAGTTACCGAAGCTATTGACCCTGACTCTCAAGAGCCTCCGAAGCCGTTGGTCTGGTGGTTTGGTGGAGGTGCAGACCTTACACCGTCCTATCTGTTCGAGGAGGATGCCGTACACTTCCACAAGGTTCACCAGGACACTGCTGCACCCCATGGCACCCAGATGTACCCTGCTCTGAAAAAGTGGTGCGACGAATACTTTTACATCCCTCATCGCCAAGAGTCTCGGGGCATTGGAGGTATATTCTTTGACGACCTCAGCATCGAGCCCCATCCCCGTCTCACATCGGACGAGAAGCGGCCCCAGACCGCAGAAGAGATCTTTTCATTTGTACACGACATGGGAGCAGCATTTATACCCGCATATATCCCCATCCTTTCTAAACGCTGTAACCTTCCGTTTACTCCTCGTCAACGTCGCTGGCAGCTCATTCGCCGTGGGAGATATGTCGAGTTTAATCTCATGATTGACCGAGGAACCAAGTTTGGTCTGAATGCTCCCGGTGCAAGAATAGAGAGCATTCTCATGAGCTTGCCAGAGACGGCGAGATGGGAGTACATGTCAGACATGGGTCAGGATCCAGAGTCAGAAGAAGGGAAACTTGTGGCGGTCCTAAAGACGCCGAAGCAATGGGTGTAGAAGAAGCTGATTAAACATATATATGTACACTTAGAATGCCCGGAAATACCACTCTCCACAAAAGTGCCGCGCTTGGACATTGGTTTCTAAGAACAAGATGGTATATATTTCAGCTATTCTAATGCACCAAACAAGCTTACTACAGCCACCGGCGCAGGACCTCCCTCCCTAGCTTTTGTTTGTCCACAATATGCTATCACATATCGACTTGGATGCCAAGTCACTGTTGGTGCTGGAGCAAGAGCAGGAACGCGATGCAAGGGCATAGATGTCTCAGTCGCACACTACGAAACGATGAATTGAAAGACAAAGACAGAAAATGTTTCGCCACGTACAATATCGACGTAAACGCCTGTGCTTCCGATAGCGAGATACTCACCGTCGTGAGAGAAACTCAATGAACTGATTTGATGTCTGCCAGAACTTGTCAATAAAGTAAAAAAATAACAGCCTGTACAGAAAAACGTACTCGCAGGCAGTGATCGTCCTGGCACAGATCCATTCCGTCAAGTCAAACAAGTTAACTATGGAGTCAAATCCTCCTGATGCAAGATATCTTAGAAGGGTCAGTTGAAGATAACTGTCCTAGCACTAGTCTTCTCACCTCCCCCTGGGATCTAAAGCAGCGGCCTCGCATCCCCCAACGTGCGCAGCCGGTGTCTCTCTAACAGTAAGTGACGGGTAGTCCAGCACCCTCAGTGTATGTTCCGAATGGTGGGTTAGGACTATCCCATCGCCTGTATGGTTGAACATTGCTCTTGAACCAGAAACCTAGTAAACAGCGCGGTGAGAACGTGTAAAGGCATCACAAAAATGCGTACAATTTCTTTGTCGCGCACGCTCCAAGTCTCTTTCCCACCTTGCACTTGTCCGCACTCAAGGAAATACATCTGATGCCCAGCAGATGTGTACACCATTGTTTTGCCATCTGGTGAATAATTCATCACCAATGGGGACTGCTTCAGAGACACTTGTTGCAGGCAGCGACTTTCTGCGACCAGAGTGAGCACGATATATAGAGCTAGAAATCAGCATGCGAACGTCTGGCGTCCCAAAACACGATCCTGCGGTCTTTCCCACTCGACGTGCAGAACAATTCCGGATGCGTCGGGTTCCAGGTAACATGGTCGACTTCGTCCGAATGCCCACCGGAGAACATTGTCGCTGAGCGAGCTTCCATCTACGGGCCGCCCTCAACACACAAAACAAAAGCAGAGGAAAAAACCTCACGAACCCCCTTCTCAGGTTGCCACACCCTCGTTATTTTGTCGATCCCTACTGCCGCGAGTTTCTTACCATCACAGCTCCACGCGACATGATTCATCGCCTGAGGGCTTGGCATACGATAATCTCGAGGTTTGAAGGCGGAGAAAGTTGGCGGCTACAGGCGAAGGAGTTACTACGGTGTCAATGAGTGCTCAAACGTAGTCCAGAGGGGGCCAACAAGTACAAGGATTCCCCGTACGCCAAACGTCGTGTGTGGAGGCGGCGAAGGCGGTCGTTGAGGCACGGGTATTTCTTCTTCTTCTTTTGGTGGCATGGTGGCGGCTAGAGGCAAGAGGGTAGGTGGCTGTGCAGCCATCCTCTGTTTCCACCACCATGTCCACCGAAGTCGAAATGAATCCTTACGAGCTTCTGAATGTCGAAGTTGAAGCTGACGAGCGAACAATACGAACAGCATATCGACAACGGTCACTCAAGGTCCATCCTGATAGGGTACGTGCCGTGGCTGGGAATTCAATGTCTCGCTGACAGACGGCCCAACAGAACCCTAATAATCCTGATGCTGGTACGTTCTTGAGGCCTTTTCTCACACTGGGAGTAACTGATAACTCTATAGCTCGTAAATTTCACGAGCTGAACCAAGCTTATGAATTGCTATTGGATCCCCTTCGGCGGCTGGCCCTCGATGCAAAACTGCGGGTCAAGGCTGCTAAGGCGGAACGGTTCAAATCATTTGACACTAAAAGGAAGGCATTTCTGGAGGAGCTAGAGGAGAGAGAGAGGTCTTTTAAGAAAGCGCGCATGGAGAAGCAGAAATCAGAGGCGGACCAATGGCAAGCGAACGAAAAAATCAAGGACGAGGGTAGAAGACTCAGGGAGGAGAAGGAAAAGGAATTTCGACAACGCGAACAGAACGCGAAGAAGGTTGATGAGGACGAGCCGCCTTCCATCGGTACGCCTATCATTTCTTTTTCCTGCTGACTCAGTGCCTGACTTTTCTTTAGAACCCAATGACACGACCGTCCGAGTCAAATTCTCACTGTCTGAACATCCCGACTTGACCACTTTGGAAGCCCTCGTCGCCGTATTTGCACCTTTCGGGCCAACCGACACGGAAACAATCGTGCTTTCACTGAGAGCATCCAAGAAAGCCCCGTCGAAGCCTCCAAAGTATGGTACCGCCCTTGTTCCTTTCAAAAGAATTGGCGACGCCTTTGCTGCAGTATGTGCTAGCGGCCGACCAGAGCGAGGTCTGAAAGGTATAGATGTCACCTGGGTCGGTGGGAAGGAACCGGAAATTTTGGGTTGGTTGAAGAGGACGGGGAAGCTTTCTGCCCAGCCGGACGTACCATCGGAGGCCAGGTCGAACCCCGAACCACGAAACTCTACTCCGTCAATGTTCTCGTCGTTTCCTGAGACACTGGTACGTGCCTTTTAATTGCCATTTCCTTTATCTGTCGTGTTTACCGCGTTGTTCTAGCTCGAACCCGTACCAGAGGTTACCGTCTCTCCCGATATAGACTATGAGTCGTTGACTCTAATGCGTATGCGTCAAGCTGAGCGTGAACGTCTAGAACGCGAGATACTCGAGCGTGAAGCGAATGAATAACTACAATACAAAGGTACTTTTATTATCTGTGGTTTATGATGTATCATAGAGGCTGGAATCTTTACTCTAGACTTCCAAGCGGAGCGAAGGCGATTCCTTCGCTTTTCGAGTTCAAGACCGAGACGCTGTTCTGGTCAAGCAAACATGATTCTCGCGTTGGTCGTTCCGGACTGACCATAAGGTGTACGACGTCGAAGATTCAGCTGATCATCCGGGAATCTATTCTTTGTCGAGGATCTGGTCTGGATCGTTCTGTGACCGCATGATTGGCGGTTTATGTAAATCTATTCTTGTCAAGGTCCTCTCCACCGACGTATAATCATGCAACTCCAACGTATTATCTAGGCTATCAATGGCGTCTTGTGGGCTGTCGCCTTCTTTCGGCGAAATATTCTCATCCATCGATACTGATACTCATTTCCCAAGAACCTGATATGCCCCATAGAGTATCATTGCCGTTGTGCATCCGCTGCCACTTCCATGATGCGTAGGGCTGCCATCTCCGTGTCCACATGCATGTATATACCATGTCTTGGATATATAAACCTTCCAACCATCCACTATCTTATTCGTGCGCTTGCAATGCTGTTCCTTCCTATCTTCGCTATCCTCGCTTTCATCACTTCCGTCCTCGCAGGTTCCGGATCAATCACCAAGCCTGCCAAAGGCACGTCCATTATGCCCGGCCAGTCATTTGCCTTCCACTACGATGGCATGGCAGAGTATAGCGTCTCCGGCTACAACTACTCCGTGTGGTTGTTCACATCCCTGCCATTCGCTTTTCTACCTTCGCAGAGTTTCGGGGCAGGCCATTTCTTCGGTCGCTATAATTATGCCAACTACCCCGGTTGGTAGATCTACGTGTCTAATATTGGCCTCGACAATTAACTGTGCGATGCACTATAGGTGTTCCGTATGCGACCAACCCAGCACCAGCCAACTTCACCATGCCGGACTTGTCGCAGTCATATGGTGGATTCGGACAAGGCCAAGACGCCAGTGGCGCCACAGTTTATCTAGCGGTCATTGAAGAATATGCCGCAGGATCTGTACGTGTCTCTTTAGAACTTTCTGATACACCTGATGATGATGCTATGCGTCCACAGACGTTTGGCTTGCAAATGAACCTGGCTACGACGCAGCTCATGTACAACGGCACGCAGCATCATTGATTCTTTAGACGTACATAGAACATGGACATGAATCACGAACAACGAACACTCGTAGGGCACTACCGGACAATTTATAGCCAGTTACTAGTAGAAAAGGACGATCGGAAGGTCAAAATGGACTCAAAAACGTCATGCATTTCGGTGTATATAGAAAGATACTGTATAACTGAGCTAACAAAGTCATACTTATGTCATGTGCTTTTCTCGCCCACGAACTGGTCAAACCAGCGGAAAACTTCGTAATGCCATTTGAGGCTGAGGGAAAGAAAGTCCAATTATGAGCGGCTTGGAGTAAGAAGAAGAAGAAGAAGAAAGCAGACCTGTTACCGTGATTCAGAACCCAATGGTTCTCATCAGGGAAGATAACGAGTCTACTTGGAACACCACGTCTGCAAGAAGAACTTTGAGTAAGGAATCAGAGCAAACAGCTTCAAAGAAACGCACTGCTGCAAAGCATGGAAAGCCCCAATACTTTCGGTCTCGGCCAACCTGTAATCTTTGCTCCCATGGATGAGAAGCTGTGGCGTACCCCATTTGTGCACAAAGTTGGAAGGGTTGTACCTACGTCAAGCCCATCAGTAACCTCCCCGGATCAGAAAGTTACGGTGGCACATACTTGTCAATTATCTCTTTACTCTTCTTCTCCCACGGCCTATAATAACACATCGAAAGGTTAGCTCAGGCGGCGAAAAACCGCGTGCTTACCGCCCTGCCCAGTCATGATTGAACTATGAAAATGCCGTGTCATATTCTGCAAGGTGAACGAAAATAGATGCTCTTACGAAGAACAACTCATCAGTCGAGAATCCATTGTAGTTCGAATCAAAGACCCCATCATGGCACACGAGGGCCTTGTGAGTTTCAACGACGTGCCGAGAATGGAATCGTTACTTGAGACAAACCTTGAAGTTGAATTCATACTCGGGGTGACCTTGTATCCAGCTGAAACCAACGTTCATCTCGGCGCATTTGGAGAAAACGAGATTCCGGCGTACTTTACAGCATACCCTCCCCAGCTTGCACCAGCTGCAACCGCACGGTCCGGATCGATCTCCAATCGCATATGAGTCAATACTATATGAAAGTTTGTCTAGACATACCTCGGGATACGTATTCAACACGTATTTCCATCCCTTTTGCAGGTCAACGAAAGGCTTACCTCCCCAGTCCTCCGTGATGCCATCCGTGAATTCTATTTGTTCTCCTTCAGATTGATAAATAAATAAAAATAACGATAGAGCATGCCTTGTCCAAAGGTTGTACTTCCAGTAGGATTGATCAGCACAGAGAAGTACCCCTGCTGCGCAAAAACTAAGAAGCAACCGTGTAATATGATAACTGCAACATCTAGTACAGTATGGTTTACGCACTATTTGGATTCCATCGCGTAGACCATTGATCCTCCCAGGCGCTTTGAGGACCTGGGCATGGACGTCAATTATCATCTAGAATGGAACCAGATAGTATGTTGTAGTAAGCACCTCCATGGATGAGAAGAACAACGGGCCATTTCTTCGTTTCCCCTTCTTTCCAGCCCTTCGGTTTCAGAATCCAGCCTTGTATGTTCTTATCTTCTGCGCCTTTGAACCAGATGCTTTCTCCTTTGCTGAGGTTCTTCCCCTTCAGGTCATTTTCGGTGAAACGAGTGATTTGCTTAATTTCTCCACTGAATGTGATGAGCGTATCACTCCTGCCGATTTCCGATTCTAGGTCTTTCAAACCACTGACAAGGAAGACATCGTTGGGCGAAGTGTACGAAGACTGCGTGATAAGAAGTCGGCCGTAATAAAGCGACTGTAGGCCCCCTGCTGCAGGTCCATCAGTTATCGCGACAGGACTAACGTACTTGGTATCGAGGTCAGGATCGGTTGTAGACTTCGACGGCGTCGGAGGCAGCGGCAAAACGAAGACCTTGACCCGTGCGTTGTCGCCGGCAGTGAAGTAGATGAACTCGCCCGTTTTAGAGAACTGCGCGACAGTCGCTCAGACGAAGCGATATTGAACATATGGAAACGAACATACCGCCAAAGAATCCGGTGAGCGGTCCCATTGCTGGGTAAGTGTGTACCTGACATCTTTCTTGAGATCGTAGATGACAATCTTTGCTCTGTCGCGTGTGAGCCGTTCAGGATGACGAATATGTCAGAATATGATGCAAACCTGTCGGATTCATAGCCATCTAAATCAAGCTCCAGCCAAGCCACCTTTGAACCGTCTTTGTTGAAGACCGGATTATGTGTCGCGCCTTGTTTCCCTGATGTAAGCTCCCTGGGCTTGCCACCGAGAATGTCAATGATGTATACCTTGCGTTTCCGTTGTAAACTTTAAGAAAACAATGAGACATTAGGATGCGCTTACATTCTGCTTGGTGTGCCACGCTGGAGGCAGGTCTGGGTCCTTAGCGGTGTATACAACTTGACTCGTGGAAATGTCGAAATCATCAGTGCCTCCAAATGGTTCAACGGGACAGCTCTGTTAATTATTAACACGACCAACCGACATTCAATATCAAGACTACTGACGTGTCCTGTTCCCTTGAGGATGTTTGTGAACTGAGATCCGAAATGCCATTTGTGATCTGGGTCCTGAACGAGGCGAACGCTGAACAGGGATGTTGTTTTGGGTCCAGTCCAAGTGTCCCAATGTCTCTCGTAGGTTGTGTCATACACTAAAGCAGTGGTTCCGCGGTTCTCCCAAGCCTCATCCTGCTCTTTGACAGCAGATAGGTTACCGTCAGGATAGACGTTGTCCGAGAACACCAGTTGCCCAGAGAGTAAAGAGTACCGGAAGTTGGTGGCAGTTGTCGTGGGGAACGAACCAAGCAGGGTTGGGAGATTAGGTGCACTCACAGTGCCGACTTCATCACTGTCCTGCTTCTTATAATCAATGTCCAGCGCGTAGATATCGAGTTTCTTGTCGCCCTCGACGACATGGGCGACTGTGCGACCATCGAGCCAGAATGCTTCACCACCTTTGAACAGCTACAAATAGTCAACAGCGACCATGACCTATGATGACAAGGCTTACAGGAATCTCGAAAGGCCTCCCAGAGCCCGCCAGTGGTGCGACGAAGATAGACCGGTTGACTCTGCGACGGTCAGTTCGGAAGTATGCGACGGCAGAACACACACTTCTTGTCCTTTGAAGAGTATTTATTGTAAGGAACCAGAACGAGATCCCCTGCTGGATTGGCTACACCAGTGCCTGGGCGACCGAGTTCTACCAAGTCCTTGGGAGAAAACACGTCAGGGCCTTCCTTGAATGCGAATGTTGATGGCGCGTTCATCGTGGTAACTGGGGAAGATAATGGAGCCTTGAATGGGACCTGTACTGCCAGCACGATGGGAAGAAAGATAAAATAGTAAGGCAACCTCATGTCGCGTCCAGACGAGGCCTGATATCGTAGATGTAATTCAACCCGCAACCGTGCGATCGTGTCCCACATTTGGTCATGTCGCCCTTGCTCATCATTACCCATCTCCCCGCAAAGGTGAAAATAATGTAGAATACACCTAGTAGTACAATATTGTCCTACTCGCTCATCGCGTCGTCGCCAGCATCAGTCTCGACATTATCCAGAGGAATAGCACCACCAGGTATCTGCACCACCTCGCCTGTAGCCGCGTCCCATCGTGACATCAATCCCACACGGAACGTGACCATTTTTTCTCCAATCAGTTTGAGGAGCTGTGCTTGTTCGCTGGTCAGGGTCTTCCCCTTCTCGCATAGCTTGTGCGGCGTCTGGAGAGTCGGGACGCCCTTGTTCATCATCGTGCTGAGACCCAGCTTCCTCAGCTGTGGGTCTTCATTATGAGGGAAAGGCTCTGGTGGGTCGGAAAAGTGTCGCATAACGGGACCAGCTGGGAGAATTACTGTCCGGCTTGCGAGATTGCCTGCCCGTGCAAAGTCTGGCTGCTGGAAATCAGCAAACCACTCTATCACTTCCTGCGGTTCACTGTCGGTAAAGAATAGGCCGACTTGACCTTTTATTTGCTATTCAGGATTCAGCATCATATAATGAAATTTTTCATTTGGACGCACTTTAGAAAGCGTGTGAAGCCCTCTTTTGTGCTCCTGCTCTGGGGTGACTCCCAGTGCTTTAGCCATGACAGCCCCTCGTCCAAAAAATATCCGTGCGGAACTGGAATTCAACGTTAGCAACAAGGAGCGCAAGTGCAGGCAAGGACGCACTCTTTCCAAAGCTTCCGTACGGTTTTTAGGTGAGAATTCCTCATAGCTCCAACTTCAAAGAGCCAGCAATACTTCCATTTGTCGACGTTCAGTTGGACCTGAGGTAGTGCATTGAGTAAAGACCAGTTATATCGTGGATTGGACGTACTTCTTGCATCAAGGCACCTTTTTGCTCCTTCGTTTTTTTGGCGACCTTGGTCAACGATACTGAGGCACAGTATGAGATGACATCCAACCCTATGGATCCCTTTACTCGCCTACTTTGGAACGCTTTGACTTGGGCATTTTGGAGCTGGAGGATTGGAGAAATTTATTTCAAAGTCCGCAAGGATCTATTCGGACATGGCTATCACGGTGTCTCCTGCCGAGCTCAGGAATCTGGAAGAGATTCTCCTCAATACCCAAGGAAATGTTCTCCTACACAATCGTTTCCGAGCCCTATTTACCCTCAAATCGCTCAAATCAGAAGAGGCGGTCCAGATAATATCCAATGGTGGGCGCTTTTCTGAGATCATGTTACACTTCCACCTAATCATCGGTAGGATTTAAGGATGAATCAGCTCTCCTCAAGCATGAACTGGCTTACTGCTTAGGCCAAATCCAAAAAACGTCAGCCTTACCGATCTTGGAGTCAGTGCTTGCAGATACGACAGAGGATCCGATGGTACGGCATGAGGTGTGTTGCTATTGCTCTCTTTTTATCTGACGACTATGCCTGATACTTTCCTCGAGTAAGGCAGCTGAAGCTATGGGTGCCATCTCTGCCTCACAGTCCATCCCCGTCTTGAAGAAGTATTTATCGGATTCGAATCAGAGCGTTAGAGAGACCTGCGAGATTGCCATTGCCAGGATTGAATGGGACAATTCGGAAGAGGGTCTGCTGCACAAAGCTGGTACGAAAGATAAGGAGACTATCCCGTACGTTCTTCCGGACATCCCTTTGGCTCACGAAAACTTATGAGGTCCAGAACATATTTGTCAATTGACCCCGCACCTCCTACGTCTGGCCTGATTACTGGTATACCCAAACCTGAGGATGTAACCGAGTCTAACATCAATGATTTGCGGTCAAAGCTTCTTAATAAGGAGCTACCGCTCTTCGAACGATATCGGGCTATGTTTGCCCTTCGAAATATCGGCACACCCTTAGCTGTAGATTCCCTCGCCGCTGGATTCGCTGACGAAAGCGCTTTGTTCAAGTAAGATTCGTCGTCATCGTCGAAACAGGCATATCTCTGATTGTTCTATGCAGACACGAGATCGCGTTTGTATTTGGACAGCTGCTTTCTCCTCACTCAGTTCCTTGCTTGCTCGATGTCCTAAAAGACTCGCAAGAATCTGACATGGTCCGTCACGAAGCTGCTGAAGCCCTCGGTGGCATTGCTACCCCCGAAGTGCTACCTTATCTGAGAGAGTGGATGACGCGAAAAGATGCACCTCGTGTGGTACGAGAGAGTTGTCAAGTTGCTATAGACATGTGGGAGGTGTGTAGTACCTCGCGTCCCCGCTGTTCCCACTGACTGAACACTTGGCAGTATGAAAATTCTAACGAGTTTCAGTATGCTAATGGCCTCGACTACACGTCGACTGTAAGCATCTAGCATCACCCAGGTTCTTGAAAAGAGAATGATTATTCAACAATAAGTAAGGAGAGGTGTACTAATATTATGTCCAAAATGACGTATCGATCGTGGTTGGTAACAGCCGATTTCCCTGATCCTACTATCCCAAATGCCTCACTATATGATGATTCGAAACATACATCTTACCATCATCATGACTATCGCATCCATCGAGAATCGCAGCGAAGTATGTTCACTACTCTTTTGGCAGGAAAACACTTACTGGCTTGACAGCAATATCGTTCTTGTGACACAAGAAATTTGGTGGTATTTAAAGATATGGTTGAGATGCTAGCTAGAGCTTCAGCCTCCTACAGACGACATGGTAGATGGTTGCCATGTTGTCCCCATGTATGACGCGCCCTCGGCACTCTCCAACCTCTTCATGGCACTGTACGATGGCCCGTAAGTTGGATCCTTCGTATCCTTTATTTTCTACTTCCAACTTCAACTATATCATTCAATAGGTCGTTTGACATGGGAGACATCAATAATTTCTTCTATCTTGCGGGATTGCTTCGTTTCTCAACGAAGTACTACGTCGACCGTCTTCGCACTGAGTGTATATGATACCTCAGTCGGACGTGGGCACATACATCCCTTCACAGGCTACGATGAGATGCTGGAGATTGCTAAGACCGTGCCGGCCAATGGTAACATGTCCTGTTCGTATGTTCATCCTCTGTATGTTCTCAATCTCGCTCGAGAAACGAATGTCCAACTTGTTGTGCCCTTGCCCTCTACTCTCTTTCCCTCTATTCGCACAAGGAAATCTTTCGGGCAGATCACCCTAAATTTTTAGTCGACCACCCGTCACGACCTTCGTCCTTCCTTTCCCACACTGACACAAACAACTATTCGTTCATATTAAGAGTGGCGTCAGAAATATTTTCGGTATTTTATTCATGGCGTTTGCGAGTGCAAACCCTTTCCAGGGTGCGTGCGTACAGTTTACGCCGGAAATTTTTGCGAAGTTGGCTCATGATCTATGCCGGTTATTGGAGATGTCAGGCTTGTTCTTCTTTACTCAGGAGATCATAAAGATGGTCTATGAGTCTGAAAAATATTGTTTGAAGTGAAGACAGGCATTTCAGCGTCTCGCTGAAGCCTTCTGACGGGAGGCGTGGAATAGAACGCCGCTGGTACTGAGCTTTCCACCATCCGACGAGTTGATCAAGGCAGATTTGGACAATTGGTTGAAGCGTTAGGACTTCGTTAGAACCATTGTTGAGTTGTAGAAGAGTGGATCTAAATCGTCGCAGTATCGCTAACTATCATGTACTATAAGTTATCATCTAATTCAATGTATCATTGTCGATTTAGCCAAGCACCAGAAACCAACAGACCGATAAGTGCTATCCTAAAAACTTCAGGTTATGAGGCTATAATATAAAGAACATCGTGCCCATATGACCCGAATGCCGAAATCTACATTTACTTCACCAGCATGGTCAGTAAGAGATTAGTACGTCAAGATATAGTTACTCACTTCTACTTGCTCGGATGAGGGAAGACCGGGAAAGAAAGCAGTGGTCCAAAGGATTTGACGTCTTAGATATCTAGTAGCTTCTTTGCGGCCTGCCAAACAGATAGTGATATACTATGCATGGGAACCTGCTTTACCAGTCCAATCCCCAATCCTGTATAGAAGCCTCTCCACCCACTCGTGCGCTGTATCGTCACTACGGTCTCCCATATACCGAAAGCCCGCTGAGATCCGCTGGCATGGCCACTAGCTTGCTGTATTCGTCTCACCACTTCAAGAGGATATGTAGCAATTTGAGCGGTCGTACCAGCAATAGCTCCGATGATTAAGTGTAGTTTATGCTGATTCGCAGCGCGAGAAGAGGGAGAAAACCATTCGCGACTGCGCTGGTTGAGTGTTTCCCATACCAGGAAAATTCCGCCACGATATGGAACGGTGCCAGCAAGAGTAACGACGAAACCACGATAGAAATTTCGAAGACCACCGGGGACAAGAGGAGTATGCAGGTGTTCTTTGTATATGCTGCGTATTAGAGTCAGGAGTGTGGGCTGAAGACTGGAATGCTGTGTAGCTACAGCCATTCGTACACGGACGAGTTCGAAAGGATATGTTATTGGCAAGGCCGAGACGCCTATACCCGCACTTCAGAATCATTTCGGCCGCTGGAAAAAGGTCTCACCAGCGATAGAACCAGCGATGAGCCTGCGGAAAGATGTTTGGTCGGAAGCCGTGGGCATAAGGATCTAACTGTATTGTAAGAAAAAGTCTAGTTCAATACTGCTACACACATACCTTGGAAGCGCTGTCATACACCGTGTAGCCAAGGGCTGCATGTGGGACAGCTCTAGAGAGCGTCAACGAATTCCCTCGGTAAAGCGCCAGAAATCCTTGGGTCCGAACAATATGCTCCAGTGCCTTATACACGCCGCGCCAACTGCCTAGGTATCCGTCATTGTATCTCTTACGAGACGACAGCTAGCTGGCATACCTGAGAAACGGGTGAACTCTCGGTTCTGGGTTTGAAATAGAATCTTGATACGTTCAAGAGGTGCGACGGCAGTCTTCGCCTACGGTAACGGTGAGTATTGTCATCGGAAATCGAGAGCGCTGAGTGACGCACAACGCCGCCAGCAATTCCTCCCGCGAGGGCAGATCTGAGGTAATAATCTGTTTTTGATATTTTCATGCTCATATTTTCCGAGTCTGGTTCTCCATTTGAGAGGAAAATGATCAAGGCGGGGCCACAGGCGGCATGGATGTGCCAGAAAGGAAAGGTCGATCGAGATTAGTGCGGCGACGAAATTATTCTTGCGAATGTTCTGCACCTTTTCTTTGCGGCCCTTTCGAAACTAAGGGTGAGTCAAATAGGAGCTTCCGGATGCTGAAAAAAATACGTACATCCACCTCAAGTAAGCTTGTCGCCACTGACTCCGCTCAAGAAGAATGAGGTTAGTGCTGGACGACCCGGAATACCAGCCTAGGTATATCAAATCGTAACGGCATTCTTGCGAAAGTAGAAGGGCATTAGCTTGCAGGCCCCACCTCAGGTTCCAGTGTTTCTTTTGTGTCCCCAACGTCGATTCAGTTGACCCACTCCAACCGTCGTAGCTCCCTGGCATCGGCGGTAGTAATAAATTCTACTGCAATGAACGTCGAGCAAAAACAGTTTCAAGGGAAAAATGAGAGTACAGAACTCTGGTGGTTGTATATAATCACTAGACGAGAGCACGAAGAATAACAACACTAGATAAAACATCAATCATGATAAGGCGGCTGCTTAGCATATTCAAGGATGAGATACGGCATCCTTGGTTCCTACAACCTCCCCCATAAACTCCCTCCAGATAGCCCTTGCATGATACGTCGTCGAAATATGACCACCTGGCACCCACTTGAGCTGAGAATTACGATAATTCTCTACTAGCCACTTTGCCATGTCTGTGCCCAGGTCGTCATCCGACGAAGCAACGACGAGCAGAGGACGTCGTGTATGTTCTTCGCTAAGAGAATCAGGGCGGAAACCCCAGTCTGAAGAGAGAACATCAGACATTTCCATGAATCCCGCCGATGTCTTCGACATGCTAGCGACCGCGTCCTCAGCCGTCTCCCGCTCTAACTGCCCTTCTGGCACCCCTTCTGAATCCCTCCATTTCAAAAAAGCCTCTCGTTCTTGCTCGCTAGCCTTGTCGAACAGATTACTCCGGATGAAGGCCTCAGCTTTATCCACGGTCTTCAGTTGCCACTTGGTCAAAGTGGCCGCCAGACGGGGAACAAGTCCAAATGGAACTATCTGGGAAGGAGCTCCCATTGATAGATAGATGGGCCATTTCATGCTTTTTGCGTAGCCCTTGTGCAATCGTAAAGGGGAGAAGGGTACTAGAAGTAGGCACCCTACTATTTTCCGACCTAGAGGGAATGTATCGAAAGATGAACCATACAAAATCTGCGCAGGGACGGTGCCAAATGACCCTCCTGCAACGTAGATCCTGAGATTGTCGTTGTGGGGGTGGAGATGGTTTATCGACTCGGTGAAATCAGAAAGCAAAGTCGCGACATAGGGTCGATGCTTCAGACGAGGTGATGAGTTGCCCCATCCTTGAAGAGTCGGTGCCACATAATGAACTCCGAGTTCTTGAAGAGAGGACGACATACGACTGGCTCTCCCAATGCCGCAGGTTCCATGCAAGAATACGACAATAGTAGAGCTGGCAGGGTCACCGTTGTCAGCATAGGCTAAGGTTCTGCCGTCAGAGAGCGTCAACAACTTTTCGTGAGTTTCTGTCATAGGCGCGGTTAGAGAAGTGCCAGACCAAGCATCCAGCGTACCATTTAAACAAATATTTTTGACAAGCACCGATCTCAAGCTCCGCAGTTTGTGCACAGGCTCGTGTTCGAGGCGCTAGTACACGACGCTGGAACTGCGACTGCCAAGTAAAAGACAGATGGTACGCACTGGAAAATCTAAATACATATGAAGGAATATACATTGAGGATGATTGTTCAAGCTTACGCTAACTTGAGGCGGAGCGCTTGTCTCTGGCGCCCGGCCACAGGTCATAATAATTTGACCTTGGACTAGTAGCACTCAATGAGTTGTGAGCATTCCTGAAGCCGATAAGTAGTCATACAGATTCTACTGCGACATCATGACATGGAAACATTCCATGGTGCGTAAACAACAAAGATTCGTATGGAATCTAACAGCACCAAACGACCTTCTGGCACCAGGTTTGAAGATGGTGGATCAAGATCAGAAGCTCAACTCGTAGCACATGACAGATGTAACATATTTCGGGAGATTAGAGTTTAAGGACTCAACACTCGGAAAGAAACCCGGGAGTCCAAGTGGTTCCTCGGACACCGAAATCTAACAACGTAAGTGATATAGTTTGTGCAGAAGCATCAATCTGCTGAGTACTCTTCGAGTTCCCTCAATGCCGTGAACAGGCCTTCGAGGGTGTGAAACACAGGCATGCGCCAGAACTTACATGAGTTACGCTCAGACCTTGAAAAGTACAGAAACCAGTACCATGATGCCATAAATAGATCTCATACATTATACGGAATCAAGCTTTGGCAAGTAGTAGCATGGCGAGCGTTTAGGGAAATTGAGCGAAATGAACACTTCTATTGAGGGTCTTTGAATTTTGTAGCAGATAGGGGTGAAATTATTTCCTCCGGAGAGAACACTGCAGAGGGTCTCCGCTTCGCCTCTTCTTTGCTGTAGTCCCACATTTCATGAGACTCAACATGAATGACCAAATTGACATCAGGCTACGCCGAAGGAGTCGTAGGTCTGGAAGACATCGTAGGGTGGGACGCACTTTGTGATGCTCGGTAGAAGGCATCATATAGGGGAGAGAATCTCCTTGACTACCGTATGCTACTTCTCCGCCAAATTTCCATTCGCCACGAAAGTTAAGACTACTCATCATGGAGTTGGTATACAGTTTAGAGAGCGGGAAGTTGAAGATGAGGTGGGTACCAGGCTGAAATGAAATTACATCGGCTATTCACGATCGTGTGCAGCGACTCGCGTCTACCAAAAAAAAAATCAAATCTAATAGGGCACAAATTGATGTGATGAGGCCAGTCTGCGCCGTAACTGAAGGAAAAAAAAATTGGGCGTCATCTTGTCGTTCTACGGAATGATTGACTTACGGCGTATAATACGGTCGACTAGCTAGCACATCAGAGGTTTGGATCCCGGTTTTATGTTTTCTCTGAAATTGCACATCCCACATCACTATTAAAGCACAAATGGATAGGAAATCGTTCCGTGGAATTTACGCTGAAGAACACACATTGAGAGAGGTTTTCGGGCCCATTAGAAAATATGAAACTCACAGGTGCCAGACCACCATGACATTAATGAAGATATCGGCGAAGCAATCCGCAGCAAGCCAGAGAATCACAACAGCCTGGTTGTTAAAGCAATATCTCACAAACATGTTTATGAGGGATGCGCTACCTTGAAATTGCGGAATAATGTGAAGTGAGGCTGGAAGCCTACTTCCACAGCTGTTGCTATTCCACCGCCTTTTGTCGGACATTAGTGTTGTTCAATTGGCAAATAGTGGACCACACACTTCCTCCTGCCAGAGTAGCTAAGATTATAATAAAGACGAGCCAATGATTGTTCGTTAGGATTTTAACTCTCCACGCAAAGAACACTTGGACCATAGGGGCGATAATACCCTGTAAGAAGGGATGCGTCAGTGTCGTCCACCCAAAAGTCGGCTATCGACTGACCGTAAGGGCAGGGTCTAGACAAGACGCAAGGCCGTGACAGTAATGCGCCGATGAAGAGTTTGAAGTGACTAACCTGTAGCAAAAACTAGCAACGGGTTCAGACACGTTATTTTTTATTTTTTATTTTTTCTCGTTAGCACGGTAATATGCTCACCCCAGTCAGCGTTCCCAAGAACTGCGACATCACCTGAATTTCCGTTAGCAACATATATGAATTATTTGGTCCTTAACTTGCCAAAATGCATGATGAGAGACCTGTACATGTACACAAAGTCGAAAACCGTGTTCAGGGTGTCAGCAAAAAATAGTACAGCAACCTGATACAAACGTCAGGACTGGTCACTCAGTAAGAAAGGTACTTACATAGAGTTTCATCTAGGTCTTGTCTCTGTAGCCGAGTCAGAGTGGACAGACGGAATGAAAGTGGCGAAATGATATACTTCTTGTAGGCCACGTAGTAGAGATAGACCTGAGTGATCATGATCCCATAGAGAAGGACATTACAGACGAAGCCAATGAGCATAGGTCCATGGCTGACATAATAATACATCAATAAGCCGGGATATGAGAGCATAAAGACTTACGCTACTTCTGCTGGCGTCTTCATGACGATATAGTCAAAGGCGAATTAAGGGACTCCCTTAACGCCCCGACGTATTTATGAGGTAGATCTCCGGCAACTTACGAAGTCGGGAGTATGCCAGTCTAAATAACTTAAGGTTTCCACTGCGCTCGCTGGGGCCTTGGTCCAAGCGCCCAACTTGGGGTACCAATGGCAGCTCCACAGTTTAGGGGAGCAGCGGCAAGCAGCATCTGAGGAAGGAAAGTGAATCAATAGGCTAAGTTTAGATCGGAAGTAGAACGTACCCAATGAGCATTCAGTGAAACGTTGATACTACATGCAGTTTAGGATGAATGTTGAAACGGGTTAATAAATGGACTAACCTCTGTCCCATTCACTTACGACGACGAACACTTGGATTATGTTGCTTCTGCAATACTCAATCTACTGTCAAGTCGGACCATAAACCGGAAGAATGGTGTAAATATCGTTTTTAAGGTGTAGACTCGGACACCTTGAACTAGCTGCTCATATTAGCCAGAGCTTCGGATGCGAGATAAAAGGATATTTCATACTCAGCTAGTAGAAAACAAGGCGAGACCGTGCTGAATGCCTCTTTGACCGTCAAGAACGTGGTTGCTGTCCTTAGTTCAACTTGAAGGCTGCCGAACGAGGGGCCGGCTACACCCGAAAGTTCTAGGCAAACAGCACCAAGCTACGCGTACGCGTTGAACATGACCGTGTTGAGGGCCGTCACAATGGTCTTGTCACAATGGACATAGGAGACCTGTCCAGTCACGCCTCCCTCTCTCATTCTCTACCCCAACTTCACCCTGAAGTCATCAGGGCCCGCCGCCTTTCCTATCCATTGCCTTGAGTCGTTCGCCATTGTCTGTAGCGACGAGCGCGATCTGGCTATGTTTCTTCCTACTCCTCCCAGCACAGCGCATCGCGCCGACAAAGAAAATCGTCCTATTGCCTCATCGTGGCATGTGATATGGTCGTCTACCGACAAGATTCACCCTCTTTCTAGTCTACCACGCGTTCCACAAATTCGCAGCGCGTCCAAAGACCATCCAACGAAGTCGATCCTGAAGAAACCGTCGCGTTTATCTCCGATTCCAGAGATGAGCAAACGAGAGATCACACCAGAACCCGGCTCTCCCCAGGAAAACGACAAGTACCTGGTGACACCGCTGTCGAAAATCGTTGCCTCTGATCCCTCAATGTCGGACCTCATCGAATCCTACTCAATCTTAACGGCAAGGCTTCGGTCCTGTATTCATGACGTGGATGAAGTCAAGTCATCGTGGCCTCTTTTTGATCCACTAAGAGAACGCCGAGCGAAGCTTGCAAATGCCATCGTCAGAGATGTAGGAAGGGCGCTGGTGGATCCCCTTGGAGGTGCGTTGACGGAGAAAGAACAGAGCAGGGTCCTCCTCCCATCACCGAAACAAAGTCCCAAGAAAAAGAGAGGAATGGATGCGGACCAAGTAAAATACGCCCGCGATCTCTGTACGACCACCCATGCTGTCATCAAGTTTCTGGGTTTTGTCCTTACAATACCTGCCATTTCTGAGATCTTCACAGGTATGTTGATCATACTTTTCACGATAACGAGATGCTCAAGTCCACCGACTAGACGCTGAGCTACGGTCTGTGATGACCAGCGTCTTGGCTATACCGCTTGCCAAAGAGCTCCCTACACTATATACGCGCAAAACGTGTGCGCTATCTATCTGGCTCATTCAAGTCCAACGACTTCCTGCAGAAGTTCTCGAGCCCGCTGCCGATCGAATCGCCTACGCGCTCTCGCGTGGCATCGATGGTGAGTTAGGAAAAGAAGGTAAAAAAGGTTCTGCAAATGATGGACTAAAGGTGCGTTTCTTTTTGGATGATCTTGACATTGATCTCAATGCCCCACCAAGGCCATTCATGATCTATCTCTGCACCAACCCTCAATATTCGTGCCTGCATTTGCGAAAATTATCCCGTCTGTCTTCACAAACCTGCTCAGTCCAAGCATCGTTTTACGTCTGCAAGCGTGCCATGCCCTTGGAGGTCTTGCCATGGCCAGCTCGACCCTTCCCGCATCGGAAATGCACTCAGAACTTTCAGAAAGTGTCGCAACATTCCTCACAACTACTCCTCCTAAACTGTCGCCGTCCAAAAACAAAAACTCTCTTGCTCATGCTGAAGCACCCATCGTTCGAACGTTGCGAACAACCCTTAGCGCTACGGACCCTCTACATGTCGCCCATGGACCGGTTTGGGGTCTTCACATCCTTGCAAGCTTCCTAGCCCTGCTTCGTTCCAGAGTCTATGAGGATCAAGTGATATTCCGTATCATCTCCGCTCTCTTTCAGTTGCCAATGAGACACAAGAAGAACTCGGTTCGAGGGCTGCTGTGTGTTGTCTGGCGCGTCATTACCTGGGTTTATTTCCAGCCTCGCCTCATCTCGTCTGATGAGCCGACTTCGAGTACCGGGTCTGCTCACCAGCTAGTGTCCACTCGAGAAAATTGGTGGAAGTTCGTGAAGACGATCGTATCGATGCACGCAGGCATTAGCACCCTCGCTGCATTGTTTGGCAGTGGCGCCACTTCCGAGGTCATGGATCGGGCCGTTGACCTACTCGAGCATATGATGCACAAGCGTGATTCGACTTTCAAAGACGCCCTTGCAGTCATGAGGCGGCTCATAGGCTTTGAAACGCCCGACGTTGAATGGGACTGGGGACTTCTAACACCGCATTCTCTGTTCTCCTCTAATCCTGGTCTTCTTACTGTCGATTTCACGTCTTTACAGACCGTTGTTTCGCCTATGTATGAAGAATGCGCGGGTGTCGATGATATACGCTCTTTAAGCAAGGAGGAGTTGGTGGACGGTCGCATCTTGACTGCTTTCTTTAACGCTTGGCGAAAAGGCCTCGCAGGCTTCGGACTGAACGATGCAGGGACGATAGTGAGTCGTTCGATCTCTTATTTTCAAGGAGATGCTAATTTCTTGGATAGTCCGAAGTCACATTGACCTGGAAGTATCTCCTCCATGCCCATTTGATCACTCACGAAGGCATGTATATGTGCGCATTTCATTCATTTTGACACTGAAGTATCACTTTAGAGTCTGGGCGCTATATAATAGACGAAGTCGCTCAAATGGCTGTCGAGACATTAGAAGACATCCTCAAAGACTCGAATGTGACAACGCATGCTCCTTCCCCTTCATCTTCTCCGGTTAACACCCCCATCAAGATCCCTCGTTGTACTCCCGCTGCTCTTCTCAAGCTCAAAGTTGTTCAAGATCTATGGACTGTCACACGCGAGCTGATACCAAAGGGTAACCTATGCGTTGCAAACCGTCTTCTCGCCTGTTTGATGAAGAACGAGTCTGACTTGACAGATGGCGATGAATGCGTGAGAAAGGAGTGGGCTTCGCTATGTGCTCAAGTGGCTGTGGTATGTGAATTAGAGGAACTGAAAGCTTTCTGGTCATTTGTGGTGGATGCAGAGATACCTGCATGGAAGTGGAATTGGTCTGAAGCCGTTAGAAGCATTGTCTGGAGAGGTTTTACCAACGTCTGGCACCACGAAGGCACTTGGGAGGGTATCATCGTTCTCCTGAACGTTCCATTCTTGTGAGTATTAATATTTTGCGCCTGAGCACTCAATTGAAAAATCTATTTGCAGACGAGAACACGTTTGGGATCTAACTGACGATGACTTCAGGGAATGGGAATCCCTCCTCGGTATAGGCGTTGAGAAGGCATTTGACTACGGCATGGATGCGTCTGAGTTCATCGACTCTGTCGCCGCAAATGTCTCACAAAGTCTTGATCCAACCTTCACGTCGGCGACAAGGATAACGGACGCGGTTATATCTCGCGTTGACATGGCAGACGTTCGACAAATACCCACATCATTAGTTGACCTTGTCAGTGAGACACTACGGATGAGTTATCCTCCAGAGCCGAGCAATATGACGACATCATTCTGGATGGTTAGGTCGCTGGTCCGCATGCTGGAGACCTGTCCTCCGGAATTGATCTCTAATGTCCTCAGTATCTTACAAGAAGGACTATCTTTATGGATATCGGATGAGTTCAAAGCGTTCAAGCTGTCGGACTATTCAGGCGATGTAAGTTCTACTGTCTACGCCACATTTCCACTGCTCATACTTCCTCCCTAGATCCTGTCTTTGTACGAGGTGGTCCTCATGTCCATGCAAAATCTTCCGCGCGACCATGAGAACCTCGCACACTTCGGCGTTCTCATTGAAGCCGTCTTTTATGGACGCGAAGACAAACCTCAAGGAATATTTGACGCTTTCACCGATTTCTGGCAGGATACGTTCTCGACGAAGATCCCGCTGGGTGGTTGGCCTCAAAAAGTTCGAGCATTCTTCGGTATATGCGAACCTCTCGAGGGGCCAGACCCGGACGAGTTGACATTGCATGACACATGTCCCCAGGGAGAAGCAGTCGAAGAAACGCCTCTGGAGTTGATTATGTTCACAACCCCTCCCTCCTCTCCCATTCAAACACCCGTGCGCCCTCACAAATCCCCGACCACGTTTTCTCGACATTTCGACATCATGCTATACTCCCCTGAATCCCCCACTCTTTCTGGAAGAGCTTCACGTAGATCAAGCGCCGGAAAAAAAGTCAAGTCGGTTGATAATAAGGAGAATGTACCACTTAGTACACCAGTCACGCGATCTGTCAAGGACAAACGTCGTTTGTCGAGTGACAGCAATGAGGGACCAATCCCAAAGAAGCGAAAATCCAGGCATGTCAAGGAATCTCCGAGCACTGAAGACAAGATCCAGAAAGTTTTAGCCATCAATGTGTATTCGCCCAATTCCGATGTATTCTCATCTGGTGGCTCAAGTTCGGGAAGGAGAAAAAGAATCATTATGGAATCAGTCGAGGTTCCAACGTTAAGAGAGGTTAACCGTAGACGGTTAGTCGGGTCAGGGAAAGACCTTGATTCGTCGCCTCTAGGATCATTCGATGATATGCTTTTCCGGGAGATTGGAAGGAAACGCTCGGGCTCGAGCTCTTCAAGTTTTGGGTCTAACTGTTGTGGTAAGATTTCCTTTCTTGATTTTTTCGTGAACATGACTAATCGTGCGTATAGATGACTCTGCTTCCCCCCCTACCATGGAGCCCGCTTCGTCTGATGACGATCCACACTATGGGCAGGTCACGCCTCACCATCTCATTTCACCCGACATTCCCTCCCGCCGGACAGAAGATAATAGACATGACCAGGACCCTCCCAGCGATGATTCAGTTGTATGTCCTAGTCCGACTAAGGACGTAATCCAGAGGCGGCTGCAAAGACGGTCGTCAGGGTCTCCAAAAACGATTTATTGATCAAGTCCGATTCTTTCGCTCTGAATAACACCCTTTGCTTTGTATGTTTATCGCTTTAAATTATCATCGTTATCATCCCTTGTTACTTGCATACCTGTAGTTGTAGTTTTGTCAAAGTTTTGTTCAAAATCTTATCAATTTCGGCTGAAGCGGATATCACGGAAGTGTATGACAAACAGAACCAATCATCCAGTTATTACTTCCGCGGTAGCAACCGCCTCTTCCATGTACCACCATTAGTAGTGCTCTTCCTCTCCATCTACAACCCATCCTCTCATGGCTGTAAAATTCAAACAGTCTAGCACGTTTATCATCTTCTCCCGTATGCTCTGGCTCCGCTTCATATCGGACCTCTACTTACTAGCGCCATTCGACTACAGGACCCTTTCACGAAACTGCAAATCGCAAAGTCTTATTCTGGAATGAAGATCCGAAGAAGGACCTTGTTTTCAAAGCTGAAATTCAGATCTCTAATCCGAAGGTACTATCTAGACTCTATCTAGCTGGAGGACGTCATATAGACCAGTTTGCAGGGCCAGGAGTACACTATCATCCCAAGCACGGGACGAGTCGAGCCTAATAAGAGCATCAGACTTACATGTACGGTCGACTTAACTCCGATGTGCTATCTCGGAGGTGAATCGATGCTCCAGTGACGAGGCATGCCATGACAGAAGACCCCGGACCGTGTACAGACTTGTTCAAACTCAAGAGCTGTCTCGTTGCACCGACCACAAAGATCAAGGACTTGGACTCATATGTGCGTCTATCTGGCTCATTCTTGTTGTTCATTGACTGGTTTGGTTTAGTGGGAGGGAAAGCGCAAGAGTTCAAGCGAGGTACATGTTCAGCGTTTGCGGTTGACCTGGCTGCAGGATCCAAATAGCGAAGCAGGAAATGCCGTAAAAGTGAAACCTGAGAGCGCTATTATCATTCCTAGTAGGTTTTTGTTGTTTGATGGTCTGTGACTTTGAATTTATGCGCCATCACGAGCCAATGCCCGGATCCACGCTATCCCAAGTGGTGGCTTTGAGATTCACAATCCAAGATCCAATGTGATTTTGTACAGATTTGTAGTTACGAATAAGGTGATCCATTCCTGCTCTTTCTGATAGTGTGTGTCCAATGCGTTCAGGGCTTCACGTTTACAGGTCGAACTCAAGGGATGGTGCGTCCTTCGGATACGCGCGAATTTCAAGGTGCGCCTCGTTGAACTCATCGATTCTGCCCATTGAGATCAGCATGCTCAGTTCGCTGTCGTGCTGGAACGTTTTTGACACCCCTAGATAAACTTGTGATATTAACTGCCGAGCTACCCTCAGGCGTGGACGTATCCCAATTAACACAGGGGATAAAACCAATATCTGATGTTGTAAGTCCCGAGTCGATAAAACACCGTAGGTGCCTTAAAACTGATGTTCTTAGTGGCTCCACGAGAAGAATCTGGGGGTAACCCACCACACGCTGAGGGTTGTAAAGGGTCAGGTACAGAAGGAGTCGAGGATCGAAGACGAAGAAGCGGAGCTGCTTATGGATTGCTCGGAAGAAGAGGAACTGGGTGAGTTGGATATTCACGACGACAATATTGACGTGAGACGAGCGAGCTGGCTGTCAAAAGCGATGAGTAGATTTCGTTGAGTTATAGTTTTCGTTGACTAGGGATTCGCAGAATGAAGGCATGATAATGACGCTTTACCGAGCTGGTTATAAGATACTGCCGAATAATTGACGGTGACTCTGTTGTCTTGGTTCAAGTGCTGTCTGTCTAGTAACATTGGAAACGACGGTCAAGAGACACTCCGAGTAGGCCGATTTGGATCCGATTTGGATCCGATCAGTGCTCTTCATCTGGACGTCATTGCCACTAATGTTATTATTTGGCCGTTCAATATTCCCCTTCCTTTTCATCTTCTTTTCTGCCCACAATGTCCAAGCAACTTCTTGATACCCCATCCAAGCACCGCTTTTCTCTCTCTGGTCTCGCCGACAAGAGTTGGAACTTTCTTTCTGAATCTGCTATTCGCTCTGCATGGGCACCACTTACTGGTCTTGCTCAAATGGTGTCAATGTCGTCCGTAGTTTTTTAATCTTATATTTGCTTGTAGTAACGTGCATCATATGCTAGGTTAATGCAGCGCGTTAACAAAGGGAGCTTCCGTGTGCTCACGTACACAGGCGTCCATACTTTCCCTTATGCTGGTCCCAAGAGCCCAGCGGAACGTACCGCAGAACTTCGTATTGTTAACGACGTCTTCTGGATTCGTCTTTGCACCATGGGAGACCTCGGATTTGCCGAAGCGTACATGTATGGTGACGTCGAGTGCGATGATTTGGTTTCTCTTTTCCATGTGCGCATACGCTTCTTATCGCTTCTGCTTAGCATTACGTTTACGTCTGGTACTTTTCAAGATTTTCTTGGATAACAGGGACAATCTCTCCAACTTGGATTCCAAAGCCTCGTATTTATTCACCTTACCACAAAAGATCACCTCATATCGATTCCTCAACACCATTAGCAACTCTCGTTCCAATATATCTGCGCATTATGATATCTCGAACGACATGTTTGCTGGTATGCGTTGATTATACTCTACGAGAACAAAAGTTGATCAATCATGTGTTTTTCAGGCTTCCTATCCCAGGACATGACATACTCATGTGCCATTTTCGAAGACCTTGATGGTGATCTGAAGAGCGGCATTGATTATCGGTATTTCAGTGGTGGGGAGGGCCTTCAGCGGCTCAGCTCTGAGGAGCAGGTGCCCCCGACGATCGATGACGATCATTCTCTCACGCCCGAGAGCGACCCACTTTACCAGGCGCAGATGCGTAAACTTACACACATCATCAAAAAAGCCAAAATCATGCCGGGCCATAGGGTGCTCGAGATCGGAAGCGGCTGGTGCTCCATGGCGATTCTCATTACACAGACTATACCTGATACGACTGTTGATACCTTGACGCTGTCGGTAGAGCAACAGACACTTGCACGACAGCGAATCCAGGAAGCTGGTCTACAACATAGAATCTCGGTGCATCTGATGGATTATAGAAACTTGCCCGCGGAATGGGAAGCAGCTTTTGACAGATTCATCAGCGTTGAGATGATAGAGGCTGTGGGAAAGGAATTTTTAGCAACATATTGGGCGCAAGTCGATTGGGCACTGAAGAAGAAGGGGGCTGTTGGCGTTGTCCAGGTTATAACAATACCAGAAGCTCGTGAGTCCGTTGTTATGCCAGTTGAAGTTATGTTGATCTACATCCCTCAGGATTCGAACGTTACATGCGTGAAGTCGATTTTATACGCAAATGGGTAAGTCTTTACCAGGGTTAAACTTCCCCCGAGCTTACGGACTTTGTAGAGTATTTCCGTTCTTCATAACATTATGATATCAATTCTCATACTGTGTCTTGTATACAGTTTTCCCGGGCGGGTTTTTGCCGACCCTGGTCCTTCTCTTCGAAACCTTACAACAAGGTTCGAAGGGAGACCTCACTGTAGATTCGGTCAGCAATATCGGTCCTCACTACGCACGAACGTTACGCGAATGGCGGAGACGATTTTTAACGGCTTTTGAGAGCAGGATCGTTCCGGCCTTACAGAAACGGTATCCCGACATCATGACCGGTCCCAAAGGCAGGTCTCAGATTGAAGTCTTCAAGCGAAAGTGGATATGTGAGTAACACGGCCTATGCAATGCAAAGAAGATGTGACATTTGGGTTTCTCCCGTCCCCAGATTATTAGTAAGTGTGCGTTACTCAGAGCCTTAATCCAGCAATCTCATTTCCGTAAGTTGTTATTGCGAAGTCGGCTTTACCACTCGTACATTAGGCGGTACGTTCTCGTACATGGATTGGTCGAGTCTTCTTCATCCCAATCCAACAGATCATATAATCTCCTTTACGCGAGAAGGATGTCAGGAGTATGGGTGTTATACATACGAGTAGGGTAGGCGATGTATAGTGATGAAATTATGGAAACCCTTGAGGCGCCGTCATAATTCCATAAACGTGACAAATAATGTACGAATCTGCCTCCAGTTATTGACTCGTAGAGGTGTTTAAACATTTGCCCATCTGCTCAAGTATCCTTCCGCTAAGAGTGTGAACCAAGTGCTGCGCCTGCATCAAGGCTTCTCTTTGCATGGGAATTTCACTGTTAAAGGCAGTGCACGCTCGTCGTAGAGCATGTAGCGCAGCAGGAGTGGTCTGATTGCGCCGAAGTAGCGGACCGCCTTCAGCTGGGGATGCCGGAAGAGGCTCGGTAAGATGTCGCCCACCTAAAGGACGGGGACTTTGGAATACACACGAAGAATCTGGAAGAGTGCTGTGAGTGCAGGGATGCAAGACACCGGGAATAACTGACTGGGTTTCAATGTCTTGGGACCAATGAAAGGAGAACCGATGTCCTCATGCCCAAGATCATCAGAAAATTCTACAAGCGCCGATACTTCAGAAAGAGCCTTAGGCAAGGCGATCAATGAAACTGTACCTGCTTCGGCATGCTCTTTATAACCATCATTCACGATAAGTGCCTCCTGATCCTGACTCTCTGCCTCATCTAAATCCATAGAGAAAGAACCTTGGGAGGACGGTCCAGGTGTCATCAGTTGGCTCTCACGACTTGTATATGCCGTGGACGCGGTGTATCGTGGGATGACAACATCCTCAAATACTCGCTTCCTCCTTGCACCTCGAGGCGAGGGTGGCAACGTTCCAACATCACCTAGAATCTTTTGCTTCTTTGGTTGATTGTCACGGTCTGAGTTGGAAGAAGTAAGACGTTTCAAGGAGGCGGAAACCTTTCGAGACTTGGGAGATGGTGTGGGCGCTTCTGTTCTAACTGGGTGAGATTGAGGGGGGAAAAACGGGAGTCGGGCTGCTGGAAAAGATGATATATTTGATGGCTCGGAAGGTGTAGAATGGACAGTCATCGGGGTTCTGTTTGAAGCCCGAGTGCGCAGGGAACTATTCGGTGTTGTAGAGTGCTCACTTTGCGGGTCCGAGTCAGGTACAACGGAAGATGGCTGACGAACGGTTGTAAGGATGTGATGAGCATAATTGATGAATATTCTGGCACATACAGTAAACTGTGACTCAGGGAGACCATCCCCAACGATCTGGCTGTTCATGTCGTTTAGAACGGACAAACATCTCACAATAAGCGGGGGATAATGCCCATAGAATTCTTCGACGTCCCGGTAGGTGGCGCGCCAGAACCTTATAAAGGCGGCCGGCCCGAGGCCCGAATGATCGTGACAGAAGCCACAAGCGAGAAATGCGGATAGTTTATCGAGAACAAAAATCGATAATTCGTGCTCATGCAACGTATCAAGTGGCCGGCAATACAGTTGACGCATCTGAATGGGTGCGGATGGTATAGCTTAGAGATCGAATGCAGCCAGAGCCCGGAAGGAACGTACAATTTCTTTGTGATCGGCGGAGGAGAGCACATTAGATTCATCTGCTATCCATAATTGGAGAGACTGCTGAAAGGATGTAACAAGGTTGACAATAGAAGACGAACACGGTATCATCTGGCCGAGGAAACGTAAGGTTTGAAGGCATAACGATAGAGCATCAGTGGGAGGGGGGTAAAGGGCTGTGAGACTTTCATCGGCGACTTGGAGAGCACGGTCAGATATATCGATAGTGCCTGCAGTAATGAAAAGTGTCAAGAACTGCTTCGGATCGATATTCAACCTGTATTGACTGAGTTGTTGTAATTGCCGGGAAGTTGCGTGCTCAATTTCACCACTTACTTAGAATGCTTATCCTCGAGAATATCGGATACTAATTTGCTCGATGAAACAGTTGCTTTAGATATCGCCCTGGAAAGAAGTTCTCGCCATATTTCGAGATCGTTATTTGTCGTCGGCCATTTCCTGTGAGTCGTATGAAATTAATGGCCTAAAAACAGCCGGGATAAGACTCACCCAAAAGACATCTTCAACAAGGTAACAAGAACCTGTTCCGAAAGGAGATCGACGTCCCTCGACTTGCGAGCCAGAACACGCCACAGCCGCATTGTAACATCCGGTTCGGAGCTCATGATGTCTCCCAGAATACCGAATTCGTTGCAATGAGAAACATCTAGAGAAGCCGCCAAGCCCTCGCAAAGGCTTGACCATGCTGAGTGGAGATCGGGGGTCTCAACGGGACACTGTATCGTAAGGGTCGTCTTCAGTAGATCTTCCGCAAGCCCATGGAGCCAGCGATCTGCGAAGACATTCTTGGCTACTGACCACAACTGGGAAACGAATCTTAGTGACCGAGTAGGTGCCTCGACACTTCCATTAGGTTCTGACATCGAAAGAAAGCCGGTCATGATGCTGAATACCCGACCTGCGAAACCGGACGATGTCGTCAGGTGTACTCCACCCTGTGTTAACTGTGTTTGGACTAAAAGCAACGACTGCCAGGCCCCGATGAGATTCTTCTAGATACAGAAATTCCAGTCAGTCCTAGCCAAATAAAACAACAAATTAGAAAGCCAATCAACCCACAAGCAGTACACTATCGGGGTCCCGCAAGACCGCAGTAGATGCGGTTATCCAGATATCGATCAAGGCGTCCCATTTCCGGATAATGTCCTCTTCCGAAAGTTGCCAGAGTAAATGAGGCGATTTCTTGTTTATCGCCTCGACAGCAGATGAAATGGTCCTTGATGTCGCGTTCAATAAGGTATCATCGAGCAGCTCTAGGGGCAGATAGGATTTGACGGCCGGAGTGTCTTTGCCTGGTGAAGATGGCGTTCCAATGGAGCCAAGAGCCTGGCTCAAGAGCAAAATACCATCGGCGCGCGTTGAGACATGATCACTGGACACCATCTTACCAAGGACCGATAGCGCTCGCGAAACGCCTTCGGCAGATCCGTCTTCAGCGCTAAGTACAGCGGCTATGATGACTTCTCCAATATGGCCTTTCAGCTCTTCTTGAACGACAAGAAAAGCACTCTCAATGGTTTCTTCGGCACGAGTAGTATTCGATTTTGTCCTCATTTCAAGCACAGACGAGAAGGCCCAGACAAGACACTTCCAAACAATAGGCTGAAGCCGTTTCAGCTGTTGCTGTGAGGCGGCTTCTGAAAGAGTCTTCACGAATAGAAAGATTGAAGGCCGATGTGTTAAAGCGCCATAGTCAGATAATACGATGAGCGAGGAAACAGCTACCAGCGACCACCCGGGACTCTGTGTTTCTACCGCCCGCTCGGGACTGAGCGCTTCTCTGATGCCCCCAAACTCGGAATGCCGTGCTGATCGTGAAGAAAATTCAGCGATGAAGTCGCGGATCTTGGCTGCAACGGATTGAAATGCGTCCATGGCCGTTGAGCTATCCTCAAGCTTTGTCGCCGCGAGACGGCTGATAATGCGGGTAACGAGCAAACGGTATTCCAAAGTGGGGGATATTAGGAAGGGGAGAAGATCTGAGAAGAATTGGAGTAGCGAAGGCACGAATTCGGCCCTCTGGTCGGTGACGAGTTTGAGTACGATCTTGAAGGGTTGTATGAGCACGATTCAGTCATGAACACAAAGGGATTGTAACCTTCAGACTATTGGTACGATATTCGCTCTTCCCGAGACCACTACCGAGTCCCTGCATAACAATTATTGCCATTGTGTGGGAGTATGCACTCAGCACATCGGTAGGCAAGCACTGATTGCCTAATATCCACAGTATAAAGTTGCGAATACGTTGAGGGTCTGGGGAAGGAATGTTTGGCGCCATAAGCACCGCTACTATGTCGCCTAAGAAGGATCGAAGCTCTTTATCTGTCGGCAGATAAGACAATTTCACACACTTATAGGCATAAGTGCTTACCAGTAAATTGCTTGCATAGAGGCTTCATGGATACTATATCCGACAATAGTCTCAGGGCATTGTTAGTCAGGGAATATCGCGCTTCCAAGGCTGTCAGGGCTTGTTCGTTTGTTGGTGTCTTCGAGCCTGTAAGATCTTCCAGAGACGCTTCAATCATTATGAGCTTGATATCTCTTCGTATGGCTTTGGATAGCGATGCTGAAGCCTTGCGGAGAATGACGAGAGATACATGGTCTTGGTTTTCGTCGTTGATGGCATCTGCATCGGTGCGGATCCTATTAGCAAGCTCGGTATAAGCTTCATTTAGATCGGCAAGAGAAACTCCAGGTTGGGCGCTTAACGAATTGGCAAGCGTTGATATTGATGAGTTGTAAGATTTCTTGTCTGAGAGCCTTGGATTAAAAAGGGGCGAGGAGGGCATAGGTATTGTTGCCCAACTAATATCGTCTTGGTCTTGTTCTACGATCATGGATTGTGCAGTAGAATTAAATAGTCCCAGTGCGGGAGGTTGTTCGTGTGATTGTTTCAACAACGGTGGAAGATTATTGATGGGGATGTTCTCCTTGTCGAGAGACTTGGTAGAAGCAATACGCATGTCAATTCTGGGTTATGGTAACAGCGGTGAGGAAGGTGGTAGATGAAGGGGACGGAATATTATTGCACTAAGATCTGGTCAGCAACAGCTTTATCGATATCGAACGAACGCTGACCTTTTTATGTGGCTCCCGGATGAAGAATGAACATATATAAGTGAGACCCAAACGCGTCGTCAAATATGTGCAGAGAATAAACTATGAACAACGACAAAGACAATACCAAGACATTGGTGCCAATTGACTTGCTGGCAGTACGATGTCAGGAACACACATAAAACGAAGAGCGTGATCATGTCACAGTCGCGCCTTTAATCACGTGCTAGTTTTCTATTCTTGGATGGTGCGTGACATGTCGTCTCACCCTCCTTTCTAAAATCTTTGACGATGAGCATCCATTGCGAACAACAGTTCATCGACTGTTCTCCCTTTTTTTTTACAAGCTTTGCACAATTTCTTGCTCTTTACCAGTTAAATGACCCATGTTGAAGTGCTCAGGAAAGATTGATCAGACAAGGGATGTCCCTTTCTCCATTCCCACCTTGTTTTCTAACCATCACTAGAACCTTTCAACCTGGAACTCACGCTGGCCTTGATGTTTCAATCTATCGTTTTCTTCATTGGTACTTTTTACGTTTTCGCTGTTCTCAGTCTTCCTATCGCCGCTGAAGCTGCTCGCCTCCCCGCTGTTTATCGTTCTGAACAACGCGGCGACCCCTGCGATATCCCGCCGAAACGTATTCAGTCCGAAAATTACGAATCCTACTGATGATACGACGTGATTCAGTGGTTCTCGCATTACTGCTATGTGGTATGTCCCTTCTCGCACCGTCTACCCGAGTCATTAGGCTCATCCCTAGGCATCGTTTAGGGACACAAGTAATCCACTGCAAAATCTCACGAATCCGAAAGGAATGCTTATGTTGGGCTTCGTGAGAATGGCCAAGACAACAACAAGCACTTGAATATGCGTACGCTGCTATGTTGCGTTCCGTGTTCTGCTTCGCTCAGAATTTTATCTTTACCTAATAGAACAAAGTTATCTGTACAGTAGGATCCTGTGGGTAACGATGCACTTGTTTGACTCTTCAGCAGCAGCAGTGATCCCGATATTGGATCCGGCTGACCTGGTTGTCTTCATCGATGCACTGTTGACTGTTGATTGGACTCTCTGCCTCCTTGTGACCACCTGTCCGCATTCATTGGAGACTGAGCGTATCAGATCGGTGTGGTACGACTCTAGGAAGCTTCTCTGTGCGGGACTATAAAGCATCTCTTAGTACTGGATGCTTCTAGCACGTTGTCGGTCTAGAATCACTCCGGGAACTACTCAAATTGCCTATTCGACAACAGCGGCTGCGGTGTTTAGTGCTGCTAAGAGTAATTTGCAGTCAACAGTCTCATTCAACTCTTCAATTCAGCAAGTGTTTCTTGGTAGAAGAAGTATGCCTATTGTCCAGAGCGCTGACCTAGTCTGCCCTATGTACCCTGGTGATAATTCTGAATTTTTATCTCCTGACAGGCTTGCCTGCTCCACAAGGTTATCTTCTTTGATGCAACGCTGACGAGTCCAAAACGGCAAAAGGGCGTAATATTGAGAAAGGTGATTGAGTATAAATCTGGACCGCCCGATCTCTAACTTCACCTTGCTCTCTCACCTCCTACCACCACCACCGCAGGCAATAATCACTCAGCCATGTTATCCTTCGTCGCTCTCTTTTCTGCCTTTTTCTTCGCCGTCGCCATCGCCTATCCAATGACCAAGCTCCAGGAGCTCATTGTCTGGAGCCCTACCATCACCTCGCCCACCTCGTCCACCAATTGGTGCGCTGGCACTCCACTTAATGTGACTTGGGGTACGCAGTTTCTCTTCTTGCGCGTATTTACAAGACACTAACATGCTACAGACATGATGGGTATGCCTGAAGACGGCAAAAACTCTACAGGTCTGCTGTTGTTGGGACATCAAACCCAGGACAGCGAGAATCTTGACATTCGTAAGCATCCATCTTCTTCTTGCGGACTTTCGATGACCTCGCCATGGGTGTTGCAGACCATCCCTTGGCTAACGGCTTTCCTTTGAGTCGGGGTTGGGTTTTCTGTACGATGCCGAATGACACCGCACCCCGGTCAGACTATATAGTCGTTCGTAAGTGCATTTACCTTAGAGTATCTAGCTAACTCATTCCAACTATTTCCTGGCAGTCTTTGGCGATTCTGGGAATGCGTCACCCCGCTTCAACGTCTCTGGGCCTGATCCAGCTGCCCAATAAACGCATACATCTTACCTACGAAGCAGTCTTCTCACTAGTCACATGTTCGCTTTGTTGGACGACTTACCTCACGCGCTACAGCCAGTCTTTGCATTCGTACTTTCTTGCACAGTTTTCTTTCTTTTGTCTAATGTCATAGCAGGGTATATTATTTACAAGAGATATTATTTATCTGCTCATGGTTCTACGCGCTCTTGGCCTTGGTAGAAACTTGAGCACGCACTGCCCCGGCAATATGAGAGTAGGAATCAACCATCAGCCAAATCGGTATGAAGACCGAGCTAAACAAACAGTTATCAGGATTTCCTGGCATGACAGGGAAAGGAAACACGTACATCACATTCATGAACTATTCAAACAAGAGTCGGGTGTGTCCACGGAAAGTGATAAGAAGTGATAAGATAAGCTTGCCACAAGATAAACCCACAAATGGAGGGCATTTGAGGTATTCAGATTCGGGCTACCGGTAAGCCATTCCGGGCAAAAGGTCATCCAACTAGGGTTCGTGTCAATGCTTCTGGGACGGAAGCGAATCATAACCGGCGCACCCGAGTTGTATGGAGGTACTCAAGACCACGATCCAGTAATACCTCGCAGGGTCATTAGAGACAAGCTGCTTCAGAATGTAGCAGCAAAGCGGCCCAGCGCCTAATACAGTGAGAATTTCAAGCGACACGACCGTCGGTTCCGAGAATCCCTAGCGGAAATCGGCCTCTAAAAGCCAGGGACGTGAGCGTCACGGAGAAAACGAATGGTAATAGTACGCACACATCTCCGCAAGGGGGGCTTCGCTCAGGATGACCTGGCGCCCGAAGGTAGAGTAGTACAGGAACGAGCCTTCGTATAGGAAATGAACCAGTGCGTCGAAGGCCTAGACGGAAAAGTAACATTCATTTCGGGATTATGAGGCGCAGCAACCAATTCAACGCTCACCAGCCACACGAAGACGAACCGGTCCTTGGAGGTCGCATCCTTGGGCAGCAGGGTCTTGGCACCCGTGGAAGCGGTCAACGCAATTCCCGCAACGCCGGCAAGGGAAAACAAGGACGTTGCAGTGAACAAGTCGCTTGCGGACATCGTGTACACTCACAAAGACGGAGTTGTACTTGCGGTCCTGATGCGGGGAAACAGGGAAAAGTACACGATTTTTCGGAGTCCCAAATGGAGTTATGTTTCTGTAGGCCATTCTATGGAAATACCGTAATGACAACTTGAACTGGCGCCTCTCGCGTCTGTACTTTCCAAAATGCATGTACATAATATGCTGTTCATTAAAACGACGTTCCAAGTGGTGATGTACAAAGAAGAAATGATAAAAAAAAAGAGGTCCAGTCACAAAATACATACGGCAACAAGCTATGAAACGCGTCGAATGCCATAGGTCGACGTCTTAACTTATCCGTCCTTCTTTCTAATGTTTGGGCAATTACAAGCTCTTCACATTACAATATCCTCCGGGCCACGGACAGGAACAGGGGTAATAGCCACATCACTGTCAATTGTAACAGAAGAGCTCTGCGCCCAGCCTTCTGATTGCCCAGCTCCATGAGCAGAAGCAAGGGGAGCCCCCGGAGACACTTCTGTCGCCGACAGAGTACTAGATTCCCCCGAAGGCACAGGGAGGCCCGTTGTCGGTCCGGTCACGTCTGTTTGAGGGCTTCCGAAAATATGATTGACTGCGAACCAATATTATTAGACGCCTTAACAGCCAGGGGTAGCAACTTACATTCCTTAGCGTGATCTAGAAAAACACAAGGCACATTAACCCGAAAATCAGCGGTGAATGATGTCGTTACTTACCAACGTCCGTCTGACGAAAGCACTGACTACCTTCGGGGCAGTCTTCCCTGCTGGAGATGTGGCCCTCTGCAATGCCCTTCTGTCTTTCTCGTACCCACCAGTCCTTCAGACCCCACAATAAAACCTCCGTCGCACAAGCTCTGCAGATTTTCTGGCGCGGAGCTGCCGGATCAGGATCTGTCCCTGCGACCACCGGGTGAACATCCCTGAAAAGTTCTAGCTTTAATAATGGCTGAAATCCATGCGGCTGTAATTGAATATGAGTGACGATCTGTCGATTCACATGTGTGAGATTAAATTCAAGATTGCAACAAAAACGAGGCCACAGACATCACGGTATATGTTCTTCGGCATTATTCTGCGAATGGCAAGGTAATCCAACATGATGTCAACTTCAATATGGTTGTCGTTGAAGCATTCATAAACTTCGGGTGATTGGACAAAGTCGGTAAGATCTGCCATTGAATGTAATTGTTGCACGGCCAAGGATGTTGCAATGCATCGTCCCGGTACTCCGATTCCACAAAAAGATACTTGACAAAAGTCGCATTTGGTGGTCGTAGGAGCTTGCAGTGCGAGTAGGTTCTCACTATACAGGACCGGTTAGAGACGACAGCAATTCCACGGCACGAGACACCTACCAGTTCCCACAATTGGCGTGGCCCGGAGGCGTACCCTCATCCAAGTGCCATGCATGCTCAGCGTCTGTATCAGGATCTGGAACTGGCTGAGGGCAAGTGTAGCCAAACATGTTTCCTGGTGTGCAATGTGGGCATGGACGTGCATAGTCGCTCTGGTTGAGGTTCGGTTCTGGAGACGCTTCGCGTGGAGGAGGAATCTAATAGAAATGATACAACCTAATCGACAAAATATATCTCGTAACTGAGACGGTACGCACACGCATGGATGTTCCGGTACTGTATATTTCATCTGCCTGTTGGCGCTCACGTTCTGAGCGCACTTTGCTCGGTGCAGCACGAAGTAGGACGTCTATAACTGTCTGCAATGGTCGGGAGGGCGTTACGATACTAGAAACTCCGCGACATGCTGGGCAGTTGGTGCCGCCATTCTAGATACTCAGTCAGTTCGACACATAAAGACAACAAAGGCAGAACGCAAAGAAAGGCCATCGAATAAGGGTAGTGCGAAGACATCCCATATCCCAGGAGCACTGATGAGACCCCTAACGAAAGGAAGAACAAAGAATGCTCATACTGAGGAACTGTACTCACCCGGATCCAGAGCATACAACAACTGTGAAAGCAGAAAAGTCAACATCCATTGATTCATCATCGATGGTACAATAATATGCGCACCTTCCACAGAAGAAATGTTGGCAGGGAGATACGATGACCGGCCTGTACAAGAGTTCGGAACAGCAACCACACTGTAGCTCTTGTGCTAATTCATCAACAAAGGTAGCACCGTCAATGGTGACAGCTTGGCTGGATGTCGCATTAGACGAATGGACCACATCCGCCTCTACGTTCCGATTGTCTCCTTTGACTCGCTTCCGACTGGTATCGTCCGGTAGACCCTCGAATGATGACGACGCTCTTCTCTTCAGTCCTTGACTCGAAGGCGGCGGTCGTACAGATTCGTCTTCGACCTGCATAGTGTCGGTGGCAGCGCTTATCGCGTTGTCTTCAGACATAGGATTAACTGTCGTCACCGTAGTTCAACGTAAAAGGAGAGTCGTGAGTCGGTCACGCTAATTAACTCTTAATGCTACATAGCCAAATTGGGTAGTTGCAATCATTTCTTTCACCTACAAGCTTCGAAATTCTATATCATATCGTCCCATCCCAACAGTAACGTGTACACGAAGAGATACATACAAATCGTCCGTAAATAAATACCTGACTGTCCTACAAGATCGCATCACTCGAAAGGGTGGGTAGGCCGAGGTTGATTTTAGGTGGAAGCGCAAGTCCGGCAATATGACATGCTCTGCTAAGCCGTTCACGAAGACCATCGTACCTACGGCGTTGCTCTGAAAGACGTACCATATATTAGCATTGCTGAGATCGACGCAAAACACTGGACTTACCCGAACAGGGCCAGAGCGTGGTAAGACTGAAATCAAATACGTTAGCCCCAGCTCCGAAAGAGACGTTGTAACGCACTAATCAATCGCAGGCAAAAAAGCTTTGCAAACGTCCAGGGCTATTGTCAAGGAATTGTCATATTGCCATAAGGTCATAGCACTAATCGCCTACATTAAAACTATGTTCCATGTAGAAGTTAAATAATACGTACGACAACACTTGACTCATGAACCAGAACACAAAGAATGGCCTCCGAGCCAAGTGGTTGTTGGCGTTACCGGTGACAGCGTGTAGGCCAAACATGTAACGTTGCGCGACGGTGGACTGGTGTGTCACTAGTACATAGGGTCGTCAACTCGTTCGGCTAAATGGTGAATGGGACCAAACACTTACGCCACTCTTCAGCCTTCTCGCGATGTATCAACCCATTAACATCCCTAGAAACCCCATTGAAAATCTCTCAATAATAAGGAAATATATGTCCTTACGTCGAAATGAGCGGAATGAAACGCTGGAATTCGTACGATATACACATTCTAGTACTGTAAAAAAAAAAGCAGTAGAATTAGCGCCGGCTCTCGAATCTATATAACACAGCACTCACTTGAATATATATTCCCGTGCTTGGAAAATGAATGATCTTTCAATAGCACAAGTGTGTCGATTAAGATTGGCCTCGATGGCGTCAGCTTCCAGCCAGGCTTTTACTGTAAACTGAGCCTGTTCAGCTTCTGTCGCCCCGTGATTATGCCGCATCCGAACGCATCCATGCCACAGAAGAAACGATCGATCAAATAGTGCCCATATGGTATCCTTGGGGGTGTTATAAGAGAGAGAGGGAGATCGGGTTATCGATTCACCCGAAAACAACAGGGCGTACTGGAATCAACCGTTAGAAGTATTTACATATAGGAACAGACAGCCGTACGTACATTAGAGGGGTCGCTGATGAATAAATCAGGTCCCCGGTGGTTATTAGCGTTGGCATATGCGATGTGCCCTGCTGCGAGACTCAATGCACTCCAGCAGAGACGACGACATGATTCCCTTCTGATATCACCCTCTGACCAATGGGAATTCCAGGCCGGGGTGTGAGCCCACAAGGGTGCGTGTTCTAGAGTTTCAGGATAGTGGACCTCGAGGCTGAGAGAAGTGCATACACATTCTGTAGGACTACTCGGCGGCGAAGAGGAATGGTGATCATGATGAAGGTATTGAGATTCGGATGCTGATGTATATGGAGTGTGGTAAGCCTGGCCAGAGAGTTTCTGTGCTACTGACGGGACAGCCCCGGGCGTGAAATGGGAAGTCTGGGGGTCATCCGCGTCTACAAACGTTAAAGAGAGGCTTCGAATATAAGAGTCGAGTATAACGAGAGATGAGACCGACCGCTCCCTCGTATGTTTGGGATGAGCGCAGACCTCGAATAAAGCGAGGAGCTAAAAATGTTTGATCAGCGCCACACGAAATCCAGAATGAGAATGATCACTTGCCCATGCAGCTTGAGCTAAAGTCTCATCTATCCAACCCGAATTGAAGCTGGACTCAAGCGCACTTTGGGCCTTATCTCTAAGGCGCAGAGCTCGATCCCGACCATCCCTCCCCAAACCAACCTCCGAGCTTTGCCAAAATGTGGATACGGCGAGAGCTGCAAGAACAAGGCTAGGTTGAAGATTTTGTCGTCGTATGGGATCAAAATAATTGCCAAAAAATGTAGGTAGATGAAAAAACGAAAACCAATAATTGGACGAACGGAATAGAAAACGTAAATCGGCAGTGACAGTCTGTGCGGCGAGGTCGCGATCTGAACGAGAGTGTGTCTGCTGGTAATCAGAGGGCGGGGAGAGGTAAAGGGACAGTAGTGAATCCCACCAAGTCTTCCGCGTAAATTCACTAGAGGGTTGATTAGAAATATTTTGAACTTGTGGGTCTTTGCTACTGCTATAACCCTGTTGAAAGAACCCTCGTTGGACGATACTATTCTCAGGTTCGTTGGACTGGGCCATGAAACCGGAGCTATCTATCGTCTAAGAATAGATGAGCAGTTAGACTTGACCACAGATGGCAATCCAAAGAAGGCAAACCTCTGTCTTGGGAAAGTATACGTCATTAGGAACGATATCCAGAGGACAAGGGTGTACGCTATGGCAAGCGCATCCATTCATAACAGCCACATAAGGGGGTTGCGGTCGGGACATGTCGCCAAAGCCGCCAGGCGAATTCATGTGGTCGCTAGAAGATGGAGAGGACAGCGAAGCTGAAAGAGGTAGCCTGGAAAGAGAGGTGCTGCGACTACGAGCGGAGTCGGAAAGATTAGCGGAAGTCGGAGAAGCGCTAGATTTGTGGGCGATGGAGTCTGTGCGCCGGCGACGACGGTGTGAGGCCCCGCCGTTTTCCCTTTCCAATTCCATTTTGAGCTCTCTAGCCATGCGCTGTCGTGCTCCGGGAGTCTTGTCAGGCCCGCGCCGTTTTGGCACAGGGTCATAGGTGCACTCGTTGGAGCCATTGGTTCGACGACCACAGTTATGGCATACAGGCTTTGCGCCGTCACAACGTATTTTCCGTGATCGGCTAAAAGAATTCGATAAGTGTACAGATATTTCAGATAGGGAAAAGAATTACCATTGGATGCATGCGACATAGACCCTTGCCCGGGGTTTGCCCTGAGTGGTAGGCGGCTGGTCAGGAGCTAGGGAAATGCGCGGTTTTTCACGTCGAGGCTTGCGAGGCTTCAACGGCTCGGCAGTGGGAGGGGACACATCAGGAGCCTGGGGGGACCAAGTTTCGGGCGAGTCATAGGCACGGTCGGTAATTGCGGACTCAGGCATAGGCACATAGCCATAGCCGATACGTTGGAGATCAGAGACAGAAGTGTCGACGGTGTTAGAGAAATTACCGCGTCGACTCCGGGGCACGGTTGCAGAAGCAGGGACCAAGTTTGGCGGATCGTCGATATTGGCCGAGTATTCGGAATGATTGGAAACAGTCGTATAGTATGAGTGGGAACCATCGGCTGAAAGAGAAAAGGACGAGCTCGAGGAGGCAAGCCTGACATCGGAGGCGACAGGGTACTGACGAGGGCCATTGAGGGACAGCATCTGTCTTGGGCCGTCCAAGTGGTTATCCATATGATGATCACTGTATTCTTGGACGTGCCGGGAGGCCATGTGCTTCACACGAAAATTGCGCGCATCGGGAGCAGGGGAATGCTCCACGATGTCGGTGTCGGTGTAGTAGTACGAGGACATAGGACGGTATGTCGGGACGTCGGGGTCGTCCCGACTTCTGGAAGGCTCCTCTATAGCATACATAGATAGATGAAGACAATGAAGACGAGCAGGGGAGAGGAAAATAATCAGTGGGATCTGCAAACCAGAATTAGGTGGCCCGCTTCACATGTTTTTGTATGGCGTTGGTTTGCCTTTGAGGTAGAGTCCGCTTGTTTGTTCGCCGTCACCACGATCTCTGTTTGCAGCAATTGCAATACGTAATGTCCTAATGTGGAATTATACTAACCGCCGGCCCTCTTTTTCGGCCTTTCCCCTGTTACCGCGCGGCGCCGTAACATACATCCAGTGCCTGCAGTGCCTAGCCGAGCATACGCATTTGGCGCAATATTTCTTCAGTCTCTTTCTCTGGTTCCTCCGCTTTGATTTTCGGCCCTTCTTCCGGCGTAGAAATCTCTGCAAAATCTCAGTGGCGCTGAGGACCCCTGCCATCTAGATCTCACGGCACGGCGGCATTCGCAGGTACCGAAACGCTATCAGATGATGATCTGACTTCGATTTTCCCATCATCCCAGAAGGCTTTAAGCTCGACCAAGGCCGTTGAAATCGTGCGCACCTACCAGGTCGGCACACTTTGTCTTTGCGACCGTGTTCTATCGGTCTAGGTCCTTCTTCAAGGGTTTCCAAGTCGATTAGGCACCCTCTATCTTCGTTTTATAGTTTCCAGCATGCTGTTCAGCCACCATCAGTCTTCCAACCTTGTCGTCTTGCTGCTTTCACAGCTCTTACGGATCTGTGTATCTTTATCCTACTCTTGCTGTCTTTTCACTTCCATGCTCCACTATTATCTTCCTACAGGCAGCATCAAGCAGGTATACTACATAGACTCGTGGACGTGGTACAGCTGTAAACATCTTTGGAAAATAGTCTACCCCTTGACTCGGTCTTGAGGTCGGTTAAGCTTCCCTTTCATGTGGACAACACTGCCATCGTGGTCCTGTTCCTTTTTCTAATATCTATATTGATCATCATATCCATTGACACAGAAGCTTCAGTGAGTAAGATGGCTCTGGTTTCTCTATCTCATGGGTCTCGCATGCCTGAACATGTCATCTTTATAACTCATTCGTTGCTACGTGGGCTCCCGATCAAAATTTATTGTATCGTAAGGTGGTTCTGGTAGTTATCAACCATGTTCCCATTGACTACTTGGCCGGATGAATAGATACAGTACAAGGAGGAGTTGCCGGTCTCGGAAAGTCCATTGCAACGGGACCCCGTTCGGACGAAGGCAAAGTCTAGACTTGCGAACAGTGCGATTCGCCTTGTGAAACAGCATAATCTTCTTATCAGCACGGCTACTCCGACGCGCGCTGCCCGCAAACATAATGGTATACATTATACTTTAATACTGATTTGTCTGTCAACATTTTCGACACCTGTTCGCGGTCAACCGCTTTAGGAAAACGAGCGGGGCGGTTTAACGTCCTAAGAATCTGACTTTGCGAAAAAGTAGCCCGGGAACTCAACCCACGGTTTACTTCCATCTCTGATCATGCGTCTTGCATTTGCGGTCAAGTCGATCCTACCAGCCGGGTTGGAAAACAATCAAGGATGGTCGAGTGACCTTGGGGAGCATTCTGTGCCATCGGACCGGACATCCGTTGTTGGACCGATTTATCAACCGGTCTTTTACTGGCTCCAGCTGACGCCTCTTTCAACCGGTACCGCCACAAAGTAAAGTCGTCCTCGTACCAGGGTTGTTGTATTCGGTTTCTCCCGCCTATCGTGCAAGGTGAGATTGAGAATCGTAGGTGCCTTGGCAACCAGTTGAAAACCTAGTCTATTCCGGCGAGTTACAGTGTCTAAATCCGGTTCGTCTGCCTTCGTCATGTTTCAACTGTTCTATTCAGGGTTGCGGACCTGCCACTCTACATTACGAATATGAATGTTTATAACTCGAATCGCTCACTTTTTTGTCCAGGTTACATCGACCTCCTTCGAACCTGATCAGATACCATTCACCCTGATCAGGTATATTTTCACATCAATCTACTGCCCATCTTCGCTTGGTCACCAGGCTTGTTCGTACAGCAGCATGTCTACTACATTTATCCCTTCTGAATCCCTTACCTATGTCCAGAGGCGCCTCAATCTCCACGTGAATGGGAAACTTGCTCTTTGGAATCTTTGTGTAAACATTACCTTCTGTGGCTGTTCGGCGCTTCTGTTGTACTCTCTGGCAGGGTTTGACGGCGGAACTGTTCTCGAGGGCGGAAGTGTCGACGGCAGAAACGTCTTCGGACCTGTTGTCAAGAGCGCAGATTCTCCCCGTACTATTTCCAAAACTGCGCAAGCCCAGAACATTTACACTGATGTCGGCTCCGCGATGGAAGGGATTCCTACGTTCACACCGACTGCACCCGTGCCCGAAGCTGTACCCATCATTTCCCTTCCCACGATTATTGGTCACTCTCATACTCATGCCTCTCAAGGTTCTCATTCATTGCACGACTTCTACGACCATATACATCTCCTTGATATGGATTTCCCCTTCAGTACAAATAGCTTGCCGGACGGAGATGCATTGTTGGCTCCGACGAGTACCATGAGCATGTCAGAAGTTTGATGTTACCCGCGAACAAGTTCAACTCCGCGAATTCGGTGGAGAGGAATTGGAATTGTTTGGATATTTATAATGTATACTTTTTCACTCTGTAATGACATACAGATTCTGTTTCTACGCAGGTTGGCTTCTGCTTTTAATAGCACAACTGGAACTGTTGTTGCCCAAAACTCCGTGTTCTTCCTCTGCGTCATACTTCTTTTACATTGCACCCGCCCTCGCGGTTCGGAAAGACTCATAGCACCGGTACATAATTACGGTTTATAATAAAGAATACACTAGGTATATCCTGTAGGTTGTAGACTGAAATGCGTATGACATAGCAACGTTACCATTATCGTTATTTACATCTGAGTGATGATTTGCGCTATGTGATCGGTGAGTGGTACCGTCAACGACGGTGTGTCGGGTACATTGGTGTCTGATCGACATTGATCCCGGTAGCTTTCATTTAGCGATGAGGGCAATATAAAATGATTACCTATGAGTAGTACTGATAGATGTGTTAATCAAATACTCTGTCCACCGGCGGTCACTACTAAAGAAACGTCGTAAAGAATTGCTGTAGTGACTGATGCTACCATTGCTGGGTCGATGCCTAGGTAACATTCTCAGGTAGCTGTGCTTGAACAATTATCCGCTCATCTATCAAATTCTTCCTGACTTTCTCATGCTAGCTACATCTCATTATTGCTCCCAGATTTTAATGATCGACGCGCCTGATCGCGCGCTGCGAACTGAATCCTCACTATGAGTCATGGGGTAAATTTGAAACATCACGTGCGAACATCCACGTGCGTCACATTTGCCCGATGGGCCGGTCAGTTTTAACTTGGCTTCCTTCGACAACGAACGCGTATTTTCTTACTTTCAGTTAGGCCATGTCTTCCTCATCAAATCGTAGGAGAGATGATTATTCCTATGACCAGGATCGTAGTAGACGACGGGACCGTGATGGCTACTCTGAAAGGCGGAATCGTGATGATGATGAGCGACGTCCAAGGGAAAGTCAGGATAGGAAGCCAAGAGATGTTGACAGGAAATATGGCCGGGACAGGGAAAGAGACAGGGATCATGCGTACGGATATCGTGAACGCGACCGTGAACTAGAACGTAAACGGGATCGTGAACGCTACGACCAGGATTCCAGACGTTCAGCCTCCCCTCGACGTCAGCGATCCAGCTCAAGATCCAGGTCTGCATCTCCGCCTAAAGCCAAGCCGAATTTCGGAGCATCCGGGCTTTTGGCAGCTGAAACCAACACGGTCAAAAGTATTGATGGAAAAAACTCCACGGTGTTGAAGTACAATGAACCCCCTGAGGCCCGTAAACCCGTTTTGGGTTGGCGCCTTTATGTTTTCAAAGGAAGTGAACAAGTCGGTGAGTGATGCAGCTAGTCTGCTTTTGATTCCAACCTGAATTTCCCCCTGTCCGCAGAGTTGCTGCACATACAGCGTCAGAGCGCGTATCTTTTTGGTCGAGACCGGTTAGTGGCGGATATCCCCATTGATCATCCCTCGTGTTCGAAACAGCATGCAGTCATTCAATGTTAGTCTCTGTTATCACCATTGTCCGTATTGTCCGCCGCGTTTGAACTCATGCGGATGCCAGATCGATACATACAAGAAAAGAATGAGTTTGGAGACGTGAAAGGCTCGATTAAGTATGTCGGCAATAGGAAATGTGGTTCTCGTTGTATTCACCCCCCCTCCTTAGGCCGTTTATAATAGACCTGGAATCTACGAATGGTACACACGTTAATGACGAGGTCGTGCCCCCATCACGCTATTACGAGCTTCGTGCATCTGATGGTAGGTCCGTTTCACTGAATTTGGGGGTCTACTACTAACCTTGGGCACGATTGTAGTTATTAAATTCGGTTTGTCGACAAAAGAATATGTGCTGCTCCATGATGAAGTATCTTCATAAAGATAGCTTTCGGCATCAAATTCCTCCTTCCGATGTCAAGGATATTCAGCTTATATACTCTGGACCATGGGGAATGATAACAAAGTCATATGGCGCGATGGCCATGGCTAATCTGGATGGTCCGTGCCCTAGTTGAATGCCTACCATTGTTCGACTTTCTTAGATATTCTTTTGTCCCATTATCTAATCGGGGTTGTAAAACGTAAGAAAGCCGATCTTCATTTGATCTTCATAAACTTTGTATTCCTCTTCTACGGCGAGAAAAAATGTTGTTGTACAAGTCCCGGATGACTTTGAGTCCAAGAAGGTCGATATAAAATTCCTCTAGGATGATATCCTACAAAAATTCTTGTTGATCGAGTCGCTTGCGAAACCGCGGTAGTCATGGCCCTTGTCCCTTCCTTTGTTCTCGTTTTCCTTTTCCGGATTTGAAATGTCAACTCTCGGTCAAAAATCATAATCCGTTAACTTAACAAAGGCTGCAACTAGTGGGCACAGCACAATGCAATGGCCAGAAGAAAGGAACGGTCCAAATATAAAATAAGGTCGTTACCCTTATCCTTCTCTCTCTACTTCCCCTCCCCCAACATTTTTCATCCTCAACGATGTCTTCCTCCCCCTCTCGTGCGTCGTTCGACGACTACTACCAGCAAATCTTCGATGAGCTGGACGACGACGACTACACCCCCAGCCCCGCCTTGTCGGGCACCGTAAATTTGTTCTCTCGCTCACCATCGTCTGCAGCGCAGACTATAGTTGCAGAGGACGATGAAAACGCATTCAAGAACGTCGAAACCGACTCCATTTTGTCAGACGACGACCCACCCTACCACGATATTGACTTCAACGAGCAACCCAGCATCGATTTCCATAGTGCCTTGCTTCGTTTCGGCGAAACCTGCCAAGACCTTTTCGTCCCCAGCAGCATCCTTACCAACATGCCAGTCAGTCCTACGCAAGGATTCGACGTAGATCCGTAAGTACCATTGTATATTCCAGCGGCTCCGCTAATTACCTTCATGATTTTAGGTCCAACCTACAGTCCGATCTTACGATCATTCCCCCTCCCCAGTCTTCCAGGCCCACCCCTGTCTTTAATCTGGACATCTTTAAGTCTGCAAGGACCGCGGAGACCCCATTGAAGCTCGCATCAGAGACGACAGAGATGGCCTTGCCCGGGCCGACCACAGAGTCCCACCTCGACCGGCCGATCATCCCCCTTCGTACCGGCACTCGCGCTTCCCGCTCTCGAAAGCTATCCGTCATCATCGCTCCCTCCGACAACGAGGACAGTGACATAGAGCCTGACGACGATGATTACTGCCCCCCTCCCCCTCTCAATCCCAAAAAACGCACACGATCCTCTCAATCTATCGCACGGGCTCCGAAAAAGGCCAAGGTCGTCGCAAAGGGGGGAACCACCACGTCCCTGAGCAAGCCCAAAGTCACTGCAAAAAAGGTGTCCACCGGTTCCCCGGACAAGCCCAAGGTCGCCAGGAAACAACGTCTTCCTCCAGCTTCGCGCAACGTCCAAGTGGTCGGCATTAATCTTTTGGAACTTTTAGAGACGATGGAGTGGAAGTGTAAGGCCTGCAAATGGGAACAGGAGAATCATCGAAAACCCGATTTTATTCGACACCTCCTCACCCATCAGCGGCCAGACAAGGATGACCAGTCGCAGGGTTGGTGGTGCAAAGGGTTGAAGATCCTTGATCGCGAGGCGTATAACAGGCTGGCTATTCGCGATGGTAGGCAGACGATCTCTGAGGACGCAGGGGAGATCGTGTTCCTGTTCGAACGGAGAGTAGGGGGATGCGGGAGGAACTTCAGTCGACGTGACGCCCTGAAGAGACATATTGACAACCCCAACACGCCCTGCTGTGGATATGCTCTCGAGCCATTCCAAGAATTCGACCGTAAGTGATCTCCTTCGAGGTTTGGGATTGTCCATTAATAGCATTTTGCAGATGACACTGAAAAAATTATCACACTCTAAAAGATTTGCTGTTGGACAACCATTTGCAGATACCATGCTCACCGTGTACTTTTCTATTTCCATTTCTTATTCTTTTAATCAAACTATCCACGACAGAACAGGAACCAGGCAAACACATACCTCTATCTTATTGTATTAGCATATTCTTCTGTAGCGTTATCTTCTTTCAAAAGTTTCACAATGTTCCACGTACCTTCTGCATTGGACAGTACAACCCCTTGATCAAGTGTTATTCCAGGCAGATAAAATGTGAATTGGGGTAACATTGGCTTAACAACCTATGTTTTCTTCTTCTTTTTACTTTTGTCCTGGTGGACCCGTGATCGTATACGTTTACCATTCTGCACAGAAGGGCCCCACCTGTCGGCATGGTTATTGCTACAGTTCGTCAGTTTAAAAAAATCTAGCACGTACCCCCGAACTATCTTCTTCGGTGGCGGTTCATGCACAAATTCTTCAAAAGGAAATCCCCTTCTATACTTGCTCATGCACCAGAGCATATATCTAATGCCAATGGTTAGCAAGTGAACCAGGAATCCGCAAGCAGCCATACCGACGATCCCGAATACCCAAGCCAGCCTCTTTCAAATGGACACCTTTCTTTGTCCAGAATTCTTCCCAGCTTTCTACAGAGTATTTTGTTTCCATGGAGCGTCCAATGCTCTTGAGGAATTCTTCAGGCGTATTGACCGACCCTATGTGTTGATCACTGTAACAAATATTTCCAGTATCCTGGGTGGAACGTACCTCGAGGAGGAGGTACCGCCGCCATCACAATAGACCTGACTAGAACAGGTGTCCATGATCTACTTGCGCTAGAAAATATGGCACTACAGCGACTGACTAGCATCGGTCGGAAGGAAGGGCAAAAATGTCATGTGATCTAGACGCGTCCATTTTTGCTCATGCAAAGTGACAGTCGGTAACGATACATTGGTGAGTATTGCGATGATCTACATCTAAATGCTCCTCCATACAAGACAATTTACCAGTAAATTAACTTGTAGATAATGAGGTAAAATTTTCAGCGGCAATGGTCCTAACACTTCAGGCAATGGTGTTATCCAACTCTGCCTTGATCAACTCATCCCACGGTGGAAGTCCAAGTACCAAGGGCATACTACTCCACGCCTCTTGTCGGAAGGCCTCAGCATCATTCTGGAATGTCTGCCTACACTTCGAACAAAAGCTTACAGAATCGTCGTTCACCTCCCTGATGATCTGCAGGACGTAGTGCAACAAGGCTGTCCTCATCATCCATGAATGGGACAGACGAGAGGTCAACCTCGCGAAATTGCGCTCGCAATTTTTACTCAGACATCCTGTAGAGGGTACACGCTGCCCGCAAACACGGCGAATAAAATCTAGAGTAAGCTCGATACGCCATTGGAGTAAGAGCGTATAGTTGCTCATGTCACCGGGGGAAAGTGAAGACGAGGGTCGCGAAGGGTGATCGACTAATAGTTTAGGGTGGTCTGCTCGAAGAATGTCTTCAAACCGGTAGAGGGAAAGAAAGTAGAGGGCGGAGGGTACGGCAAGCCGGACGTTCGTTTCTCGAGCGAGATTGAGAACGTGCAGAGGGTGAACGTACGGGTAGGTCATTTTATCAATGGACGACGTGTTGATAGCAATCTCTACCATCTCATCATGGCCTTTGAGGGTATATGCCCACGTCCGACTGAGGTATAGAATACAGGCAGTGCGAAGATGGTTGATGAAGTACTTGGTCGAGAGACGAAGCAATCCCGCCAGATAGAAGAAATCATTGATGTTTTGGGTGTCAAACAACCTGTTGAATGTTATAGTTGTAGTTGGGAGGAGGAAATAAAAGATAATACGAAGGATTCAACTTACGGGCCGTCGTACAGTGCCTTGACGAGGTCGGAGAGTTCCAAGGGCGGGTCGTGCATGGTGACAACCTGACAACCATCAACCATGTCATCTGCAGCCTCAGGCTGAAGCTCTGGCTGGGGCATCTCAAACATGGATTGAAATATTTCCGAATGCCTAGCGAGGACACCCCGATGAAGCTTGAACGCCGTGGGCTTTTCTTGCGTGACAAGAATGATATTACCGTCATCGAACCAAGGCTGAAACGCGCTAGCAGTAAGTATTTTGCTGCGGGAAAGTGAAGAACGTACTTCGCCGCGATTCTCGATAGATGGGATAGTCATGGTGTGATGTGGTGTTAGTGTTGGTGTTGGTGTTGGTGTTGGTGTTGGTGTTGGTGGTGATGGTAAGAGGCAAATTCAACTGTCCGAAAAGGATCATTGTCAGGCGAACTGACAGTTGCTGCCAACGCCCATGTCAGGATCACCATCGCGGCCTACAACGCCCAGCGTCGTCGCTCGTCCATCTCCGTCGCGGCTGGCTATTCCGTCCGTACTACGGCCGTCGCCGTCGCTCTCAAATCTTCACATTCAGAGTCACTCCTCGGCACCAGCACCAGCGCCCTCGCAGCCAGGTCTCGAAAGCTCGGCGTCATCCATCGTCGGTGTCGAGCCCAACGAGGGTATTCTGGTCCAGGATGTTGATGCCGAAGCTGAGACGGTAGATTCCGAAGACGTCGTGGCTGTCGGTCAACTCGACACATTTGCCGGTGACGCGGAAGCCAAGAAGACTCTGCGCGACCAGCTCAGGAAGACACTCAATCGCAGACCCTCAAGGGGTATTTCAACCACCCTTCGCTCTACATAAATGCCCTGACATTAACTCAGAATTGCCCGCACCGTCGCGCAAGCGAGGAAAGAGAGTTGAAGTCGCCGTGGATGTAGGCAAGTATTCCTGACTGCGTTTCTCTGGCATTGGTTCGTTAAGCTATGTCTCAAGACTCTAAATATGCACCTCGTGAATATTTCGTTCTCACAGATGCTGGAAAGCCTGTCTTCACAAGGTGAGTTACTCCTAATCTTGCCCGAGTGCCGACAAGTAACAATTTGCAGTCAGACAGAAACAGAGTCAGACTCATTCACTTCGACGATTGGCGTCATGCAAGCTCTCATTTCTGTCTTCATCGATGACCATGATAAGCTGAGATGCATCAATGCTGGGAATATGAGAATAGCATTTTTACAGCGGTCCCCTCTCTATTATGCATGTGTCTCTTCTTGGGGTGAGCCAGAATCTGTCGTAAGTAATCGGTTCTCTGGCCAGGATCAATCTCATAACGTAAAGACAAGGTCTCAGTTGGAATTTCTCCATCTTCAAATTCTAAGCATTGTCACCGCATCGCAGCTGCGTAGAATATTTGAACGTAGGACGAATTTTGATCTACGGCGACTGCTTGACGGCACGGAGACATTCCTGCATTCAATGTTGGACCGACTTGAGTTTGATCTTGCCATGGCTACGTCGTCACTGCACTGTCTTCGGCTTGATCCTATGGTGCGGAAACGTGTCGCCGATACCCTCGTTCCGACGTCCAAAGTGAAGGTATGCGGTCTGCTTTTACTATTGAGGGTTTAATTAATAATTTATGCTTGTGCAGGACATACTCTATGTCATCCTTATTGCGAGAGGCCGTGTAGTGACCCTCATTCGACCCAAGAAGCATTCGATACACCCTGCTGACATACATATCCTTATGAATACTGTCCACAATCCCTCTATATTTAATTCCCCTGCCGCAGCCTCTTGGATTCCAATTTGTCTACCCAAGTTTAACCCGAATGGGTTCGTGAATGCGTATATCTCTTTTTTGCAGAGAGACAATCCAGAGGAACCTTCATCGGCACCTAGTCCCAGCTCCCCGCAGTCAAGTTCGAGTGCCAGTGTCACCGACTCTGATTCCGGGACGGCCTTGGTGTGTATAAGTGGCGGGGCTGACTTTGATACCATCAGGAGTTGGTGCGACGGGGTGACTCAAAAACTGACGAATGAAGGCACCCTGAAACTTCTTTCCGACTGCGTTCGGTCGGGACAAGCTGAGTACACCGTTTCGGAGCTCGGGATACCTGGCCTCCGTCATTTCGTGTACAAATCGCGAGCGCAGGTACAAGTTACCTTTCCGACATTCGAGGATCCTTACGAAAATCTAACAGACCGCCGACGGTGAGGTCTCTTCTTCAAGTGTATGTTGTGTCAACAACTGACTTGGAGGCAGGATCATCACGTTCTATCAAGTCCTGCATGACGCCATTCATGCGAAATCGGGACAGAGTGAAACACTCAAGCTACAGTATATCAGGACGGAGAAGGAGAGCGTCATGGGGTGGATAACGCAACCTTTTGAGATGTACATTGCTCTATCTCCGAGGCTTCCGAAGAGCGCTGTAGTTGGGGCCGCAAATGCTGTATCTCGGTGGGTGAAGAAGGAGGAGGGGCGTTTATTTTTGAAGGATGCTCCGGTCTTTTGATGGACCCGTTGATGTCTTGGCTTGGACGAATCCTTGCATCGTAATTATACAGATTACCCTGGTGCCTGCGATATTCTGTCAAGATATCCGCCGTTGTTTAAGCGCCCAGGATTTCCCCTTGAACCGCCTTTCCATTATGCTAGCAAGTAAATATAATGTTCACAGATATCGATAAGGTGCTGGACTTTGGTGTTTATGTTCTCGACTAGCATGATGGCAAACTAATGTTCCAATTAGAGAGATATTGTATGATGTTCATGATTATGCATTTCATTAAGGATTAACGCATCTTCGTCCCTCTTATGATTTTAGTGCGCCACCCTAAACTTAAGTCAGGGCGTCAAGGCATGGCACACTTCGTATTCTATACTGAACATTTTCTGCATTAAGTGGGCAGATGCTGACCCAAGTCGAGCTCCACAACAGGGCATGTGGACATGCGAGGCGGGATGCCGTACTACAACTTCAAATAGCAAAAGCCTCATGGTCGAAAATGTTCACTGCAACAAAAATTCTTGGTGCGTTCTTGGGATATCATACAGGGCCATCGCCCATGCTACATGTCTTCGCATGTAACACATACACACACATAAATATTATTGCCAATTCTTCTGCCAGTTTATGAGATGTTCTGATTTCTCATCTGATGGTCCAGTAGGGTGCTTGCCGGTGTCGATGTTACCCAATATGACATTTTCCCAATTGGTGAATCCCGGCGAGTTCTCTGGGCTTTCTAATGGGGACTAGTATGGGTAGGTGTTAGACGAGCTACCGCCAGTGATAGAGTGGCGCAACGATATTCAATTTCATATACGTTGATCTTAGGGCCGGCCCAGATACTTACCTTCTAACCCCCCTTTTCGAAGCGGACATTTCCGTACCGCACAAAAACGAGAGGGAAATTTCTTTCTCTAGAGACCAACGAAGTTTGATTGCCGCTTTGGAACTTTTTTTCTAGTTCCGATAATCCTGTTTTATGTCCGACGGCCGCCAGGTTGGTAGCAAGCAGCTCCTCAATGTGGTCCAGGGAGGCACTAGTACGAACGCGAACTAAGCGAAAATGTATGCAGTACTACTCGCATTCGCATTTGATGCCCACCTATGTAAGTGAACTTCAACGGGTAAGAGTCTGGACCAAAACCAAGTTCCTGGATGTGTGGGACTTCGATCATGACGCAGAGTGCCTTTCGCAAGGCTGTGATTGTGGCGAAACTTGAACTTCTCTGAATGGTCAAGGAATGAAGCAAAGGGGATTTATTCAGTTACAATACCATCTTCTGCATATTCCTCGTACCTAGGGTTGCTTGCTGCCTTGAAATAGGCACTTTAATGCGTCCACTACACGGATCCTTTCAATTTAACGATGTTGCTACAAGCTTCGTACTACCTCTTATGGGTACACTGATCCGACGGACTAGATCTGTACTCGCTTCCCCGGACCGTTTATCACAGTGTACACCCCAGTGCACGGGTGCAGATTGGAGCCTGGGTCCTATTGGAGGAGATTAGAATCTGGGGGCCTGAGACTGAACCCTTCGAGTCTCACCCGGAGCCGAAATTAGAGGGAAAGGCGCGATTCGAGAACACCAATTTCCGTTCGTCGTAGCTCCAGTTTCAGGAAACTAGAGTATGGACGTTTTTGTCGTATGTGGATCGATGAAGCACAGCCACCGGAATCATCCAGCCTTGCCATAGCTACTCACGCGACAGACTGCCTCAGAACAAGACCAATCGATAACCCTGCGATTATAAAGATGTTCCTGAGCCGGAAAAAAAATGTCGCGTTGGTAGTAATATCTTTTGATAGAATTCAACTAAAGAAGCTGGGTGATGGAGACATACGTAGTGTTGTGTGGAAAGCGTGAAACGAATTCTACGTCGCGGTAGCAGGTGTCACCTGTAACGGACGTCGTTGAAAGGCTTTCCATCCCTTTTTCAACCCTTTCGCTTCAATGATGTTGGCCGGCATACAATATACAGGGTCTAGGTCAAGTAGTCCTGGGTAGCCAAGAATCGAAAGGCCTATCAAACAGATGAGAATAGAATTCCGAATTCAATCGATGCCTGCAGACCTGCAACGCCGAAGTGCGTATGAAACACATCTACCATGTCTCCCGGTCGATCTGCAATACCACCTGTCTCTGGGTTCTGCAGGAACATTAACCCAAAGCCGACTTGGGGGAGACGAACAGACCTGGGCAGATAGAATGAAGGTCATCAGCTTATCGACGTCTATCCAATCCACTTTATTGAGGATTGAAAGGGCCGACAAGACCCAGAAGCTGTAACAGACCTTTATTAAAGATGAAGTCAGAAATTCAGAGTGGTAAGAGTGTAGACGGCGTACATCTTCTAATTTCTCAGGTCGTCCGTTCAGACCACCATTTGGTAATTGACGTTCTGAAAGCCACCAAGCAAGAGTATCATGATCAACGACGTCCAGTCTGTCCAAAATGGCGAGCGCGGCGAGGCATACAAACACTAATAGGAAGCCTGTCAGTCGGACTGGCGTTCGATAGAAACACTGTATCACCCTGGGTGGCATGACTTTCGGCCCCTGCGATGCTTCCAAAACCCCCATCAAAGTTTCTGCATTGGACAATATACGAGACAGTTCTCTCAATGTCGAGATCAGACAGACGGTCCAGTAGAGACAACGCATTGACGGCGCAGTAAAGAAATCGCGTGTCGATCTCACCGAATGAGTCTCCAGCAAAGACACCAGACGGCTGCTGCAATGACAATATGACTGTACAGTTGATTAATGACGCGAAAACAAGATTAAAGAAACACACATTTCACTACCCGCTCGACATCTAGCTCATCCAGAGCATTCTGTGTCATCAGTATCTGGATAGCGCTCAGGGTTGGCAAAAGATGGGCGTCGTGGTCGGGATGAGCACCAAATCCTCCTATCATTCATCGTATTAAGAAAGCCAGATAGCCAATTAAAGACTAACCTGCCTCTTTGTCCCAGCAGCTCATGACATATTCTATCATTTCTTCTCTGTCAAGTGCGTCCTGGTGGTCCATAATGCAGAGAGCAGTGAGGCCCCAGTATATCGCGTTCATCCGGAGGTGCGCCGTGAGATGGTAGGCAAGATCATCCTTGCTCTTCAGCGAAAGTAAGAAGAGATATTTCGATAAATCCAAAGACTGACTTTGCCTAAGTTCTGGATATAAGAGACGTGCAAGGGGATGAGCAGCTCAGCCGACATTGTGAGCGGGGAAGGTATGTAGGTTCGGTCCGGGGTACCGGTCCCGCAAAAATTAAAAATTGACTCCATGCCCTGACTCTTTTGTTGGCTGACGTTACTCGTCTTTCTCCTAGTTCCAACTGTGTATTACATGCATCATCGATTAACTAGGCAGTCATGGAATCGCTCGAGATTGTACAGATATTTCTCGTCTGCGACAGAGCCGTATCAGGGTATGCGGCAGAAGTTCTCACTCCTTCCTACATTGCTGAATACGGTCTGTTCAGTATGCGTTATCGGGGCCAGCCCCGCAGGATGTGAGGCGGCGGCTGCATCGGCTAGAGTGGGAGCCAGGACACTATTGTTGACAAAAAGCATGGACGATATCGGTGAATTGTCCTGTAATCCATCCATTGGCGGCGTTGGAAAAGGAACCTTGGTTCGCGAAGTGGATGCAATGGATGGATTGATGGCCAAAGTTGCGGGTATATCAATGCAGGTTCTCTGTGAAACTCGCGACTGACATGCGTTACGAGTAGATGAGTCGGGAAGTATGTTCCAAATGCTGAACGCGACCAAAGGCTCTGCTGTGTGGGTACGAGGTTACGACAGATTTCAATGCCAGCCGTTCATAATACTTCTACTAGGGTGCAAGGGCGCAAATTGACCGGACATTGTACAAAAGACATATGAAGAGAGGGCTCCGTGTATACCAGCAAAACCTTAGCATTCGTGCAGCCAGAGCTTCTGGTCTGCTATTTGACAGTGGGGGCCACGATCTATCTCCTTCGCCCCGTGTTGCAGGTGTTAGACTTGGTCAGTTCACTAGGGTCTACATCTTTCTCTTTATTGACATTCCTCAGATACCGGTGAAATCATCCACTGCTCTAAGGTCATTCTTTGTGCAACAAGGGAGTACCACATAGGTACGCATGTATCTGCATTGATTTGATGATCCTCAGAAACGTGTTATGTTCCTTTTAAGGCACCACCTTTTCCGCTGGAGAGGACGATTTTGAAGGTTTGTCGAGCTCTCTTAGGCGTATGGGTGTCGAATTCCACCAATTACACACTATGACCCCACCACGCCTTGATGGAAAAACGATTGACTACACGAACTTGACTCGTCAAGATGGCGACGTGAGTCCGTCACCTTTCAGCTTCCTCAACTCTACTGTAGTCAATGCCGTAGGATCCGAATCATCTGTACCATGACTTGTCTGACATATAGGCCTGCAGAAGAACCAACTACCCCGTTACATGACACGAACCACTTCGTCGACACATCACATCGTAAGAGCTAATATGCACCTCAGTGCGCTTATTGAGATAGCCAAAGGTCTGGTCTTTCGTCTCTTCTTTTTACGACTTTGGAACTCTTCTCGCAGGGACACAATACTGTCCATCTTTGGAGGCCAAAAGTCTGCGATTTAGCCATAATTCTCATCTCGTCTGGTTAGAATCAGAGGGTTACGACACAGGTTGTTGACGGTCGTTCTATTGCTTTCGATCCGCTCATGATGAGATAGATGTCATATATGCAAATGGGCTCGCCTGTACTCTCCCAGAGGAGGTGCAAGAACCCATCTTACGGACAATTCCTGGACTTGAAAACGTGAAAATGATTAGGCCTGCTTATGGGATGAAGTACGATCATCTGGATCCTCGGACACTAACAGGTGCGGGCCCTTCTCGGTGTGATTATCTCTTCACTAGGTCTTAGTATTCGCTTAGCAACACTTGAGGGGAAGCACATAAAGGTAAATATCTTCCACTCCTCTGAGAATTTGGACTCTGATTGGTTGAGTTGGTCTTAGGGTTTCTACTGCGCCGGAAAAGCCATTGGCACACCTGGGTATGAAGAAGCTGCTGCACAGGGGATCATCGCAGGAACCAATGCAGCACGGTCAGCACTTGGGCGTGGGCCGTTTCTTCTGAAAAAATCTGATAGTTTCATCGGGGCACTTACTCATGACCTTATCACGGGGGGTGCCAAAGCACCTCGTAAGGTCATTATTCCCTATCTTTCGTTTCTCTGATGACTGTTGACAGAAAAGACGCTAACTTCAAGAGCGGACCATCTATTATTCCTTCGACCAGACAATGCTCATATTCGTTTGACAGAAAAAGGTTTTTCTTTTGTGACAAGAAATACTATAGTGACTGACCAACTTGTAGCCTATGGTGCTGGTGTAGTTTCTAGGAATCGAATGGAGTTACACCGTCACTTGCTGGAGACTTATAATCGTGTTCTGGGCATTCTAAAACAGTGCGTACGTACCTCTCAAGTAAGTTCTTTGTCACTTTCGATCTGTTCTTTGGCATTGATTTCTGACTTCAAGAGCTGGCGTGATCGAGGTCTTTCTGTTGCGCACTGCGGCAAGAAGAAAAGGTATGGATTACTTATGCTCTCCGACTACTTACCTCACATGAAGCTCTTAGTGCTTTTCACATACTGCGGCTCCCGTTCGTCTCGATGGGGGACCTCATGCCAGAGTTGCCGTTCCTAAGCAGTGTGGACCCAACGCTGTTGAAAGTCATAGAAAATGATGGCGAGTCTTTGGTAGATTGGGCTTGCGAAGGCCATCCTTATTGTTCATAGGGAAATACTCTCCACATTTGGCCCAGCGAAAACTCGATATGAAGGTCATCACTAAAAACGGGCTCGATCCGAACCTGGATTACAGCAAATTGGACGCGGCGATGAAAAGACGGCTGTTCTACGGAGACCGGTAAGTTTTTGTCATCTATAGTAGTTGGTTTCTGATGTGTCGGCCAGACTACAACAAAAGGCACGAAGAGTATGACTGCCATCTCATTGATTTGTTTACCGTTCCTGTGGTTATTATATACGGATGTTGAACTAGGCCAACTTAGGGGGATGGATGGATGTTTATTCTGGTTATCGTGTCCCTGAGAAGGAAGCCAACCAGAGTCCCTACTACACATAGAGTTGCGCTATGGAATTGAGGCGTGTCCCCGAGTCCTCCGATGGATCTGGAAAGAGCGAGCCCAGGCCAGTTAATCATCGAAATAGACACGCTTGCGCCGATAACAAGTATCTTCGAAATCTCTTCTTCTTTATCATGCTCAGAACGCAAGTATCATCGTCTCTGGCGGCTACGAATGACTCGGAGTCCGAGTCGGGGCAAGATCTTGTTCCATGTGCAGGGAGGGAGTTGGTTCTTTAGGCCGGGTCCGAGTCGGACATTGCCTTAATTGCTTAAGAGTTCCTGCGTTGCTCCTGGCATCATGTACAGCATTGCTTGAGACAACTGCAGCTCGGAAATGCAAGAAAGAAACGAGGATAGTGTATACAAACCGCCATATAAGCCAGTATCGCAGCACTTGCACGGCGATCGCTGTGAAATCTCACACGTGTTGTATTTTAATCTTCCGTTCGTCCGAATCATGAAAGCCGCTCTCGGAGAACAAATCTAACCACATGCTGTATAAAAGGAGGACAGATGACGGCAGCCCCTTCAAGACCCCCCCCACCACTTCGTCTCCGATGACAGTACAGATCATCACTCTAGACATAACTTCAGGTATGTGCGTATCTTCAGTTCAAAGGATGGTACTACACTGAATAGGACTTGTGTAAGCAGACACTATCTGTCCGTGGTGTTGTATTGGTTTTAAGCACGTCAAAACTGCGATAAAGCAAATTAAAGAGTCCGGTCTTCCGGTCGAGTTTCAATTTCAATTTCATCCCTTTATGCTTGATGCCAATCTTCCACCATCTCCTGGGTATAACAAGCGAGCCTGGTATGCTAGCCGACTAGGTGCATCGAGGATAAAGGCGGCTGAGGAACAGATGATAGCCCTTGGTCTTTCCGAGGGCATTACATTGAAGTCGGTCAACCATTTGCCGCGATAGCATTATGCTCTGACATTGTTTGTACAGCTATGACGGCCAAGTGAGCAATACTATTGATAGCCATCGGCTAGTTGCCAAGGTCAGGAAGATTGGCGGTGAGAAGGCCCAGGTCAAAGTTATGGAAGCACTGTCTTTTGCTTACCTTGAACGGGCGGATGACATTGGTAACTCAGACGTTCTGGCAGCCCAAGTTGCAGCCACTGGAGTGATGACCAAATCTGAGGTGAGTTTCAGTTACCTAAGGTTGGGTGCGGTCTGGCTAACCCTTGAATTTTTGCGGCAGGTTTTGGCCTTTCTTGCCTCCGATGAACTCAAGTCGGAAATACTGTCTAGCATACGAGGATCGCATCTGAATGGTGTCTCTGGCGTGTAAGCTTCATCTTTCCTACTAACTCCAAGGCGGTCAGATCAAGCTCTTCTTGCAGGCCGTATACCCTTGTCAACAAGAAATATGCTTTGACTGGAGCCCAACCTGCTTCGTCCTTTTTCAGGATCTTCAACGAGATCGCGCGTGGTCAGCGCAAGTAGACCGGACACCACGCGACCTTTAGTACTCGTCCGCCTGTTTGGGATCCCTTTTTCTCATTTAGTTTGGGTAGATCCAATTTGTGACAGACGTGATCTGATAGAATCTCTCAATGTCGTACTTATGTTGTGATCCGTGAATTGAACGATGCGTCATCATTTACATCCAATCTTCAGACCCATACGTCATACCTTGTTTGTTTGTCATCCTCTTGCCACCATCATCATAATTCAATTCTTCCTATCCAAAGAAATGAAGGTTACTTTGAACGAAACAATTCTTGCAGAGTCGAACGACACTGTTGTAGTTGAAAACAACCACTACTTCCCCCCGTCGTCAGTCAAAATGGACTTGTTCACTGATTCACAGACCAGGTCAGTATCTTACGCATTATCCTCGTTGAGAACATCCGGCTGACCTCCTAAATTGAAGTACCGTGTGCCCGTGGAAAGGGTAAATGTGAAATGCCATACATTTTAATCATTATTTGACCTGGAGTGACAGAACTGCTTCCTATTACAATGCCAGCGTCGATGGCAAAGAAGTCAGCGATATTGCGTGGTAAGTTAGGCTAGATTCATAGAATCCTTCTCCTTCCGGTTCTTTTCTCACAGGTTTGTTCATAGGTATTATCCCCATCCTTCGGAAAAGGCGAAATCCATTGCCGGTTATGTTGCTTTTTACAAGGTGATTAGAATGTCTCCGAATGGTGCTTCTTCTTCCTCACTATACGTCTTCAGAATAAGGTCAATATAGAATGAAGTAAGGACGCTGAACAGACTTGTATAAATAACTCTTTGGACCCAACGCGATTATGTACAATTGCATCCAAGAAATATGTATGATACTGTGCGACTGGGAGACCGATGTAACGTGATGTTATGTATTATATATGCGGAATATCAATGACAACAAATAAATGAGTCCCGCAAGATGCAAAAAGGAACAGTTCAATCAGGAATGATAACACATTGCAGCCGGCTTACACCCCATCCACTACCGCCTAGGCTTCGCCTTTGTTGAGGACCGACTCAGTCGTGGGTTTGTCCTTGAATGTTAGAAGGTCGGTCAAAGAAGCGATTTGGTCACCCTGAAGAAAACGTTAACACTGTGCAAAATAGAGGCCTGATCGACTAACCTTCTGTTCTAGGATATCAATGACCTCGCGAAGGTGCTGAGCAAGCATGTTCCTCTTGGGTACGTCGGAGACGGCGTCCATATCCTTGTATTGATCTGCGAGTTCCACGTAGACACTGCCATGAATCGGATACATCTTAGTGAACTAATTCAGGAAGAAAAAAAAACGGACCTTTTGTAGTGGGTAAAATCATCTTGTAACTCTCTGATTACCTTCATTAGCACAGTTTGAGGAGGAACTCCCTTCGTTGTTGGGACGCGTGGAGGTGCACTGGTCGACGGCATAGCACGTCGGCCGTTGTCCTCGACGCCCTCCGAACCTTCAGCAAAGCCCTCATCTTCATCGCTGTTGTCTTCGTCATCCTCCTGTACGTTGGTTTGAAGTTGCTTCGCGAAACGGTTTGGTAGCCAAGACGGAGACATTGGGCTGGAATCTTTGCGATGCCCTCTTCTTCTATGACATACATTACAAGTCTTCGCATTGTGCTCTGGAGCACTGAAGAACAAACGCTCCAGCCTTGTGCCACGGATCTGAGGGAACGGCGTTTGTGGGACCTCGTCATTGTCCCTGTTCGGATGACGAGAATGCGCTGCTGCATGTGCAGGTGTGGGAGCTGTTGGGCGTACTGTGGACGGCGTGGGGGTGCGACGGCGGCGCGCGTATGACGGACTAGGCGAAGAAGAGCGACTCTCGTCTGCCCAATGGGAATTTTGAGACGGGCGATCAAGCTCCGGAACATCTTCAACTTGAACACATGCCCTCCGGATGGTGGGAGATGGAGAACGCGACAACATGGTACTCTGCTCTGCGAATGATTTCGAGTGCTCAGAACGTCGTTCTTCGACGTCAGCGGATATTTGCTCCAATTCATCCCCCTCGATGAAACCTCCGGAGGCACCCAGGTTCGTCGATCCAAGAGTTGCGTAGTCTGTTCGTATAGTCTTATCAGGTGCTCCACCTGTCCTCGATGTGGAGGCAAGCCCGAAATCGTCTTCCTCCTCTGCCGAATTTCCCTCTTCGAGCACTTCCTCTCCTCGACCATGTTCCTCGACTGTTGACGTGCCTTGCTGTTCAATAGCGGATTCAACAACCATGATGCGAGATCGTGTAGCCTCAGAGGCCTCCCTGGCAGCTCTGCGCTCTTTTAGACCTTCTTCAACGACACCTCTCAATACCTCGACCTCTCCAGCGAGACGTTCCACCTCGGCACGCAAAACATTGATCTCTGTCGTTTTCTCCTTTAGGGTTCGGTGGTCGGAGTCACGCAATGATCTGAGCTCGGTCAAGAGCTGTTGATGTGACGCTAATTCAGCTGTTAGTCGGGACAGATGCGAGCGAAGGCTCGTCACAAGGGCTTCCAGAGCTATTCAAAGCAAAAGTTAGCACGCATGAGTAGCATATCGACCTAATCTCACCCTTTTTCTCCTCCACCACTTCCTGATATCTGGACGTATCTTCTCTGGAAAAAGAGATATCTCTGGCCTTGGCTTTCCCCTTGCCCTTTCGTCTTCGAGCATCCTCTAGTTCGAGTTCATGTTGTTGCTGAGAGAGAAATTCTTCTCTTTGCATCAACATGGAATGCTCCTTAGTGACCTCGATCTTGCAAAGTTCTAATTCATGCTCTAGTTCCCGAACGCGACGGCGAGAAATTCCATTCTCGTCTTGTAACTCACGAAGTTTAGATTGAACAGCGCTGATGGCAGATAATAAACGAGCTAGGACATGTTAGCCAAAGAATACTAGCAGCATTAAAACCCACCATCACTTTCCCTGGCTTCTTTGGACGCTTGATATGGGTAATGTTGCAAAGTCCCTTTAATGGGGGATTCCACGGCGCTGGTCAGCCCCGTCACGTCCGGAAGGTGTAGTCTACTCTTGGATGCATGGGCAGACGTTTGAACAGGTTGCCTTAGCGAGCTTCGACGTGGTGTGGGCTGCATACAGCGAGACTGATCTCTGGTTAGATTCCCAGCTTCATAATGAATTGTACGGTCAGCAGCAGAGCTTTGATTATGACGACGACCTTTCTCAATCTCATGATCAAGCTCTTTGTTAATACCGTTGGCGATTTTAGTGAATTTAGAGCCCGACGGAGTAGGAGTAGGAGGATGAAGACGAACTTGAGGCTGATATGGTGAAGCATAGGAAGCATCTAGAACGCACTTGGTCGTGAGCGGTTTAGGTGTGGGTACATCTTTCTCAACGGCAGGAAGAAATGGCTGGCGTCCAAGAGGAGATGGCGCGTGGCGCGCAACGCTGTGATCTTGGGCACCGCGGGGCGACCGCGGTCGTTTTGGAGAAAAGGAAACACGACGAAGGGCATCAGATATCTTTGGACGAGGTTGTTGTTCTTCAGAGTCCGACGAGGAGGATGCTGTATGAGGTGAACGTAGACGAACAGACCGCGATTTCAGAGATGGTGGGGGAACATAACCCGACGCGAGAATGCGATCCAATTCAGCAGTATCATCGACAATAACGGGGTCAAAACTGATTCCGCCGGGTGGCTAGTGCAGACGTTAGATGGAGGGATAACTCAGCTACGTTGTCACGTACAGGATATCTGGACCTCGATGGATCCATATCAAATAAACTAAGCTTGCTGTCAACGCCCGCCATAATATCACGCAGTGGCCGCTCAGGATCATAATCTGCACCACTCAAACTGACATCGCGCCGGTGCCCTCCGCCCCCAAGGCCCGCACTGAGAGTTAGGCCACTGGCATGATGCGCCGCTGTAGACATGGTCTCGCCGACGTATGGATTGATCCCTTCTTCATCATCCTCATCACCAGTGCGATACGACCAAGCGTGATTGAAGTCATTATCAAGGTCGTCCCCCGATCTGTGGATGTAGGAACGGAATTCTGGCAAGGACGCTGGATTGGAATTGTGTCTGGGATACTCAATGCTATCGTTGTGATTTAACTCGCCGTCCTGTGACGAAAGCTGAAGAGAAAGATCTGTGCGCTGTAGGTTGTGCTCTAATTGGATCCGGTCGTGTTCGAGCTCGTCACCCCGGATAGTGAGGTCAAGAACCTGTGCCCTTGGTTGTTTCTTCATGTTGATGAACAGAAAATAAGCCTTTTCCGGGTATCGCAAAGAGAGCAAGGCGGAATCGGGGCGAAGGATGGAGCCGTGGCAGACGCAGTAGAGGAGAACAAGTGCCAAACAGGGCATCAACGACCTCAACGCGTAAATCACGTGTATCGTGGAATCGAAACCACGTGGAACCCTCCGGTGAAACCCTAACCCTACTTTTTCGCTCTTGACTTCATATGGACGATCGTCCTCACAAGCCTCACCGGCCTGCGCAATCTGGCTCCAAGGCTGATAAAAAAGACAAAGGAAAGGGGAAGGAAAAGCAGCATGGCTTCAATGAAAAGGTGTGCACACTTACTTCTTTTCGAAATCGTAGCTGAATGCTTTTCTTAGGCTTTTGCCCCAAGATCGGGCCGTCGGGCTGACCGTCAAGGGAGACGAAACGCTGAGCGCGACCAAACACGACTACATGTTCCTCTTGTGAACAGGACGCCAGACGACGAACCCCCTCCCATTATTATCGCCATTGTAGGACCGCCTGGAGTTGGCAAAACTACACTTTTGAAAAGTCTTGTTCGTCGGTACACAAAACAGACTTTGCACGAAGCCAAGGGACCTATCACTGTCGTCAGCGGGAAGAAAAAGAGACTCACTTTCATTGAGTGCAACAATGACCTCAATAGCATGATCGACGTTGGCAAGATTGCCGACCTTGTTCTGCTCATGATTGACGGTTCTTTTGGTTTCGAAATGGTCTGTGATTTTATCAATGCACCATTTCAGTGACTTAGATTAATATATATAGGAAGCCTTCGAATTCTTGAATGTACTCCAATCGCATGGTTTTCCCAAAGTCATCGGCATACTCACACATCTTGACCTCATCAGAAAAGCTGCCACTCTGAAGGATACGAAGAAAGCTCTGAAAAAAAGGTTTTGGACAGAGATATATCAGGGCGCCAAATTGTTCTATCTGTCCGGTGTCTTGAACGGTAGATATCCCGACAGCGAGATTCTCAACCTTTCTCGATTCGTCAGCGTCATGAAATTCCGTCCTTTAGTCTTCCGTAACACCCACCCTTACCTTCTCGCTGACCGAATCGAAGACCTTACTCCCCGTGAACAAATACGAACATCGAAAGGGAAATGCGACCGGACAGTCACGGTATATGGGTACGTGCGTGGGACCAACCTCCGGATGGGCACAAAGGTGCATATACCGGGTGTCGGCGACCTGGACATGAAGGGTGTCTCCATCCTAGGTGACCCATGTCCAATGCCAGACGCTGACTCTGAGAAACGGCGGAAACTCAGCGAAAAGAAGAAGCTTCTGGTACACGCTCCTATGAGTGATGTTGGAGGCGTAATGTATGACAAGGATGCAGTTTATATCAATGTTCCCGGAAGTTTTACAAGGGGTAACACTAATGGTGAGGTTGCTACTATCTCACCTTTCATCAACTACACTCATGAAATGCGTAGTTCTGCAAGGCGAGGGGGAGCAAATGGTGATGGACCTGCAAGATGCCAGCGCAACTCTTGAAGACGCTGTCGCTCAAAGCCAGATTCGTCTCTTCGGATCTTCTTCGAAGCATCTTGGTGTGGCCGTTACTGTCAATCAGGACGACGGTGAAGACACTGAGGATTATGAAGAAGATGATGAAGTGGAAGAGGAAGAAGATGGTGAAGAAGAAGATGACGATGATGAACTAGATGACGATGATGACAACCCTAGCGACCACGACGAAGTGCAAGACGTCTCACGAGATCCTAGGAATACCGGTCGTGTGTCGCTGCGTACGGTCGCACGTAGCCTTCCTGCATCTAGCAAGAAAGGTCGAGGAGGCGTGGAGTATGCGGATAGCGACTCTGATCTAGGGGAGGAGGAAGAGGGAGGCTTGGGAACTTTAGGAAAACGGGTCAGGCATGAACACGAAGCAGATGATCATGACATCCCTAGCGATAAAGACGGAATGAATGAGGATGAGGTAGACGACGTTCCAAAATGGAAGGAAAATCTCCTCACTAGGGCCAAGGAAACGCTTTCCAAGGGGGGAAGACGGAAGGATTGGACGAACCTCATCTACTCCAGCTCACTGACTCCTCTGGAAATACTTCACGGTGCCTCGTCACCGGCTCAAGAACAGGAAATCGACGAAGACGACGACGATTTTTTTAAGTTGAGCAAGCCAGATCCTATATCTACAGATGAAGACATCGACAAAACCGAGTGGAATGTAGAGCCTGAAGATCTAGATCGCTGGAAAGAGGAGAATGTGTTGGACTCCATTCGCGGATTGTTTATCACCGGCGGGGAAGCTCGAGGGGACGAAGGAGAAGAGGGAGAAGACGGGTATGAAGATTCGCACGGAGAGCTCGATGATGATATACCCGCAGAAGATGAACCATCCGCTTCGAAAGAAGAGCCTTCGCATTCAGCCACGCTTGCTGCAAAGAAGGAAGCTCTGAAGCGCAAATTTGATGAGCAGTACGACGACCCGGAAGCATCGAAACTTGATTTCTATGACGAAAAGAAAGAGGAGATAGCCAGACAGCTCCAGCTCAATAAGGCGGAGTTCGAAGGAGTCAGTGCAGAGTCGCGGGCACTGGTGGAGGGTTATCGGCCTGGTGCTTATGTTCGCATCGAGTTAACAAATGTGCCCTGCGAGATGATTGAACACTTCGATCCCTCGTATCCCATCATTGTCGGCGGTCTTCTACCGGCTGAAGAGAGATTCGGATTCGTTCAAGTTAGGCTTAAACGCCATCGATGGTTCGTCAGGACCCTTAAGACGAACGACCCTCTTATTTTCTCCATCGGTTGGCGTCGCTTCCAATCTGTCCCCATATATTCCCTCGATGATCATTCCATTCGAATGCGTATGCTCAAGTATACTCCAGAGCATATGCATTGTTACGCGACATTCTACGGCCCGGTATCTCTGCCCAATACGGGCTTTTGCGCATTCAACTCTTTAGCCGGGGAGACATCAGGGTTTCGAGTATCGGCCACAGGCGTCGTTCTCGACATTGATCGGTCAGTCAAGATCGTCAAGAAGATCAAGCTGACCGGTGTCCCGTTCAAGATATACAAGAACACAGCGTTTATTAAAGACATGTTCAATTCTGCCCTTGAGGTGGCCAAATTTGAGGGAGCCAACATCAGGACGGTTTCTGGCATTCGAGGGCAAGTAAAGAAGGCTTTCTCCAAACCAGAGGGCACGTTCCGAGCTACATTTGAAGATAAGATTCTCAAAAGTGGTACGTAGGAATCGATGTTATCAAAATGCTTTTCTAAACCTCTATTTTAGACATTGTCTTTTTGCGAGCATGGTATTCAATACAGCCTAGGAAATATTACAACCCAGTCACATCATTATTGCTGTCAGATAAGGCGCATTGGTTCGGCATGCGTCTCACTGGCCAAATACGTCGAGATGAAGGCCTTCAGACGCCTTCAAACCCTGACTCCAAATATCGAAAGATCGGAAGACCGGCCCGGAGATTCAATCCTCTTTTTGTTCCGAAGAAATTGCAGGCGGCACTTCCTTATGCTTCTAAGCCCAAGAAAATGAGCAGCCAACGGAAACAGACGTATCTGCAGAAACGGGCCGTCGTCATGGAACCGGAGGAGCGAAAAGCAATGGCTCTGCTCCAGCAGATGCGTGCTTTACGGAAAGACCAGGTGGCGAGGAGAAAGGATAAGAAGACTGAGAGGAGGGCTATTCATCAGAAGAAGGCTGAGAAAGAGGAGTCCAGGAGGAACGACAAAGAGAAAGAGAAGCGGAAAGACCACATGCGAGTGGCCGGTCAAAAATCTAAAAGACAGACAGACCTGGAAGAGGGTAGATCAAGGAAACGTCGCAAAACATAACGTTTCGCTTTGCCTTTTGATCTTTCTTTCTGCTTGTTACTCCAGTTATGTTACAAAGACTGGCGCTCGAATGATTTGACTGCCAACTTCCACTTTCCAATTAGAAATCACTGTCAAAAGTATGCTTATGATCGAACAATCTCAGATCCACGGATAACTCCTTCCTATCGCTCAACTTTTCTGCCCTGTATGTCGGACTTGCTCGCAATATGATAGGTAGATGCCACTTTCCTCCTGCCTGCCTAAGGTCGTGCTCTGCTTCTTCGACTTTGTGATAAGGACTTAGTCCACTGATCCTATACATCGGAAGTAAGTGGGCCTCAAGTTCTTATCTTGTCCTATCACGCGCATGCCGGCTTTTTTCTGTATGCTTTGCCACCGTCCCCTGCAACCTGTCCCTGCATCTGATCTTTGAATATATACTGGAGCTGGGAACTTTGATAAACCTCACGAATTCGGACCCGTTAGGCGCTCAGCATGTCGCGGTTCCTCTACAAACTGAATGAAGCAGTTAAGCTCCATGGCGACGAAGAAAAGCATAAGACTGATGCTTGGTGCAATCGGGACTTAGTGCCTATGCCTCCCAGTCGGCGTACATGGGGGCTCATGGAATACTATGGCTACTGGTCTCTGTGTTCCCTGAACGTATGTTATGTTCTCTATTTTTACACACATGTTCCCTGTTCTCTAATTAACGGTGTTAACGTTTAACTACTCTATCTAGGTCTCGACGTGGCAGATTCCTAACACTTATCTCACCGCGGGGCTGTCAGTGGGACAATCAATGGGTGTCATTTTGGTTTGTCGTTTCGTCATTGGATTTTTCTCCACCGTCATTGCTTGGTGTGGCCTTCGTTGGCATATCGGGTTCACAATTCAAAATCGGTACGGCATTCTAAGTTTCAATCATATTCACCCCAGCGCCTGATCCCACTGTGGCAAGGTATTCATGGGGCATGCGAGGGAGTTATTTGCCTCTTTTGCAGCGAGTGTTGCTCAACTTTATTTGGAACGCCATTCAATGTTGGAACGGCGGTAAGCTGGTAACTGTCTGTATTACTGCAGTTATACCGAAATTTGCGAACTTGCCGAATCGTACGCTGATTTGCTTTCTTAACCATTCCAATTTTATCAGATTGTCTCTTTAGATCTACCGGCTGGTTTTCCCGCCACGTCGTCTGAGATGGTTGGGTTCTTTGTCTTCTGGCTCTGTTCCGTGCCGTTCTTGTATTTGCCTCCCGAGAAATTTCGCCGGCCCTTCCAGATCACCTGCGTATACTGCGCTATTGGGATGATATGCATGCGTGCGTGATTAGTAGTAGTCTTCATCATCTGGTAGCCGTGATCTGATCCCAATAATCAGTGATATGGTCCTTGGCGATAGCCAAAGGCGTGGGTCCAGTATTCCACTCTTCCCAGGCCACCAGTTCTTCGTCATGGTCTGTCTCATGGATCTTCATGAGTTGCATAAACTCTGGCGTGGGTAGCACGGCCGCAGGCATGACTAATGGCTCGGACTTCTCTCGTTACAGCAAATCGAGATGGGGTTACGTCCTGGGCTCAAATTCCAGTATTTTCATAACTGCCACTCTGGTCAGTTTTGTTGGTCTCGTAGTTACATCCGCATGTCAGCAGATCTACGGCGAGATTTACTGGAACCCGCCCGATCTCCTCATGCGAATGATGGAGTCCGGACAAGGAAGCAGCAAAGCAAGGGCTGGCGTATTCTTCCTCTCACTTGGTTTTGCTTTGACGGTAAGGATTATACCATGATAAGAATATATCGTCCTCTAATGGTTATCTAACGACAATCAGTCTGGATTTGAGAATATTTGTGGTAACGCTGTGGCCGGAGGCGTAGATCTCTCGGGCGTCTTTCCTCGCTATATCAATATCCGCCGAGGAGCCCTGATTACTTTCGTTGCTGCGTGGATTTGCCAGCCATGGCAGCTCATCAACCGGGCCGACACGTTTCTCAGCGTCCTCTCCTCCTTCTCAGTTTTCCTTGCGCCCATAATGGGGATTAGTGAGTCTACTTAACTAAACTCACATCCGCTAGTTTTAAAATACCGAACTCAAGTGTGCTGTGACTACTACGTCCTCAGAAGAATGCGGGTCAAGCTGAGGTATATTATTTTGATGTGGACCGATACGGTTGTCACTAATCTTGGCATGCAGCGACCTTTATGATCTCCATGGTTCATATTACTATACGTGGGGTTTTAATCTCAGGACTATTCCCGTGTGGATGGCTGGTTGGGCTCCAACAGTTGGTGGACTGAGTTACGTTGCGAGCGGGGACGAAAGTGGTCCCAGAGCCTTGTACGAAATGTATTATTGCTCCTTTTTTCTTGGTGAGTATGACGCTGCATTGCTTTTCTAGTGTGATTTTCTCATTCGTTTCTCGACCAAAGGTTTCGGTATCTCATTTATCCTATTTTATATCATCAACACGATCTTTCCTCCAGGAAACTTCGGAGAGATCGACGAAGTCGATTACTTTGGGACATTCACGCCGGCGGAGGCTCGAAAATTGGGTATTGTTCCTCATGCGGCAGGAAGCGTTGCTTCAGACATTGAGAAAAACAAGAGTTCAGTCATTGTCGGAGTGGATGAGGTCAAGTCTGATGTGTTCAACCGTGCACTGTAGAATGCTCCTTGTTGGGATTTTGCTGGAAAGTTCTAGAAAGGGCAATCCGGCATCATGCTGAGAGTTGATGAGAGAAAGAGAAAATTGTAGTAAATTCTAAACATAAGCCTGGAGAGTATAAATACAAGCTTTGTAGGAGCTGTAGAATAAGAAGTTCATTCTTTCTGGCCTTACCAGCCTGGAGTCTACCCTGTGCAACACCGAGGACTTCCAACACTCCTTGAGGTTCCTCGCATGTATGACTTTTGCATAGGTCTGGTGCTTATCACTCGTATTACCATGCCAGTCTTACAGACCTTGAAGCTTGAAGCTTGAAGCTTGAAGGCCTAAGCCTTGACATATGACAAGCCGAGTTTGGGCCGAGTCTCAGGGTCGAGGCGTAGTTTTAAGTGCCGTTCGAACTTGAAACTCCTAAGGTTAGGGTTACACGTCCTGGACACGTCGCCGCTGGAACAGCCATGAACTCTATATTTAACCATCGCCAAGGACCGTCAATATCCTAAGTTTTCTTCAAGCCACCTCGAACTTCACTGGTGCTTTCTGTTTCCTTCTTCAAGGGACATTCTCTCTTTTCTTTTCTTTTGTCGGGGTCGTTATACCCGTGTCGTTATATCGCATACCATGTCGTTCGTGAGGTATGTGCCAGGCCCAGTGCACTTGAACTATCTCATCGGTCATTTTAGGCTGGCCCTGTGTGTTGTAGGGGTATACTCCATGTTCTTGGTGCGTCTTACCGGTTTGGGTGTTTGCCTCCTCTGATGCCTTTCTAGCTTTGGGCCATTGCTCAAGAGCGATGTAAGTGTCATCGTGTCGAATTTTCTGGCGTAATCTGTTCTCACTGCGGTCTAGTATCTGTTCCATTTAAATCCATAGAAGACAACTCGTCCGCGAAATTCCAGTCGGCCATCATCATTGGGACGTGTCAAAGCTTGTTGAGCTCTATATCCGCCCTATTATACATTCTCCTTCGTCGGAACCCTTCACAGACTCTGTCTCAAAGTCTCGGCCTAGAAACAAAGAGCCAGCCGTTATCGAACGGTGTAGCAGCTTCCAATGGTGACGCTCATCACAACGGGAACGCCCACCACAAAGGAAGCCCCTATCACAAGCAGTCGACGCGATTTTCTCGGAAGGCCCTCCTCGTCCGATATCTTCAGTGTTCCGCCTTCATCACCGCCGCGGCACCTTTCGGCTTCGCTGCTCTCTCTTACATCTCTTACCCTGCGATGGTACTGGGAAAATCATGCAAGTTGGTTCCCGTCATGATCATGAATGTTGTCTTATACCGTCGTCGTTTCGCTCCTCACAAATATCTTGTCGTGTTCATGGTCACGACCGGAATCACCGTTTTCATGAGCATGGGCAACGATCAAGGCAAGGGCAACCACAAATCTGCTGCGTTGGAGGAGATCTCGCCCTATGCCAACATCATAGGAATCACATACTTGCTCATCAATCTTGCTTTGGATGGTGCTGTCAACTCTACCCAGGATGAAATTTTTGCGAGGCACAAGGTTACAGGCCAGCAGATGATGTTTTGGATCAATGTTTTCTGCACATTGATCACGACGTTCTTGTCCCTGCTCCCACTTCCTCATATTCCCGTCATTCATCCATCGGCCGGGGGACGGAGTGAGCTGATGGAGGCTCTGGCCTTCATTCGAGCACACCCCTCCATCGTGACTCCTCTGGCTCAGTTCGCCCTTACTGGCGCTCTAGGCCAGCTATTCATTTTCGAAACGCTTCAACACTTTGGATCTCTCACTCTTGTGTAGGTTTTCTTTTCAATTTCACTGGCTAGCCTGACACGCATTTGCATGAAAGAACTATTACATTGACACGAAAACTTTTCACGATGCTATTGTCAGTCGTGGTGTATAATCACAGTCTCACAGCTGGACAGTGGCTTGGCGCTGCCATAGTATTCACCGGAATATCTGTCGAAGCGTTTGTCAAACGTAAAGGTGTGTATTATATTTGTTGCACATTAACTTACTTACTAAATTGCAAAACAGATATCCATGCTAGACGAGTGATCGAAGAGAAGGAAAAGCCCAAACTCAAGGCTCTATAGAAATATGCCAAAAATGGGAGGAGCAACCTAGGGCTTTGAAATCGGAAATACAGAGGGAATGATAGAGACAGAAGGTTCATGACGGGGATGCGATGACTACGATATCTCCATCGCGTTTGGGTCATAGCTGCTACCGTTGTTTTCAACTAGTGTTCGTTTACGATCCATTCGGTCTTCATCCCTAGCATAATTGGCTCAGTTCAGCTGTATACTGATATCGGGAGATGATTTACCCTGGATCATCACCATCGTCGTCCTCCTCCCTCTTCCTTCGTGATACTCCGTTATTACGAGTAGGATAGGATGACACCGCTTGATTTGCTCGGTAGATTGCTTCGTATTCCTGCATGAGATTAAATCGATGATCAACTCACGCGTAGAAGTTGCATACTTTGAGCTGGGTCAGGAACCCGCCATTTGGAGAGATACAATAGCGCCGATTCTGTACCATGTGAAGGGCATCCTCCCATGAAAGTTGGTAGTGTTGCATGACGAACATTACTACGAAGGCAGGAGAGATGCTAATGCCACCTATTACATAGATTAGACCAATGGTGAAAGATCCCGTCAGCGTACATACCATTGCAATGGACCAGCACCTTTCCTCCTCTCGCGATCGCATCATCGATGAATTGTTTGGCTCTAAGAAATAAATGGAGTGTCGAGAAGGACACAGACTGAACGTACCGAGGAAAAAGGCGGATAAGATTCTGTTCCTCGCTGTCTTCGACGTCCAGCACGATATACTGAAAGTGATCCGGAAAACGCGGCTTGACAGAGAACGATTCCTTCACGTCGCGTATACACACACTTGGAGGTGAGGGTATGATTCATCAGCTCAACATCTGCAGAGACACTCGGCCAGAACAAGCACATTACATGTGTGTTATTTGAAGCGCCTTGAGAGTATCGAAGGACTTTGAAACGACAAAGGGACCTAGCAAGAGACCTGGAAGGATTTCCTGGCATTCACGCCGCATCTCATACCTGGGAAGGGTCGGTTAATGGAGCCTGATGGGGCCTTGAAAGGTCGTACTGTACCTCCACTCGACGTCGGCAGGGCCCTGGATAACGTTGCGGAGCTGCTCCTCCGACAGAGGTCTGTTTGAGTAGTTCATGTCCATAATGACGGGTAAGGAAAGGGAAAGGTTGCAATACAGAGGAAGGACCCTGACCGACTCGGACGCGTTGTGACTTTTATTACAAACACAATTGCTTCTTCGTCTTCCACCATCTGACACCGGCAATGGACCTCGACGACGAGATACCGTACGGCCTTTCGTCCTTCTGCGTTGCACACTGTCGTTATATTCGTTTCTAGGACACTTGTTGAGCACTCTAATGACAGGGTGCCGTTGACAATTATATGTGGATTTCTAGGCGCAGGAAAATCGACGTTGCTCAAGTGTGTTCCCGAAATTACTCCTCGACTGTCTGCCTGCCTAACAGATGGATAGGCGCATCTTGACCGAACGGCATGGATATCGCATCGCCGTCATCATGAATGAGTTTGGAGACACCGCTGTAAGTCGCATCGTGTTGACTGTTCACCTTTCGACTTGAACTGAGGAATAGGATATTGAAGGTCGGCAATACATAGAACAATTGCATCGCACTCAACTTTCTTCTCTATAGCAAAAACCATCAATGTATCCTCTCCAGACGACCCAACTGCCGAAGCGTCAGAAGAATTTCTCGAGCTGGCAAACGGATGTCTCTGTTGCAGCATCAAAGACGTAGGCATCGCAGCCATCGAGAAGCTGATGCAGCGTAAGGGTGCCTTTGACTACATATTGCTGGAAACGACTGGCTTAGCCGATCCTGGTCCAATTGCGTCTATGTTCTGGCAAAATGAGGAATTTGCTTCAGGAGTGGGCAAGGATATCGTGCTTGATGGCGTTGTATGCGTTGTAGATGCTTGCTTTGGTCAGAAAGTGAGTGCCTACATACTCCTTCCTAAAGGCCCCCCGGTCTGATCATATTCGTAGCAAATAGAGGAAGACGCTACTTATGACGAAATCGGAGAAAGCATACGGTACGCTGCCTGAGTATCTGTGGTGGATTGCTTCTCATGTTCTCTAGGCAAATTGCAGGTTCCGACGTTATTCTTCTCAATAAAATAGACTTGGTCGAGCCTGTCGAAGCCGCACACCTCGAATCCGCAATACGCCAAATTAATCCAGCGGCACCTTTACATAAAACTGTGCGAGGCCAGCTTGATGTCGGGAGTATCGTGAACATCGAGGCATATTCTACTCGTCCCAAGTTTCCTGTACATGGGCATGACCACAACGCTATACGTGCCGGCCATGATCATTCCGAACAAAGTCACTACGAACTCCGAGGCATTTCGAGTTTGCAGGTGACTTGCCCCACTCTGGGTCAGGAAAAAATGGATAAGTTAGATGCCTGGATTCGCTCGGTCCTGTGGGAGAATCAGCTCCCAGAAGGGACTCAGTCTTCAGAACTTCAGGTTTTACGCTGCAAAGGACTTGTCATCACTGATGCTGGGGATCAATATGTGTTACAGGGAGTGCGGAGTATGTACGATATGTCGTTGGTGGGGGAGGAAGTCGTCGGGGTTCCTGAGCAGGGGAAACTTGTATTCATTGGGAAAGGGTTGGATCTTGTCGTTAGAAAGAGCCTTGAGGACATCGTAAATTCATGAAAACTGTATTTTTTTCGATGATCTATGCTGTCTCGCACAAAGGACAATGGCTGGCTCGTGGCATAGACCTCGATCAAAGGTCTTTGACAGATTCACATGTACACAGCCACATCGTTTCACCTTTGTGCGCCTACTGCGTCATGGAAGCTTCGAATCCTTCAAATGTTCGCATTATCACGACACTGGGTCATGTCGACCATGGCAAGACAACTCTCATGGATTCGCTTTTGGCAGCAAACAACATTATTTCATCACGGATGGCTGGAAAAATGCGGTACTTGGATAGTCGGGAGGATGAGCAAGAGCGAGGAATCACGATGGAAAGCAGCGCTGTCTCCCTCAAATTCCAAGTTATGGGACGAAACGAGAGTGGAGGTGCGCCTCTATGCCGATATAATCGTGAAATACGTGACAGACGTGCTCAGAAAGAACCCCGATATCCTACACCATAAATATGGTCGATACACCCGGTCACGTCGATTTTTCGGGGGAAGTGTCCACCGCATCTCGCCTATGTGACGGCGCGCTCATCTTGGTCGATGTCGTAGAGGGCGTTTGCACGCAGGTATGTGATTTCTCCATTTCTGCCATGTTCACGATCTAAAGGTGGGCAGACCATTTCAGTGCTTAGGCAAGCGTGGAAGGACGGACTCAAGCCTGTGCTGATTATCAACAAGTTCGACCGCTTGATCACAGAGCTCCAACTAGCTCCAGTGGAGGCCTATCACCATCTGTCCCGGTTAATTGAACAGGTCAATGCCGTCATGGGCGACTTTTTCGCTGGAGAGAGGATGGAGGATGATCTTCGTTGGCGGGAGGAGCGAGAGCGTAGGTTGGCAGAAAAGAAGGAGATGCAAGTCAACGAGACTGAAGCCACCATCAACGATGACGAGGAATTCCAGGAGAAAGATGACGAAGACATTTATTTTGCGCCGGAGAAGGGGAACGTCGTCTTCGCGTCTGCGATTGATGGATGGGGCTTTCGTGTCGGGAAATTCGCGCAACTGTACGCGGTGAAGCTCGGTATAAAGGAAGCTAATCTTCGCAGGGTGCTGTGGGGAGATTTTTTCTTGGATCCAAAGACGAAGAAAGTCATCAGTTACAAGCATTTACGTGGGCGCGCTCTAAAGCCCTTATTTGTGCAGTTCGTGTTGGAAAATATATGGGCAGTATATGATGCCGTCGTGCTCAACCCGTACGTATATCTTTGCGGCCAAAAAAATGATGCGCTGATTGAGTGACGTAGGAATATGGAGAAGGTTGCCAAGATTACTTCTACCCTCAATTTGAAGATCCCTCTGCGCGATTTGAAGTCAAAGGATACTCGGCAACTTCTCTCGCTCATCTTCTCTCAATGGCTTTCTTTGTCTACGTGCATCATACAGTCGGTAATCGACGTCGTACCGGCCCCACCAGTTGCACAAGCTACTCGAATACCAAAAATGCTTTACCCAGATAGTCCTGAGCCGCCGATGCCCAAGAATAGGCTTGAAGAAAATCTATATACAGCCAATTACAGTTCGGACGCGTACGTTTGTGCATTCGTCAGCAAAATGTTTGTTGTATCCGAGAAGGACTTACCGGAGAACCAAAAGAAAACCATAACTGCCGAGGAGATGAGGGCCAGAGCACGCGAGGCTCGAGAAGCCCGACAACATGGCCAGGCAGAGTCCGGCGCGGGAGCGGCGCCGTCGGGTATTGACCTTTCTTATAGGACAGAAGATACCAAAGCCGAAGAGACGAAACAAGACTCAGAGATCATACTGGGTTTTGCGCGTCTATATTCTGGTACCATCAAGACCGGCGCCACAATTTACTGTGCGCTTCCGAAGTATAATGCTTCATTGCCCTTCACACATCCGCATAACGTCAAATATCTCAAGACGGCAACTGTGGAGGGCCTCTATGTGATGATGGGCAGGGAATTGACGACTGTCGGTTCTGTTCGGGCAGGAAATACTTTTGCTATCAGAGGTCTTGAAGGAATTGTGTGGAGAAGCGCCACTCTATGTGCACCTGGTCAAAATGGTCTCGAGAATGCTGCGGCGTTGGAAAATTGCATGATCAATCTCGGACGTGTTGATCGCTCTGTGAGCATGAACGGTCTATTCGTTACACGACATACTGATGGGAAACTAGGTACCACCCATTGTTCGAGTCGCGGTTGAATCTCTTCTCCCCGCTGATATGCCTAAGGTTATCAGCGGTTTGAAATTACTTGTACAATCGGACCCGTCTGTAGAGTCTTTCCAGCAACAGACGGGTGAGCACGTTATTGTTGGAGCTGGCGAGTTGCATTTAGAGGTGAGGATATGAGATCTACGTCACGACTTTGGGATTGACAGATGGACACGCAGAGATGTTTGAAGGACCTACGTGAACGATTCGCCAAGGTAGAAATCCAGGCGTCCAAGCCCATCGTTCCTTTTCGTGAGACAGCAGTCAAAGGACAAGGCCGGTACATGTTGTGATTTTTAATCTTATTTTGACAATTGTTCACAGACATGCCCCCGCCCAAAACGACCGGTAGTCCACGTGGTACAATGAAAGGTGCCAGTTCACAAGGTATCGCAACATTTTCTATCCGCGCGTGTCCTCTTCCCAAGGCGATCCTGGAATTTATTCTGGACAATCTTCTCATCTTGAAAAACCTGGAACGGGATCGTCGGTCTGGTGATTCTGCGACAAGCTTGGAGGAACTTGATCAGGATTTTGTAGATGTGAATGGAGAGATCTTTAGGAAACCTACCGTAAAAACAGATCAATTTTGGCCCACCTTGAATGACATCCTTGGGAAGGTTGGCGGGGAGTGGGGAAATGTGTTGGATCGGATATGGACATTTGGTCCTCAGCGGGTAGGTGCTTGCATGTTGATTGATGCAAGGAAGTCGGGGTCAATACGATCGTACGTCAACTTCCTACCTGTGATGGTGACTAGGTTTCATGATTGTTGGTATAGACTAAAACAGCGTCTCGAGAGATCAATAGTAGGAGCAACTGATGTTGATGGCGACAAGACTCTCTATGATCTTGATGACTGTATTGAAACCGGGTTTCAACTGGCGACCTTCCAAGGTCCTCTCTGTGCGGAGCCGGTCGAGGGGATGGCCTTTTTCTTGGAGGACCTGACCATCGACAGAGAAGGGCTTAAAAAGGAGATAGGTATGTTGGCCTAAAGTAAATGATGTATGTGCGGTACTAAAGAAGCACAGAACAAAACCGATTAGCACAGGTAACTGGCTCAATGATAACATCTGTCAGAGATGCATGCAGAAATGGTCTCCTCGACTGGTCTCCTCGACTGATGCTGGCTATATACTCATGCGATATACAAGCGTCCAGTAAGTGATGCTGATTGAATCTGTGTGCAGCATGATCTGACGGGCCTATTCCTATTTTCTTACAGCCGATGTTTTGGGTAAAGTTTATGGTGTTGTTGCGAAGCGTCGGGGGCGGATAGTGGCAGAAGAGATGCGGGAAGGCACATCTTTCTTCACAGTCTCGGCATTGCTTCCTGTAGTAGAGAGCTTTGGCTTCGCGGACGGTGAGAGTGATGGTTCTACCGTGATGATCAAAGTTAACTTCTGAACTGATAGATATACGGAAACGATCATCCGGGGCGGCAAGCCCTCAGCTTATATTCAATGGGTAAGTAAGAAACTCATTTCAGTCGTGCTTCTTTTCTGACACAAATTCAGTTATGAAATGCTAGACCAGGACCCTTTTTGGGTCCCGACCACAGAGGAGGAACTAGAAGATTTGGGTGAAAAGGCAGATCGCGTGAATATAGCTAAGACTTACATGGATGCTGTCCGGGATCGCAAAGGACTATTTGTGGACCGGAAGATTGTCGAATTTGCAGAAAAACAAAGGACGTTGAAGCGTTAGGAACATCTGTTTACAGATGATTAGATTTATTTTTTGCTTTGTCATTATAGTGTATAACACGGTCCCTGTCCGTTGTAGATCCAATCGCTACCCTACGGTACAAAATGAATATTAGCAAACCCTGTGCTGTGAATCCAGCGCATCGTATATGACCGGCGTAAGCGGTGTTCTCATGGTGATAGGCATGATGGTACAATGATACACATTTGTTTCCGTGTCATTGATGAAAGTGCACGCTTAACGCAAGACGGTTTGTTGCCTAGATAATGGTGTAAGGGCGCAATTTAAACATTGTGAGCTCGAGGCGTCGGCTTTGCCAAAAGAAGGCGAACCGACAAATTTTGGGATTTTACTAGACGGAACAGTCATAGATTGACTACAAACTGATGGACTGGATACAAGCTTTCATTGGCAGCAAAAATTGATTATCCGGTGTCATCTGACTCGTCTTTCTAGGAGGGGGAGCGATCGCAGAAGAGAAGGAAGAAGACACTTCTTTTCATCACGGTCTCGGTGTTGCTTCCTGACGAGCTTTGGCTTCACGGACGGGGAGAGTTGATGAATCTGTTGATAGACGCTTGATTAATATCCGGCGACTACGAACTTTCGGAGGGGCAAGCCCTCAGTTCACATTTAACGGGTGAGTAAGAAATGCGTTTCAACCGGGTTTCTAACGGAAGTCCAGATATGAAATCCTGAACCAGGGCCCTTTCTTGATCCAGGAGGAACTACAAAAAATAGATCGTATGAATGAATATGGGATGGGTGGTGTTCGAACATTAGAGATCGTTGGATTTGCGGAGATATAGAGGTTATTAGAGCGGTAGAAATGAGGGTGTACTTGTACAGATAATTAAATTCCGGCCCTTAGGTACTCCTGTACCTTTGGAGGCTGGAATACGACAATCCAGGGAAAAATGCAAAATTTCATTCTATCAGGGGCAATTACGTAATCGCCTAATCCGCGGTTGATGTGTTCTCGATATTCAGTCTCACGTCCGTGCTAGCAGTTCCTCATTCTCTCTTTTTGCACCTTATAATTTCCTCGTCGGCTGCTTGGCCGCCTGGCAGTGGTACCAGCGCTGAATGGCAACGGTCGCGGTCCCTATATTCGGCGGCCATCACGCTTCTTTTCTGCCCAACTCGACCCAATCTTCTTCGGCGGCTGTCGGTACCTCCCCCCAGTCCCAGTCAGCTCAGATGCAAGACCAGGACCTTTCTGAAGAATACCCTATTCTGTATTGTCGTGCCCTCTATGACTACGAGGCCCAGGACGCATCAGCTCTGTCGTTCCGGAGAAACGATATTATCGAGGTCTTGACGCAACAGGCCTCGGGATGGTGGGACGGCTTACTAAGGGAAGAGAGAGGCTGGTTCCCGTCAAATTATGTGACCATCATTTCGGAGGAGGACGCAGAGCTGGCGCTTACTGGATCCGATTTCTCGAACACGGACGCCTCGGGGAATAGCAACCAACGTCATTCCATTGTTGACATATCGCACGCCATGATGAGGGGCTCTCAATCAGATAACGAAGAATGGTTGGACAGTGAACTGAACGGGGCTGGGAGCGGGATCGACGACCTGGCAAATTCGATGTGGGAGGCTGGTTCATCCAGTGATTTCTGGATGCCACAAGTAGATCCTAATGGGCAGGTAAGATACCGTCACCTCTCTATCATCGTAATAAGGACTAATAATAATCAGATATTCTACGTTAATACGAAAACCGGCCAGCAGTCTCGCGACCTTCCGCAGGAGACGGAGGACGAAATATCGGACAGCGATTTAGTTGCACTCACGTCGCAGGCCAGTTCACGTTCCGGTGCGAGTGCGAGACTCGCTTTCGGGTCTAACAATACATTTGAGCCCGCCGCCAGTGACTCCGATACGACTGGTAACATGGCAGGCTTTGGGCTCCCTCGTCGCTCGGGGACACCGGAACCATGGATCAAGAAGCTTGCAGATGATGGGATGTCCTACTTCTACTATAATAAAGTCGATGGCAGCGTTCAGTGGACGCGACCAGAGGCACCTCGAAACCATTCTTCCAAAACACCGACTCAGCCATCACAGACCACGTCTTCCTCTGCACCGTTTCATTCATTTCAGCCAGGAGATACGAATAGGTTTAGCCTGTATTCCGATAGCTCCGACATTCAACCTTTTGATAATGTGTCCAGTGTTCGGCCAGACACGAATGGGCATCCCGAGCCGTTGCAGCGACCGGCTTATGTTGACTCTCTCGTCATGGAACTCACCGGCGCCGAACGAATAGCCCAATTGCTTCAGAAGGCATTGGCACCTCCACCTGCCGAAGTTCTGACAGACTTATCCGCGATTGCAAAGAATGCTATCCAAGCGGTAGTGGATAACATCCAGTTGAATGGTATCGTGCGCAGAACAGAAAATGATAGGAAAATGGACGAGATGATTCATGCTGTTGTTTTGGCGGTTCGGAATCTCCTTTATGTGTCTGCCATCCCTGCTGGTCAAATCCCGAACCACCTCCTTCCCCGGAGCGTCCATGAACGTGAAGTTAAAGCCACACAGCCGACTCCTCCATCTCCGCTGAAGCCAGCTCAACGAAAAGTAACGGCGACATTGTCTCGCCTCGTGTTGTCGGCACGTGCCATGCAATACGATTCGGGTTCATCACTCTCAGATACTTTGAATCGCATTGAAGTTGATGCGGATGAACTCGAACGTGCTGTCATATCGTTTGTGTTGGAGGTGCAAAGAAACCGTTCTTCTTCTGTATCGGAAAAGTCCGACAAGCGATTGCACGGAGTCTTCTCCACCGCTAACATCGGTTTGGGCCTTGTGGGAGCCGGCGCAGCAGGAACATGGAAAGGTTTCGGTTGGGTGTCACTGGAAGCTGACGAACAGAATCCGCAGAAAGTTTTAAGCGCCGAAGTTGCAAATGAAGTAGGATCCCATGTGGCCCAACTGAATCACCAGTTTGTCCAGCTCGGCACCACCCTAAAATCACTGGACTTCGGTGCAGGTATGTTTTAATGATATAGAAAGACACCTGTATTGATCTCGTATCCTGTTAGTTCGATCACAGACAAAAGATTTCATCGCGCAGGTGTCGTCGTTCCTGTGCTTTGTCACAAATATCCATATTGCACGCCATGTCGATATCGATGGAATACGGCAAGAGTCAAATCATGTTCCAAATGATTTGTATGTTCCGAGTGTCATCAACGCTCGATTACTCGTTCGGACCTTGGAATGCGCTGTGCAAGCTCTATACGATGATGGCGCGGCCCTATTTTTGGCATCTCAGTCATGGCGGGAAGGAGACGCCCATGCCGTTTTTGACTACGCTGACATGATTGAGGCGTCGATCCAGGCTAACTTGACTGTTGTCCAACAAGCGCTCGATGATCTTTTGTCGATTGGTCATGACCAGGCAGAAATTGGCCAGGGTGATTACAATGGATCGATTGAATGGCGCATGTCGCGTTTGAGTATCATTGATACTCAGCTTGGAGGTTCCGGAGGTTCTGCACGTCCAGTATCGCCTATGCCTGGCGAATATGAGACACCTGGAGACGACGTGGTCGATATAGGATATGTATTCAGCAGACCGCCAGCCGCAGACCGCGCCAGCTATCCAAGGCCTTATCATACACCGAATGCCTCGATGACGGTCTCTATGAATGGTAATTCCTTCGCCGAAGCAACGGAAGAGACGGTGGTCGGATACGAAGACGACGACGTGCATTCTACATTTCCGCATGATGAACCCAGTCCATTCTATGACGAAAGTGAGACGCCTTGTTGATATCTCAACAGTGTACATTTGTCTAAATTATTATCTGTAGCGCAACCGCCAAAGACTCAGCGGAAAAAGGATCTCAAGGGTCTTCTTGGTGACGAGTACAAGGAAGCACCTGAGCCTCCCGAAACACCATGGTATCTGCTTCCTAAGTACGATCCAGAGGATATTTTGATTGATACCGACAACTCTGTTCGTGGAGGGACTGTACCTGCCTTGGTGGAGCGACTAACAGCCCATGAACAAGCTGGTATGTAAGATTACCTGACTAAACCGTCATACTAATGGTTTCGCATCAGATCGTGCCTTCATCAAGGCCTTTATGATGACCTTCAAGTCCTTTACAACGGTTGACACGTTGTTCGATTTACTTGTTCGGCGTTTTAGGATACAGCCGCCACCAGATCTGAATCCAAAAGAGCTGGAAAATTGGGCAACACTAAAGCAGCGCGTTATTCAGATGAGGTCCACTTGCACCCCTGTATCTCATCGACTCTGTCCGCTCACTGGTACGAAACAGGGTCCTAAACACATTTAAGTCAATGGTATTGGATGACGATATTCTCGAAAAGGAGGACGTGCACATCCTGCAGCAGATGAAGGAGTTCATATCATCAGATGAGGTATCTCATTTTGCGGCGGCGAAGCAATTGATGCTTCATATCGAGAGAGCGGTCAGTGTGTCTAGCAACAGATCTCTGCTTAATGCTCAACCTCTTCTTTTACAGCAAAAGGGCGGCGATCGCGTCAAAATCGTCCCGGTAAATCTCACCCAGGCGCCGCCTCCTATATATCCTAAACAGAACAAGAAGCTAAAGTTGGCGGATATTGAGCCTTTGGAATTGGCCCGACAGCTCACTATAATGGAGAGCAATTTATTCCAGCGTATCAAGCCTATGGAGTGTTTGCAACGAGCACGCGAACAAAAGACTGAAAACTCTGATAATATCACCACTGTAATCCATGCAAGTAATCGAGTAGGTTATATTTCTCATCTGCTGTTCGAACTCATGAACTCACTTTCGTACTGAGATTGCAGACTGGGTTGCGGACTCTATCCTTACTAAGGAAGATTCCCGACGTCGTGCCTCAACAGTCAAGCATTTGATTAGCGTGGCTGATGTACGTCCGGCCTCATCTTGTGTTCTGTGGCAGCGCCTAAATTACTCCTTATAGCGCTGTCGCACGTTGAACAATTTCTCTACCATGATCGCAATAACATCTGGACTGAACACTCCACCCATTCGACGGTTAAAGCGAACATGGGAGCAAGTCAGCCAACGATACTTGGCTCAGTTTGGTGCCTGCGAAATGACTATTGATAGCAACAAGAACTTTAACAAGTACCGTTCTTTGATGGCGACTGTGACCCCGCCCTGCGTACCTTTCATTGGTGAGATCGTTACCCACTCATGGTCCCCTACTATATGTAACCTTTTCTCCAGGTGTGTTTCTATCAACACTACAGTTCATTCAGGATGGGAACCCCGATAACCTTCCAGGCGGTCTGGTCAATTTCAAAAAGCGTCAAAAAGCATCGGAAGTCATCAGCGATATCCAACGTTGGCAGGCCCAATCGTTCAACTTCCAGCCAATACCCACTATTCAGCAGTACATTGAAGATTCATTATCACAATTCAATGATACGACTAAGGCTACCAGCGACATGTTCTGGGCACTCAGCTTGGAACGGGAACCTAGGGAGAGGGAGGATGAAAAGATGGCCCGGTTACTTCAAGAGAGCGGATTTTTGTAGTGTGTTAATTTCTTTTTTGCTTTTATTGACGGGACGGTGCTTTTTGGCAATCTGTATTATTGTTAATCCTGGTACTGGTCTGTATATGCTTGTTGTGTACAGTAGAATGACATCTTCTAGAAACACTCTTTTTTCTGCATCATGCTAGCGTGGTATCAGCTATCCTCAGTGTTTACCTCGTACAGAGGTAATTGCTGTAATATCTTATATGTATGCGTTAACTATACACCCACCGAGACCTTGGTTTTTGCGGGACTACCTGCAGCCGCGATAACAAGAAGGTATATATTACTAGAATTCACTCACTGCGATCTGCTGAACTCAGGCTAGAAAGACTTGTTGCTAGCGACAAGCCAATGGCTATGAAAGGACGTTATCGGTGCACAAAGGACGTTCAGACGATGCATGCGTCTCCCACAAAATGGGAAATAGATAGTCATGTATATCAAAGTGCGCACCGTTAGAGCGCAGAAACCAAACTAGGGCGGTAGATAAGTTCGCCACAAGCATATCAAGGTCCAACCTAGGTGGCAAGTGGATTAGCCTCCAGCATTGTAGCAGTTGTTCTATCATATTTATATGTACAGATTTCTCCAGTGATTTGTTTCATCGGAGTGACTGGATTGACCCACAAGTTCTTGAGAACCGTTCTTGAGACATGTATACAATACCACACTCCGATGACATTAAGAATCATAATGCTGCATGAAGTGCATGCGGTGACTGCTCCTGCGTACTGTTGGCACGGGTCTCGACTACAACAGAGACAGAAAGTTACAGCTTGCAGCTCGCCTCAAGCTCAGATAGTACTTAAGTAATTGCTGCAATTTATTAGCGCAAATTTCGTTGCTAGGAAGTAGTGTAAGAAATAAAACACAATATAGTAAGTGTTTTACAATGCATATCCTACTGAACAGAAAGATCTTAAATCGTTTCGATCTTTTCAAAATACCCAGCATGGGTATCAAACACCGAAATTATACCCTGGGCATCGCCTCTGAATAATTTTGTCAGTGAATGGAGCAGAACGGATCAGCCATGACAAACTGACACTACTAAATCATACTCTCCCTTCAATCGGTCGCCGATACTGAAGTAAGCGATGTCGGAGTTCATCTCAACGAGAACGGTACCATTATTGGAAGAGACTGTGGGATCCCACATACGCACCATCCCTAGCGCTCAGATGTGAGTATAAGAATTGCGCAAAATATGCCATACTCACCATCTTCGCCACCTGTAATTAATCCCATGCGGCCATTCGACTTCAGTGTCACCCACTCCGAATGAACAATACCGAAAGAAACATTGCCGGGCGTAACCTTGCATTCATCCTGATGTTCAAATTCCTCCATGACTCCTTTATCTAGCATTCGAAGATCGTAAACCTGTGTCTTATTGTCATTCCTAGACACGGCCAAGAAACGATCATTCGGGCTGAAGGATGCGCAATTGACCTCTAGATCAGGTCTACCAGCTTTAGGTTGATCAAGAAAAATATGTTTAGAGGCTCTATTGCAGCGATTGCGAATATCATAAAGTCGAAGATGTTTCTCGGGTTCACCAGCTGTGAAAAGCGCTAGCCATGATCCTAGGTTGGAGGACGATGAATACATGAGGTAACTAAAATCTCGCTGACGCGTACCTTCTGAATTGATCGTCATTGCATCTCCCGCTTCCTGGGCGTCGTCAAAATTATAGATAGGATCAGGGTCCTCATACGGATTCCATGCCTTATGGTAACCAACACCGGCTATGGACTTACTGAGCGGTTCGGACGAGGCAAAGATGGAATTGGCCGTCGGACCCCTCCCCCAAACAAATGCACCGACTGAATGACGACCTGGTTGTCTATCCGCAATTGATAGCTCTTCATGTCGACGAGAATCAGAGAAAATGTCCGTGTAGATACATAATTTACTATTTGCACCACATATTCAGAAAAAACGGATTTTCAGGAAGCCCTGCTCACCTAGAGGCAACTGCGAGATCGGGGGTGAGTGAATAAGGGTTGAAAGCGATGTCATGGGTTACACGTGTATGGTCGTAGTCTGGGGCAGAGGTTGAGCAGAAGAGTCGCAGTCATCAGAGACAGTTGACATACGAAATATCTGTTCGCAGCTATTTCCTGGTATGTCCGGGCTGAACTGCCAAAAACGTACATTTTTGTCCTCTCCAGAAGATGCAAAACGTTGACTAAATATGTAAGTTTTCGTGTCTAGAAGTAGAAGAACTCGCACCTTTTGGCATCAAACGCGATGTCGTTGACGGAAAAATATTTGTACAGATATTTTGGTCTCCAACCATCTCTGGCCGAACAATGGGGATCGTTACTGTACTCATATTCGATCCGTCCACCTTCCGATTTTTCATCCTTGTCCTCAAGCACTAATCATATGAGGATCAATATTCTGTGCCAAACGGGATAGTTTCTCACCCCTCTTGAAACCGTTGTGACCCCATGGCCAATAATGCTCAGTGTGTTCACCGTTCCCTTCGTCTTCCTCACCTGGCTCACACTTTGTCTTCAACGTTATACGTCTATCTTGACACCACAAAAGCAGCGCGCCATTCTTGTTATATGTGCAGTCCGTCTCTTGGTCTCGTTAAAATGGTTTGGAATTTCGTACTTTTAGGTTGCGTACCTCTGGCGCTTCCACCAGCTGTAGCACTGCAAGCGGCAATACAGCCCTTGTATTGGATAATCTTATTGATAGCTAAAAAGGAGACTAAGGACAATGGAGACTAGTAGAAGATCAACTCACGTCCGGCCGCAGCGTATTCCCACCTCTGTGTAATGCTTCTATGAGGCAAACTGTATCTAGCAGGACCTTGCCCTTCAAGGACAAAGTTGTGTGGATGTGACACACGTTGTGAAGGAAATACTATCCCCGTATCGTTTAGCTAAGAGCCAGATGTTATTAACAGGGAAGCCACAGGCCATAAAACCGTACCATGTCCCAAATATATTGTCTTTCGTTTGGTGGCGCACGAGGAACGACTTGAGGTTGATATGGTCGGTTCGTTAGACGCAGACGCCGTTCGCAGGGAGGCAACTTCTTTGACGCTGACTCGAGGTTGGTAAAGGGTTGAGAAATAGCGGATTCCTCTCCTCCTGCTTTAAATGGGATTTGATGCCACTATAGTGTTTTGCGTAAGCCTCCTACAGCATTCCCTATAAGCAGCAAAACATACTATGTTCTGATTCGCCCACGTCCCCTTGACATACTCGTCTTCAACATTATCTAGTTCGTTCGATTGACGGTGCGACGATGGCTGATCAGACCATTTCTGATGCACAACAATCCTTATCGATGACTTTCTTGGTGTATGCGGGGAGAGGCTGCTGAAATCGTCTTGTGAAGGCAGAATAGACTTTGCAACGTGTTTCTGAGGCATGGCCTGAGTTGAAGGGATAAAGAGACAAAATTTCACACACCAGATGTTTCGCTGGTGCCGTTGGTCGCTTGGTAAGTCGGGAGGCTTTGTGGTGCGATGAGGAGGAAGGCTGGGGTGTGTGTTTCTGACGATGAGAACTTGAGGCCACAACGGATTTTGCAGGCGACTGGGACTTGATGAATGCTGGTAGTTCGTCGTCGTCGTCGCTCAATAAGAGAAAAGGTCTGTCCTTGGACCCTTCTGCCCCGGGCAACGGTGTAGTTGTGGACCTTGGGTGCTTTCTCGAACCAGAGGCGACAGGTTCAGATGGCCGTTTCTTGAACCATTGGAATATTGACATTACCGTGGCGAGTCAATAATGAAACCGAGTCTCACCGAACGCAAGGGAGTCTGGATGTTTGATATCCTTGGATTGATGGTGCTTGATATGTCGTTACTTTTTGCGACTGTCAGTACGACATCAGGGGGAACGCCGAAACTTACCTCGACCTAAAATTGACCGTCTCTCGGTTGCTCTTCATCCTTCGTCCAGTGAGGTCGACCTCGTCGTTGTCGACATCCGTCAGGGAGTGACCTCTACCGAGGAACATTATTTCTGGATCATGTTGCGGCATGTGTCCAAGCGTACGGAATTGACGCGAAACAACTAAATTCGAGCTGAAGGAGTAGCAGTACGCACGAAGAATGACCAAGTGAGGCAAAGGAAGGTAGTGGCGGCAGTGATGAAACACAGCAGTAACCTTAACCCTAACCCTAGTGAGTTTTTTTTTAACCCCTTACCATCATCCATGTCCCAACCAGACAACGAGTCCACTTTTTTCGAGCGAGAACGCGACCGTCTGGCCCGAGAAATTACATCCGTGAATATTCTTATTGCGCAACGCGTTTCACTTCTGATATGCTGCATTACAGAGCTTCGAGGAGTTGCTCACATCGACCAATGGCTTGAATAGAAAGCTCGAAGAGGTCCTAGGAATGACCAAGGAGTACGATACTATCGCGGCATTGTGGAATAATTTCTATGAACTCATGAGACAGCCTGATGCTGGTGACGTCTCCGTGGAAGAAAGGTCGCATGGCCTGTCTGGCACGGGTGGCAACATTATAACGATGAAATAGCGCAGGTGAGCAGACTAATAATATTGATGTTATTTACGTAGCCTAGAGGTACTCAAATACAGGATGCAGACACAATACTAATCAATGACAACAAACACAAGAGCAGCCATGGTCCAGTTGCACGTCCTACCCTACTTACATATTCTTCTGCACCTTCTCCCTTCTCATATATCGGCCCAACCCGCAACATAGGAGAACCCATTGAATTCTGCTTGGTCGCGCGAAGAGAGTTGACCATGCACCGGTGTTAGAGTTGGTTGTTCTCGAGTGAACTCCTCGTCAAAGTTACTGGTATCAGCACTGCCGTTCTGTAAATAGGTTTAATCCCGGTCCTGATGTTAAATTTTTCTTTACACTTACAATTGTGGGGAAATAAGGAGGGGGTATGCGCTTGTTTAGTACATCGTCGAAACTAACATCTTTAAAGAAAGGCTGCTGTTTGATCTCTTCAGCATCTTCTTTTGTAGATCCCAAACGGCGGTTAGGATCACGCGTCAAGAGCTGTTAGATTTCAATACAAAAAGTGATGACAGAACAGCTGAAGGTTTACCTTCTGTAAAATGGATACGGCATCCCTCGGCATCGTAATCGGATACAAAGGCTCGTCTTCCAGTATGGCGTCGAATATCTCGTCTTCGTCGTCTCCACGGAAAGGCGACTGCCCAAGCAACATTTCGTACGTCAGCACACCAAAGGCCCACCAATCAACGGCACGTCCGTAGCGCTGTTCCAGGAGAATCTGATCACAGCGTTAACACAGAGTTTTCATCCCAGAATGGGCAGGGTCATACCTCCGGAGCCATGAATTCGGGAGTACCACAGAATGTACTAGTAGTCTGACCGAACCACATCTCTTCCTTACACAAGCCGTAATCGGCTACTTTAACGTGTCCATCCAGTGTTAGCAAGATGTTGTCGAGTTTTAGGTCCCTTTCATCACACTGTAAGTTCAAGTCTATTTGAATCGCGTGGACCAACTCACCGGTATATTATACCATTGGCATGGAAGTACTCGAGGGCCAAGAGTACTTCTGATGCATAAAACTTGGCCTGCCGCAGAGAAAACTGTTTCCTCTGAATGTGCAACATGAGATCACCTCCACTGACATACTCCATAACGAAGTACACTCGTGTCTCTGTCTGGAAGCAAGAATGAAGACCAAGTAAAAACGGATGACGCTCCTTAGCAGCAGCCAAGAAAACGCGCTTCTCCGAACGAGTGCTAGAGGATGTGGGTTAGAGAGAAACAAAAGTAATCATAAAAGAAAATCTTTCGAACCTCTCTACTTCATCATTGTCTATGATGAATTCCTTTTTCAGCACCTTGATGGCATAAAGACCGTTCGTTTTCTTTTCCTCCGCCAGCATGACCTTACCGAAGTTACCCTTACCGAGGACAGCCAAGAAGTTGAAATCGTCCAGACCGACTTTTCTCTTCTTGGTAGCCTGTCGGACGGGAGGTTGTGCAGGAACAACGCGATGGCCTGGGATCACCTGGCCGGGACCTATGCTAGGAGGTCTCTGGGCCGGTGAAGGCGGAAGGCCGGGTTGCTTGACGGGAGCAGCGGTCGGTTGAGGAGGCCTCTGAGGTTCCTATGGTAGGTGTCAGTGGGAGTAGCCATACAATGCATAAAAAGAAGCAAACCTGATAGCCACCCGGATATTTGTGCTGTTCCGGGGCCGGTTGACTAGGTAGAGGTCTGCCCTGTACTGGCTGCGATTGCACCTCGGGATACATGGGAGGTACTGGAACTCGAGCAGGTCGAGGTGTTTGCTGTTGGCCGTAAGAAACAGATGGAGGCTGTTGTTGGTATCGAGAATCAGGCATCTGCTGAACTGGCGGGGGAGGTCGAGCATATGGATCAGCTTCGTTAGCGAGGTTGATACGACTAAGAGGCGCTGATAGTCGATCACCCGACGGCTGTTGACTCTGCTGGGCCTTTTTGATTGCGCGCCAGTCTGAGAGTAGGGTATTGGCGGTTTCCATCGACATTCCGCAGAAATCTGGAACGAGATGAGCGCAATTAGCGTGACATGTAAGTTCGCATTCTGAGCATTTGCGCGCATTCTTGCGGCCCAATGGAAGCATGTAACCGCAGTGACAGCACCAGTTTGCACCAATATTAGTAAGAGGTTCAAAGCGGTGGGGAATACGGTGATTAATCTTCTCTTCGTCATCCTAGAAGTAAACATGAATGCGGTTGAGCGATCTGGAGAAAAAAAATGAGTTGACTTACACCGGTGTTCGACTTTGATATACACTTAGTGACTACCTTCTCGTGGCACTTCTTGTGACATGTATATCGGCAATCTTCACACTGGTAACCAGTGGCGTTCAGTAAGAAATCACTGCAGAAAGCGCATAGCATAAGCTGATAAAACTGTTTCTGCACAAATTTGTGTCCATTCATCTCGTGAACCTCGCCCTTGCGTTTGCGGACGGCGCCTTGACGACCCAGACCTCCCAAAGGGGCATCTAAAGGTCGTTTTCGAACATTTTCCTTGACTATGTAATCTGTTAGCACCCTTCAGCTTAACCGATGTGAAAGACCTACTGAAGTTGAGGTTTAGGGCGATGGCACCAGCAGGCTCAACGGAGAACCATGCGTCGATGCCTTCCGTCGCAGAAGGACCGTAACCGGAGGCGGACCCGGGCGGTACACCACCAAAAGTTAGAGGCGCATTCATGTCTGCTGCAGCATTTGGGTGCACAGGGGGACCTGCCTGGTTATCACCATGCATTGCACCTGCTGTTACCCAACCTCCTTGTCCGCTTTCCATAACTACTTTCTGTCGCCGTAACGCCTCGACTAGGTCGCTAATCCTGATCCATAGCAACCCGATTGGAACAGCATGCTGTTCACCAACCTGTTTGTCATAAACAGCAATCTCAACTTCGTTAGCCTTGTCAACGGTTATCTCGAAATCTTCGTTCCAGCGATCAGTTCGAGAAGGATGGGACCGAGCAAGCTGTGTCCCTTCGACCTTCAGTGAGACGGATGTTTCAACGGTCTGCTTGGATGCCGAACGGAATCTGGCAATGATGGGAGCATGGTCAAGTTCGCGCGCGCCTTTGACGGTGACCTGAAGTATTCCGGACAACGGTTTCGACCGTAGGTTATCCTTGCGCTCGCCGTCAGTTCCGGGGCTATCTAAGTGGGGGTGAGCAGACCGGCGTGGCCACAAACAATCAGCTCACTATCTTCTTCCTCTACAACATCATCTAAGATGTGTAGGTTCTTATACCGCTTGAGAGCGCTCTGAAGAAGTTGTATCTTCTTCTCACTTTCGACCTTTTTGCTCTCTGCATCGGCTCTCGACTTCTTATCTCCATCCGCCTGGTATAGTTTAGCCATCTTATCGATACCTTGCTTGTACTGCATCTCGACTTGAAGTTTGAATTCTAACTGATGCAACATCTTTGATATCTTGGCCGGGGTGTGAGGAGTATCGGCTTTGATTAAGTCAAGATTTGAATATGTCTTCGCCTTGGGTGGCCCGCGTCCTGGTCCACCTCTAGGGCCAAGCTCTGGAGAGTTGGGCGCTCGTCCGCGGCCAGAAAAGTCGTACTCTTTTGGAGGGACCTGGATTGCACATTCAGCGATCTCGAGCAGATATGTCAACAACACCACTCCCAGGAAATTGACCAACCTGAGGGCTTGCAGATCCGCCATACCGCTGTGGATCTGGCTGCGATTGCTGCAGCTTGCGAGCCTGTAATTCTCGTAGGGTATCTTCAAAGTAGGAAAGGGATCGCTCCGTCTCCCTGATCTTAGCTTCATTACGCCGGAGAACGTCTTGGTTGTTGGTAGCTTGCCGGAGGAGCTGCGACGCCTCTAGAATTTTGCGCTCTGTCTGAATATGCTTGTAGACATCCTGTATCTTCTGGTCTAGCTCATTTGCCTGGCATCGCCGTTATAGATGCTGGAATGAAGGGAATCAGAAAAGAAATAAGCTCACCATCGCCGTTCAGTGCAGCACGAAGAAAAGGGCAAAGAGAAAGGGAAAGGAGAATCGTGGATTACCAGAAAGCAGGATCGGTTGAGCAGGAGTGTACTATCTGAAATCAGGCCTGTGGCTGGCAACTGCACAGCCGCTCCATATCGGGTTCTCGTGTTCGTCATTGGCCACTGCATTTGCGGCTCATTGCTTAGGCAAATTGCTATGCCTTCACTAGCTTACTCGTCAAGAATCAAGGCTGTGGACGACCATACGAGCGTAGTTCTCTTTTCAAAGCACTGTTTCGTACAAGGAAAGCCTTCCGATACTGTGTACACTGTGAAGCAATCGCGCATTCCCGATAATGTCGACATCCTCCTAGCTTCGAGTCTCACGTTCACGATATCGGGTCTCTTGGACAAGAAGAAGGTATCTGCAGACTGTATTCAACGCTCTCATCTGGCTCGCCATATCGTGGAATATCTCAAGACTGTGCGGCATATAAATCACGTTAATCTTGTCACTATAACTTTCGTTTTCAGAATGCGGCACTGCTTGGGCTAAGCACAATTTCCGACGTACACCTGGGCGATGACAATGGCGTGCCGACCTGTGAGTCATATATGCGGGCTCTAGTTTTTGTGTTTATGGATTACGCCCAGTTACAGTACATTCATCTCGTTGCATGCCGTCAAGCTCAGAGATGAAGTCAATGCATCTGACACTTACCACCATTCATCTGCGATATGAATGGAGGGATATCACAAGTCCAGATTCATCGAACCAACTTAACCATCCATTTTCCCCAAATCTATCGTTGCCGTTCTTGACCTTGTTGGATAACGTTATTGGTCGCTTTGTAACATGGCATCTCGTAAAGTGGGTTGCATACTTATTCGACTAGTCTCTGTATAAGTGACACTTTTCAAGGCGCTACCCTCTAATATTCGGTACTTGGTTTAAGGTGTGTGGATGTAACCAAGTCGTCTTGCATCAGTTGTCACCCTATTTTCCAGCAACTAGATCTAGAAGCCACATTCTTCCCAAAAATTTCTCGAATGCTACTAGAAATGATGAAAAGGTCTCCCAATCCAGAATTTCGTTCGACTTGCAAGCGTCTTCTCAAAGTAGGCGGGTTCCATGACGAATTCATACCGTACCACTGATGGATTTTTTTTTACAGAGCATCAAGCGAAAACAACTGTTGAGAATCTCGTTGTCCGACGCTTCATTATCCAATTTATTGTCAGAAGTTGGACAAGATCACCTTGATACTCTCAGGGAGCGTGAGATGGTTCCTGAGCTTAGTGTCGAAGATGCATTCTGTCTCGCCATGGATCACTGTTATCGCCGTGTTATCAGGCGTCCCACGTTCAAGGTATCGTACCTCTGACGCCATTCGCAACGTATATGCGCTGATAAATGGTCCCTAGACCTTGAATCAACTGTGCATTGCGTCAGCTGATGCAGGAGACGATGATGAACTTGCCTTGGACCAAGTACCTCTTCTGCAGACAGCGTCGGAGCCTCTGCCCAAACTGGACAATTTGTTGAACTTTCGCATGCCGGTTACTTTTGCACAGCTGGACCCGGACCATACCATTTCTGCTTGTTTCTCAGACGACGACTGTTCTGATGGCGCTCTCATGGATATAGGCCTAGAGAGACATGATTCAGACATCGACCTCGATAGCCAGAGCGATGTTGACCTTGCGGATTCCGACTTTTCATTCGGAGAGGGGCTCGGCGTTGTCACATCCGATGGATCTGTAGTTTGTCATGCAGAGCCTTGCTATGCGATTGAAGAAATATTCACATGTTCGCTCTCACCGTGCGACCAGGGAGATTTTTCGTCATCTTGGCACTCTGTCAGCGACTACTCGTCTTGTCCGTTTACGGGTCTTCGACACTTCATGGATATTGATTCCGATACGGACGAAACCGGTTTTGATGGTCTAAGCCCAGTCTCTCAGGACGACGCTTCTCTCTTTGGCACTCATCTTGTTCTGCATTCTGGACTTGAGATAGCCAAAACGAACTTTGTACCCCCCATTTCTCCCGCTCAAGAACCGCCAGATGCTGAACACGTCGAAGACCTCGACTGTCTCATGTTCCTTGACAATTACGACCTAGGCTCATTAGCTGACGATACCTTCGATACCGATGTCGGTATATCTTTAGACCTGGACGCAGATGATCACACTTCGTCGCATTGTTCCGCCGCGTATTTGGACCCCGACGAAGAAGCGCTCTTGGACGATTGCGAGGATATGGTCATCGACCATGTTGACTGTCAGCTGGAGGATTCTTCTGAGGATGAGGTCACGATGGTTGAGAGGGAGCGACCTGGTTGATGACTGAGATGAAGGGTGACGCCTGCTTTTTCAAGCAAAAACTATGCTTATCGTCCTTTTCGATTAAGAATTGTTGTTCGTTTGCCGCAGTTACAGTATGTTCAAATTCCGGTTTCTGCCATCTATGGATACGATCGTTGTAGAAGAAGACTTTAGAAGGCTTGTCCAGAACTGTCAAAGCTGCTTCCGACTGCAAAGCTCTCACTACCAGGTGACTGACCCAGGGTTGTGGCTCGTTGTTTGAATCCGCTCTCACACGGCATCAACCCTCATTTACTGGTAACTGCGATCATCAGGTGTTGGAGTATGAACCAAGCAGACGAAATGCGAGAATACTACTTATAGCTGTGGACCTGCTCATCCATATAGCAAGGAGTATTTTACTCCACCCAAAGTTTCGGTCAGACGGGCGGAGCTTTGGGAGTGAGCTAAATTGGTCTGAAACGTGTCGAAAACGGCCAGAAAAGTTGGGAAAAAATGGTGAGCAGCTGACTAAAGATTTACTTCGAGAGAAGACGGCTAGTACCGGCAGGTCTAGACACCACCGAAATTGTGACTCCGATCAATGTCCGACACAAGGTCCGCAGGCTATAAACTGAAACTTATATAACTCTTTCGCTAGAGCAATTCAGTTCATCAGTCCAACCGTGTCTTACCTTCGAGTCCATCTCGGCACTCTCTTTATATCGCTATACTGGTCCTTTCCTCACAACCATCATGCTCCCTGCTCAGCGCAAGAAGGTTGACATCAGTGTCAGTATTGGTCCTTACGTCTGCTGTACTGCATGCTCATCCAACTCCGTAGAAACTCTCGGACCAGGAGCAGATCCTTTTCGCCAAGTATGGAAAACTTCCAACACACAAGAATGTCTTGATGAAGATGCAAAAGGTTGGTCACCCACCACCGATGTTCGAATGTGACGATTAATCTGTATCTACAGGATCGAAAGTATTTCGACTCGGGAGATTATGCCTTATCGAAAGCCGGCGTGGCGCCTCAAAGTACAGTGGGTACTGCGATACCTAATCCTCAGAAGTGCGTATGCAGATTCTGCTGCAAATTTGTTGCTTATAGCGTTCTCGGCACAGTATCCCTCACGCTTCGTCCCCTACCAACGGTCATCAAGGCCTCTCAGTATCTCCTACAAATACCACTTGCCCCGTCCTGAAAGAAAGCAGTCTCTCCCAGGATGAAACCTCTGCGGATGACCAACCGACAGCCGACCCGGAGTAATCAGTGTCAGTTTCTTCAGGGAACCTCTACGTTGCTTTCGCTATCATACTATACACTACTCTAGGAATCCCCGTTCTTAATTATTCCTGGCCGATCGCTAAGCGACGGTCCTGGTGACCCTCCTATACTTGGACGCATCAGATTCATTGACATGCGAGGTTACCCGTCCAGTTTGCAACTTATGTACTTGAATCTTTTGGATTCTGTATGTATAAAATATGGCGAGGCAGAGAAGGAAAGCCTGAAGGGTGGGGAGGTGCCATGAGACATTTTCCATGTAACATTTGTGTAGAAATTTTGCGGATCTAAATGATTCCAGGGTCGTGATCAGCTGTTGCCATGCCCAGTTAGAGGAGGAGCGTGTTTCTAAAAACAGTACATTTAAAAAGGTATAACGATTTCACGAGCTATCCATTTTGACGATCTCTAGCTTGATGACGCCACCAAGTCCCATTTGAACTACAGCATACGTTCCTTTGGTCAAGAACGAAGGGTTCAAAACTGAAGTAGTATCTAGGGACTGTAATAAAGTGTCAACAGGATAGGCAAGAAGAGGCAAGAAACGGGACCTTTGAAAAATGCTTAAGACGACTGGGGATAATTAACACATCTGGAGCGACATTCTCATTGTCTGATTCACCGAGTTTCAGCAGCTGCGAATGAGTGACGTCGAGATTAACTTCATGAGCCAGTTCCTGGGGAACAGGAAATAACGGATAAAAACTGCACAGAATAAAAAATCATGGCATCAAAACGAGGCAAAATCCTACCTTCGCTGTTGTAGCACATGTCGACATGTGTTTGCCATAGAGTCCGTGCCCGTGTCTTCGGGAGATGAAGGGACTATTGAGTCTATTTCTTCACCCCGTTTCAATAGCTCCTCTTTTCGAAGGTGAAAGAGAACATCCACGCTGGTGACGGCAACCTTTATGTTGTTTATGGAAAACTGTGCTGGATTCGAAAGCAGATGTATACGCTAAAGGAACATCAGTGATAAGGTTTCAGTGAAAATTCAGTAATACACACGGAATCACGATTGGACACTTCGGAACTGAACTCGCACTGTGGATATACAGCGTGGAAGCTCACGAGATCACGGACACTGGGAACTAAGATAGCGATACTACCTGGGGATGAATCGAGATAGGATCGTAGGGGTTTTGTAAACTGCGCATGGAATAGCTTGAGAGGAGTAGTGTCAATGGCCCCCGCCTTCAAGAGAGGGTGGGAAGCATCGATGAATGGACCGATCTGCAAACATAAACGCTGTGGTAATTAAAGCATTGCTGGGTCTTACCAATACTACCACTGTGGGCTTTTTGGACTTCAGAATCGGGAGAAAAGCTCTCCAAGGTTTGAAGCCGAGATCTAAATCCGAGGTATACGGTCCGCTAGCTATATACATCAAGAACGAAGAATCTGAAAAATTAGGATCCGAAAAAGCCCTTGAAGACCGTGTGCGTAGAGGTGGCGGCTATTGACTGCGTCAATGGTTACCATCGAATATGTAGAAATATAGCATACTGCGAGGACTTCTGAGGCCAAGAACGAGCCTACCCCCCCATTCTTGCCTTTCAAAGCCACCAATGCGCCTGGGAAGAAACTGATTCCACCGGCACCCAAAGCCCCCCCACGTATCTTTAAGGAAGGTGTAAAGCGGAGGGGTACTCGCGATCCTGAACCCAGCATTCGGGATGTCTCAAGAGTCAATGAAGTCTCCGTTAATTTGGTGCCAGGTTCTGATTCTGACTCCTGTACTATGCGTCCGACTACCGTGACCTCTTCCTGTGGGCAAAGAGTGAGGTAAATATCAATGAGAGAGGAGAGATTCTCGCACATCGGTGGACGAAGCTGGGTCGCTGAATCCAGAGACTGGGATCTTGTAGTGTTCACGGATAAGCTCAGCGAATTCGTCTATTTGCTCATCTAAAACTATATTGAAGCAAAATTAGCCCACAACGAGATGTGCATGTAAGAGAGCCATGCCTTCACTGCGTTCGGAAACCTTTTCATACATATATCGGTCTGCAAGGCATTCTAGCTTCATAATAGGAAGAATGGCCAGCAAACTTACAAGCACGTCTCTTCCTGGACGCCATATCTTCCTTTGGGCCTTTGTATGTCACAGCGGCAGATACACTCGCAGGAATATCGACCACCATCGTGTCTGACTCGGTTTTCACTGTTGTCCCATGACTCGCACCAGAGTAGCGCGCAGCAAAAGCAGGATTTAAGTTACGACCTCCTCTCATTGTCTTCGGCTTTGGCTGGGCCTTCTTACTGCCTGCCGCGAGCCCGCGGTTCAAGGACGCTTTCAAGGACGCGACAGAGTCCATGGTGAACGGTGGCCGGATTTCAGAGCGTGAGGAAAGATTGAGATGTATGGATTCCCATTTATAAAAGAGGTCTTCTGCGCTCTGCTGGTAAATTTTGCACATCGAGACGCCTGCAGAATGGGGTTGTCGCGTCAAATGAACAAGAATGGGATGCACACACATTCTTCGACCAGCTTTTCATCCAAATCATCACCAAACTGTTCCCTTATTTCTCTCACAGACATGGTAGAGGATCTAAGTATCGATAGTGGCCGTGCTTGGATCGACGGGAGAGATTGTCACAAACGCGATGTGACTGTCACTGTATCGTGACGACGGACTCGGGCAGATCTACCAATTTATACTACTAGTCCTCCTTGAGCCCACCCACTGCCAATTGCTCCCATTGGCGTCTAGCCTATTCTGCTATGGGGGACGATACCAAACGCTTCAAGCACAAGCACAAGCACTCTCATGATCATGATACGGAGCGGCACAGCAAAAAGAGGCATAATCACGATAATGACAGAAGACACAAGAAGAAGCGGAAACATGGTGAGGATAAGGGAACAAAGATTATGGACGAAAGTCTAGGAGATGAGGACATGTGGGTAGAGAAGAATATCGACATGGAAGGAGAACGGGTAAGCCTGGTCATTGCTAATCGCTTCTTGTCTGAACCGTTGACAGCCTCTGGCGACGGACATTCCGACTGCAGAAAGCTTGAAGTTGGCTTCATCCGCGACATCTGGGTCGTCTATCTCTGCTTTCCAGCCCTTGATACCTACAGAAACTAAACCCAAACGAGATGACTGGATGTTGGAAGAACCAGCCGCTCAGGTTTCTCGGCCTTCATCGTCTCGCATTCAACTTCAGGACGACGAGTCCTTCACGGAGGATTACGGGGAGGCGTCTGGAGGCCGAAGAACGATTGGTGGAGGAGTAGATTTTTTCTCTAACCTTGGTACAGAAGTTCACAAAAAGAATTCGCATCCTAACAGACCCGATCCAGACAAGGCAAGTTTCATCTAATTAACACCCAGGTATATCTTATTTAGCATTGGATAGCCGGTCATCAGCTCAAGGGAGCTTAATACAAGTCTCAGAGATAACAAATCTATCGACGAATCCGCGGCTCCTGCTCCCAAACCAAATGTTCCAGGAGGTCCTGGATCACAATGGAGGATGATCCGGCTTCGACGCGTCTTCGAAACCGCAGAAGAAGAAGGACTACCTATTGAACAACTGGCAGTTGATCGCTTTGGCTCATTGGAGGCATTTGAGGAAGCCAAGGAGGAGCGGCGAATATTGGATGAACGAGAGGGTAAGCGGCCAGATCGGGCTGTTGGCTCTGAACGGCGTGGTAGGTCTGAGGGGGAGAAAAAGATAATGTTCAACGACATTGGTGGAAGTGGAGCATCTAGTCGCAGCTCTTCATTCCGTCGGCCAGGTGGTCATGCCGATAGCGCACCATCTACACCAACCCCAGGTGGTCGTCCTCCAGTGAATCGGCGATTGGACAGCCTACGTTTGCCTTCACAGGCTGCATCCCCTTTGCAACAATCTCGGACACCTATACCTTCGGTGTTGACTCCACCCACAGGAGTTCGCGGTTCCACGTCACGAGGGCTGTCGCCCTCGTCTTTGAATAAATTGCAGGCGAAAGTCCTTCGTGCAAAATTGATGGGTGCACCTGATGCTGAAGAGCTAGAGAGCGAGTATGAGGCTGCTTCTAAGGCGACGTACCGCAGCGACGAGGGAGGAAACGTACGGACGAAGGTTGAAGTTTTGCCCACTCTGGATGGGCAGGGTCGGCTGTATGATATTGGGCATGGCAAAAATGACGAAGCAGCCCTTTTTCCTGGGAATCGTAAAAAGAAAGAAAAGGTTGCTTTGTACCCTTGTTTTCCTTCGGGCTTCTCTAAGCTTTTGTCTTAGGTTGAAACAAGAGATCCAAAGACGGGCGACTTGGTCAGGATCAATGCAGATGATGATTCGACCACTTTGGGTGAGATGCTGCGGCAAGAGAAGTTTGGCGGTGGAATGTCGGACCAAAAGAACTTGGACGCTCAGTTTGCCCGTGCCATCATGGGAGACGGCAAATTTCAGGTAGGCTGCTCTCTGTGTCTCTAGGACAGTCACTCGATACGTTTTCTAGAACGACCTTGACTACATGGATGAAAACGTGGAAAAGCTCAGTCGACAAAAGATGCGTTCAGATGCTATGAAGCGCCAGTTCGCTATCCAGGGTATGTACGATTCGCTCAGAGGGGATCATGAAGATGACTATGACTTACAGACTACAAGCGTACCCAGCAAGTCCTCGCTACGTGCCATTTTTGCTTTGGAGAGGATGATTCACCTCCAAAAGCGCCAGTTATTGCAATGGGGACCCGGGCGTATCTTTCTTGCACCACAAATGAGGAGCTGGTCAAAGGACATTGTCTGATAGTGCCGATACAGCATCATTTGACAATGCTAGATGGAGATGACGATGTGTGGGACGAAGTTAGGGTTTGTCTTGCTTTCCTTCTTTGCTATCACTTCCGCATCATGCTCGTTCTAGAACTTCATGAAATGTCTGATGCGTATGTTTGCCGAGGAAGATCAAGGTGTCCTATTCTATGAAACGGTCATCTCATTGAAGAAACAAAAACACACCTGCATTGAATGCATCCCTTTGCCTTGGAACCAATATGACCTAATCCCAGGCTACTTCAAGGTACACAAGCAATTCTCAATCGCCGTCAGAGTGCACTAACACGATTTCAGGAATCAATACTGACGTCGGAGGCTGAATGGTCACAGCATAAGAAGTTAATTGACTTTTCCAAGCGTCCAGGTGGTTTTCGGCGTGCGATGGTCCCCAATTTGCCCTATTTCATGGTTCAGTTTGACCACAAAGGGGACAAGGGATACGGACACGTCATCGAAGGTGTCAATGATGGCGCTGATGGAGAAGAAGGTATAGATGAAGGGGAGAAAGGTTCTGGGGAATTTCCATGGTAAACCTTTCGCGCGTCCTGCATATGTATTTGCTCAAAATATACAGGTACTTTGCTGGGGAGATCATTGGAAATATTTTGGAACTGGAACCCCGTCAGTGGAGGAGACCGAGACGGATAGATTTCCGAATGAATTCAGAGCGCGTGACTGAGTTCAGGAAGAAGTATGCCAAGTTCGACTGGACGGGGATGATTGGAAGATAATGTATCATGTATTTTTGGACCGAAGGCTCTATACGCGACGTTTAGCGATGCATTCCACTCTGGCGGGGCCAATCTGCTCACAAAATCTAGATGCATCAAGCTAGGAAGTTTGGAACTGCCTACAGCCGCACTTAATCTCAAACACTGCCCGTCCTCGCTGCCGAACAGCGAGGAGTTGTCGTAGTGATTATACCGATGCTTCTCGATGGAGTATAAAAAGACGTGACGATTTTTTCTTGGATTAACGTGTTTTCTCTACTTGCAACCTTTGAACTTTGGGTGGTACCAGCTTACATGTTTTTGTTCTGGCTGTTAGCGTTTCCTTCTTTTTATTTAATTCAAGCGGAGAAAAGCGATGCAGTCTGTGAAACGGACAAAGTCGCTTCAGCTTGGTTCACTGGCTGGCATGCCGACGAGGGCCTTGATGTCAATGACATTCTCTGGTCAAAGTACACCGAGATAACCTTTGCGTTTGCGTAAGTGCTGCGACACGACTGCAACTGGATACGGATTCTTACCACGAACGCAGTGAGACAACGCCAGACGTTAATGTCGTCTCTTTCAATGGATCAGGTTCCCAGAACTTTCCCCAGCGAGCAAATTCTTCTCGGTGTCACAGCCTATGGGCATAGTTTCGGTGTACCCAAAGTTGATGCATTCTCCAAGACTTCGGATACGCTCGCTCTATACGCACCTTTCGGCTCCTCCGTCCATCCCGGGGCTGTGTCAATGTTTGTGGCGCTGATACTACGACAGGGGGAGCCGTCAACTTTTCGGGACTTGTTGAGCAAGGTTATCTCACTGAAAGCGGGAATGCTGTAGATGATGTGCTTTATATATTCGACAACTGCAGCCAAACGATCAGTCGTTTGATTTATCGTTATGGGGATACCTCCTTGTTCTCATGCGTTTTCATTACAGCCCTTTATCTACAACACCACTACTCAAGTGATGATTTCCTACGACGGCGGCGAGTCTTTTGCGGCTAAAGGACAGTTTATCGCAGACATGGGGCTGGCTGGCTTTGCTGTGTGGGAAGCAGGAGGCGAATATCACAACATTCTGCTGGATTCTGCTCGTGGACAATTATTTGCATAGCCAGTCGTTTGAAATATTTTCTTGGTTTTATTTATCGCATTTGCCCCTCATCATAATAAAGTTTACGCATCTCCGGGACTCCGGCCCGGTACTGACATGAACGTTGAAGAGCCGTCCGAGCACGCGAGGACAGCGCTGTGAGGTATCGCTAAGTTTTTGAAAATTCGCCCTCTGCATAGCCAAGTTTTCATTTTTTTAAATATGTAAATTATCGCTCTATGTACTTAAAATAAATAATATTTTGGAGGAAACGGCGGGAGATCCGGGAGTCGCGAGACGGTTTCCATTTTGAGGAGCTTACATCATCGTCACGGAGGGCGAATTTGAGGCAACTGCCAGCACCGTTTCCCCCGTGTCGCTACCTCCCACCCACCCATTGAGTCTTGATTTCAGGGGGGAGTGCGTCTTCCTCTGGAATCTCACTCACAGGATAAATAAGCCACCAGTTGCCTCTGGCGATCATGTTTTCCATTCAAACTCTCCGGAACGTGTCGATAGCCGGATGGGCTTCAGCTCGATATCTCAGCACGGACACGGCCTCTACAGCGTCCCTAAAGAGGTCTTACCTCTATGTCCCTTCCTCCTCCTCTCGCATGCTTGAAAAGTCGCTCGCGGTTAATTCTGATATGATTATCTACGACCTTGAAGATAGTGTTTCTCCAAAGGATAAAGTCACTGCCAGAAATAGACTCCAGGGTTTTCTAAAAGTCGCTCTCTTTCACTCAATATGCGGGTTAAATTTCTTACTTTGACTTGGACAGAACGAGATGCTCTTAACTCCTTCACGAATCGCTGTCAGGATTAATGATAGAACAACGCCTTTCTTTGTCGAAGATCTTGCGGCCATTGTAAGATATTAATCTCCTGATGATTTTAACAGTCGCCGATGGTAGTGGCATCATTACATAGGTCCGTTTGCCTACTGTAAGATCAATTGTTCTGCCCAAAGTGCATTCTGTAGAGTACCTCACGCATGTGGCATCCATCATCTCCGAAACTCGACTGACACCTTCTCAAAGCCTTCCCTTATGCCTGGTAGCGAGTATTGAAAGTTCAGAGGCGGTGATGAATGCTTCCGCCATAGCTGCATGGAAGCCCCCGATTGAAAGCGCCCAAGGATGTGTACTAGGCGCCCTTTTGGTAAATACGTATTTAAACACTTCTCATGTCAGTCAGACGATTAGTGCTGACGTTCACAAGTTTGCTGCAGAAGACTGTAAGAACAGGATCCTGTTGTCTATCCTTTGCAAACTAATGTTCTCACAATCCCACAAAAGATTGCGCTGATACCTCCATCATCCGTACTCGTTCACGTCAAGAACTATTGTATACTCGTTCCCACATAGTCAATGCCGCCAGGGCCAATAAGCTTGAAGCTATTGATATGGTAAGTTGCCGATTAATCTGCTCTTTCATACCTTGACACCGCCCAGGTATGCGTAAACTATAAAGACGAAAAATATTTAAAGGAGGAGTGTCAGGAAGGAAGGAGAATGGGATTTACTGGAAAGGTCTGTCATCTTATCACCTAAACCGTAATCGAATTCTACAAATTAACACCTCACTAGCAAGCCATCCATCCTTCCCAGGTAGACACGATTCAAGCAACTTTCGTCCCTACCACATTTGGTTAGCATCCACAAAATAGATTGAAATTACTTATGTGTTTTGTATAGAGATAGTTCGCGCGGCAAAGATCGTTCATAACATGCAAATAGCCCATGAATCTCAGAAGGGCGCCATCGGACTTGAGGGAGAAATGGTCGATGCTCCGATGATCAAACAGGTGTGAAATAATACTCAAATTTGACTCATATACTCACTTGCTCGTGCTAGGCTGAGAAAATTATCCAAATTGCGAAGGCGGCTGGTCTTGATATTCCAGATGTGGTATGATTGTACATATAGTAACACAATCAGGGTATAATGAATTACACTGTGAGATGCGGTCAGACGGCCCCGGTGAATAACGTACTGACTAGTTACCACGTTATTCATAATCCTACCATCCACTTTATAGCGTCTGCAGACCTATGGGGAACGCTACCAGCAGTACCACCGGACCCCTTCGAGGCAGTATGGTAGCACGTAACCGCTTAGATGGTAAAGTCATCGAAAGACCGCCAATCCTTCAAATATCTCAGATGACAGAGATTGGCTATTTGAATGAAAACGTCAGTGCATATTGATCAGTAAAATCCCATCGCCGTTGCTCGTTGGTAAGGTTTACTGGTACGACTCTCATCAACATACGAAAAATGGTGGGTATCGTGTTTTCGAAGGCTTTGTGAAACACTCAACGTGCAGTTACCGCAGTTTTTCGCCTGTGGCAGTTTCATTATCAATATCTAGGATAAAACAATACATGCAGAGCCAAGGACACAAATCCGATATATGGAATCGGAACGTGCAAGCCAGGACAACCTTTCCCCTCGAACTTTTGGAGACTATCTCCGCCGAACCTCATACAACTCGTGTAAGCGAGGTCAGAAGCCATAAGGATTCGTCCTTGGAGACCTCGGGCTGTGTTGTATAGGCAACGCAGTATTCCAGACAGGACTCGGAAATTTCGTCTTCGTCGCAAGCTTTGAGTCTGCCGCACCTTCTACATAGTCTCTGGTCACTTCCCATGAGGCGATTGCTAAGAGAGTTTCTACCACTGGACATAGTTGGGAAATTATAGATTTTGACCTGCTTTACATACATGATCCGTATTGACTGTCTCCGTGACACGTATGCAAAAAATCCTCACCCGCTGGTCCGCATTGACGAGACTTCTAGGACTATATTTTCGTAGCAAACCTGATTAAAATCTCTTGCTGCTCTTGTCTGCTTCACTATCTACCTCCGCATTTGTCCATCCTCGTTTTTTGCACACTCGGGAGGACTTCACGCGCATTAAAAACAAAGTCGATGCACAAGAAGAGCCTTGGTACACTGCGTGAACCACGCTAATTGCCAATAACCATGCCCAGGCGACCTATGTCATGCGGGGACCCGTCCAAGTCGTCGTTCGTCGTGCGAACTCTAACGATGGTGCCCAGAACTAGCATCCACTTCTCCACATCGATATCGTTGCCGTCTATCAGCTGGCTCTCCGTTGGCGTATCTCGAGCGATAATACGAACTATGCCGATACCGCGGCCGCCATCCTTGGTACGTGGTCGAGTACGCTTACAAAGATCGATGGAATCGTCAGACAAATTTTTGGCTTTCGGAATATATGGCTATGAGTTTGCCAATGCACCTGATCTGATGCGCGACTATTCTGGCTGGTCGGCGGGCAACTTTACACGTTTCCAGAACAAGATTGCTGACCTGTTCTACCCTACCCTAAGGACTATGATTTCTTGGAGAATCATAATGGGGCAGTTTGGTACCATTATCCAGCCAATTGGCGCATTTATCGTTTAATTCTCTCTATGGTACTTCTGAATAGTTCCTTTTCATTTGAACAGGAATATCTGCAACATGATGTCGGGAATGTCCATCGGGATTCTAACCGATAACCAGACTATGTTCAACTATGCTGTAAACGCATTCACCATGGCCACCGGAACGGGAAACATCAAGAATGCGATCTGGTTTATTCACGAAGAGGAAGGTAGTGGGAAACGCCTGGGGGCAGAATGAGGAAGCTGGGCGAGATCAGGTACTTACTATTCTGACATAACCAATTAGCGTGAGCTCACTGGGAAATCTCAAGGGTCATGCCATGCTTGATTTTTTGTTGTGGGGCGCCTATGCCACAAGCTGCATATAATCAAGGCGTAGATCTCTGCTTATAATGGCAGCCAAATCCTCACAGGGTACGCAATCACGCCTTTCGTTGAATTACGCCATTTGTCTATATTTTACAGCGCTGAATATGTGGAGAAGTATAATGTCGGTTTCGATGTTCCATATGTTCCCCATATCAACGGAAACTATAACGAAACAGTCATTTCTGCATCTGGTAAAGGCAATGTAAGGCCTTCGTGGGAGCCGCTATACGCTCATTGCGGCTCTCTCAAAGGCCTGAATGCTTCTTGGACTGAACAGATGCGCGGCTTGGTATTAGACTCATCGACGAACGGTGTCGAAGGTGGCGGAGGTGACTATGGTTACGACCAGCTGGGATACGGGACATAGTTACATCGCCTAGAGGTGAGCTTTATGCTTAAATTTTTTTGTCATCACTTGGTTCTCATCTCAATGGCAGTAACCATCTGAGTTTCTGGATGATGGAATCGAATCATCAGTTTCCTAACTACTTGCTGTTCTTCATCCTTCTTGCAGTACGAGTGAAGTCTATACGTATGATTCATTTCAATTATTTCCCAAATGATGGGTTCAGGCCAGTCCGACTACCCATCGCAATTTTCATTCAAAAGCTTTCTCCTACATGTCTGCTACGTGAGAGATTTTTGTGAATCATGAGTGGAAAATTTTCCCAAAAACGGATCGTATCTGTATGGTAATCCGGGATCGCCCTATACTAGATCGCGGGTAGTATAGGACGTGTCCCTGTCATTCAGAGATTCGCCCACGTGGCGAGGCGTAGTTCGCAGAGTAAAATCTATGCGTCATTGTTTTGTTCTCAGAGTATTAGGACCGAACGACACAAGCAAACAAAGAATTCTCCGCGACTGACTCTATCGCGGTTAGCCTCACCCTCATGTCCTCTGAGCTTGAGCGGTATATCAGCGACAACTCTCTTCGAGTGCGTGAGTATTTGTAACGTGTCTGCACCACCCAACTGACTTGAATGTCCTCCAGTTATTTGGCGTCGCAGACCGTAGCATTATTGACTATGTGCTAGCTTCAGGTCGGTTTCTCGATTATTCTTTTCTGTCTTCACTGTTTACAAACGTGTATCTAGCTTCCTCGTCAAAGACGCCCGAGGCCCTTTTCTCGGCCCTGAATGCTTCCGGATTACCAGACACCGCTGATGCTCATGAATTCATAAACCAAGTATTCCAGCAGGCACCTCGCAAGCACAAACATAAACGGACAGCTGCCGAGAAAGCTCAACGACAGGCCGAAAAGGAAGCCAAGGCTCTGCGCTCACAGAAGTTTGGCCTACTTCTGGACGACGGAGTTGACGGTGTAGCTCCGTTGCCCAAAGAGAAACGGCAGAAAGAGAAGAAACACGATCGTCAGACACGGAAGCGAGAATATGACGAGAAGGAGTGGGAGAGTGACGAGGAGGAAAAGGCCAGGAAGCGGTGGAAAGGTGATAATGCCGAGGATGAGGAGGAACTTCCGGAGGACGAGGAGATCAGGAAAGAACGAGAACGTCTAGAGGATTTAAAGGACAGGGACGCCTTCGCTGAACGAGTTCGAGACCGAGATCGGGAGAAAACGAAAAAGATTGTAGAGGATCGGTCATCGAAAGCCTCGGGCGCTGCTGCCGACGCCGCTCAGCGGCGACAGCTCGCTGACGATGCTGAAGCCCGCGGGATCGCTCTTCCGGGACTCCGATTACATTCGCGGCAAGAGTATCTAACGAAACGTGAGATTCAGCAAATCGAGCTACTTCGAAAAGAAATAGCCGATGATGAATCTCTATTCAGCGGCATGAAGATATCCAAACGGGAGAGACGGGAGCTAGAGCGGAAAAAGGAGCTCCTCAAGCTCGTTGAGGAGCGACTGAAGATCAACGACAAATGGGATGGTTATGCTTTACCAGAGGACTATATCACGGAACAGGGCAAAATCGACAAGAAGAAGAAGGAGAACGCACTATACAAGCGGTATGAGGAAGCTAAGCCGAAAGACGACCAGTTCATCACCGATGTCGACCAGTGGGAAGCCAGTCAGACTAAGCACAGTACTTTCAAGACTGGTGCAATGGATAAGAAGGAGATCGTCGTTGACTACGAGTATGTCTTTGACGAGAGCCAAACAATCAAGTTCGTGATGGACTCCGCGTTACCTGGAACGAAAATGACTGCTGCCGAGAAGTTGATACAAGATCAAATCGATGCAGCTGAAAAGCGAGGCGCGTTGTATACCGATTTACTTGTTCATGCCGCTTAATTCATTTTCTTTAGCTCGAACTATTGAAGAAACTCGTAAAAACCTCCCCATCTATGCGTATCGGGAGCAGCTCATTGAGGCCATCAAAGAACATCAAGTCCTCATCGTAGTGGCTGAAACGGGATCGGGGAAGACCACCCAGCTGCCCCAGTATCTTCATGAGGCTGGGTATACAGCCGGTGGATTGAAGGTCGGATGTACCCAACCGCGCCGTGTTGCTGCGATGTCTGTCGCCGCCCGTGTCGCCGAAGAAATGGGTACGAAAGTTGGATATGAAGTAGGATACTCCATTCGGTTCGAGGATTGCACCAGCGACAAGACGGTCCTGAAATATATGACAGATGGCATGCTGCTTCGAGAGTTCTTGACGGAACCAGATCTAGCTGGATACTCCGCCTTAATCATCGATGAAGCGCACGAGAGGACTTTGAGCACAGATATTCTATTTGCCCTTGTCAAGGTACTTTTTCGTTCCCTGTAATAACTTGAAATGAGCTGATGTCCATGGTATCAGGATATTGCACGTTTCCGTCCAGAACTCCGTCTATTGATTTCGAGTGCTACAATGGATGCCGAAAAGTTCAGCGAGTATTTCGATGACGCACCGACTTTTTATGGTACGTTCTTGGTAGAGTTGAGGTTTTGACATTTACCACTTGAAATAGTTCCTGGTCGTCAGTTCCCCGTCGATATTCATTACACCCCCCAACCCGAAGCTAATTATCTTCACGCTGCCATTACCACCGTGTTTCAAATCCATACGACACAACCGAAGGGCGATATTCTGGTGTTTTTAACTGTGTGTTCTATGTTGAAAGTCTATTTGGCTGGCTAATAAAGGTGACAGGGTCAAGAAGAAATTGAGGCTTGTCACGAAAATCTTCAAGAAACAGCCCGCACATTGGGTAATAAGATTGCGGAGCTGATCATATGCCCCATCTACGCTAATCTTCCAAGCGATATGCAGGCGAAGATATTTGAACCTACTCCTGAAGGTGCTAGGAAGGTGGTCTTGGCTACGAACATCGCTGAAACGTCCATCACGATTGACGGAGTGGTCTTTGTAATTGACCCTGGTTTCGTCAAGCAAAATTCGTACAATCCAAGAACTGGAATGTCGTCTCTGGTTGTCGTTCCTGTAAGTTTATTTTCATTGATTCTGTCTCTTCTTTGCTAATACGATATCAGTGTTCTCGTGCTTCTGCTAATCAACGAGCAGGAAGAGCCGGTCGTGTCAGGCCCGGAAAGTCATTCCGACTTTACACAAAATGGGCATTTTCAAATGAGTTGGAAGCTAACACTGTACCTGAAATACAACGTACAAATCTTGGCATGGTTGTTTTGCTTCTCAAGTCGCTAGGTATCAACGATTTGATTGGGTTTGAATTTTTGGACCCACCTCCGGGGGAGACCCTGATGAGAGCATTGGAATTGCTCTATGCCTTGGGAGCCTTGAATGACAGAGGAGAGCTCACAAAGCTGGGCCGGCGGATGGCAGAATTTCCTGTTGATCCTATGTTGTCCAAGGCGATCATTTCGAGTGAAAAGTATGAGTGCACTGATGAGGTTTGTCCGCTTATACGTCATTCGATACGTAGCGCAGTCTAACAGCTGTCATAGGTTCTGACCATTATCGCCATGCTCTCGGAGTCGGGATCACTTTTCTACAGACCCAAGGACAAGAAACTTCACGCAGACCAAGCACGACAAAATTTTGTTCGTCCTGGCGGAGATCATTTTACCCTTCTGAACGTTTGGGAGCAATGGGCCGAAACGAATTATTCGCAGCAGTTTTGCTACGAGCAGTTCCTCCAATTCAAGAGTCTTAGTCGGGCACGCGACATCCGAGACCAGCTAGCAGGGTTGTGTGAGCGGGTGGAGATTGTGATAAAGTCGAATCCCAACTCGAATGATATCACCCCAGTCCAGAAAGCCATAACGGCTGGCTACTTCTATAATACCGTAAGTGCGATGTGCTTGGTTGTTTGGCGCTTCTTTAACGTGCCTTTCAGGCCCAACTACAAAAGAGCGGTGATTCGTACCGCACACTGAAGACGAATCATACAGTTTATATTCATCCGTCTTCGAGCTTATTTCAATTCCAGCCGCCTGTCAAGACAGTGCTGTACTATGAGCTTGTTATGACGTCCAAGTCGTACATGAGGCAAGTCATGGAAATTAAACCTGCCTGGCTCATGGAAGGTATATTTTATGTTATCTATGTGTGATATAACTGCTGACGTGTTTTGAATGTAGTGGCGCCGCATTATTTCAAGCCTGCAGACCTGGAACAGTTGGCTTCGGGTGACAAGAAAATGCCGAAGAATGAGGCTGCATCTCTTAGCTCTGCTAAATCTTGATGAATTTATATGTATTGGAGTCGATGTATATCATGTATTGTATTTCAGTAGGGACGATGAGGAAGTTGCATTTGACAAGAGCACGGCAGTGATTCATGCGTGGTAACGTAGTAGACATTTCTTGCTGTATGATATTCAGCTCTTATTTTTGTAGTTTGACTCGAGAGTCGCATCCATATATAGCTCTCTAATTTCCTGGTTTGGTGTGTATACGTGTTTATCACTACGCTTTCTTCCATGAACTATAGCTCGCATTCACCACCTCCCCTCCGGCACCCAGTGCCCACCCATCCTGCATATATACCAGAGCCCCCATTGACGCCAGGATCTCCTCAAGGCTACCAGCGATTTTCATCGTCGCCTCAGCCTCAGCCTCAGCAACAATACACGCATGTGCCAGCATATTCCTGTCATTTCCAGCCACCACCACCACCGAATCCCAACGTCGGTTCCAACTTTGTGCAGCCTGATTTTGTGGCATGGGGTATGAATGATGCCACAACGCAGCTGGGGTTACAGCTGGGTAACAGTGCCGTTCAAGCGGGCCAGGAGTATGTCCAGCGGAATGTGCGTTACCTCCCACCGTACCAGGGCTTCAGCTGAATGGTTTCTCAGTTCGGTGGCTTCTTCCCGTTGGCGAGCCTCAAGCACCAGTTCAACGTGTCCAATTCCTATGTCATGCGCAAACTAAAACTCGTCATTTTCCCTTGGGACCATCGTCCGTGGTCGCGTAGGATTCGACGCTCAGAACAGGGTGTGACTGAATGGCAGCCCCCTCGAGAGGATGTGAATAGTCCTGACTTGTACATTCCGCGTGCGTCTTTGCCTTTTCTCCACTTTTAGCTTACTTACATTCTTGTAGTAATGGCGCTCGTGACTTACATGCTCATTGCTGCCTTCCATTCCGGCATACAAGACCGTTTCCACCCAAAGGTCCTCGGCGAACTCGCTTCAGGCGCATTCCTCGTGGTGCTTGTCGACTTTGGTTTCGTATACCTAGGATGTTACTTTTTGAATATCCAAGGCTCAAGTCAGGCCCTGGATATCATCGCATACTCAGGATACAAGTTCGTGGGGTGGGTGACTTCTTTTTCTATCTTCTTTGACTGTTAAAAGTGACTTCAGCGTGATACTTACCATTGTCTTCGGATTCCTGAACATGGGCCGGACCCTCTACACGATCGTCTTTCTCTACTTCTTTTTTGCGAATGCCTTCTTCCTAGTGCGTCCCTCGCTTTTACGGAGTCTAATATACCTTAATCTGAGGGTACAGTTACGTTCTCTGCGGTCTGTGGTGCTTCCAGATCCGTCAATAACAAACAACGCGAATAGCACCGCAACGGTCAGTGCGGCGTCTCGAAGACGCCGCATCATATTTTTATTCCTAGAGGCCATCTGTCAAATACTGTATATGGGTATTCTTGTGCGGGTGTAGGCTTGACGACATCGCTCGTGGATCAATAAAAGGCTAGTTCCAGCTAATAGGCCAAGATTCCCTAAGAGAGGAATACATTCGTTTGAAGATAAAGGTAATTTAACTCTTAACATCCTCTACGCTTCGTTTCTCGTCGCTCCTTGTAACACTCGTTGCGCCATCTTTATGACTCGCCACAGCTGTATCCTCCCCATGATCTACTAACGTCATATCGTCCGACAATTTGACATCACGGATAAAGAACATGAACAGGAGATTGGGAACCATCACGGTGAAAGCAACGATAGTCAAAATCCTCTGAACTTGCTTGTAGCTCAATACAATGGCGTCCCGTACGACGTCTCCCCCTTGCATGTACGGACGGACACTCGGACAAGGGATCGGAACGCGCGGCTGGACGCATTCCGCACCGCAGATGGACGTTCACGGCTTCCACGGGAGAATACGTCAATTTATGTGAGCCAGCAGGGAGGTTGCGTGCATCTGTACATCAAAGATTACATGTACCCCATCTCGTACCTCGGTTCCCCGAGCATATTTCATGGCGACTTTGATGGAAGAAAATATCGTTGACGCCTGATCTTTGTAATCCTCGGGCAAATTCTCCACAAGGCACGATGGCAGCATGTTACTCCAAATAGCACCGGAAATCCTATTCGTGGATTCAGCAGTGACAACGCAGAAAAAGGCTGGTTATACTGACGCAGAACCAATAGCACCGCCCAGAGAAGTTAGAGCAAGAATAATCTCAACCACAACTGCAACATCCTGTTGTCTTGCCAGGGATTGTACGGCAACCTGGCCCGCGGGCTTATAAAAGCTTCTCCCAATACCAACGAGAATCTTCGCCACACAGAATTCTACGGCGGTGGTTTCCCGGCCTGGCAGGACGAAGTATATCAACAATCCTTGACCGAGTAGTATGGATGGGATGCCGAGGTAGTAGCACCACTTGTGACGTCGGATGTACTTCAACGCCAATCCACAAAGTGGAGATGCTACCTAATATGCTACACGGTGCGCATTACTATCGCATGTTGTTAGCTGGGATATTAGGCTGTGAAAGAGATTCACTCACTCTATCTGAGAAGCTGTGGTCGCAGAGCGATAAGCGGCAACCTATTGGCTGTATATAAGCGACGTTGAAGTGCGTCATAAGAGGAGTAACCTACCTGGAGAAATGAGGGAAAGAAAGATGTGAAGGTGGCGTCATGGAGGAAGTCCAACATTTCGGTGATGCAAGCAAACACCAAGGTATACTCCCTTGCAAGCCTATATGGAATCAAAGGCTTGGTAACAATCTTTGCGTCGTAGGAAATATACACCGCAAAAATAACCGCTCCGATGACGATCATGACGATGATTCCTGGAGAGGTCTGCAGACTATCTGTGCCCGTCAGAGTTAATGGAATGAGAATCAACGCTAACGATGTTACGAGCAGAATGACACCGACGAAGTCCAACTCGATCCACATAAGCTTCCATATTTTCATCACCGTGGTGGGATTTGAGGGATCGTCATGTAGAGAGCATCGAGAGCCAACTGGTCTTGGTGTGAGTGAGACGATTAGCTCTGCGTTGGCACAAGACGAGGATAAGAAGGAGGGGGTGCAGCGGATACGGGAAGTATGGCCACCCACATCCCGTATCCCCACCGCCAGTATGGACCGGCGAGAACGGCACCGTCAATGATGCTACTAATGTAAATTCTCGGAACCAAAGCGATGGTTTCAGGAACAGTGGTCTATAGTCCACGATTGAGGAGGGTGGTCGTATCGGCGATGAATATGCTAAGTAGTGAAGCGAAGCCCACATCTCCCATGGTAAAAAAGACTCCAGCGGCCTATGTGATTTCAGTTGACCTGTCGAGGATTTTGCGTGAAAATATAAACATACCACCCACGTCTGGACGTTGAGGCTTGCGGCCTTCATAATCTCGCCGAGGGCCATCAGCCAAATATTCAGAACAAGGTCTTCGGTATGCCCAAAGACATCGGATAACTTGGCAATGATGGGGTACGCCACGATTGTAGTGATATTCTCAAGGACATCAGAGGTTGTGAGTAGAGAGTGTTTCGAAAAGTCACTCGTAGCATAGGCCGTGTAGACCTTTGTCGTATACTGTTCTAATGTCTGTCTAAACGTTGTGAATGCCAAGCTGATAGAAAAATATCAGCGCAAATAGCAATGATTGGAAAATTGAATGAACGTACGCAACAAATGCGGCTGCCAATGTCTTCTTGGTCCATGCAGCACGTAAGATATCTGCACTTACTACACCAGGTTGTTTCGATAGATCCTCAGACCCGGAAGAACTTGAATGTCCACGAACTGGAAGCCGCATTTTCACAGCAGCTGATTTGGAGGGACGTAGGAAAGATACTTGTATCAAAATTATAAGACTTATCCTTCGGATATTTTCATTTTCCTTCGGAGCATTCCAGAGCAAGGAGGATGCTCCGTAGACGCGATGTGGGCGTGCACAAAAGTCGTTATCAGCAGTCAATCAGATAAGATAATCCATTATCTTGGTACTATCAATTCGAATTTTCTCGGTTACTTCGCGAAAATTGTTCCTGTGGGATCCGAGAACGATGACTACTATGGACGAGAACAAGTTGAGCTGTCCGCCAAATGTCAGACCTTCCCCGCTAGCCAAGAGGCCAAGAGAAAGGGAAGAAAGAAAGGGAAAACGATAGAGGACAGGAGGACAGGCACAGCTGACATCAAGTTGGACGTTATCGATGCCACCTCTGCTCTATCGTCAAAAATTTGTGGACATTGTCTGCAGCATGACTGGAAAATCATATCGTATTTTCGTGGCTTGGCCTGAGAACGTGGTTCCAACTGACCTGTGGCAGACAAAGATGGTTTATCTTCTGGATGCCAATGCGTACTTTCGGATGGCAGTGGAGACAGTGATGCACAGTCGGCTCTACGGCATTATCATAGGCGTTGGATATCCTGAACCAGGTCCTCTCAGTCCGCGTCGTAACGAAGATCTTACACCGCCCTCTTCGTCTTACACGCCACCCATACCGCTACCCGAGACCTTGCATGGGGGGTACAGCGCGTTTCCTGGCGTTCATACAGACACAAGCTGCATCTGCCGTCGATGATCTGTTGCAGAAGCAATGCCCACATCATATAAGCAAACTTCCAAGAGGTTTTGTGGGCCATTCCTACGGTGGACTGCTTTATTCGACACCTTCTGCCCGATCAGTCCATCGATATGGTGGAATGACCGGCATCATGCAAGAAGTAGAAGAGTGTTGTGCGAGGGAGATTGAGCCTCTGTACAAGCTGAGAATGCTTTTCTCATATGGGGAGTACGAACAATCACCTCCACATGTCACTGACCAACATGTGGATGATCGCAATCAGAGGCATGCGCGTCGACGGGCAATGAAGGAAAATGTGATGGAGGTGTACAAGCGGTTCCAGGAGAAGGACGGATTGTTTTCCTAGGCGTGTATCCACGAGTCTGGGGGAGAGACACACGGAACTGTAGCAGGAGCCGGATTGGTGAGAGCGCTGCATTTCGTCCTGGATCCGGAAAATATAAACTTCGGGTGATGGGTTTGTCAGTCCTTACCGCATCGCCCCTAGGAGCAGGTTGATATCTGGTAGTAATTGTATAACGTTGGACTCGTCGAGGTTATCAGGGAGGACCTACACAACCGTAAAGCCGGCTCCTGGCATCATTGCTGGTCCTCGTTCATGACCAGTCCGCACGAGGCCGAGTATTGTCATCCATTAGACCAGGATGCGAATCGGATCAGTGTGAGATCCATCTTCCAAAGTCAGAAATGGTTTATTACCAGCACCCGGCCTCATTGAGACCTTCAGGAACGGTCGGGCCCGTAACGCAGCTAGGGCTAAGTGGTTGGAACCTTCGCGACCATGTGATCAGCGCGTGTCTACAACTAGAAAACTATCCTCCCCCATGGTCGGCTGAAAGTCGCCTGCATTTGATAGAATCGATTCGAAAAAGTACAGTACGTCTGTGTAGACCGCGTTCATCCCCCGCATCCGAGTCCATGTCCTTCTCCGGGATCGACCAATGTATTTCGCCCTATCTGCGAATCCTGAAGTCGAAGGCACTGGTTATTGACTGAATTGCTAAAATAGCGTCATGCAAGTTGGAACCATCCCTGGCGTCAAAAACAAGCTATGCCGCTCTCAACGGCTCGCATTGTCACCCGTATTTCGGGGTTCGGTCATATGCAACTCCACGTCTCGATGTGATGAGGTACCACCGGGTACCTAACCGCCCTCATCGTCCAAATCATCTCAACTCGGAAGATAGCACAAGGTTATGATGATCAGCATATCATACACTCGGTGATGTCTTCCACCCGAGAATTTACCGATGTGGTGCGGGGCAGCGTAGGCGGGATAGATGAAGTGGGTTGAAACAGGTTCCGCAGACAGACTATATGCGTGTCATGATGTGGATATTTTTTCAGGATAGCAATCAGATGTATCATGTTACGATTCCAGACGAAGATTGAGTATTCGAGGTCACCCACAAAGCGTCATCAGATGGCGATGGTGGACACGGAGCGGAGTGGGGCTCGGGCATGTCAAGGGAGAAGGTTCTGTGGCCAGGTTAAATAAATATCAGTCGACATACGTGAAAAGCATGACACATACTCGGAAACAGAGCATTACGCTGTCACCTAAAGATGAGCTGAGTATTTTTTTATTCGGTAGTTAGAAGGATAACCGACCTATGAAACCTCCTCTAAGTACCCTTGAACGATGAGGTGTTCGATGTCTGCCCTCCGGACCATAAATCGTTGATCCTTTTGGAAATCGATGCTGCCTTGCTCTGTCTGGATAACCCCGCAGTCCCTCACGACGTGCACAAGGACTAAAAGGTCCTTGGGCGGATTTGTGATTCCGGCCATGATGTCGAGCTCGTATGAAAATTCTCCTCGAAACTCCATGACGGTGCTGTTATACTGACGTAAATAGTCGACTTCATGAGGAGAAAGTTTGCCCCGGATATCGGAGTTGGATAGAATGTGAGGGAGTGCCCCGCCCACTGCCCAGTACATGTCTTTAAGGTGGTCGAGACGATGGGTGTGATATGCCAATAGACAGCGCTTGTTACGACTGATTGCAGTCTGATAGATAAGCAGAGCAGGGGGCAAATTGTCGGGATCGGCCTCGATAGCGAGTGTTTGGGCAGCCTTTTCGAGGTCGCGCTGTTCGCGTATGATAGAGCGAACGAGGGAATCGTTGTACTTGAGCAAGTTGTCGGTCTGCGTCGAGCGACGTGACTCTGTGACGAGCTGGGTGGCGAGGTCGCCAAATTGGCGCGTGTCGTTCATGGTGGTAGAAGTGAAAGAATATACGGTCACGTTATACTCTCTCCATTTTGCACTACCACCACCATGACATTGACTCTCCGGTACATCGGCAACTTTCGGTGTCTACCACTCTCAAGACGATGCCTGTCCACTGTCGAAGCTGGCATCGAGCGACCTGATCAGTATTGTGCCGACTTGGTCCGCAAAAAGGACTACGAATCTTTTCTTGTGTCGCCTTTCTACCCGACAGAACTGCGGCCCGCCTATTTTGCCCTTAAAGCCTTTTCTGTGGGTGTACATAGGTTCCCAGATAATATACGCTTAGTTCTGGTAGGTGGAGTTGGCAACGGTGCAGGACAACGTCTCGAATCCCATGATTGGCCAAATGCGAATGCAGTTTTGGCGGGATGCTATCAAAAGTTTCTCTGATGTGCGTCTCTTGGCTCTGTTTCCGAGGCTGGAACTTTGGTTGAGGTCACCGTTGCAGGGCAGTCCTCCCCGGCATCCAATTGCTCTGGCCTTGTATGATGCTTGCCAAAGGGCGCACCTACCTGCATACCACCTCAAACGTATAATTGACGCGCGTGTAAGGCCTCTGTACTTTGTGCTGATTATACTCACTCTGAGTCAGTTCCCATTCCAAGGAAGCTGAGCTGTATACTTCGGTCCACCTAACAACCGATTCTCTGACGGCCCATGCGGAGGCGACCTCTTCCACACTGTTGTATCTTCTGCTTTCGCTATTTTCGGCCTCCTCCTCATCTACTCTGTCACATGCCGCGTCTCACCTGGGCATCTCCCAAACCCTCGCCACGCTCTTACGAGCACTCCCCTTCCATGCCGCAAACAGTAGGATGATCATACCAGCAGAGATCACTGCAAAGCACGGGGTCGTACAGGAGGATGTGTTTCGCAAGGGTGGCGATGCACGGGGTATCGAGGATGCGGTGTTTGAGCTGGCTACTTTAGCCAATGACCATCTCCAGACTGCCCGAGGCGTGTTCAAGGACAACGAATTTGAAGGTAAAGTCCCCCGGGCGGTGATGCCGGTCTTTATGGCAGGAGTATGCTCACTTTAAATTTTTCTTCGATCTAAGCGGAATGCTTATTTTTTGCACAGACACCTGTCGCGAACATCCTCGGTCGGCTCGAGATGGCAAACTTTAACGCTTTTGAACCAAGACTGCAAGTGAAAGACTGGAAACTACCATGGAGAGTATGGAAAAGCTACTTTGTCCGAATGTTTTGAATAGATTCAACTCTGAGAATATCGCGAGAAAGGAAAAATGAAGGACATTGAATGCGATTGAAGAAGATGTATTTGAATTCAATGTTTCTTTCAATCAGGAAACGCCAGTTCCTTCTATATGTCATGGCCGGTCCGGGGGTAGGTCACCCAGATTTGGCATCTGTAACAGTACTACCGTCGGATCGGAGTTGCTGCACCAATTTGCTCTCTTGACTTTTACCACGACTCTATTCCTTCCTTGTCATCATCTTCAGCAGCGAGCTCAGCGTTTCTCTTCCCCTCATTCCTTTAAAGACGCCTGAGCCGACGACTTTAAGCTCTTTCTCTCGATATGGAACGTCTCTGTGGTCAGTGCGACAGACCGCCTCCATGCTACAACCCGTGTCTCATGATGTTTATGCTTTTTCTGGCAGACGATGTCCTTCAGCTAATATTCTTCGAGCTCACTGACCCAGGCTCTCTTACCATGGTCTCCAAACGTTTCTACCAGTTCTCTCAAGTCCCTTACGTCCGGGCCCATTACTTCCTTACCCGCTATGGCCCAACCCAGGCCATGTTTCAAGCCCTCGGTCGAGGGAAAATTCTCACAGAGAGTGTTCTTGACGTGCGTTTGATCCTCTTCCGTCGGTTTTCAGGCAACTGATGCCTTCATCATTATACCTGTGATTACCTACGTTAGATTTTGATGACCAGCGGTGCACACCTCTCGCGATATCTAATACAGGTTGCCTTCCATCACTACTTCCATACTCGGTCGCACTTCATCAAAACACCCTGGGTGCGGACCGTCCCTCTCTCGGTATTCACGTATTTTCTGAAGCTGGCGGCGGATACGTACGGTGATATACCTCGAGGCAAGGTACGGCGCTCCCCATTTGCAGTCCTATCATTGGACTTTGATCTTCTTGGCAGTCGGAAGACGATGGTACCATATTCACATGGTTTCTCCAAGAAAGTCGGTTCCCACCGCAAGCACGACGAGTTAATTGGGAGACTGTACGGGATATTCTCGACAAGTACAATGTATGTGTCCCCCATCCTCATTCCCTAGGCTCTACTGACTCGTTTCAAGTTCATCCCCTTCTCTCACAAGGTAACCATCATGGCTCGATAATCGCTCATTCTTTCTCACCGATAATAGGACCCTCTGATGGCCCAGTTTCCGTTGGCACTGGCATTAGAGCCACGCTTGCTCCCCTATGCGGTATCTAATGGTTTCTTCATGGACAGCAAGGTTTGATATATTGTCCCGTCCCTTGATGGTGTAGTAACAAGTTTGCAGTACCGAAATTTCATTTTCCGAAAGATGTTCGAAAAAGTGTCGGGGAGGAGCGTTGATGATGTTGTAAATAACGTCAAAGAGCTTTGCAGGCTTGATCTCACGTATGTTCACGCGTCCTGACATTTTTTATGCTTTATCCAATGATTTATATAGGATGTATATGAGCCGCACAGTAGCCGCAGAGGTATGTATGGAGGCGAAGTACAATGCTCATGGCTACGCGGCTTTGAAGCAGCTAAACAAATCAGGGAACTTACTCTTTGATCTTTCGTGCGTCCGTGTCTATGAATTACTTGCAAGCATTGACTTCTTCAAGGACTCTTGTCGAGGACCTTTTGAAAGTATGACACAGCCTTGTGATTTATATTGTCCACTTAATGTCTTTTTAGCTCTTTCTGAAAACCTCGTCAATAACATTGCCGCAGACTCAAGAGGCTCTTCAACATCTCTACGCCGATTTCCCTTCTTCTGATCCTGTTGTTCGGCTGGTCATGCTTATGACGGTCTTCACTCCTGGAGACTCCCGGGTGAATACCGCCACCATCCAAGAACGCCTTGACACTCTGAAGATTGGTGTGTTGACCAAGACGGACCTGCACAATCTCCTAATAAACCCCTACACGGAAAAGTATCAAGGACTGATAGAGTACATGGGCAAGGAAATGATTTCAGAGGTGACCGGGCAGAAAGGAATGACCGCCGCAGAGGTAAAAGACATTGTCCATGAAGTTACCGGTCGATGTATGGAGATTGAAAGCAAGGTGCGCCGACTTTAGAATCTAGATTTTGGCAGCATTTTGTGATGCACGTACCTGACACCAGGGCAAGATGTTGAAGAAGCTCTATGAGGAATTTTCTTGTGTCCGTGGCGCCATCATAAAGTCGGCTCTGGGTACTCACCAACTGCACTTGGCCGATCTGCCTGTCGGCTGTTCGCGCTACCACGCTAGACTCTGCCGGTCTTACTTCAGGACTAATGACGACAATGAATACTTCTGGAACGGTCGTCCGAATCGCAAGGTTATTCCACGCGAAACTCATGGCAAGGGATGCTCTTCTTCTGAGTTGGCATCAGCTAGTTCCGCGGAAGAGGTTGACCGTGAAATGGTCTCTCCGCGTCAGGTTCTTGTGCGTCTTGCACGTCCTTACATGTATTGCATGAATAAGTTTAACTGATACGTCCCCAGGGTCAAATTGGGCAAGAACCTTTGTCGGCTATGATCCGACAAGATGAGTTGACCCCAGCAAGGTCGCGCCGAAGAATGATCTTTGACGCGATACCTGTCACCCCTCCTACATATATCCCTCATGGTAGGTCTGAAAACTGCTCAAGTACCTAAGATACTCATCAATTTTCTCCAGACCAAATGCATGTTGCTAAATGGATTAAAGCTGAATTCGGTCCCAGAAGCAGCGTAACGGCCGTTTTTATGACTCACGCCATTATTAACGAAAATTCAGTGGTATGTGTAATACCTCTTCCTCTTTAGCGTTGCTAACACCTTTGTAGATTCTTAACGACTACCTACTTGTTGCCGGACGTGCTCAACGGGTACCGATAACGCTCAAACACTTCCAAATACTCGCCCGCCTACAAAGAGCACCCGTGAGTTGACTTCATCAACTCGGTATCGTAACTCTTCTGATCAATTGACACCAGTGTAATCAACTATACCGTGAAATAGAGTCGGGTGCAGAGTTCTTCTTGAACGAGGACGAATACATACCCAAGTCCGACCATGCACGGAAGCTTTACACTAAGGTTGAAGTGAAAAAGGAGTCTTCGCCGGCCAATATCCCTGTCAGTTCAGTGACACAAGAACATGACGCGACCTCTGGGTCTCCTCGTGGGAGGAAAAGACCCCGTAGGAGTACGGCGATCACAGTTCGATCTTACTTTGTTCCCGGCTCAGACGACGAGGCCATTGCTGTTGAAGATGACGAAGACTACGATATGAAAATGAAGCAAGCGGAGGAGAACCTGCGCCTGTGGGTGAAGCATTTGGCCGAGCTGTTGAAGACGGAACAAGCCAAGGTCTGTATTAGCTGAAATTTGCGTGGAGATAGCTTATGGAGCCTCACAGCATCAAGAGCAGAAGAAGAAGCTCATGAAGGAGGCCGGACCCGGGGCAAGGGTCCGTGTGTATAAGGTCTGTTGTTGCCTCGAGCCACTATCATTGATACTGATTTGTCGTGCCAGAATGAGTTTTTCAGATCTCTGTCGACACATCTACGTCTGTTACGCAAGATTGACGAAGACAAGCGCAAAGGACTTGATTATATGACGGATCACGGTCCTAGTGACGTGGATGACGAGGATTATTATCGCCAGACTTCAAGGTCTAAGAGACGCAAAACCTCAAAGTAACGATTTTTCTAGTTCCTTGTATCATTGCATTGCATTAACCATTCATGATACTTATATATCCACTCATAATATTATATATCCACTCCTCATCATGCTCATAGGGCCTCTTCATCAATATCACACTTTTATCTTACTGTAATATTCGTATTTAATTATTTACATGCACCGTAGTCATAAGACGGATCGGTAATTGATATCACGGTCTCCCTGTTTGGGTCTGTCCTCCTCACGGAGATCAATCTCTTTGTGCAGATCCTTGTTTTTGACGCTGAACGCTCGTTTTCTATTCTCCTTGGACATCTACAGCCACAGGTATGCTGTTGCTGCAATGGCGAAAAGGAGGTAACAAATAGAATTGATATGAGGCTTGCGGTAGTTGTGTGATGCGAAGTCTGGCCGGTAAATAAACGCTAAAACACTCATCAATGGACGCCAGAATAAATATACACATCGAGATCATCGGCTCACCCTGCTACCGCGCCCAGGTCGCCGATGGTTATTTGCATGGCCACTGTTATGGCGCGTTTCGTTTGGCCTGAAACGTTCTCCCCAGGCTAGCTGGAAAAAAAGATCCATCAAGTTCACTTGTTTTGCGATCTTGCCTCAGAAAGAGTGCGTTGCCTGTATATACTCCGGCTGCTGCAAAATGCACGCCGGTGTATTGACCGCCAGTTGAATTTGGAGCGTGAGGCGTGTCACTTGAATACAGTCAAGTGATAGCGACTTAGGAGTTTTTGCGGTGAGTAAAATGACGCAGCCTGTACACATGTGCAAGTGTGTGATGACCGGAGTACATCCAGAATGATGTTATCACATCAGTATCATGTCCTGATGAAAAAAAAAAGATTTGCGCACCAATGATGGCCACAATCGCTGATGCGATGATGAACGGTGCTCGGAGATTGTATCTGGAGGACAATCATATAGTTATCCAGATGGACATACTCGCAGGGGTGTTCGGTGGTACTGTCATGCTGTAGTAATATCTGATATCAGAAACATCGAGAAAATCTTCCAATGCCAGCTCGCGAAACCGAGACTAATAATGATGGTTGGCTATCATCAATGCAGTAACTTGGCAAGACATCTATGCCATCATGGACTTGGCATGAAGAGGCTGAGGGTGTGGTGTATAGGACCATGGAACAAGATTACATAACCCCAAACAAGGTGATCACGGATGACTTGTTTTGAACGTAAAACCACTTGAAACGTTCCCACCTGAATCGGCTTTATCGTGGGAAGAACCTGCCTTTCTGAAGCGTCTCGTAAGAACACAGGTTGGCCTTGTATGACATCCATGGAGGCCTTATTTTTCAACGTACAGCGTCCATTTTCTGTATTTTGTTTTCCAAAAGCTCAACTTACACAGCTCTATTGCAGGTCGACAGTGGTTTCCTTGAAGGCACAGTCCGGGGGTACAGGGCCGGCATCCTCACCCAAAGCCATTACGCCAACCTGACTCAATGTGAGACGTTGGAAGGTAAGCTGCGCTGCTGTCTGGATATTTCGATATTCATGGTTCTCCAAGACTTCCGAACGCAGCTGGCCGCGACCGACTACGGCAACTTTCTGGCTAATGAGCCCCTACCGATTTCCACCTCGACCATCACCGACAAGGCAACTCAGATTCTTGTGGACCAGTTCAATTACCTCAGAACAAATGCTGTAGAGCCTCTGAGTAAATTTCTGGACTACATCACGTTAGTGCGCTGTCCTCTTCGTGCTTCGCGCGTTCTCATAGACGTCAGGTATGCGTACATGATCGACAATGTTGTACTTCTCATCACTGGAACGTTGCACGAACGGGACACACACGAGCTTTTGGAGCGTTGTCATCCCTTGGGGGTGTTTGATACAATGCCCGCTCTCTGTGTGGCGACAAATGTGGAGGAACTTTACCAGAGTGTCCTAGTTGAAACTCCCCTCGGTGAGCTCTTACAACTTTCTCAGCGAAACAGCACTTCATAGTCAAAATAGCGCCGTATTTCCGTGACTGTTTATCTGCCTCTGACCTCGATGACCTCAATATCGAAATCATCCGTAACACGGTCTATAAGGCCTACCTCGAGGACTTCTACACCTTTTGTTCAACCCTCGGCTCACCCACATCCGACGTCATGCAACGCATTCTATCTTTTGAAGCAGATCGCCGAACGGTCAATATCACCATCAACTCTTTCAACACGGAACTCAGCAAGGAGCAGCGCGCCAAGCTCTTCCCTGCGATTGGCCGACTCTTCCCAGAAGGCAATAACCAGCTTGCGAAAGCAGATGACATTGACCAGGTTCGACAGGTCTGCGAAAGCGTGTCGGAGTACCGGTCGTTCTTCGCTGAATCCTCACATTTGGACGGCAACGGCGATGACTTGAGTGCAGTGTCACAGTTGGAGGATCGCTTCTTCAACACCGAAGTGCATCTCAACAAGCTTGCGTTCCTTCAACAGTTCCAGTATGGAATCTTCTATGCCTATATGAAATTGAAGGAGCAGGAGATTCGGAATCTGACATGGATAGCGGAGTGCATAGCACAAGATGCAAGGGATAGGATGCAGGACTTTATACCCATCTTCTGATAGGATTTCGTCTGCTATCAAATAATACTGAACTTTCATTACTTGCGATAGCTAAGTCTAGGTAGCTAGCCAGAATGAACCGGAAAGCAAATGAGAAACTCGGAGTGCTATAAATACAAAAACTGATACAGATGTGATACAAACCAATGATACAACAAGTAGATGAAAAGGAAAGAGTTTTATATGTTAGAACAACCAACATCTGGATTGTCAAGGTAGCGCCTTCTGGTCTCGCATTTGGTACGCTTCGATAATGGGCTGATGCTTCGCGTCTGGACAGACCGGGAGATCAAATCAGAACACACGGCCACCTTCGACATGACAGTAAGATCCTTACCAAGGTGAGGATTGTAATTCCTGCCGATGACGACAGCAGCTGCCCGAGTACGGCGTCGTTGATATGTTCGCTTCTTGAAGATGTACAAGAAGAGAGCAAAGATCGTGACAAAAACGACACCTCCGACGACACTTCCGGCAATAGCACCCACGTTTGTCGTCTTTGATGAAGAAGTGGTGGATACCGGTGAGTCAGAAAGAGACGGCATGGAATCAATGCTCTCAAACGACGCATTATAAGTGATGAAATCAATTCCAATTTGCCGCAAATTCAGTACGAACGTAACGTTCACAACGAGGGTATGCAAACCATCAGGCACATTGACACTGAACAGCTGCGCCATCGGGATAGGTTGATTGGTGCCATTAGCCGAAGACACCGATGTAGTCGCTTTCTCCGCGTCCACGCTGTACGAAATCACGATACTACCGTCGGTGTCGGTCGTATTGCTGATGATGCCGTACACCGCAACGGATGATCCTGTTCCGATAAAACTGAGGTTAGACACACGAGACGCAGAGAAAAGCTATGTACCATAGAAACGAAACGATAATGAGTCCCCAGCAGTGTTACTCCAGTGAGCGGTGCTCTGATATGTGCCAGTAGAATAGTCGAACTTGGTGGGATAGAAGGCTACATTGGACCAATTGCCAGAGAATGTTATGTCAGGGTCATAATCATCGACGATGACAGTGCGCCCTTTCATCTGCGTCGATGAACCTGCTTGGACGGTCAAATAGTCAAAAGCAGGGTGTAGCTCTTCGTGGCCGATGGCATAAATAACAGTGTGTTCCCCATCGTGCAGGAGGCCGGAGGTGTATATGCCATTGCCATACTCAATGAGTGCACCGGCAGAGTCCATGTTCACCGTATAATTCTGCCCATACTCCGTGTTGGGGGAGAATATGTACACCTTGGTACCTGCACACAAGATCGGGTGAGATAACGCCTGGCAACATGAAGGACATAGCCACCATTAAACTTGTACTGGAACCAACCATCTGCACAGTTCGTGCTGGCTATTGATGTCCAGGTATCGTGGAAGTACGAATTAGTGACCCTCTGATGCGTCGATGCACACAGGTACCCGATAGCGCTGTCACTATCGTCCACGATATAGGTGACATTGCTGGATACAGACATGATTGACTCGGTGGGAACTATCCTGTAGATAACCTACCACCAAATATTCTGGTGACATCATGTCCCGTGCTCCCAGGTGGTACACTCGCAAGGTTCGCTGCTTAAGGCTCACTCTCACCATGTCTGCGAAGATAATAAATCTTGAATCTCGAGAACCGAGAGTTGCCGAGGTATCACCAGATAAGTGAGATCCCAACTGGTAGGGTGTCTTCTAACCGATGGAGAGGTGTTTACTCCATGACGAACAGTCGCCACAAAGTCGAACATCCTGGATGAAAAAATAGAAGGGGCATTCAGGTCGAGAAGGTAGGCGCCAGAATTCGAAATACAGCAGTCCGACCTTCGCAGACAAGCCCCGATCACCATACTAGTACATATACATTGATTGGCAGACCGAAAGCTACTAATACATGTTCTATGACCAAGAAACGACGTTCAGTATCAAGATTTCCAACGTTCCCGACGTTTCGGGAAACTTATATACTGAGAATTTTTCTACTCAGCGCTTGCGCTGGCAACAAAAGCGTTAAAGTTATATGTCTGTGGGCTGCCTTGGAAGGTAAAGCTGTCGGCGCTCAGCTCAACCACAGTCTGGTTGTCTCTGACAATTGACCCTTTCATGGTATCACCGGCGCTGATAGGAACAGAGAGCTTGCTTAGACCGGCAGGAACATCAAATGTTTGTGACGAAGAATCTGAAGTGCTCAGCGTCACAGATGACGGAGCAGTGGTGAGGACGACAGCCCACACATAATCTTGGAACTAAAGATAACATGAGTACCTGAGGAGATAGAAATGCGCAAGATGCGCACCAGTTGGTAATTGGTGGGCTGGGGTACAGAATCAGGTGCCTCTGCAGCAGCTGGATGAGGTCGCGACCACATGTAGATCTGGTCCTTCTCGATCGTCGGGTAAGTTCCAGTCTTGAAGGCGGAGGCATAATATGCAGTCAACCCCAACCATGCTGTAAGGTATTCAATATTGCAAGTTGTAACGGGTTACACTCAAACATACCTGTGTGGTTCATACCGTCCGTCCACGCTTCACTGTTAGGTTGAGCACCCTTAATGGGCCCAATGTAATGAGATTCGCCGTAATCGTTCCAAGTGTTTATCTCTGCGATGCTGATAGAATCCCTAGATTCGATCAAGGACTCCCAGCGCCGGGAGTATAGGTGATCATCAGATAGGTAGACGAACTAGATAAAAAGTAAGGAAATTGAACGGACACAAACATTTACAGCACTGACATTTTTGTTGTAACTATCGGGACCATAGTGTGTGAAGAACCAAGGAGAGACAGCAGCTATGTATGCAAGCTCTGAACTGGACTCATCTCGAGAGGATAGTCCCTCTGAAAGGGCTGCCAATCCTTCAAGATGTTGTTGATCTGTTTCCGTCGAGCCAATGAACTGACTGAACACCGATTCGATGGTGGATGTCGCCGAAACCACAGTAGCTACAATCAGGGAGGCGTTGCCTGTACTCTCGCTGGCAGTAGAACTTGTATTCGCCAAGATCGCATCAGCAACAGACGTCGTCAAATCAACAGGCCAGCCAGAATTCCACTATAAGAGTACAGGTGAGTAATGGGTAGCGGGTATATGAAAATTTGGAGGTTAACTGACATTATAATCTCCGTCCATGACATCTTTGTAATCCGAGAAGGTCGATGGGTCCACGAAGAAGGACGGAACAAAAAAGATCTGGCCTTGAAGGTCGGAATGTTGAACAAACTGAGACTTCCAACCCTCTGCAACGCTGCTCTGGCCGAACGTGCAAGTTTCTCCGGAGAATGTGGAGACTAATGCACGGGAATCATACATGAGCTGATTACTATGCGTAAGATACGTCTGAACCCATGATCGTATCGACTGGGCATTATCGGCCGTTGCACACGCCAAGGACCTACGGAAAGGGTGAGGAAACGCATCGAGGACAATTATTATGTACATACGTCATGTCAAGAGAAAGGAACAGCTTGAAATCCAAACCTGACTGCTGCGCAGCTTCGTATCTAATTGGTGGAATTAGATTGGAGAAGACGGCGACTTCAGTGAAACACACGTACGCAGCAGCAACTTGATCTTTTTGAAAATCGTCGATGCCAACGTTCAGGGCAAAGCCATCAATTCCAGATGCAGAAGCGAGAGATATGTCTACTGCCCAATCATCGGACGTGTATGGGTACGTGTTGCCAACCATATGATGCGCTACGACAAATTTTCTTGTGGAGTTGTCAGATGAAGAGGCAGTTGCAGTTGAAGACGAGGAAGTGAGTGTTGCAGTATTGACATCTGAAACCGGAGTGGTTGACGAAGCTACTTCCATCGCCGACGAAGAAATAGTCGTAACGGTATTAGATGCTGTTGAAACGAGAACCGTCGACGAGGCAGTTAGAGGTGCAGTCGAAGAACTGAGTGCTGCGCTGTCTGTACTATCAGAAGCTGTCGAAACGGAAAGCGTCGATGAAGCCGCTGAGGATGAAGATGGTCTTATTATACATGACGATGCAGACGCAGCGACGGATACAGACGAGGCGGGCGTCAAGATAGAGCTAGCTACCGACAAGGAAATAGTGGAAGAAGGGGATTGTCGAATTCGAAGTTTTCTGTTTCTGCCTTGGTGGAAGTGCGCCCGTCTGAAAGGAATGGCAAGGGCATTAGCGAACGTGATGAAGATCAGAAGCCGGAGAACGAATGTGAAGAACAGCATCTTTGAAAGAATGTGGGTGACTGGCGCAGCCGAATGTCGAGGAGGAGATGATGGTAGTAAAAAAGAAAGAAGAGAGGGAAATCCGGAGGGAATAAGTAGGAGAACAATACGTACTGAGGTCCGAATAATGGCTTCGCATGGTCCCCGACGCGTCAGTTCCTTTTGACAATGGTTACAATAGTCGACAATTACGCGGCTGACTCAGCAGCGTTGATAGAGCGCGGAGGCAAGCAGACGCAAATATTATAAATCGCGTGTGATGGGTTGTGTAGCGCGCGGACCGGCGCGTTTTTGAATTTCGTCCCACCGGCGCGCATATGTATCGCCAACCGTCAAAGACACTTTTGACAATGACTGGGCCCATTACGCCGTCGCTGTCTCCCCCACAGTCCCCTTCGTTCTTTTCTGCACAATGGCGAACTCCAGGTTCGGTGCCACTGCAAAAGCGCCGCCGTCTGTCTACACCGGGACGGGCTACTTCGTCTTCAGTGCAAGACCAGCCTATCGGTTTTGACCAGGCAAAGGCCGAGTCTGAGAAGCGCCTGCTGGACGCATGGGATCGGCTTGCAGAACGCTACTCTCGGAGAATCGACGAAGACGACATTGTGGACCTCGTCACAGGCGATGTGATCAAAGATAGAGGGGTCCTAAGATCCATGGAACGGTGGGAAGTTGGACGATTCGCCGATGAAGATGGGGAAAACGATGATAGGATGGCTGGAGAGGAAGAGGACGTCCTTGAGGAAGAGAGCACAGACGAGCTGGATTGTCTTGGTGATTCTGTTGAAGAGGCTGATCTTTCACTTCTGGGGCGATCTGTGGTACCTTCCCAAGCTATCGATCCTGATGATCCTGATGATGCAGAGCTTTTAAGGGAATTTTCAGAGGCAGAGAGGCGTCGGAAGGAGACATGCGGCAGCGAGGAAGAGGATGTGCATACGACTGACGAAGCAGACCACCGTACGGACGGTGATGATGAGACGGAAGGCGAAATACGGGTTCTGGAGAGCGTGCCACATATACCGAATCAAGATCACGCCTCGGACTCTGACGATGATTTCTGTCCATGGGGCGAAGATGTCGTTTTGCAAGTAGAAATGACAGAAATCAAGGATGTCGAGCCCGATGTCGTCCCTGTACTTCCATCTTCTACCCCTACTGCCCCACCTTCTCCAAGTAAACCCTATAAGGCTTTGCGCAAATCTATGTCTCCTGCAAAACCAACCAAAAAACTGCCTCCTCCTCCTCAGCTTCAAACACCTCCTCGATCGTCTTCGTCTGTTCCACCTGCTGAGGTCGAGGACGTTAAAATCCCATCTCCGTCCCATTCATTTACACCGGCGCTTCCTGAGCCCAAACGGCCCGTTTCGCGTCCAAGAACGCGTTCGAGTGGACCCGTACCTAGATCACTCAAATCCTGGACCCCTTTCCGCGTCCAAGACTCCGAGACGCCACCTCCTCGTTTAGACTTATCTAAGATGAGTGGAGGAAGCAAGCGCCCTTCCGCGATAAAGGCATCGAAGAAGGCAAAGTTACAGGCGGGGGTCGCAGAAATTCACCAACTGCAACCTGCAGTGCCGAAGAGACCTCTTAAAGCAGAGGTTGTCATTGTCAAGCGGTCACGGTCACAATCTCGGGCGAGGGAAGTTCAAGTAGAGAGAGAGAAAAGGACAGAAAGGGAGAAACAAATACCCCAAGGAAAGGGGAAATCAGTGTCAACTCCAGAGAACGTCGAGGAAAAGAAGGCGCCTCAACGAAGCAAGGTTCATAATTTGGACCTCAGTTACGATAGCGATGATTCTGATGTAGAGAGTGATACATCTCTTCCAAGCTCTCCGTTGAAGAGCAAGGGTAAGGCAGTCACTTTTCCCACAAGCCGAAGGCGAAGTCAAGCTCCCTGGAAGAGGACCGAAGACTTAGTATCAGTAGACGAAGGTGGAACACGAAAGCGCAAACGGGTTTCAGATGTACACGTTGATCCTGGTCCTTCGAAGCCTGACATTTCCTCGCGATATTCTAGACCTGCTACTCCTACTCCGGTCAGTGATCGTGAATCGTCTGTGGAAGGTGGGTTCGTATACTTTAGCCTTCTTATCGTTCCTTATCTATTCCCGTAGAAATCGAGAGGCCTCCTAAGCAAAACATTACACCGAAGCAACGGTCCAAGACGAAGCGCAAGTCACCTGAATCAGAAAACGAGATATATTCATTCAATCGGGATTTACCAGATGCCACACCTCGACGGTCGCAGAGTTATTTTAACCCTCTGCCTCCGTCTGAACATTATTATCCATACTCTCCCGCCTACCCGCCAAGGGAACATGGACATTACGTGCCTTTGTATGACCCTCGAGCGCAGTACATCATTTCTCATGCGATGCATCAACTCTCTGCTTTGGCCGGCTCTTGGCCAGGGGTTGAGCATCACCCGCCGCCGCCAGTACCTCCACCATATACACCCAGACGTCATCACGGCTTTTCCAGCTCTGCGTCCAGTTCCATGTACAATACGCCCACTCAACGCATGCATCCTTACCCTTACGAGTATGACCCCAATCTATCAAGTGGCACTCTACCGCCACCATCGCCTGATGTGCAATCGTCACCGGCCCCCGAGAGAGTACAGGCTTCCAACCGGGCGGGCTCCTTGGTGGCAAGAAGTCGGTCAAGAGGAAGGCGCGTATCGTTTCGGATCGAGGAGGAGGCGGACATAGTAGAGTTGGATTCTAGACAAGTGTCATCATCACCGAGTGTGCGCAAGCGGAAAGACGAGTGTCACTCTGTCAGGCAGGACAAGGGGAAAGGGAAAGAGATCCTTCAATTCGAGGAGGTGATTGATGATTCAGAGTCTGAACCGGAGCCCATAGAAGAGCCGATTAAAAGGGGGCGTTCAGTAGGGAGAGCGCAGACGCCCGCACCGCAAAGGCCTTCCACAATCCCCTCCGAACCTTTCAGGAGGGGAAGAAGTCTTTCCGCAAGGCCCATAGACTCTAGGTCAAAGTCCAAGAGGATTCGTTAATTTATTATTGTTATATCTGATTGTATTTTGTACTTTAGTAGCTTATCAGTGGGTCTAAGTATTTCAGCGCGGACATCTTTTTTTCTAGCTGGTACCGAGTTTCTGAAGTTTGACAAATCAGGAATTTGCCGGAATCCGGATCGACAGCTGCGGCTAAGGTTAGGGTTAATTTTTTTGTATCAGACTACGTTCTCTCTCGGCTTCGATTAGGTAGTGATCAGCAATCACCACCTCCCAGGCATGGGACCTGCTCCGCGAGAGCGGCATAACGCAAAATCAAGACAATCTACTGCTGGGTCAAGGAAGAAGGGGAAACGAAAGCATCGGGACGAGGCTGAAACTGGCGATGCCAATGCCTTAATTCACGTGCCCAAGACCAACGAAGAGAGGGAGCTCACACGACGGGAGAAATTGAAGCAGGAGGTCAGGCAATACTCGATTATTCAAATTCTTTCAACGTTCTCATTTCTCAAATAGCTCATTGCTGAAGGCGACAGCAAATGGAATAGCAAGAAAAAGAAGCGTCTGGAAAAATACATTGTTCGTTTGAGTTGCTTGGACTTTTTCTCTCTTAATTACGGCAACCACAGGACAAGAAATTAAAGAAGGAAGAGCGGGTTCAGATTTTGGAAAAACTATCGTGCGTGAAGGCTTCGTCTCAGTCGCATTGTGCTTCATGTTTTTTTAGCCAGAGTCAGGCTCAGATCACGAGCACACTACACCTGCAATCTTCTTCTACACTTGGAACTGGAAAGGCGTCGACCCATCGCGAACGCTTAGACAAGCTAGAGGATATCGAGGTCCGCAAGGCACTTGACGGTCGAGCCGGGAAACGTAAACGAAACGACGAATACATGGTAAGAAATGCGGACGAAGACGAAGACGATGACACCGAACTTTACTCTGGGCGTGATGGCCCTTCGGAAGATGAAGAGGTTGCTGAAGTCAAGATAATGGACGTCGTTCACACCGAAGCTTCTGTTCAGCCCGTCGCATCTACGTCTACAGCAGTTGGTAGCGCCCTACAGCGGAATCCGGATGGCAGTGTTATTGCTCCTAGAATTCGTCCAAAGCGACATAAAACAAAGGTAAAAATATCTGTCTCGCTTCGTCATGGACTGACCCAGTGCTTGTGACCAGTCGACTTCCCGTAGTTGGGAGAAATCGAAAGCATTTGCGAAAGAAGACGATTCTGACACGTCATTTGACAGCTCCGACTCTGAAAATGATACCTCGGAAGAGGAGGATACATCGGAAAAGAACATGGCACCGTCCCCGCCCAAGCGAAGCCTTGGTTTCAAAGATTGGGCTATGAAACAACTCGGCACCGCCAAGGGATATAGTACTGCCGAGCAGAACACATCGCTAGCACCCATGGAACCTGGGCCACCACCAAACAAGAAACGAAAACTATACAAAGATTCTGGGCCGACGGGGATGCGTGGACCCTTGGGCGAAGACCTTTCACTTCCCGATACTTCTTTCGCACAGAAACTAAAAACTCCAAGTGAAAGTTCCGCCACTATAACGAAACCCACACCTATATCTATAACGCGTCCTACAGACGTTGAAGAAGCTAGACTTCTCCTTCCCATTGTCTCTGAAGAGCAACCAATCATGGAGGCGATTTTGTTGAACCCCGTGGTTATCATATGTGGTGAAACTGGCAGTGGTAAGACGACTCAAGTTCCACAGTTTCTCTATGAAGCCGGTTTTGGTACGCCTGATAGTGGTATGTCCTTCACGATAGCTTGCCCGTATAAATCTTGACCGATCATTCAGAAAATCCGGGGATGATTGGGATTACACAACCGCGGCGAGTGGCTGCTATGTCGATGGCCTCACGAGTTGCACATGAATTATCTTTAACGTCATCTCGAGTCTCGTACCAAATTCGGTACGACGCAACGGTTTCTCCTTCCACTTCCATCAAATTCATGACGGATGGTGTCCTACTACGAGAGCTGGCAACTGACTTTTTACTCAACAAATATTCTGTCATCATTATCGATGAGGCACACGAACGGAGCATGAATACTGACATCCTTATCGGCGTATTAAGTCGTGTTCTCAAACTGCGAGAGCAGCTATGGAAGGAGGGTAAAGAAGGTGCCAAGGTGGTTGTTGTCAGCCGTAATTACGTACCTCTTTGCTGAATTTCCTTTGTACAGCCGTTGAGACTGATAATTATGTCTGCTACACTCCGTGTAAGTGACTTCGCAGAAAACAAGACCTTGTTTCCAAAACCTCCACCTGTGATAAATGTGGCGGCTCGCCAACATCCTGTGACTATTCATTTCAACCGTCGAACTGTGGCCGATTATGTGACGGAGGCTATTAAAAAGACCACAAAAATTCATACTCGTCTGCCTCCTGGTGGTATTCTAATCTTTTTAACGGGCCAAAATGAGATACAAGGGGTGTGCCGCAAGTTGGAGAATCGATTTGGGCAAAGAGTACTTCAAGAGAAGCGCAGGAGGCGAGATGCACTGCAGGCCAAGTTGCAAAACCCCATGGATCTAGAGGACAGTCAGGATATTCGCACAGTTGGGCCAGCTCTAGGTATGAGGCACGTCTCCCTCTTGATAACTTTCTTCTGACGAAATTCTTTTCTAGCTGACGTTGAAGCTGAAGATTTGGATCTGGGCAATCCCTCTAAGAATGACGAAGATCTTGCCATTGATGTTGATACTGCGGATATGGAAGAGGATCCGGATGCATTGGATACTGACGAGGAAGATGAGTTGGGAGAGGAACTGGGGGTCGAGTTTAATGACAATGATAGTAAGTATGTGCTGTTTTCTCTTCAGGCTCCGTTTGACACTATGTTACAGTGCCGATGCATGTGGTTCCTCTCTATTCACTTTTAGCCAGCGATAAGCAGATGAAAGTCTTTGAACCGCCGCCACCTGGGACTCGTCTTGTTGTCGTTTCAACCAACGTGGCAGAAACGTCGTTAACCATTCCTGGAATTCGATATGTCGTAGATTGTGGACGTGCAAAGCAAGTAGGTTGGCAATTTGGGACTCACAACCGAGATAAAGGTTTGACTTCCTGTGTAGCGTCGATATGATGTCGCCAGTGGCATACAGTCTTTTCAGATTAGTTGGATATCGAAGGCTTCTGCAGCTCAGCGCTCAGGACGAGCTGGACGCACAGGTCCGGGACACTGTTATCGACTACACTCGTCGGCCCTTTTCGAGCACTATTTCGACCCCTTCTCTCAGCCCGAGATACTTCAAATGCCTATCGAAGGTGTAGTACTACAAATGAAAACGATGCATATCGACGCAGTGATCAATTTTCCCTTTCCGACACCACCCGAACGACAAACACTTCAAAAGGCCGAGAAGATTCTCACTCACCTCGCCGCTCTGAAGAATGGAGAGGTCACCAACTTGGGTCGCACCATGTCGCTATTTCCTCTGTCTCCGAGGTTCGCGAGGATGTTGGTAGGTGGTCAACAACAGCAATGTATGCCCTACGTCATTGCTATCGTTTCTGCTCTTTCTGTTGGTGATCCGTTCCTCCGCAACGAGGGCCTTGCGATGAAGGAAGATGGTGGTATTGACGGAGACGATAATAACGATCTTGGTCATCTGAAGAGCGAAAGCGTGAAAGTCAAAGAGGCTCTCCGCCTGCGTCGAAAAGCCTTCTTTCAGTCCCAGCAGACGCACTCCTCTCTAGGGACGGGAACAAGCGACATGTTCCGTGTGCTTTCTGTCGTTGGCGCCTATGAATACGCAGGCGGTGGCTTGAAGTTCTGCGGCGAGCATTTCGTTCGACCGAAGGTGAGCAAGGCCTTCGAAGTTGTACTCTTACCGTGGATTGACAAAATGTACCGAAGGCTATGGAAGAAATACACAAGCTTAGGGCTCAAATCGGTAACATCGTTCAAACCAACTTTCCCGGTGTAAAGGCTGGTTTTGAGCCTAATCTACGTCCCCCCAACAATCTTCAGGTACGTCGCATCGTTCTCTTTTACTTTATTATGCGATATTGATGTTTATTCATTAAGATCAAAGTGCTCCGGCAATTACTTGCTGCTGGATTTATTGATCAAGTTGCAGTAAGGAAGGACCGGGTCGAAAAGGTGTCCTCTGGAACACAGTACGCGTCTTCTAAGGGCGTGCCCTACAAAGTGATCGGAATATCAGAAGATGTTTTCATACATCCTTCATCTGTGCTAGCTTCCAAATCCCCACCGGAGTATGTCGTCTTCAACGAAGTTGTTCGCACCTCTCGTATTTGGATTAAAGGTGTGCGGAAACCATAGCAGCTTTCTCTGACGTATGCTCAACTCGCTTCAGGAGTTACTATTGTCAATCCGGTCTGGCTAGCATCACTGGGGAAGGGATCTCTTTGTACTTTCTCCAAGCCGGTGAAGAATAACGTTGGAAATATGATGGTCATCCCGCGATTTGGACCAGAGGCTTGGGAACTCCCTGCCATCAAAGCCGACTTAGTACTATCATAGCACATCATATCATGGGAACTAGGACAGAGCCCAGTCATTCTTAGCACGCCTGTATTTGTTACATTAGTTTTTGTTTTGAGAATTTACACGAAAAATCGGTGCAGACAAAAGGCTAGTGTCGCGACCGACCTTGTTCGCGTTTTTTTGTGGGATGGCACGTGCCGATGATAGATGGAGTTTCTTCTGACTCGTCTTCATCGATTCATACCGCGATTATCATCTGCACGACCATCTACCATGTCTTTTGTGGACTCTGTATCAAAGCTCAGTGGCTCTGTAAAGGACCTGGTCCTCTCTGCCTCGGACAACAGCATCTCTCTCCTAGGACAAACAGATGCTGATAAGATTGAAGTCGCCGGATGGATTGAAAAAGTCGGACAAGGTGATTTGGTGAAGGAAGACAATTTCAAGGTAAGAAAACATTCCATCGGTTGTTGTAAATGCTTCTCATATTCTACAGACTCTCGATACCCAACTGGTCCCTCGCACATACATTGTGAACAATTACTTGACCGCTGCCGACGTTGCACTATACGGGGCCCTACACCCTACCTTTGTCAGTACCATTTCAATCTCAACTACATTTTCATGCCTAATAATCCAAGTTATCAGTCAAAATTGCAACCAACGCAATACTATTCACATCCAGCTTTGACCCGCTACTTCGACCATATCCAGTCGAGTTCTCCCGTCCGAAAAGCTGCAGATCCACTCTCTACCTTCCCCCTCGTTACATTTGACTTTGCTCATGCTCCTAAAATTGACCGGACTGCTGAACCACCCAAAAAAAAACAGAAAACACCCAGTCCACCAACCAAGGAATCTGCACCACCAGCGGAAAAGCCGTCTAAAGGGCCTTCACCTGCAGCTGAAGGCAAACCTCAGCAGAAAAAAGAGAAGAAGGAGAAGAAGAAAGATGCTGCTACCCAGGATTCTGGAAAGAAAAAGGGTGCTGAAAATGCCTCTGCCGCAGATGAAGGAGAGCCCGTTCCCTCTATGATTGATCTTCGCGTTGGACACATTATTGACGGTGCGTGTCTGTTTCCTCGACTAACCTCTTTTTACTTATGTCTGTGTAGTTAAGAAACATCCCGACGCCGATGGTTTGTATATCGAACAAATTGACATCGGGGAAGAAACGGGTCCTCGGACTGTCGTTTCCGGTCTTGTGCATTATATTCCTATCGAAGAGATGCGAGACAAATACCTCATCGCTGTTGTGCGTGGATTCATCCCTTATACCGAAATTCGTGTTTATTCCTTTACCAGTGTAACCTGAAGCCGGCCAACATGCGTGGGGTCAAGAGTTTTGCGATGGTTCTTGCCGTGAGTTCAGCGTATCTGATGCTACCACCTCAATAATGGTAGCTTTCTTGCTAGGCAACCCACAAAGACGGTAAAGACGGCGGCATTGAGTTGATTCAACCTCCTGCCAACTCGAAGCCTGGTGATCGAGTGTATTTCGAAGGCGAAGAGTTTGAGAGTAGGTTGTGCTATTTGACCTCATTTACAGTGAATAACCGAACAAAATAGACGCGACGGCTCTTTCTCAATTGAATCCAAAGAAGAAGATTTTTGAGACCATTCAGCCTGGTGAGTGGTCGTTTGGCATATCTGTATTACGTGATGGCTCAAGTTGTCTGAAGGTTTAATCACGTTGGAGACCAGAGAGGCGGCGTGGGTGAACCCTGACACGAAGAAAGTACACCGAATTAGAACTAAAGAAGGAGTGTGTATCGCCCCAACCTTTGTGGGCGCATCATTGTCGTAGTATCGATACCCTCGGCGTCGTAGGATAAGTTAGTAATGTCAATCATCTAATTGCACGATTTTTTTTGCGCCGCACTTGAGTAGTGCGGTCAGAGGGGTATGGTGGGATCGAAGAAATTTTGTGCCAACTTGACCAATGGGGAGCCAGTACCTCCATCTACCTAATTTTTGAATCAGGCTAATCTTGACGGAAATCATGGGAGTCACATCCGATACGTTCTCGGTCGTTAGAGAACGCAAATTTTAATAAAGAAAATTCAAAGTCGATAATCTCGACTCTGTCCAGGAACACGTGGCTGTGCAAGTTCAGCCCTTTCTTTACCATGTTTCTTCGCACTAGGACCGCGATCTGTATACGACCCTGGACCTAATGTCGGACACTACTCTGTCCGCAACGTTCTCTAAGCAGTGGCTGTATACTTATCGCATAATTTCTTCCCAGCAGTGGTTGTCTCAACGTAAGGCACCGGCTCTTTCCGATTTCTTTTTGGAAATTGTCGTCGGAAGCTGATGTCGACGCGCTCAAGTACTCGGTAGCATGCCCTGACTCCCGTTTTTCCTTCTTGTCTGCCCACCATGTCCTCGACTTCAGATGCTAGCTCACTCGCGGTTGTCGAGAAAACTTTTGGCGTCCTCTTCATCGGTTTTGTGATTTCGATGATAGGCTACGGTTTTACTTTCTTTCGTGCGTATTTTCTAAAGGCCATTAATTACAAGCCTGAATTTGAGCCTCCTTTGTAGAGACATACCTCTATTTCAATAGATACGACAAAGATAGTTTCGGATTGAAGGCAGCTGTAAGTTCTTTTTCCTGTCCGCTGCAATGTTGTCACTTACATGTACATCTTGAAATACAAGGTTGCTATGCTATGGTTGGTACCTCCAATTCAGGAACATCTCTCATGCCTCATCCGTCGTATCCAGGACATTGGACACCATTTCATCTGGCCTGAGTAAGTCTCAGCTTCTTCGTTCTAAGCGCGTAACTTATGTGTTTGGTACAGTGTCGCAGTCGTAAGTCAAAACGCTTCCCTGTTACCCTACTTTGCGTCCTAAACAAAATAGGGTTTATTATTATCTTGTCACGACGTTCCCTTATGGTACCCAGATGACAGACGCGACCAGGTAACTTTCCTCGCACCTTCATTGCCTTTTCCCATTAATTTACTTGTTGTAGAACCTTCTGTGTACGTTCCTTCTCATATTGCTGCGTCGTCTTATTAAGCATCGATGTCACCCCTAGGTTGAAACACTTTTTTCCGTGAGTCCTTCAGTTCCGTTCCGCGTAGTATCGTCGCGACTGACAGCAAGTCTAGGCCCTTTCGATATTCATGGTCCAGCTGTAAGCTTCCTTTCATCGATGGCCCATCCGCTTATTCATCGTATGTCAAAGGTTCTATTCGACCCGGGTATGGAAATGTAGGTACTGCTATGTTGTCGTCCTGACGGCCACCTCACTCCGGCTTTTTTTCAGTGGGCGGAAGTGTATTCTCTGTTTTTCCAATTGTAAGTTCGATATCTGGCTCAGATTATCGCCAACGAGCTCATATGAATCTGAAACCAGTGTCTTTTGGCCACCGTCGGGTTTGGTGAGTGCCTCTCGAGCGCTGCGCCGAGCTGTCAAATATAACATCAAATTTCCAGGTCTTGAAATCGGTATGTGGGCTTTCTTTGACCCGCCGTCGTCAACGATAACACCGATTTTGAATAGCCGTGTCAGCTTTGATGTGAGTGTATACCCTAAACGTGCAGTAGAGTTCTTCGATACTGACCAGACAAATCAGGTTCGTGAATCCCGAATTCGAACATCTTTATGCACCCTCGGTCAAAGTAGGCGTTCGACTGTTCTGCTTGTCTCACATGATGTCGAACATTGGTTTAGCCAGTTGTCGCCGCGGCCCAAACAATAGTATTCGGTGCTGCCGTCTATACCGTGGGGGCCCTCACGTTCTTCTGCCAGTGGGCTGACAACACGCCGTATGTATCAACTAGCATTCTCATGGACCTTCAATCAGACGGTATCACTGACGCAACACTAGCATTCAAGGATGGTTCAATCAAGTCAAGGCCCTCTGCTTTTCTCATGGACTTGTGGCAGCAGCAATGCAGCTATCGTATCTCATCGCGGTATACTCTCTTTCTAGGAAGTTCTCTCTCAATTTCTGATACTTGTCTCTCTAGTTTGTCGCGTCGCCCACTTACTTTATCTGGATTCCGTTCCATTTATTGACCACAAAACGTGTGTTCTATCTGCATTCTTCAAGTAGAAGACACTTTCTAATGAAATCGACACTAGTGTTCATCAACTGTTTACTGTTTATGTAAGTACATTGGAAGCAAACAATCAAGCAAAATTTATACGGTATACCTAGGTTGAACTCACGACAGTCCTACCATGGTCATGGTCTTGACCACGAGGATAGTAGCACATCATCGCCTAGCAATTCCCATGTGATCACTACAAAGAGAAAGGGTAAAGCGGATGTTCATTATAATATCCCCGACACCCGTACACCCATCAATATCGAAGTGGCTCGTACTGTAGAGCACGCTGTTGATGAAAGGAAGGCCAAAGCTAGCGGCGATTCCACCTACGACGATGAAATTGTGGGTTCTCTATGTTCCCCTCCACATGACGGACTGAGATTTTCTCTGGTAGACCGAATTTGATTTCCAGATTCACAAGAACGAGTTCGCCGTGAAGGCCTCTTGAATAAAGAGTGTATAACCCCAGCAGTGCCAGCGGTTATTATTAAGTAGTGTTCTATCTTCATGTGTGTTTTATTAGGGCAGCATTTTTTGTTCCTTTAACCTCAAACCTCTCATTATGCAAAAGGCTGGTTCATGTCGGGTTCATGATGTATGATTGTTGCATACAAATGAGACGGCAGGAATAAATCTTAATCATTGAGCTTTCAGGGCGCATTCGTGTCTGATTCTTACATCCTGGGCCTTCTAACAGAGGGTTGTTTTTTATTGAATACATCTATACTCAGCTGCCATTTTCCCGTGCTCGAGAGTTCGTTTCCATGGCCATTGAATCAGTCTCCTTGTATTGGGCGAAGGCCTGAGTGAAAATACCCAATTCAAGGCAAGAATGGTGATGTTTTTTCAAGCTAGCCATCCCATCGCCATTAGAAACCGGGTAACATTGAAGGCGGCGAGTAGCAGGTGGTTGTGGTACAAAAGACTTCGGGCTTACACTGTGACAAGACATAAGGAGAAATCCACCACTAATTTATTGCCGGGGTATTATGCTAGAATGCGAGCACTAACTGGAAGAGACAGATGCTGTGAAGTAGCCTCAGCGTCTACGCTAGAGCTCAGGCCGCCGCCTCACACTCGGTAGACTGCTCATCACAATCACCCACAGTGATATCGGCACTTCCACTATTTGCGGCATCGGCACATGCATTATGCTGGATGGAACATGACCTGGTGAGAGCAGCACCAACGTTGAGGAAATCATCAGAGCCTGAAGCAGCAGATTTTAGTATCCCATCTGATGAGATAAGTCACCAACGTCTTACCTTCAACCACAAATCCTCGGCCGCCCGCTGTCACAGCAGGTGCTGCTATGCCCCCAACTATAGATAATCGATCTGAGTTCATGCAATTTGCACATCTCATAGAAAAGGCAACTCACGAGCTCCGGTAAAAGTCTGCAGGTTTGTACCGGTCGTATCAGCGGCGGAACCTGCAGCGGCACTGGAAAACAGGGATAAACCAAAATACAATTCAGAACAAGGCACCAACGTACGAAGCAGTAGCAGTAGAGTCAGAGCGAGCTGCGACGGTAGCAGTGGCGGCTGAAACGAACACGAGAACTAAGAGAAGTTCAGAAGGCCAAAAATACCAGACGCACATGTGGCATCTGCTGTGGACGTGGCAGAATCAGCAGAGGCGGCACCGGAAGCGTTGCTTGAGTCGTCAGTTGTATCACTATTATAGAATCTTTAGCATATCAGTGCAATGATGCCAGGGGCCGAACGCACCTCGTGCCTCCCGTTGCCGCAGCGTCGATTTCATCGGCAGTAGCGTCTTCTACCAACAGATTCTGGGTGAAGATACAGCCGACAGGGTCGTTGGCGTCATCGCAGGTGTTGCCAGCAGCAGTCGGGTCTCCGATCTTACCAGGCGCGAAAGTGCCAGATTTAAGGGCATCTTGTGCGTTGCCACCGACAGCAGCGATCTGTTGTGCGAGTTCCAACACAATGGCCTTGTTTACGGCTGCAGCATTGTCTGAAGCGGGGTCCTACGCCTCTTTTAAACATCATCGTCGAGCGTATATCCAAAGAGAAACAAACCTGGTGCTGTTGAATGGCAGCGATCTCGGGGTTCACAGCTTGGATACTGGTGCAGGCATCGGTAGTTGCACCAACGGACCCTGAATTCCTCTCCAGAGCTCGGTAGATCAAGGCAGCAACCATGCCGTCGACATCTCCCGCGGCCTTCGCATTCGTGAAGGCCTGGTCCGCTGTGGCCTGTTGGAGACATGTTGCATCCTAAACGATGGTGATAAGCTTCAGGTTTGGATAATTAGTATGCAATGCTTACGGCGATGTTCCCCGCACCGGCAATAGCAGCAGCATTACCCAAGAGACCAAATACAGGGTCTGTAATGTTGTCAGGATTGTTAAGCGCCAGGCTTGCCCCGACAGTAGTTAAGAACTGTTCATGAGAATGCTCTACGAACAGAACAAGTATAAGAAAGCAATTTAGTATTAGGCTGAACATGCTTTTACCCTGAGGCACCTCTCGACGATAGATGGGTAGAGCCAAGGCAGACACTGAAAGCGAACCAAGCGCGAAGAGGGTCTTTGAAGAGATCATGTTGCAAAAAAAAAAATACGACTGCAGGATTAAACGAATGGGAACGCCCGCGACTAGGACGCGCACGAGATGAGTGGGAAGATTCGAGTGAAAAAGGGAAATCCTACAAATGAATGAAAAGGAAGAAAACGCTTGAATCTAGCAAGAACCTGTCTTGACTGGCAAAATAAAAAGTGGAAGAAGTTAAGACGAAAAGAGGTCAGACCCAGCCTTATAAGTGGGAGACTTCACAGGGGGTATCGTTTGTTCCATGATGCAGGGAATATTGTCCGTTGCTATGAGAGCGTATAAGACCCAAGAATTACCCCCGCGAGCGGCGAAATACAATCATGATCTCGGAAGTTTGTTGTTGGCATCTAGGACGGATTCTGGTGCTTGCCACTCCTAGTCACACCTAAAAACCAATTAGTTCATGCAAGGCATTCGAACAACGAAGAGCCAGGCTGCTTCTTTGTACTTTCATGCTGATTGCGTCAAGCAACTTGGAGATTTCGGCGAGATCCTGATCATGATTTTGATCCTCATCACCGATCAACTTGAACGTGGTCATCCTGCAGCCTCATGCGTGTGAGCGTACTTAGCAAAAAGAATTGTGCCAGCTCCAGAGAACCAGTAAACTAGCTCATATTGTTGTCTCGAAGGACAACCCGCAATGTCCTACAGATCCCGAGGATAAAATCTGCCTGCCCTAATGTTACGCGCCAAGACAACCGTAGGAAGCTTACCTCACCGTCACAAACTGGAAGTGGGATGATACAAATTGTTGAATAATCAGTGCGACACACATCAAGGCCTAAGATCAGATATGGCGGAAGCGTGAGAGTTGTAAGCCAGAAGAGAATGCCAAAAATTCTATAGGTTCTTTACTACACTGTACGAACAGAAGTCGACTCTTTCTTTGATAACGAGTGTAAGTCTTGTTCTGTGTTTGGAAGACAGTCAGTCAGACATTGGCGAGAGAGACAGAAAAACTCACGAATACCCCACACGTGTGTACGCAAGTCCAAAAATTCTGTCGGACAAGATGAATCCATGGAGTTGGTACAGGAACCACTGATGGTTGCGTACCAACATGAAGACCGCCGTAAAGCTTTTTCAACTCGGCGCGAACCCTTGAGATGTCCTCCTTGGACGCAGAGGCATCCGACAGTGCTTTCAAGTCCTTCTCAACAGCCTCAATTCGCCTGACCTGTGCGGTGACCTGTGATGGTTGTTTCATCGGCCTCGCCGGACATTGCAGGAAGAAAGAAACACACGGCTTCGGTGCTTAACTGCAGCTGCTCCACGCTAACTTGAAGAGCTGCCGATGCTTGCTTGAACTCCTCTAGTAGGTGATACGCCGCGAACGAAGAAGCCAAAGAGAAACCAAAGAGAAAGCCGACAATTCTACGAGCACATCAGGAAACTATAAAGGTGTAAGGATAATAAAATGTGAACGCACCCGCCGCGGAATCCTCCTACAGGTTTCTTTTGAGGAATGCCGACAGGTGTCTCATTCATGACTACTCTCGTCGTCGAGAGCAAGCGAGAACGACAGACCAAAGCATTGGTCCTTGATATTGATGCAGGTCGGAGCAGAAGAGAGGCCATGATAGGTTCGACGTCGATGTTGAGGCCTTGAGGTTCGGAACGTGTCGGGCATGTGACCGGGAAAGTCCCGATGATGAGCTGAGCGCTTTCAGTGGTTATGCTCTCCTCAAGCAGTCGTAATCCAAACAATATGGCCCAGAAACGTGCAAATGCCGGCGAAAGCATTTCTGGACGTGAAAGAAAAAAGCTGAAGATGGCTGATGCGCGTACAATTGCAGTTCAATCGAATGTAGAAGCAGGATCCTCCAGAATGGATAGTACGCACCCCCAAAGCCATTAGTTGGATTCTTTTATTGATATTCTAGCAGGTATGGCTCGTCTTCCAGGCGTTATCGATGTCGAGGCGTTCACAGAGGTTCGGGCTTTTGTTCATCGACGGGATCTCACTTGTTGATAGTGAACTAGGCTCGTTCGTTTGAGATCAATGCCATGCAGAATGCTATGAAGACGGCAAGGTAATAGCTATTCGGCTTTGACTTTATCGAAGCTAACAGATCGATCAGCTCGAGCTCAACTCAAAGGGCGTGGCAAGCCTTGCCCCGACACTTGCGTCGTAGAGCTGCGAGTCATGATGTTCGCCGAGTGCCACTTCGTTTACGCGAAAAGGCAAAGGCAGAGGCGCGTCGCGTACATATTCCAATTTCGACCACATACTAATCATGTTCGCAGATGGATATCAAAAAGGTCATCAATCGCCAAAAGCCAAAGCGTGGAAAGGATAAACGGGTTTCTAAAACTGAGTCTTTTTTGAAGCGTCAGAGTAAGCTCTTATGGTGCTCTCCATGCCCAATGCAAGTCTGACGTTTCTCGTCTAGAGGACAAAACATGGCTAGAGACTCACCTTTGGCACGCTAAAAGAATGAAAATGGGAAACATGTGGGGCTACCGACTGGTACGATTTTCCATCGTATCATTTGCATAAGGGTTTGACTCCTTTAATAGGCTATTCATCCCTCGGAAAAGGCCTTTCGTCCATCTCACCGTGCCGCGATTCGCGGGTCCATTCTTCATGATGCCTCATACCAGTCCTTGATCGAACTGCAAGGTCCCCAAAATGTTCTCACAAGAATAATGGACAATTGTTGCGACCCTCAAGAATTGAGCCCGAGTAATAGGCGGTACGCTCATATCTTCTATTACAAGTAGATACTCGTTTATGTCTATTAGGTACGTTCTTGGTGCGCGCACCTTGTCCACGCACATGTATCTACCAACTCTGTATCCCCATGGTCTCATCGCTCCCATCACCGTTATGTGGAGACCATTCACTAGGGATAAGTCTGGTGCGGCTCAAGAATCGGCAGAAACCAGTGCAGAGCTCCTTCAGGCAAAACGAAAACGGAAAGGGAAAGGGAAAGGGAAAGAAAAGGCCACCGAAGAAACAGACATTCCGAACGAAGATACGATTCGTGTGGTCTGGATTCGTTCTCATCCAGCAACCCATGGTGAGGTTTTTAATGCTCTTCAAACAGCTACTTCATCGGTGTTGGATCGAATCAACAAAGAATCGACGTCGGATCAGGTCGTGGATGTTGAGATTGCTGACTTGAGAGGAAAGGTCAACATTTTTGAAATCATGGGGCCAAAATCTAGTCAAGTTCTTAAAGGTGCTTTACAACCTATTGCCTCGGACGATCGAACCAGTTTCAAAGAGGTATAATTATTCACACTCGCTGCTACTGTGTTGATAATTTGAGCAGTTCTGGTCCTCCTTGGGTGATATCCAAACTACCGGTAGTTTGCCTCGCGGAATGATAGTTGGATTTACTGCAAATGACCCGAGGCTCAAGTTCGTGTGACTTCTAATTGTATCCTTGATGTCCTGTTACTGATTTTGTCCTAGATTTCCTCCAAAAAACTCCAAGCTTAACATATCCACTGCTTTGAATATTCTCACCATGCCCTCATCCGCATTGGCGCAAAGTGACGTCTGGGACGAAACCACTCGGAAGGCTTTGAAGACACCTAGATACAAGAAGAAGGATCTCGATGAAAGGCGCTCGAAGGTACTTCCATGCATATATTCAGCCTCATACGCTCTTATCTGTTCTCTGACAGAATGCTATCCCCGGAACTCATCTTACTGCTCTCCGTCAAGACGACCGTGTTCCTGTCATTCTTATCCAGCGCTCACTGGAAAATACCTCCAATGGTGAAAAACATGTTCTGGGACGCGCCGGAGACGGCGAGGCCATTCATGGCTGGACCTTGATAATTCCTGCGGGGTGGTCCATGGCATTCTTTTCTTCTCTCACATACACGGGCACTCGTGTCGGCGGACAACGCGAACGTCAATCGCAGGCATTCGAATCCGGAGTCTCCTATTTTCCTCGAGATTATCCATTCACAACCGCATATGAAGAGTATGCTCGAGAATGCGAGTCCGTGGCGAAAGAGAGCTGGGAGCGGAAGCCCCCCGCGAAGAGACCGAACTACAAAAAACTTGGAACAAAAAATCCTTGGCGTGCTAATTGGGAAGCTGTTTTGGGGTTATCGGAAGGGGGCGCGGGTGATGGCTATGTCAGTACGCAGAGGGAAGAGGCAGGCAAAGCCATCCCTTGGCTTTTACGCGGTCCTACGGCTATCATTAATAATCTCTCAAATCTCTTCAGCCCCGATGTTGGTCTCCTAGCTGAGGTGAACCGGGTTCGATTGAAACGTGGTCTGAGACCTCTCAGCAGCACAATTAAGTCTGAAGACTTGCTGAAAGGAGCTTTGGTTGCTGTCAAAGTCAGGATGTACAAGCGAGGTTTACCGGATGATCTGGCGATCATATATTCGATGTCTGATGATGAACTGATTAGCTGGGAGAAGTCGACTCGTAAGTCTGTAACAGATCTCGTGGAAGATGATGGTGCTTCCGAGGTAGGCTCTCAGAACCATTGTTTTGTCCCTTGTCTGAAATACTATTAGGAATTGGGATACAAGCCCGAGTCTTCACCCATCATCGGGTACGTGACGACCGGTCATTTCTCGCTCTTGCGAGGAGAAGGGTTTGCACTAGGTGCCATTCCGCTAATGAGATTTCTCGAGTTAAGAGATCAAGCGCGAAGGTAGGTTTTTTTGTGTTCCTCAATTTTCAAACATTTGGCCTTTTCTCCACAGACTATGTTTCAAATCGGAGTCCGTTGTCGCGGTCAAAATTCGCAATCCGGCCTCAGAGTCATGTCGAGCAGCTTACGTACAAATTACAGACCTATAGTTGTAAATCAAATTCAATTTGGACTGCCTTTGGGGTGTCCCGCTCGTCGTACGAGGAGAGAACCATTTTAATCACTACTTATACCGCCACTACCGGATTACGATAGCTGGTAACTCATGAGGTTCTTGCTGATCTTTCCAGACAGTGCACATCTTCGTCAAGGTCAGAGCACAATGAGCTCCGAGAAGAGAATTTTACATAGATATTCAAATTGTACATGCTAAACACCGCATTATGGGAACACTCATAGCCGTAAGTTACTGACACTCGACCCAGTCAGACAAGGTATTAATACAGAGAACAACTTCCAGAGCATCTGAATACATAGAGGGATAAGTACTGACACTAGGATGGTATATCTAGTGGGGAGAATCAAGAAACACACAAACATAACTCTTCCTCTCATCTTTCAACTACTGACCACTTGACGACGCAGCCGTGACAGAAGGTCCCGGTAACAGGCTATCATATGCCGGCGGAATTTCACTCGGACCAGCATCCTGGTGCTGGATGACATCGCCTGAGCCGCTCGCGTAACGATCGTCCGGATTAACGACGCCCATGTGTTGCCTCGCCTCACGCTCTTTAGCCGACATTCCACCCACGCCGCTCGAAGACGGAGCTGACGGAGGAGCCTGAACCTGTGGTTGAGGTTGCAGCTGGGACTGGGGCTGAACACCGGGTATCAAAGACTGTGGTATTGGCGTGGAATATGGATTATACAGCGTAGGGTGTGGTTCCGCTGAATACTGCGCCATCGGTGGCGGGGATGCAGGCAAGGCATTGTAATAGTTCCCATAGCTCTGTCCTGAGCTTCCATGGCTATTGTCGGTGCTCGCGCTCATAGGGAATGGCGAAACCACCCCAGCACCGATGTCCGTCCCCCCAAGCCGCCCACCCATACCGTCATCCTGATCCACGTTGACACCAACGTCCGGGGGCCGCGCCACTCGGTCGGGGTCGAAGTTTCCATCAAAGAGATCATCGAAACGCTTCTTTTGGTGACGTTTGTAGAAGAACCAGACGACAACGAGGATGAGGGCGAGACCGGCTACACCACCTACGGTACCACCTACTATGGCACCTGTATTTGATGATGACGATGACGATGAAGAGGATGAAGACGAGGATGCAGAGGCTACGGCTATAGTGGACGTAGATGTCACCTGCTCTCCGTTTGACAGGGTAACGACTATTGTCGTGGCGATAGCAGACGTTTGGTGCTGGGTGCTTTGCCCACTACTTTGTCCTGAACTGGTATTACTGCTAGTCTGAGTAGCAGAGGCGTGTCCCGCGGTCGCGGTATCAGATGAACTCGTGTCAGTCCCTGGGGTGGTGCCGCTGCCGGACGAAGTTGTACCCGTGGGTGTGGGACTGTTGGTGCTACTGGTGCTGCTGGTACTGCTGCTCGTGGAACTACTGCTACGGCTGCTGCTCTCTGTCGAACTCGGCGACGTGGAAGAGGAAGTGGTTACAGAGGACGTGCTCGATGCCGAAGTCGTCGTGGTGACCTCAGTGCTCGATGTCTGTGCTGAAGACGACATTGGAGGCAGAAATTTTTGAGGTGATGGTGAAGGAGTAACTTTGCTGCGTTATTACATGCAGAAGAAAAACGTCGATTTACATATTACCGCATAGGTAATGCGGTGTTCGGCCCGGGTCATGATTAGTCAGCAGCACAACGTCTGAGTATACCACAATGTACCCTTTATTTGAAGGACGCATGGGTAGGCGAATCATGCGCATTTCTGTGCCGAACTGACCGTATTCGATAGCATGTTTTAGTCCTTCTGTTTCCAAGGTAATTATATCGGCCTGGGGTAAGTTGTCTGGGCCTCGATGCGATATTGGATAGCATTAACAGACGAACAGTACAAAATGGGGGTGCCCTCACTCATTCAATCCAAGATTTTTACCGAGCCGACTTGTTCTTCTGTAATGGCCTAGAAGATCCGTGGCTGGCGAAGTGTGTCATTACGGTCCTGTTCAGCTCGCATGCGCTTATACTCTCAAAGACTACTTGCCAGATCATTCATAGTTTGTTTCCTTAGCAGGATCTGGAATTTTGTCTTGATTCATGAATAGGTCATGCATCCCAACTGGATTCTCAAGTCCATCTCAGAGAATTTTTCTATGCCTATATCCAAATACGTACTCGATGGCACGTCGATTGTTCTCATTTTCACCCACAGGAAGCTCTGACGAACGACCTGCAGACCTCTTTGATTCCCATAAAATCACCTCGAGATTTGCTGAAGACCAACTGAATGGACCTCAACACTCCCGCGTATCTTCAAAGTCCAAGGTGGAAAGTTGGCAGGCCAACCTGATGAAACGGCCTCACGAGGATATCGAAGACTCTTTTGCATCTATAGACTTGTGCCCTCCCAAGAAACCGAAACTGGAGCCAATGTCAAAACCTCTTCGTGCTACTACGGTCTCGGACACTCTGTCTCTGCTAAAGACTCGGAAGCAACAATTCAGCCCACCGCAATCGCCTCCTAGACACATTGACCTTGCTAGATATCGGCCGCATCCTAGCTGCACCGTTGAAACCTTCAAGAGTTATATCAAGATCCTTCCGTATGCCATTCTCGGGCTGTTTTCTGTTTATTCATTCTGAGACAATCGTCTAGTTCTCACGAGACGTTCTGGACTGCTTTGCATGATGAATATATCAAACCAAGCTCGGTGCGAATGCCTATGACTGCTCTTTTGAAGGCACCGTCAGTAGAAATGACGCGATTCGTGCCGAGGAAATTCTATCGCCAGAAGGAGTTTACTGCTACAAAGAGATGATTTTTGGTTGCTTCGGCACACTCACCTGTAGAATTTCCATCTTGCTCTGACTTGAGCTGTGCTACTGATATCGAGTCTCTGTATGCCATCATGCTCTGTTGTATTAGAATGCTGAAACGAGTTAGGAACCTGTGTGTATCTCTATAAATTCCGATTTGCGTGAATTTGACAGTAAAATAGCCAAAATATTCGCCAGTGCACGTGTCACGCGTCACCCCACCAACGCGGATAATAATATTGAGTATCGTCCGATGTCCTCTTGAACCTTTACCCTACCCTCCGCGAGATAATGGCAGCCTCAAAAGATGTTTACCTCATTATTGGGGGTAGTGGATTTTTAGGCCGGCACATTGTGAACCAGCTCCTCGAGAGAGGCGACAATGTCTCTGTTTTTGATATCGTGCAGAGATACCATGACGTGCCTTTTTATTCTGGGGACATCAGTGAAAAGGATCAAGTTGCGGTTGCTTTGCGAAAGGCAAGTCCTATAAATTGCTGCTACTTAGTGCTCACGAATATTCCTTGTAGAGTGGTACGACTTGTATAATTCACGTTGCCTCTCCTCCACACGGCCTCAAGGACCCCTCTTTGTACTGGAAAGTCAACGTCGACGGCACCAAAGCAGTAATAGCTGCTGCCCAGGAAACCGGCGTTCAGAAACTTGTCTTCACCAGTTCGGCAGGGGTAGTGTTCAACGGGTCGGATATCATCGACATTGACGAACGGTTACCTCCACCGGAAAAGCCTATGGATGCGTATAACGATTCCAAAGCCCACGGTGAAGCAGCTGTCCTGGAAGCCAATGGTAAAGGGGGACTATTGACTGTTGCTTTGAGACCTGCTGGAATTTTTGGGTGCGTGCCTAGTCCATGTTTTTGACAGTTTTTCTCATGTAAACGACCAGCCCTGGGGACCATCAAGTCATGGCTGGCCTATATGCAGTCTACGAAAAGGGACAAACACACTTTCAGATCGGCGACAATACCAATATTTTTGATTGGACATACGTTGAAAATGTTGCTTATGCACATCTCCTTGCCGCAGACAAACTGTCCCTTCTTCCACCCGCTCCACCTTTTGACGAACTACCTGAAGACGAGAAGAAACATTACAGTCTAGAAAGGCTTCCCGAACTTACCCCTGCCGAAAAGAAAATTTTGGAGTACCCTCTTCCATCCATTGACTTGACCACAGGCACGCGGCGGGTACCTACCAGCGATGCCCGGCCACTGGGCCCCTACATATCACCAGCTCCCAACGCTGAAAAGCTCTTGACAGCCTTCCACGACCCCCAGTCCGCCTCTGCTTACCGTCCAGTCGTCCGAACGCGCTTCGACGCGCTTGGTAACTCTGCAGTTGCCCGCTCCAAACTCCTCTACCCCAACCACAGCCCCCTCACCGTCGCTGGTCAGGCCTTTTTCATCACCAATGGCGAGCCCTGTTACTTTTGGGACTTTATGCGCGTTATATGGCACGAGCTCGATCTTATTTTCCCGGATAAGCGGAAGCCGAGGTCACCCTTTGTCCTGCCGAAGCCGGTAGGGATGGCTGTGGCGACGCTGCTGGAGTGGATTGGGTGGGTTACTGGAAGACCGGCTGCACTGACGCCGTTCAGGGTGACGTATAGCTGTGCGTCGAGATGGCATAATATTGAGAAGGCCAGGAGGGTTCTGGGATACGAGCCAAAAGTGAGTTTGGAGGAGGGTGTGAAGAGACTGGTGACAGTACGTCATTTTTCCTTGCTTTAGACCAATGACTGAACTTTTGCAGTGGTGGCGGGCGGAATATATGGCCGGGAATATCAAGAGAGGACACTAGGTGTCACTTGGATAACGCACTGCATTATGATACCATTATCTTATTTTGCTTACATCTACACCGTGGAATATAACAATTATGTCTACGACATAAGCAAAGTTTACAAGTACAAGGATTAGATGTAGCTGCTGATTCTACAGCTTCTAGGAGAACAATAAGGTGAGTGCTGAGATAAATGCGATGAATAGAGTAAAACAAGGACATGAAAGCAAGGCGATGAGAAAACAATGCGGCGATAAGCAAAGCGGTAACTAAGATGGAACGTCCGATAACGATGATAATGGATGCTGGAGAGTCTGATAAGATGAATAAAAAAATGTTGCGCCACGATTATTCGAGCTCGTGCGACAGGCTGCTTTTGATGTATTCTTTCTTCTCTCGAGATCTCTTGGCCTTGGCGCATTTCCGATGCGTATTCCCTCGACTGAGCAATGCAGCAGCAAGCTCATACTGGTGCACGAAGTCAGGATCCTCCTCCGCTGCAGGTATATGGATAACAGGTGGATACTCGTGCGTAGCCACAGGTGGCTCAGGCTCGGAAAGAGCGAGAGATGGAATGATGGGAGGGAAAACATCGAAACAACTGCGATGCGACAGGATAAGATTGTTCATGCTGTCATATGAACTGGGACGGGCATGAGTGATACGTGGGATGTCCATTCTGAACGAGTCAGAGGGCAGCAGGTTAGTGTACAGAGCAGGGGGAGGGGGGCTGCAGACATGAAAGAAGGTGCGCTCAGGAAAGCCTTGCGCACTGGGCGGTGGCGGGAGAATGGAAAGGCGCTCAAGGTGGCGCGAGAGCTCTAAAGGGGAAAGTGAGAGCGACGGAGACGTAGGCTTGTATCCAGTCGTCGGAGAGATGGATCTCAAGGAAGGCGAAAGACTCCTGCTCCTGAGAAAAGACGAAGAGCCAGAGCCAAGTCGGTACGAGATGGAGGCATTACTGCTCTCTGTGACCCTCTGGGAAATATTGCGTTTCATTACGGAGAGTATACTGTTCGTGGCGGCGTTAATTAAAATGGGGCATATGCGTTTCTTTGGTATGATGAACAGTTTTATAGAGAACCTGTCAGAAATTTGAACAATGGAAAATTTCCTAGAATCCCAATGTTCCTTGATTGCAAGAAACGCCGCGGGTACCCATTGTACAATAAGAGGTCTTAAAGGATTCTTGTTTTCTGATTTGATATCAATTCGACTTGCCCCTTCTGAGCTGAGTCCGACAAATCTTATCGATGAAATGCGTTACGAGAAGATTCCCATTGCTCACAGCCTCCAGTTTCATGATGATATTACTGAGTAAAACGACAAAAGCAGCCCTGGAGAAGTAGTAAAAGTGCGAACAACGGCGCGATTTTTTTTTTGATTCCGTTCCAATAGCCGCGAAGCGAGAAAGGGAACTGAACTGTTCCTGTAAAAGGTGGAAGAGTCACTGGCGAGTCTCGGATGTTTCCAGATTCGGAGCCGGGCCGCCATGAGAGTATCGCGTGCACTTTCGTTTCGGATGCGACCCCGCCAATCTGCTTCAAGTGTTGGTCCGTAGCAACTGTCCTTTTACAGCTTTCCCGCTGACATATTTTCCAATTTTCTTTTACATTTAATCTAGTGGTACTCGTAGTCGTGGCTGGTATAATCCCCACCGTATACCAATTCTCGGTGAGCACACTTTTCGTTCCCGATGACTTGGTGATTCATGTCCTGAAAGCCATGGCACCAATCCTTTCAGTTGACCTGTACCGATGCATTGTCGAGTACTACACCCAGGAAGATCGCAGGACGCTTCTCTCCTTGATGTTCACTTCGCGTGCATTTAACTACGAAGCAGAACGTATCCTATATCGATCGTTCAATAACTTCTCCGACATCACCACCCAAACACTCTTTCTCAACCGCGTAATTTCGTGTCCACGCGTGGCTAAATTCGTGCGGAGCTACAAGCTCTTTATCACCTTCACTATCGATTCAGAATTGTTGTCGGAATTTCTGACACTCTTACATACTGCCTTCCTCGCACTCGTCGAGCTCAAGTATCTCGGTTTTCGAACTCTGGGGGGCTCGTCCGCTGCGCAGGTCCTCACAGGGTGCACGTTCCAGCTAGAGGAACTCGACTGGGACTGTTCTTGTGACGAACACCTTCTCATCAATTTTCTATCGACACAGAAATCGCTCCAGTCGTTCGCGAGCTGCTGGGATCCCTCTCATATTCCTCCACCTCCGGATATCGTTCCCTTCCTCACCTCCCTTCGTGGGAGGTATGGTCTCATACAGGCGTTCCTTCCTGGGCGGAAGATCACGAATCTAGACTGGATACCAGACATCGATGATCCAGACCCAGATATGGCCCTTCTTGCTGATTCTCTGGCAAATATCCATACGATGACGTTTGGAGGTTATTTTACGCGTCCAAACCTGTCCACAATCGCACAGTATCTGACTCAGGTTACGAACTTGGAGTTGAGAGGGGTGCAGGTATGTAGTATTTTACCCTACCCATATTTGTCTAATGAAAAATGCATATCAGGCGGACGACTTGGACTGTGTCCATCTGATGCCCAATTTAGAGGTGTTTACGATTTCTATGCGACCCGTGCCGGGATTTTTGATCCCCCGGAACGACCCAAACGCCGTCGTTGTCAAACTGTTCAGCGGGTGTGCCAAATTAGAGATCATCACCATCGCCTCCAAAAAGCATGACTTCTGGCCGCAAGATTACAGAAAGTGGGAGCGGAAGGACTTTACGGCTCATAACGGAGAAGGTGGGTGTTTCAACGGTGGTTTGAATGTATCTGATTTTGGGTTAATTTATAGGAATCATTCCGTGGACAGATATCCCGTATGTTGTAAGTGAATGGAAGCGTTTCAACCTGCTTCAGCGTGAAATTTTGATACCAGCTCACTGGGTAGCGTCCCCAGGCTGTTTCCCGGGTCACTATTGTGGAGGCTACGACATATGATCCAAGCCCCAGCGGATGAACGTGAGAAACTGGTGTGTCTCGACTCTTTGCTGATGGATACTCGGAACTAACATGCCGGTGTAGCCTTCGTAAGTTGAAACGCGCCTGGACGCGTCGGATATGACACCCATACTTTCAAGGGATACGGGGCTTTTATAATAATCGTAAGGGTAATAGATGTTGTATTATTAGTGACTGCATTTACGAATAATGAGATTGACATATTCTCTAGTTAGTGGCGTAAACTTACCGGTAGATCAATTCGCGCCGGTGCCCTCAGCGCCTGTCCTTAAGTCGGCCAAAAGATTTTGTAATCGCCGGCGTAATTTAACTACAAACTCTTCGTCATCGCAGGAGGGAGGAGGCTTAGTGCAACATCGTAAGTTTATCATCCAATCACACACAGAAATATACCAGTTGGTCTAGAAGATACTAAGATTCCAAGTCTGAGCATTTGACATTTGTGTGGTAACAGAACCCACCTCTGCTTCGTCTATGGTCTGTTACACAACTTAGCAAGCTTTTGCAGCAGAATACGGAAGAAACACACCAGTACGATGGGGCCTCTACCATGGCATGTAAGCCAGATCATCGCCAAACGTTCAAAGAACTACTCGCCTATTCATTGCCTAGTGTCTTGTCTTTTGTCTTAAGTGGTAGTACGAATGGGTCCAAGATGGGCGGCGGAATCGGCACGAATCCCGAGACCGGCCCTCAAACGACGCGCGGCACGTGATCTTCCTTGTAGTCAACCGTTACCATTGCCAATGAACCATTCCCCCAACGAGCTCCAACGTTGCTTCGATGTCAGCGATGGAATTACCCAGCATGAACAGAAAATACAGTGATGAAGAAAAGTCCCAACTCATCGCAAATCTCAATCTCGAGGGTGCGTAGTGGCAGACACGATATGTCAAGCTGACTGACGCCGTGGCAGTTGAACATCGTACCCGTCAGCTCCGGTCCTGGCTCTCGGGTGGGCTTGAAAATTTCAAGATACACCAGGAAGGACATGTCTCCCGAATACCGAAGCAGGTTCGCGGGATAACGATGCGCGAGTTTGGTGAAAAGTACAATGGAAATGTGCAAGCTGCCTTGCGGGGAGTACAGCGAGAGAAGCTGGCTAGCGCAGGCAACGATCCTACTTTTGGAGAGCTTGACAAGAATATGCGGAAGAGAAAGTGGCTGACGAGTCAGGACCAGGAAGCTACCGCAGATCCGTCTGAGCCAAGAGCCTTGAAGAATGGTGTGTTCTGTTTTACCTTTCTCTATAATTTCCTTATTTCTATCGGTCTTTAGCTCGCATGGAATCACCACAACGAAAACCTGGTTCATCTACTGATCCTGGTACGGCTCAACGAACGCGCCTTTTATCGGAAGTAATAAAAACGTCTAGCAAGGTGCGCCACTACTTGCAAGGTTTTCGGTATCTGATGTGCAGTAGTCCCAGATTCGACCACTTCCTCGCGTTCCGCAGTCTCCCAGCCCTCAAAAATCGAGGCCCCCTTTCAACGCTGGCCCCGGAGCCGCCTTCCAATCCAAGCTACCTTCACCGAGTAAACCTAAATCAAACAATCCTCTCACCCGCTCTCGGGTCCCTTCACTATCGACTTTCAACCCTGTCTTACCACCAAAAACGCCCGGTTATCCAGGTAGCAAACCGCCAAATAGCAATGTGTTACGCTTGCCTCGAAGAGACGAAAGCATGCTCAGTGTCAATGGCTCACCATTGGCCAATCCCTTCGAATTTGGCATGAGGTGGGTCAAAGGAGCAAATGGCAATGCAGAGGAGACTGCACCCGGCGCCAACAAGCCCGCACTTAAACGGACGAAGAGCAATATTACTATTTCTCGGGATCCTTCATTCAATACAAATAGATTACACTCTCGGGCGCGCTCACAGAGCAGCTTGCGACCTTCGTCCTTCCAACCTTCATCTACGGCACTTTCACAGACAAACTCTGACGCGACTCTTCCATTATCTCAACTAAGTCCCTCACATAACTTGTTCACACCCACACGTTCACAGCCGACACCGTTCCCTAAGGACTCAGATCCTCCACCACTTCAGCTCCCTACCTCGACGAGGTCTTATTCAGTTACGATCTCGACCAAAGACGGTCATCTTTTGGAGTTTGATCCTCTGCAAGCTTCGCCTGGTTCGCTTGATGCCCTTGAAGGCATCTCATCCAGTGCTAAAAAGCAGGCGAGAGAAGAAATGGGTCGGCTTGTGCAAGCTGCTGTTGACAAATGGAAGATACGTTGAGAGGCACGCGGTTGTTTTCTGTCTCTTATTTATTTTATCCGCACACTTTTATCTGCTCCCGAATACCATCTCTGCACTTGTAGAAACACGCAATGCGCTGTAATGTATTATTGTTCGTGTCCGAACATTCCAATTTTGTTGGCCTCGGTGTCTTATTTTATTACTTGGATGTATAATGGTGCGGTACTACACGGAACGTTGCCTTAATCTCCGCGCTCGGAAGGGCTTCTAAGTCAGCTACGCAAAGTAAGCGGGTAAAACAAGGGTGGTTAGCCGACGCCTGTTACGGCCGTAACAAGTACCTTACCGGCGCTTAGTGTCGGTTCACGACGATTTCCGTATGCTCCGGGATTCGAATCCAAACTTGGATGCGTCATAATTATCGGCAGTTCGGCAAACAACTTTTACGTCATCGCATCTCCCGATCATCAACAAGTTCTGCTTGTCACGGTGGCGGCCAGGTCGGAGTCCCATGTCAGCTTGGTCAACCGGGTCTCATTTAAATAATTGCGTTCCTTGTGCTGCCAATCCCACGTCAATGGCTCCCCACCGCCGTGAAGACGAGGTTCTCTCTATCTTTCGGAAGCAGTTGTTCGATGAGGATATCCTGCATGAGGGAGACTCGGTTGGCACGGACGATGAGACGCTTCTGTACGTTCACGGTGTCGAAAACCAACAGGTGCAAGAGACTGACACATGTGCAATAGGAGATTTCTGCGGGCCAGAAAATTCAACTTGAAACATGCGAAACAGATGTTTCGCGACTGTCAGGAGTGGAGGGCTTCGGTAGAAGGCGTGGGCATCGATGGACTGTACGAGACGATCGATCCGTTCGATGTCTGTTTTCTGTCTGGTATTTAATCCCCCACTGTTGCTGATAATTGGATCCAGTATCCCGAACGCCGGGCCGTGTTTGATTGCTGGCCCTTATGGTGAGTTCCTGAAAGCATTGCAGTCGTCCTTCGTTTATTGAGCTTCGTCGCCAGGTTTCACAAGGTTTGTACACTCCTAATATTCGTCAACGAATCTCACCCGCATGTAAATGCTATACTTAGACAGACAAGGTACGTCCATTCCTATTTCTGGCCACACCTGTCGCCCATCTAACTCACTGCAGAAAGGTCGTCCGATAAACATCCACTTCTTTGGAAACCTTGATATACCTAAACTGTATAAGCAATGTACGCCGGAAAAACACTGGCAGACTGTACTCGTCAACTGCGAGTCTTTGACGCGAGAAGGTGCCTAACGTATCCACTCAATCTAACTGTAGGCACTGACAATGATTCTAGTTATCCCTGCGGCCTCTAGGGCAGCCGGAATGCCCATAGGCACAGTCTTAGTGATCGTCGATCTCAAAGGCTTTGGATTAAGTCAATTCTGGCAAATGAAGTCTCTCGCTCGGAGTTCTTTCCAAGTTTCTCAAGATTACTATCCCGAAACGATGGGTCAGCTCGCAATTATAAACGCTCCATCATCTTTTACCTTCATTTGGTCCGTGATAAAACCGTGGTTATCGAAAGAGACTTGTGAAAAGGTCGACATCCTCGGAAGTGACTACCGAGAGGTCCTTTTAGATTTGATTGACGCTGACGCGCTACCCAGCGTATTGGGGGGCGATTGTCGGTGTGAGGAGGCAGGGGGGTGCCATCTAAGTGGCGCTGGTCCCTGGTTAGAAGGTCGGAAAGGTTGGGGTCCCAAGGCTCAGGCTGACGATGACGATAGTTCGACAGACATTGGTACCCCCATCAGTAAGAAATCTTTGGAATCTTAAAAGTTTTGGCATCTATTCTTAACTTGTATTATTATTACAATAGCTATTACTACATTGCAATTTTGTATCATATGCAATTTTTTGAAATCATGATGTTCTCAGTCTCAGCCTGTCTCCTCCAGAGACGAAACTCCACCGACTGTGAATCAGTTGATCCTGAGATGTCTTTCACTCCCCATTCTCACTGCGATGTCTGATAGAATGGAAGAAAAGGTCTCGTGTCTTTACGGGATCGCGAATATTGTGAACGGGTGTTTTAAGTTGCATATAGCCGGAGGCAATCATGTTGTTCGCACCTAAAAATTCAACTAAGCATGATGACTTCTCCGCTTTTCTTCACCACTCCATCTTTCTTTACTAGCCAGTCAAATCCTACCGACAGTCCAGATGAGAGCGCCATTACTACGGATAATCTAGACGAGGGCTCAGCATCGTCGACATCCATATTCAACACCATGAATCTCGGAGATTATCCAGTGTTATTTTTCACCAGCCCCTCAAATCCCACTATTACCACAGATACATCAGATGAGGCCACCGTCACTACAGATAAACCTGGCGACCCCACCATTACCGCGGATAATCCAGACGAGCCCATCGTTAGTACGAATAAACCAGACGAGGACACCGTTACTACAGATAAACCAGACCAGGACACCATTGCCACGGATAGTCCAGACGAGTGTTCGGAACCGTCGAAATCCGTCGAGGCGAAGAAAATCGGGGATCGTACAATGTGGCTTTTCACCTATCACTCAAAGCCCACCATTATCACAGAAAAAACATACGAGGCCACCGTTATCACGGATAGTCCAGATGAGCGTTCAGCACCGTCGCCATTCATATCCAATGTCAAGAAACTTGGAGTTTTCACCCCCCACTCCAAGCCCGCCATCAGTGCTATAGATAAACCCGACGAGCCCATCGTTGCTGCGGATGAACCCGACCAGTCTACTCCTACGGACAAATCCAACGAGCCCATCCATACTACGGATAAACCAGACGAGTCCTCCATTCCTATGGATAAACCAGACGAGCCCACCCTTACTACAGATCCAGAGGAGCCTACCGTTACCACAAATAGTGCAAACGAGCATTCAGCACCGTCGGGATTCACAGTCAAGATCAAAAAATTCAGAAAGCATTCTAGGTTATTTTTTACCCGTCATTCAAAGCGCACCGTCACCACAGATAATCCAGAAAAGCGTCCAGTGCCGTCGGTCATGCGCAAGAAACCCCGAAACCGATCAAAGCTATCTTTGGTTAAGAAGAAAAGTCAACCAAACGATCGTTCGCACGATATGTATACCGTCGCTACGGAAGAGCTCGAGAATACTCTCCACCAACTCTCCGATTACACGCGTTACCCCGCCGAGTGCTTGCCACGCCGCAGAGATACTGCGTTGGCCAGCAAAGGATCGTTTAAGAAATCTCTGCCGAGTCGATCGTCATCTTTAGCATCATTTTACACGGCACCGTCCCATCTAGAAATTGTTGTTGACGGTTCATCGAGGGAAAGAGAAGAATGGGTCGCATGGCCATGGCCATTTTTCTCCGTTTCGTCGTTCCTTTCACGATTTTCTTGATCCTCTTGGGGGTGATTTGGACAGATTTCACATAGACATTTCATGATTTTCTTTTTCGATAGTCTCAGTATTGTTAGCAGCGAATTTTTATTCCTTTGAAGATACTTAGATACTGACGCCGTATCTCGCACGCATTTAGATTGTACCCATTAGATAAATTTAACATAGGCCATCAGTCTTTGCGGTGATTCTTCAATACACAGTATCAAGTGCATTGCAAGGACAACAAAAGGAAGCGTGTTAAAGATATGACACTCCTGCAACCAGAGAAACGCGAACTTGAAAACCAGCGGCTAAAGCACATACGACAAGTGCCCTATGATCTTCTTCCTCTTGATCCCGACGAGGAGGAGGATGAACGACTTCTGCTTCGTCGTCGCTTTCGTTCGCGACCTCGGAATCGGCTAGACGATTCCGAGGAAGCCGACTCCGAATCACTGTCAGAGCCAGACGACGAGTCCGAATCCGAATCTAAATCTGAAGTTGAATCTGAAGAAGAGCTTGATCTTGCCCTGCTACACGATATGAGCGAGTGCTGGACTCTCTGACGCAAAAATTACTCGCCTCTTCTTCCGTTTTGAGCTCCCAGCAGCAGCAGCAGCAGCAGCAGCAGCAGCAGCATTCTCCTTCTCCTTCCTCTCCTTCTCTTTGGTAGCTAAGATCTTATTGGCAGTGCCTTTCCTGCTGACAGCCGGTCAGCTTCCACAGCGCAAGAGAAGGGTTGGCCACCTACGGGTTTTTAAACTCTTCCGGCACCTCCACTGAGGGCTTTCCCTCTGCCTTCAACTTGGCCAGCACACGGGGATTCTCCAATTGCTGTGTCCTTGACGGTCGCGATACGTACGGGCGGGAGTTCTTGCACTGATATGTGAAATGTCCTCTCCCTAGGCACTTTTGGCATATAGTAGACGAGGTCGCACTAGGGTTGTTGGTTGAGCGATGATGCGGGGCATATTTGGACATGATGGTTCGGGTCAAGGAAGCAGTTAGGGTTAGGGTCTATTTAGTTTATTTTCGAGTTAGGACCGCGACGCGTTGATTCTTCGTGGGTACTTCTTCGTTCTTATCCACCACCATGGGCGGTGGTGCATTTACCTTCATCGGCCCTTTTCCTCGTCTCTCCCGAGACCTTTACGCAGCTCTTAAAGCGCGCCATACTGCCGCACTTGGCATCGTCTATACCCAAGTCTGCACCCCCATCGAGGCGCCAGAGAAACAAGACCACGGGGATATAGATTTTCTGGTATATTCACCAGAAGCCCTCTTACCGTCGCATGACACTGTCAAAGGGCTGCTTGGCGCTGCACATGTTCTGCCAATGCCAGGACCACGAACGTCGAATTATGCTATCGCGATCCCGGAAGATGAATTTAATGCCCAGATGCATGAAGGGTGGTACCAAGTTGACGTCCATGTCTGTGGGTCTCCTGAAGAGTTTGCGCGTGTGAGATTCTTTCATTCGTACGGTGATATGGGCATGATCCTCGGTCTGGTCGCACGGCATTCCGGATTACATCTCGGCGTACACGGGCTGAAAGTATGTTTTCTCTCGTCGTACAAGGGCTTGTTTAATCCCTGTACGTAGTACCCAAATCCCCCGAATCCAGGCATCATGCTGTCAACCGACTTTGACGTTATTGCTGACTTTATCGGGTGTGATATGAAGCGATATGAACAAGGGTTTACTACAAAACGAGCCTTGTTCGAATGGGTTGCAAAGTCGCGCTTCTTCACCCCCCGCATGTTTGGCAAGAGGGACGCGGAAGGTGGTAAAATAAAACAGGACAGAAAGATGTACTGGGAGTTTGTCGCATGGGCGCAAAGCCAACCAAATTCATCCAGTAACGAAAGTCCTGCCGAGAGACAGTGCAGGATACGCGAAGAGGCTTTGCGTCACTTTGGCAAACAGATCGTGTTGAACGTGCAGATGAATGAGATCACAGCAAGGTCCAGATTGAAGGCCGTATTTAACGGAAAGATAGTCGCTGAACGAGCTGAGATGGGTACCCATTGGCGTGGTGTAAAGATGATAATGGATCGTGTTAGGGAACAATGTGGTGGCGGCGACGAATCTGTTCTGAAAATGCTTGACAATGAAGAGGATGGAGAGAAGAAGCTCATGCAAATGGTCATTCAAGCTAGAGAAGACTTGGGTTTTAGTAAAACTAACGACATTACCTCAGGAAACTAGCCGATTGGAATACAAATAGCCCACAAAATGAGATGAATGTTTTTCAGACGTCTTGGCGTAGAGATAGCATGTCCCGTCCGCGAGAAAGGTTTGTTGTATTGACTTTGTAGTGTATCACGAAAGTGATGGCTGACCCAATGCTGGCCTCGGACCGCGCAAGTTCAACGTTGGTTTTCAAAGAGTCGCAGGAGAATGTCAGAGATGTAGGCAAACGTGGTATCATCATTAGAACTAAAGAATCCAAAACTATATGTACACGTCCACAGTGTACGGCGGAGAGTTGTTTTCTCAGCATATATCGAGTGATGATGCCTTGGAGTTCATGATTAGTGCTACGATTAGTCTGTCGAACCAAGTCATCAGATGCCACGAGACGAGGGACAGAAGAGATTGGCTACGTACCCGTACAATCCTAACACTTCTGCAAAAATGAGTATCAAAACCATGGAAACAAACACTCTGGATTCGTGAACATATGCTCGTACACACTGCCTCAAAAGACACAATGAGTAGAATGACGTGGAGAAGGACACAGGAACGCACAGAATCCCCAACAATCCCAATGGCATAGCCAGCTGTAAGGCCTGTGAATCCACAAGCGAGACCGGCGCCGAGGTGAACGAACCCGGCAAAGAGGGGGTACCCATTCGGTTTCACTACGAGAAATCAGTCGACGTGTACAACATCAGCAGACGCATACCCACTATCCCCCGATATTAGCACGGACACCACAAGTCCATACACGGCAATAATTCCAGACATGACGACTGGTATAAGGGACTAGATGATGCAGCTCGTCAGGAAACAAATTCGCCGAGTGCCTAGCGACCAAAGCACCTTCATTATGAGTTCAGGCTTGAAAGTACCGAGACCTGCAATTCCAATCCCAGCTTTTGCTGTTCCAAAGGCAGCACCGACGGCTAGACAGTACGCTGAGAATTGGGTGTCGCCATGTTAGCGGAGATACACGTACTGCTGAATATCATCTAAAGGACGTCAACGCCAAGACACAAACAAAATAAGAATTACTCACGGCTGAGGCGACGCCAGCGAAGCCAAAGAATGGCGCATACGGTGGACACACGGACATGACGGAGGAGACGCGATGGTGGTGCTTGGCTGGATCCTTTCCTCCTGACATTGGCTGTATTTGGCTGGACCGTCCCCGCTATTCCTCTGTCCGGCGTCGCGATGAACGTCGCGCGTCGAGCATTCAGCACCACCACCACCGCCTTCTCCCGGATAGGGAAGACACCTATATCCATTCCTCCCAGTGTAGCATATTCCCAGACACTCGACGCTCTCACCGTCACCGGCCCGCTCGGGCAAGCCTCCATTACACTCCATCCGTTTATCACCCTTACCCCCAGCAAGGACCCTGCCGCACCCAGTCTCACCGTCTCTATTGCCGACCACGACGAAAAAAGGCAGCGCGCGATGTGGGGCACGACGCGCACGCTGATAGCCAACGCCATCACTGGCATCACGGAAGGTTTCCAAGTTCTACTTTACCTCGTCGGCGTTGGGTATCGGGCCGCTATGGAAGAAGACCCACGGGGGACAATGGATGGGGGTAGCGGGAGGAGGTTCAACATGAAACTAGGATACTCTCATACGGTGTACGTGCCGGTGCCGCCGCATATACAAGCAGAGGTACCCGCACCGACGAAGATTGTACTGAAGGCCACGGATAAACATGAACTGGGACTGTTTGCTGCCAAAGTGAGGAGCTACAGGCCGCCGGAACCGTATAAGGGCAAGGTTGGTGTCCGTCTATCTGGTCTACGCTCGTACTGATTTTTTTGTAGGGAATATTTATTGGCCGTGAGACGATGAGGATGAAGGCAGTTAAGAAAAAGTAATCTCTTCGAGACGCCATCTTCTCTCTCCATACGAAATTAGTTTCATAATTCGATATTGAATCCGTTGTCAATATTTCGACTCGACTTCAAAGGACTAGCCGTTGTCTTACGGTAACATCGCAAAGGCTGCCTATATGCTCATCCCTTTTTTGACTACTGGGTTCCAAACTCGCTGGCAATCACAAGTTTCGGAAGTCCTTCTTTGAATAGACCATGTCTTGCGAGCAGCCCGCAAGAAGACAGGAACCGACCGGTATTTAGTAGAGCTCTTTTTTGAAGTCGCATTAAAATATCTTGGTACAGTGTGGACCAAACAAGACGGATTCAAGAAGGATCATGGCTGGGAACACAGACCCCTATTTGACTGGACACTATCTCACGGAATTACAGACCTACAACCAAACTTATTTTCATGATGGAAACGGCAGACCCGAACCCTGCAGTTCATCAAATCTATTACGTCCTGAGAACTGTGCTTGCGCGTGCATTTAAAGGCTAAAGAGGTTCATTGGACTTTGAATCTTGAGTCGCACGAGACAACCTTTTATCATAAGTTTCTGCACCTCTAAATTACTTCTCTCGGTGAAAGACAGACGGTATGTAAGCTCGTTTCAAGTCCCATTTCATCCATCAAGAAGCCAACGGCAACCAAGGGAGCTCAAAGTTGAAAACGTATGGAAATGACAGAAGCATCTTTGAACGTACCTTGGGAGCACGGGAAGGACGACAGGATTACTATCGGCGTGCCTACACCCAGGTACTGCTATGGCGGTAGGGGTTCAACAGGCGCAAGTATGTTTCTCCGTAAGTGTCAAACACTGGGTTCTGGAAAGGGCTGATATCTTGTAAACTCGACCCAGTTCGCACCCTCAATGCAGTCGTGAAAAGAGAGAAAATCTTGATTGGTGAAAGATAAACATCACTCATCATTTCCATTTCAACTTTGGTACATCCTATATCCGTCCCGACTGTACCTACTACCTGGTCGTCGTTCCTGACGCCCGATACTTCATATCATACTTATAAAGGCGCAACGGTTGATGCTCGATGGATTCATTACCTTCCATCATGTCGCAGGATAAACTGGACTCTGATATCGAGGCCAAGGGATCTCCGAATGACTTACCACCAAAGTCTGAGGTCCGGGCCACTGAAATCTCGATCTACTTGTATAAAGAGCTTGGTTTATCGCCGGGAGTATAGCCTTGGCCGGCTTCCCGAGGTCTGTTCATCTGTCTTCACGTAAATATTAATAACTCTGACCCTTTTCAAATAGTCCCTTTCCGGCTACGATGTACTTCCCTGCGATTCCTCGCTTGACCCAGATCTTCCACGAACCAACTGATCGATTGAACCCGACTTTGACCATTTTTCTGGTAACTCAAGCTGTCTGTAAGTCCTTCTCATTGAAATATCCGCGTGAGTTGCTCGTTGATTTAGCATTTTCCAGATCCTATGCTATGGGGTCCATTTTCAGATAGATTCGGTCGAAGACCATCCATTAATTTATGCTTTGCTATATTGATTATCTCTTGTATCGGTCTTGCCCTGACACCTACGGACGCGTTCTAGCTTCTGTTGCTGCTACGATGCATTCAGTCCGCGGGGTGTACTGGAACGTTTGCGCTAGGTTGGGGAACCGTTTACATCCCTCAGACTGATGCACTGTGTTGGAATCTGCGAGAGAGTTCGAGCAATCCGGCATTCCGGCATGCTGAGTAAGGAAGGAATCCGAGGGAAATTGAAGGAATTAGGTAGAAACTACTAGAAAAGGAGTAGTCTAGTATAAATACGAGAAGTCAATGGGGGAACTTCTCAGGAGTTTGTAACCCAAAGACTAAAGGTCTTACAAGCATGTACTCTGGATACAGTTCAAATCTCAACACACTGAATCTCATTTAGGTGCTGGTGTGATCGCTGACATAACTATCAGGGCCAACCGCGGCACATTTTTTGGTGCATTCAACGTAGGTCCTATGCTTTCTCCCGGCATTGGCCCCGTCGTCGGAGGTCTACTTTCCCAATATCTTGGCTGGCGGTACATTATTTAGTGCACTTATTTTATATATCTGATTCGGAATAACAATGTCCTTCACAGCGCAATCTTCTGGTTTTTAACGATATTCTCCTCCGTCTCGATGCTCGTCATTCTGGGGTATGTACTCTGACTCTTGGTAAAGATTTTCCTGGCAATGTATACAAGTTTCTACCAGAAACGTTACCCTGCATTGTGGGTAACGGGAGCATCCGACCTTCATTCATTTATCGAGCTTTGCTTCCTGTTGTCGGGAAGGGGCGCATGACTGAGGACTCCCAGCTCGTGCAGAAACCTCGCCCCAAACCGTTCCGGAATCCGTTTTTACTCTTCCTGAATGCCGATGTAGTCGTAGCGACTTTCCTCACAAGCGTAATATTTGCCATGCAATACCGCATATCAAGAACCCTCTCCAATGCCTATACAATCCAATATCCTTTTTCTCAACAGTGCCAATATTGGCTGTGCTACTTACTCGATGGATTAGGCCTGGTGGGTGGTACGATCATTAACGGGAAACTGCTGGATATGGAATGTCGTCGCAGTCGCGCCAGAGCTGTCCGTGAAGTCACAGAGGACACGCTCGACTACAGGGAACACCATTCACGGTTTTTCTGTTCTCAGCGTGTATTTTCGGTTGGGGCTGGTGCATCGACAGATCAGTCTCTTTGGCCGGACCATTGTTATTCCAGATTGCCCGTGCGTTTTCTGTTTCGCATCAGTGCTAGGACCTTGCTCACGATGTATAGTCGGATTTTCTTCCATTTGCGTGCTAGATACTACAACGACACTCATGATTGATCTCGTCCCCGACCAGAGCTCTGCAGTAACTGCTTGTGTATGTCGTCTGATCCGTCATTGTACGCTCTCTTGCTCATCGATATTTGCCTTAGACCAATTTCTTTCGCTCAGCGGTTCGCTGCCATTCTAGTCGCATTCCAAGAGAAAGCCATCAAAAATCTGGGCTATGGGTTGATTTGACGTTTGTAATATTTGGATGCATCTATGTTTCAATGGCTCCGCTGGTGTTTTTAGAGTTAAAAATTGGCCTCACTTTTCGTGTTCGAAGATTAACCAGGGCATCGGAGGTGCTGAAGAATGAATACAGGCGTACTTAGATGTACTAGGAAGGGTATTAACTATGCAATAGATGAAATTAGACGAAATGTCGACAGCTATAACAAAAGCCAATAAATTATGTGCGCGTGTCCAATGATAATGGGAAGTGAAACCAGATGATGCAGTGCAAATGAAGAGAATCTAATTCAACCTCGGTCTATTTGCCGATGGTCCTGCCCCGTGATTATCGTCCCCACGCCGCTATAGATTTATCAGTGAAAGACAACAGTAGTTTGGACACGGTGCGTGCCTTCTTTGGAATGAATATTGAGGTCTCTTTCTTCTTCTTCTTCTTGTTGTGAGGTGGAGGTTTCGGAGGCCCTTCATCATAAGGAGATGATCGTGACTGGTGCAGTGGTTGCGGTTGGGTTGGAGGCGGCATTTCAGTGCTAGATACTTTCCGCTTAATACCTTTGGATAGTTCAGTTTCACTTCCCGCAACCTGACTAGAGCTTTTGAATGTTGACGACCGGTCTACAGCAGCCTTGAGTTGCTGAGGAGTCACCAAGTTCGATGGGATCGCTGGTGCTAAAGCGGCTAGGGCTTTCGAAGAAGACTTCTTCTGGACCAGGGTGCTTTGCTGTTGTTCGGTGTCCGGCGAAGTAAAGTAATTTACATCAGCCTGTTGAATATACATTAGCTTCAGATACGTAGAAGAGGAAAGCAACTGTACATCAATAAAACAGTTCCTATCTCGAGCATCGATTACAATCTGCGTCCAGAACCCGTCGCTCCTCTCGAGGGTCGGCGCATGTCCCACAATGAAGACACTGGATTTGGCTCGAGTTAGCGCAACATTCATTCGTCTTACATCTGTCGAGAGTTCATACAGGCATTTCAAAATAAAGTGATGCGAACGTACCAGCCAAAAAACCTACGCTCATTACCCCCGGCCCGGCCCTCACACACGAAAGTATGATCACATCCTTCTCTTGTCCCTGAAAGCCGTCGACCGTGTTGAAAGCTACCTTGTTCGATATCTCTCTCCCAAACTCCTCTTCAAATAGCCTACGCAGCTCGAGGACTTGGCCCCGGTAAGGAGTTATGATGCCCACCCGAAGGTCCTCCTTATCCTTGAACTGCTTTATTAACCGATTGTACAAAGCACGGACAACTCGTGCCTCAGAAACATTCTTGTAAGTCTTTCCCCTAGCGCCCTCCTCTCTCGAATTGGCGACGTTGAAGAATTTGTACACACCGAATTTTGACGATTTGTGCCATGGTTGAAAGGTATTTTTGTCCATCGATGGGCCATCAAGAAGACGGCCATTGTAGAATAGGCGACTGGGAAGACGGCTTATCTCAGGGTGCATCCGGTATTGTATGCTGCAGATGACATGAATCAGATTAACTTATCAGGAGAGCAAGGCCCTTACCTGAGAAGATGAACGGCTTCCGGTCTCGACCGCTGAAGACGAACAAAGAGAGACTGGTTATACATGTACTTGGTCGCCTGTCAAATCAATCAGCTCCAGCTCTGAGAAAAGTAACTTGAATGCTGACTTCTGTCGACAGCACGGTGGGTGGTAGCTGCTGGGGATCTCCTACCATCACACATCTTGTACACCGATACTTCAACGGGATCAAGGAGCTCAGTTCTATGGCTTGGGCAGCTTCATCGATGATGACCATATCAAAATCCATCTGCTGTGCCATGTCCCTGTGGCCTGCACCGCTCAAGGTGGTACATATGACATCAACTTCAGCCATGACCTCATCTGTAGCTCTACGTCGATTGGTATCCATTAACCTCGAATCCGAACGTCCTTGATCCTTGACGCTGTCCAACCGCTGCGATATGGCCGTTCGACGATTGTTCAATTCACGGATTTCTCCGTCCAAGCTATGTTTTCTGGCCACATTATCGCTCACTGAGTCCAACTCTGTTTGCTTGAGGGTCTTCTGCGCTTTGATGTTTGCCAGCTCCGTCTGAAGTGCAGCTAGCTGGTTTTCCATATCCTTCAGCGGCTGTGCCTTGTTACCCAACTTCTCGTCTACCAAAGCATCCAATGATGCGTCTTTCACCATCGGCGATATAGAATTTATGGCGCCCGTACGCACGACTTTGATAGGCATAGGGGTTTTCTGTGATCCTCGATAACCCTCTTTGAGGCGATAAACAATCTCATCGATGGCAGCGTTAGACGGGGCACATAAAAGGATCTTTGGGACGAGAGGTGGTGGTTTTCCAGGATGGGTAATTGGTCGTGGTCGCCGAGATATAGAAGCAGCAATAAGACCGCAGATCGTGGACGTTTTCCCAGTGCCCGGGGGTCTGCAGCAAAGATATCAGTCTCAGAGGAAGATAGAAAAACAATATAAACAGACCCTTGAATCAGAACAAATCCTTTAGTCTTCAAAGCGCTCTCAATAGCAGCGGCTTGAGGTTCATTGACTCGATACATTTGCATTGTCCGTTGGATGTCCTTAGGGTCCACTGACGGCGGAGGGGCAAGCTGAGGCCACAGTATAGTGTCAACATTATCGTAGTAAGGAAGAGTGACGAGAGCAGAATATTCGCGATGAATGGTGCTTAAGCTGAAAGACAATACCAGTTAGGAGTAGCAAAATAATTCCCACAGTCAGTAGATACCTGAACAACTTGGCAAGCTTCCAGATAGTGTTAATTTGGAGTCCATGATCGTTTCCGTCGGCCACAATACGAAGTCGACAAGCGAGGCCAGAACTGCTTTGCTTCGAGCCACTCGCTTTGGCCATGATGGATTTGTTGCTTTCACGGCTTTGGAGAAGAATGACGTCACTGTCCATTAAGTACCAGTCCTTCTGAACTCCTTCCTGGACAGCAACTTCAATATCGACCCAGGTGTCACTGTGGCTTCTTGCACTGATGGTACAGGAATAGAACTCGAGAGCATTCTGCTTGGTATCTTCGATTTGGGCCCACAACTCGTGTAACAGGAGAGGCTCAAAGATTCTTCCGTAATGCGCAGAATCGGTGAAGTTGTCTGGTACACGCATCGGCCGTAGATTTTCGCCCGGAGGAATAGGTCCTTGATGGCTGTAATCCCACGACAGAAGAGCACGATGAAGCCCTGATACATCAGGATTCATCCTCGCGGACAATCGCCGCTGTGCATCTGCTTCGCGCTGCTGTCTCAGCCGTTCTTCCATGGCGTTCTTTCCAGTTGCTACATCAATGGTTTTGATTTGACGGCGTTCGGGTACTTTCCGTATCTTCGGCAGCTGGCTCAGAGCTTTCTTCTTGTCAGCCATAGAACGTAAAATAGCGCCTTGAGACTCTTCCTCGCTCTCTTCCTCGCTAGACTCTGAGTCATTTCGAGAAACAGTGGTGGCTCTAGAAGAGCCTCCATTCGTGGAACCGTCGCTGGGGCGTGCGGGAGGGAGCTTCGATGAGCCGGCCAGTGAGGTAGAACCACTCGGTCTGCGGAATTTTGGGATGGCAACAGTTTGGTCCAGTAGTAGTTGGTCTTTCTCGCTGAAATAGGATGATTTTGGGGGCTTGAAAGGCTTGGAAGGCTTTGTGGAAGTTGAACGCGAAGGAAGGGCTGCTTTGGCAAGATTTTTGCCATCACTGCGTATGGCCTTGACAGATTTCCCTTTGTTCTTGAGTTCCCATTTCTCTACGACCTCCACGTCGTCATCATCGTCGTCGTCGTCGTCAGTGGAGATAAGGATAGGCTCCGGCTTAGGAACAACCGGTACAATTTCTGTCTCTTTCTCTTTTTCATCCTCGAAAGAAACGAGGATAGCTTGTAGCTTGCTGAGCTTACTCGGTGACAGACGAGTGCGAGGACTATCCGGTGTATTACTTTCCCGTGCCTCTTTCAGATACCGCTTCAACCTATCAACGACGTCCTTCTGGGGAGCGACTTTGTTCTCCTTGAAGCAGATAAAAAGAGATTCAATGAGAGTAAACGATTGATGCAAGAGTTCTTCATCCGTGAGGCGTAACCAGCGCGTCAGTTCCGTCAAAATTTGCTGCATGTCGTTCAACATCCGTTTGGTTATACTGCTCTGCAACCGTGTAATAATGGTGCTTGCCGCCGATTCGAATGCACCGCGCTCTGCTAGCATTTCGCGCCCAAAGATGAGGGCATCCCGCATCCAGACAATCATCTCTTCGTTGTCATAATATCGTGCCCATAAAGGTGTACGCTTAAAAATGAGCGCTAATGTTTGGTTCATGGAGGTCCAGAGCCACGGTAACTGTGACGCGGGACCCTGAGGATCGGAGGAACGTAAGAAGCGGGCATTGTTGAGAAGCCCGTTCGGAGTTGCGCACAAAACCTCCATGATATCGGTCAAGCAACGGACGAGCGACTTCGACTGACTGCACGTCTCGGGGACGGTATACGAATGGTCTCTGAAAGTCGACAGGTATTCAAGGATTCCTTCCAACGTCGCATCTGGATGATTTCCTAGCAGAGCGCGGAAACAGTCCATACGTACATCAGCATCAAACGCCAGGCCCACCACGGTCTGTCCAGCTAACTGCAGGTCTTCTACGGGAGAGAGCATCAGCTTAACAACACTCTTGACGATCCCCGGTCGCTGAAGAACTTCGAGAGCAGACGATGAGGAGTTCCGATCAGAATAGTTTGAAATGGAAGCAAGAAAATCTGTTTTGACGGCAGCCAGAAATGTGTTTACTTCTGACAGAAGATTCGAACCTCTTGAGATGCTCGCAACTTTACGAAACGCAGCTTCATTCATGCGATCCAAATGGGCGACTTGGGCCATAACGGGCAAAATGACTACGATTCCTTCATCGTAATTGATCTGCAAAGCAGCAAATGTTCTCTTCCATATGGAATGTCTGAGATCCAGCGACGCAAAGTTTGACCGCGCTTTTTTGGAGGCTAAGGCTTGAGCAAGACTTGACACAGCATTGAATATGCCGGACAGATCCTGACTCATGATGACTGTAATCAGATCTTGTGTGTCTGTGCGGGCCCCCTTCCATTCCACCCCGGCGTACAAACTGGAGAAGGCCACGGACACCAAAGTCTCAGCGTGTATTCCCAGAACATTTGTTATCGCTACGTGATGATCGTCCTTCTTCTGCGACTTGAGAAACTAGAATGATGGTGAAGGAACGCAACGTGTAACTAATTGAATGCTCACCTTGGCGGCTAACGACATCACTAATGGACGGGCATCTCCAAAACGTTCTACTTGGAGCTCTTCACATACATAGTTGGCCATTTTGGCAACGACTTGCGCATATATGGCCGTGTCATGTATCAATGAAAGGTATTCCACAAACCACGAAAGAAACCACATGTTCCTCTCTTTAGGACACTCTTCAAGCAATCGAGTCATTCCTATGTCGTTGTCCTTGACTGAATCGAATATGACTTGTGGATATTCAGGACCCTCGCCAAGCCATAACCTAACGCCTAGTCGCTTCATAACAAGGGTGAAACAACGCAGAATGACTACGAATTCTAGAGCGCAATGTTGACATAAGGGTTTGATTGAATGCAAAACACTACTAACCAGGTCCTCGGTCAGACAAGTGCCTAACGACAAGACGGCGCATATCGATATTTTGTGAGGTCACGTAGAGCAGTTCCTCGGGGGGTATCAACCGTAGTGCGTGAATGAATCCATCCCAACGAGTTGAGTTATCAGATGAAAGCGTATCGAGCAGTGCTTTGGAGACTTTGGATAATGTCCCGGGAACGAGATCTGTATTGCCTGAGAAGACGTGTGCGAGGATGTCCAAAACACGATGATATGGTCCACTGAAAGATTCTTTTGACAATGGAATCTGTGAACATCTGGCAAATTGGGCTTTTGCCCACTGACGAACACGTAAATTCCGATGCATAAGCAGAATAAACATGCCCGGAGGAAAAGGGTCATTTGGCCAGCCGGCCAAGGGTTCCTCTGGGGTATGCTTATCGATGATTTCGAGAATAGCATCATCTTGGAAGATAGCGAGATTGGCAACTATGCGATAAACGACGCCAACGGGTACATTGGACAGCAACTTCGGAGTGGCAGCTGGTCCTGCAGTAATCCCCATACCAGACAAATTGTCCAAAACAGATTGGAGCTCCCATTGCTCAAATTTAGAGAAGAAAGCCTCTTTTGTTTCCTCGGTAAACGCAGCGAGATACCTAGTTGTCAAGTTAGAAATGCCAGTCGCGAATCAAGGCAATGTAAGCGAGCTCACGTAGTCCTGGAAGAATATTTTGCCCGCTCCAGTCCACAAGCACAATCGGCACACCTCATCACGCACACAGATAGTCTTTCCTTCCAAGTCAGCACTAAGGGGCTGGTATACGCGAATAGTCTGATGAGGAAAGTTGCAGCTGCGATGGTGGTAGTAGTGGCCCGACCACAAAACCAATGGATATCTTCCCCATCCTTAGACACGCCCATGAGGTAGTTGTATACCGGACCCAGGACGTTGTCGCCGAGGTTGTTGCTGTCGACGGGACTATCGCGAAGTTTGTCGAGGACATTTTGGACCTGCGTCGCTGAAATGGCCCCAGCCATGATAAACGAACAAGAATGAAGAGAGGACGCTGTAAAATAGCTATGGCGTCGTCAACGTTGCTTCCGGCATAGAAAGGGAGCGAAGGTGGTACTGGCAGTGAGAGTCGCGAGTAATTTTGCGCGCGTGCACGTGAACGCAGGGTTTCTGAAATTCAATATTATTTATTCTAGTAATTTATTCAGAGACATTAACATCAATCTGCGACCATGGATCCTCACGATTTGGAGAATCTAAATACGGCGCTAGACCATGAAGCCCAACTTCGAGAGGTGAAATTAGATGCCTCTGGCGGTCTGGACTTGCCACAATACTTTCCTAGAAAATCAAGGAACAAGTTGTCGATCTCGACAAGAAAGCGCGTACGATGGTTGGGATGCTCAACAAAGTCCATTCGATTCCGTATTCCCAAGGTGCAGCATCTGATATTCTTCCAATGTACTTTTCGACCTCATCCGATTCTAGTTGCCGGGTTGGTAGATAGCGTGTATCTTGTCCTCAGAAGTACCAATGCCCCACACACTGCTTTAGCGGACCTTGTCCCTCCCAACCAATTTTGGAGATGGAAAGACATGTGGACAAATTCACTTCGAACCAGCGTTTTTGTAGCCGCTTTCTTGGAATATCTATCCAAGGGAACCTTGATCTCACTGGCGTCGACATCCGAAGCCCTTGGAAGTGAGTCATTTTTGTATTCGGCAGAACACATTAGCCGACGTTTCGTATAGTCCTTGATGAATGGAAAGATCGTTTCACCCTGCCCATTGAGGACTATTTACACGGGCTAATTACGCTTGTGAACGAGTTGGTGAGGATGTGGTTTGTCTTCAACAATCCGTGTCAACTGACTGTCACTCCAAGTCGCGATTGGCTGTCAATGCAGTCACTTTAGGTAATTTCCAGGAGCCAGTCAGAATATCTATCTTCGTGAAAGATATATTCGCCGGATTTACAATGGTAGTGCCTGCTTTCCCTCATGCTTGCATCCTGATCATGTTTCTCCACAGCTAAATCTGAAAAACGACCAACTGCGTCGGAGGTTCGACAGTCTAAAATATGATATGAAGAAGGTTGAAGAAGGTGTGCTTCGATCTTCAGTCTCATATCCATTGCTTACAGCCCACCCAGTCGTTTACGACGTTTCCTTACGGAAGCTGGCGCAACCTCCGGACCCACCGTCTGGTTGAGTTACGATACTTTTGTTTCAATCCGTAGTCTGTTCTCCGTTTTCTTTCCCTGGCGCTTGTAGTGGGTCTTTGTTTTATCTCCTAGTTTCTACCACGACTCTCGGGTGATCAGGCTTCCCAGTAACAGACTAGTCACTTACTATACGTGACGCCCGGAAGGTGTGTCGTCTAAGGGGTAAGATGGTACCCATTACTCGGACGAGCCAGGGCCCTGATCATGGTCATCTGCACGATGTACGAGTCGCCAACCAGTCTGAATGGCAGTCACAGAGACTTCCATACTTCATTGAAAATTTCTTCACGAACCTGATGAATTACCACCAATGATGCATCCATCTTCATACATTTTCTGGAATGTTCAGGGTTTCACTTGGTAATTTGCAACGGCTCGGGTTCGAACTAGTGTACTTCATGCGTCATCAATTGTGTTTGGCCTTCCAAGAAAAACAAGGGTTTGCGGAGTTTAAATACCCAATCGGGCAACCTGAACGTTCACGTAACGCTGTTCTCTACCAAGTGATCAAACGTACTTCGTTTTCACTTGATGCGCTATCCACGAGACTCAGGCTGCATAACGGTCTCATAGCGAGTATTTCATGGATAGAAAGCGAGGCGTAGCAACGCGCCCTGCCGCTTCCGAAGGTAGGTTGCCTCAAAAAAGTAACTGATTTAAGCTGCCACTAAAATGCGCGTTCAGAAATTGAGTTCTGGAACCACGCCAGAACGTCTTTGTTAACGCTGTCCAGTATATACACCAATCCTGCCACTGCAGAAACAATCGGTCGTGTGAACCGGCTGATCTCCGCGTGGCCAAGTGACGACACTGTGCCGTCCGAGGGTCTGGACGGTGTCAAGACGATATATAAAAAACTGAACACAGGACTAAAGGATATAGAAACAGCATCTAATAATGAAGTCAAGTAGGTAGATTTTTGAGGACTCTTTCATGCTCGTTATTCACCCTTGGTTTTCCAGAGCGATCGACCAAACCCTAGATCAGATTGGTATACTCATTGCTCTGAGGCAAGCTACAGAAACCGGTAAGTTCTTGTTTCACCTATAGCCGTTAGCCACTCCACCGAAAAATATGAGCACAGCCGCGGACAAACGAAATAAGCGGCCTAATAGAGGTCCGTCACCGTCTTCGACTCCTACCCCAGCAGGTGTTCCTCCCGCGTCTGGCACTACGCGTGGTGTTTCAATTACTCTACCGCCTCGGAACTCTGCTGGAACCCCGCTCTCGGTCGCCGTTTCCCGTGAGAAAACCCGCAGGGAGGGTATAGCCCGACAATTACCCCTTCGAGAAGGCCGAACTATTGCGTTTCACCCTCCTCCTAAACCTATCAAAGACGCTGACCAGAGCGATTGGATACTTGCTGTCATCACGAGGTGTATTAACGCCGACAAGCACAAGTATGCCCCCAATTGGTAGGACTTGACTGGAGCTCATGAATCTCTCGTTCTTAGGTATGAAGTCCGAGATGTCGACGACGAGAATACAGAGTAAGTGACATTGCGGCTCCCTTGGCCCACTATCTCTCACTTGCCTTCCCCAAACTAGGACGTACCCTACGACGCTGAAATCGATTATTCCTCTCCCGGATCCAAATGCACCTACAGGGACCCCGGAGAGTATCTCCGTGTGTCCCGAGTACGGCAAGGGAACTATCGTGCTGGCCCTTTATCCTGACACAAGCTGTTTCTACCGGGCTGAGGTAGTTACTCCTCCCCGGGACATGCAACCAACCGGACGGGTGTGTTCTCTTTCTGATGAGATGACGTCTAATTGACTCATCCACTCAGTCGTATTTGCCCACCTACGAGCTAAAATTCGAAGACGACGAAGAGCAATCTCAAATAATAAGTGCGCAATACGTCGTCGAGTTTCCTAAGGATTAGGATTATTTACAGTTTTACGATTTATGTTGCATTGTATCATCATTGTAGGTAGGATACCCTTTTTTGGAATTTGATGGGCCAATGGCGTTGTTGGGCCCCTGGTGTAAATATCTGGACCGAAAGACTCTTAAAGTGTTTATATGTAAGTGTGAGTTCGTCAGAAGAGAGGAATAATTCTAGTGTATCATCTATGGCTTTGAGAGTTGCCCAGGAGGGAACCATCAGTAAATGCTGTTTCACCCGAAAACTTTGATTCATAACGTGGTTCCTGCCACCCTCCAACTTGGCGCTGAAGGTGTATCTAGCATAAGCATCAATATCTGATTATACAAGAAAGAAGGAGCCTCGAGCCGCAACCTTAGCGCCTGCAGTATTACCGACTGTGGGAAGTCCGTGTGGGCAATAGGTTTCGACTGGAAGGCGAAAGCTCAGACGCGTTTTGTCACGATAGCTGTATGGCGCTCTACTACTCAAACGCCGCCTGGTTCAGATTTCGAGCAAGACCTTGCCATGACTGTTGGATTGGAAGAAAATGATCCTGCCGTTAGGGATTTTTGGAGAACTTTCGTCGTACTCCATCCATCGCTCGTGATGTCATCCTGCATTTCAGCTCCGTCTCTTTTCGCCTTGCTTCCTGCGTGTGAAGTCTGAACACCTCTAGTACTAGGCAAGCTGTAATACAACGTGTAGATAGGGCCGACTACGCCAACTTTGCAGTAATCATCATACACTCAAAATCTGCCAAAGTCATTGACTTGTCCGGCGCAGAAGAGAAATTTTCGAGCATTTCGATAATCTTATGTATCCAATGTATAAGAATGACGGAAGAAAAGCAGGACCGGAAGGAATATACCTCTTCAGCTTTCAGTTTTTCATTGAGCAATTTTGCGACACGTTGGATGTCGCCGGTCATTATTTTCTGGCGGGGCAAGTCCTCAGGCGTAGCGTTAGGGAAAAAGAGCGCAAAAGTTTCTAGGCAAGTTTGCTTTTGTCTTTCGGTCAACTGTTTGGGCTTCGTAGAATCCGAATCAGAGTCCGAGTCGCACGCACGGGCAGCAGTACGTGTGCGCCGACGCGATGGGGCTGAGTCCAGATAGTCATCATCTGAAGCATTATCTGATTCCTCCATATCAACGTCCACCGCCTGATAGTCACTCCCTGGATCACTGACTGGACGGGAGATCGCGTCTCCATCGCTATCTGTATATTCTTGGGCATAGTGTTCGAGCAAGATGGCACAAACAGCGCGCCAGTCATCCAAACTGACAGACAATTCTGTGGACACAATTGCACCCTCATCCCAACCCGATGCAGCTTGGCGAAATATGGTCAAGACTTGTTCGTCATCGGGAGGCAGGTCAAGGAGTTGCAGAGCAGATGGAATGGATGAAATTGGAATATTAGGAATTTGAGACGCGTCTATCTCATCTTCTGCTTCGATTAGGACATCCTCGACAAGAAATCCGCCGCCTCCGGACGAACTAGGAGATGCAATTTGTTTGTTCTTCTTCAAAGGTGGGGCCTCGATGAGATGAAGGGAATTTGCAGTGGAAGTGTACACCTTGTCGATTCGACGCTGAAGATATCGGGGAAGTACAGAGAAAGCTGAAGCAGCCATGATTGTTACTTGAAGGACGAAATTGGAAGCTGTGCTTGAGTTTGGCTTTAATTACGCTGGCGCTCGGCATCTTGGTGACGTCACCCATTCGTCACTGGGGGGTTCCAGTATGTTCTCGTTTTGTGTGCTAGAAATGCCGTATTTGTGAGTCCGGTGAGGTATAAAAGAGAGAGATTTCCGTGTTTTCAGACAGCAATATTGTCCCCAAAATGTCTATCACTAGACAGCTGTTTCGTGAATTCCGCCCTCTCTTCCGAATGCTCGAGGAGCCTATCACTCGTGCTCCTACCTCATATTCCTTGAGGTCTCACCCTTTCTTCGATGACCCCTTTTTCTCATCCCCAGGTTTTGGCCGACCTGCTGTTGATGTGACAGAGCAGGGCAACAAGTATGTCGTTGAAGCTGATCTTCCTGGTGTCGCGAAGGAGAACGTCGAGGTTCGAATTGGCGAAGGAGGTCGCAGCCTTACTATCGAGGGAAAGGTAGTGAGCAAAGCACCGGAACTGGAGCCAACGCAAGCCTCTGAAGGCGAACAAGCGTCTTCTACAGAAGGCATGTCTTCTTAGTTTACAATGTTTTCACTTGGCTGATAATATTGCGTTTGTAGTCACTAAAACCGATGCTCCCAACCAAATTTCTGCTGAAAGGCAGTTCTGGAGTAATTCTTCATTTACTCGTACCGTCTGGCTGCCCCGTCTAGTCGACAGTAACGGTGTTTCTGCACAGCTCAAGGATGGTGTTTTGACCGTGACCATTCCAAAGGCCGAAGACAAGGCCAGCGTAGTCGTACCTGTGCAGTAGAACATTGTTTTTTGTAGTATACTTGTATAGTAGTATCCTTTGTATCCCAAAATCTGTATTTCCCCACTCATGCAACGCGTGATCCTCAGGTCGGAGCGAAAACGGCGAAAACGGATTTGGGATGTCGGCTTACCGCCCTACGTCGCGTGGACCAGATTTTCACTGGGCCAGTATTTTGATCTCCCGCCTTTGTAACGTGTCGCTTTTTCCGTCCTTCCTCCTTCCGGTCTTTCCTCATCCACCACCCAAAATTCTGTCTGCTACTGTCCCCATGGCCTCCCACCACCCTCCTATTCCTCTTCTTCCGGCTGAGCTGATCCTCGTTGATTCAGATGTCGAGGCAGAAGTCGACCAGCTCGATTCTGATACAGAGGGTCTTGACGAGCCTGATGTCAACGGCGCTTCAGCCTCCGCGAACGACACCATGAGCGGTGCTCGGAGCAGCAGACCAGTTGGACAGACTCTTTTGCCCGGTACGAAGTTGGAAAATATCATATCGGCGGACGGTGTGTATGTTTCATTCTCTGTCTCGGTTTGTTCGCTGGACAGTAATCAGGAGTGACGGGGAGTCTGTCATTATCGAAGGAGGCCCTCTTCGTACTGTCCATCGCTACTGTATGCGTCTTTCGTCGCTGATTTTTTGACCCGAGAAATAGTTAACCTTCTATACAGGAAGAGTTCATAAAACGACTCGCCCAGGGTGGACTACGGCAAGCTAACTCTGAACGACGGTCTGCCGTGCAGTACCAGGATATGGGTGCGTATCGGACCTCGCTGTGAAGTCGAGTGCAACCCTAACAGTGCATACATCCAGCTGCTACGACTCTTCAATACCAAGAGTTCAGATTTCTGCAAGGCGTGTTCCGCATCCTCTTCTTTTGCGTCAGTCAAATAACAATCCATGTCTTCTAGATACGATCCCTACAGCCATATCCCTGGCTGATGCTATATTTCTCCGCGAAGAGATGGAGAAGCAACTTTTTGACGAAGAACCTCCTCCTCTCAAACCTTCTACATCTACCGTGAACTACACATATCCTGTCATCCCACCACTTCCCTCTACAACCTCCCAACCTCTGAATGTGTCTTCCAAACCCAAGGGCAAGAGTCGCATGGCGAACGGAAGGGAAAAAAGCAATGGCAGCTCCAGCTGGGCTAACGGAAGTTCCAGTCATAACGAGTCTACCTTCAACGAGATTCCTAACTTCCTCCTGGATGCCAGGCCATGGTGGCACTACTGGCCTAAAAAGCCTGCTGAAGTGCAGAACGGACTTGGGGAGACACGACCAAGCATACCTCATGATCCAACAGGTGCAGGGACCTCACCCCTGCCCACTTGCCCGCGAGTGGACGGAGCCAATGCTTCACGGCCAGGTACTCCGAGCGTCACTGAAAGTCGGAGACGATCTGCCTCTCCCCGTCCTAGCCAGTCACAAACCCCGCTAAGCGAAGAAATATCACCAGAACCTAGACAAAATATCAGCGAGATACGAGGAACCACTGCTGATTCCTAGTTGGGTCTTCTGGCCGTCTCACGAGACCCTAGAGATTTGTCTGTAGGTTGCTGAGGCGCTGTAGTTGTATTTTTTGTTAGACTGGTTACTGTACACGAGAGTCGGTAATTGCACAGACAGCAGGTAACTGTGTACTAGGGTGGTGTTCGTAATATCGTTATTAGAAGAACGGGATAGCACCCTATTTATCATTTCTACAATATATCTCAGTTTTGCGCACAGTTTTCGATGATGCTGCCGCCTTAAGTCCAGAGTCCCGAAACCCTCCTTGAACCAAATGAAGACGTCCTTCGCCAAGTAGCGCCGCTGACCTTATGTACAAGATTCGAGGCATTCTGATACGGTCGATCGGCCTTCTCCGCAGTACATAGTATCCAGTACACGAGCGGACCACGATGTTGTTTCCTAGTTATCTAACACGCTGTTAGAGACCAGGATGGGAGAAAGTTGTGGTCAAATTTATCAATCACGTCTCGGAACCTCACCCAAATGGTACGTTCTGTCGTCAAAGCAAGCCTCGCCTTAGGGTTAACATTGCGTCAGATCTGGATTCATATTCCTAATGATAGACCATTGAGACAGGATGGGTCGAAGCAGACTGTACTTGAGAGTATCATCGAGAAGAAGACAATGATCAACTTGATCCAAGCCTTTGCTGTTTCTGTCAAGGTACTTCTTACCGAGTAACCCTGTTACTACTTTCCTCTAATCCTTGTTGGGATTGGATAGCACTTCCTACGAGGCGAGACGGGGGTCTACTATGAAGATCTCTACCCTCATCTCGTTTTTGCCCCAATTTGCATCAGAAGCGGCAACAAGCTACACCGGTGATGACGCTGCGCCTCCAAAAAGATAGAACTTGCCAATGGTGCTGTTGCTCTCGCTGCCACCGACGAAGAAGCTACAAAATCCATCTTTGTTGGCAAACTTTCTTGGGGTGTTGATGACGAGCGACTAGCGACCGAGTTCGCTGAATGCGGCGAGGTCGTTTCTGCCCACGTTCAGCTTGACCGCAACACGGGCAAGTCTCGTGGATTCGGATACGTACACTTCACCTCGGCAGACGCAGTGGAGAAAGCACTAGAAATGTCTGGTCATGAGATCGACGGACGTGCTATATTCGTCGACAGATCGCAACCCCCCTCTGCAGATCGCACGGCTGGTCGAGCCAGGAAGTTTGGTGATGAGACAAGCGAACCGAGCAGCACGCTCTTCTTGGGTAACCTCAGCTTCGATGCGAACGAGGACAACGTGTGGGAGTTCTTCAACGAGTATGGCGTGAAGAACGTCCGACTTCCAACGGACCGGGACACCGGGCGCATGAAAGGGTTTGGATACGTTAAGTTTGAGGATATTGAGGATGCGAAGAAAGCATTTACCGCCGCGCAAGGTCAGGAGATCGCTGGTAGGACTATCCGGGTTGACTATTCGCAACCGCGTGATGCTTCTGGTGGTGGCGGACGTGGAAGAGGTGGAGGCCGTGGATTTGGTGATCGCGGTGGACGCGGCGGCGGTAGAGGGTTTGGTGATCGTGGCGGACGTGGTGGTGGCAGAGGATTTGGTGGCGACCGTGGCGGACGCGGTGGAAGGGGCGGACGAGGAGGATTTAATCCTCGGTCAGGCGGTATCATGCCTTTCGAAAACAAAAAGATCACATTCTAAACCTGATTTTCATCTTGCATCCATGCTGATTATGTTCATTTTTTACTACCTCATTGTCCTCATGCTGTTAATGACCAATGTCTAAGACATTTACATGGATGAAACATGGTTACATTCGGTGAATTCATACGAAGTGATACAGAAAGGAAGTTGGATGGACCATCAATACAAACTACCCGATGTCTGTGTTGTCTGAGGCTTTGGGACTGGCAGAGGCTAAGAATATTGCCTTGTCCGCGTCGTTCAAGACTTCTTCAAGCTGAGCCATGACCTCTTTTTCTTCTTCAGTGTCTTTGTGCTCCCAATACGTCCTGACGTAACGAACAAGTTTTTCTTTCGGTGTATTTTTTGCCTCGTAATCGTCAAATGCAATGAGCATACCGTTTCGACTCAGCCACCCTATGAGGTAATCAATATCAAACGAATCGGTGAGTGCTTTCTTCAAGGTTTTGGGACGGAGAGATTTGTAGATCTGGCACCAGCGCTGGAGTTTGGTGAGGATTAAAATGGTGGGATGGAGGATGGGTAAAGCTAAAATTTGACTGTGAGAAGAACAAGACAATATAGAGAGGGAAGCACTTGCTCGTTTCGGAGGAAACAATACATGGTATGTTGTAGACATGATCTACTGAATCTGGGAGACCAAGAGTTCCAGCTGAAAGTGTCTCGATAAGGACGTTGCTCTTGCTCCGGGAAAGAAGTTCAATTCCGGTGAACTTTGGACTGGACTTGACGGTAACTTCTCGGTCGTCAGAGAATGCATCCAAGTCCTGTATAGAGCCAATTTGTCAGACCAGATGTAGATATTGTACAGGTGATTGAGATACCTCAATGAAATAAAACTTAAGAATGTTCTCCATGAATCGTTTGTCAATCTCTGATACTTTCTCTCGCAGAGTCGAAAGGTCCAAGGCGTTTTTGGGGATTTCTATCAAAATATCTATATCGTATCTAACACAAGAACTGTCAGTCAATTATTTAAAGAGACCTTTTTTCCACCTATCTCTGTGTATCGTTCACTACCAAGGAGACGCCAAGCAAACCCACCGATGTAGGCATGACGAATAGTGAGGTCGGTCAACATACTGGAGAGTGTTATTGCTGCATGTTCTTGTGAGTCAAGGCTGGTAGTTATGTGGATTTCTTTGGGCGCCATGAGGATGGTTGATAATGTCGAACAATGGCAAAAGACGAAGAGAGGAGTTCTAGCACAGCCATCATCGGGCTGATATTTCCGCTTTCACGTGCTTTCAAAGTCCACATGATTCTTGGCGGCACAGGTTTCGGAACTTGACCACAATCCACGATAATGTCTATGCAACCATCGCACATTTCTCTGCCCAACACCATTCGCACTATTATGTTCCCCAGTTCTGACGCTAAAGGAGACATCAGTCCATTCTCCCTGCCTCCTAAAACATTGGTTGACTTCTCTCTGTGGATGTTGAACAGAGCTGGGATAGTCGTGACGGAGTGGCGGGCTTTACTATATAGGCGGATGAATGTGCCATTAGTTCCTTTTGTGAGTATTATTTCTTATCATCGTCCCTGTAGTCTAAACCTCTTCAGAACTTTTCCTACATCGTTCCCGATGATAAGCTGCAAGAGGCGTCAGAAGTCCTCACTTCCATGGGCTTACCGCTATCTGTGCCCGACCCGCTATATCTTTCCACAGGAGGAGACTTATTTGCAAAGGCCCTCCTTCACAGAATAACTCTATCAGCTAATCTCGGGCCAGCGCGGTTCATCCTACTCTACCCATCATCCTTTTGCCCATTTCGTCCTTCCGAGCTGGAGTCTGTCAATCAACCCCTCTTTGGTCTTGATTTTTTGTCTGTACCGCTCAATGTGCCAACCGCATCAGCGACTTACGCATCTCTTGTCCGTACTGTAGCCGTGTACAAGAGGCACAATGCCACGAGGAAGACGCTGTTAAGCGAGTTGGCTCAACTGGCACTCTATAACCTATATGACGGTGATTATGGGAAATATTCAGGAGACGAGGATGACGACGAAGAAAGCGAAAGGGAAATACAGCAGGCCGTCGCTGTTGTACGTGGGTGGACTTGGAATGCAGATGAAGAATGGATTGGTGATGCGCTGGTGGAAGTCGTTGCTACATCTGCATATCGTAATCTTCCATGGACGGACTGTTGAGGGTGCAGGCATTGGTTACAATATCAGGTAAGCTTTGCCACTACCGCACCTCGTCAATATCAGCTAAGCCCTAGATTTGCAGTCTGAGCAAGCTCATACCAGCCAGAGGAATACATATAGCAACTATCATGTCACGATCACGTACGGACATGTGTGGAGCCACGCCGATATTACTTGTTAGAAACCGGCCTTTCACAATTGAATGATGATGGTATATTTTTGCAGATAAGGGAAAGGATTGCCGATTTATTATTGCTGTAATAACGAAGCAGAAGCTTAGGCATCATTTTCGACGACTAGGTCTGCCCTGGCTTCTCGAAGAGCTATTGAGGGGCATAGAAGAGGGTGTTTATATATTTTTATTCTTTTTGTATGATTCATACAGTCAATGTTAATGAACATCCATTTCATAATGATACTGTACTACTCTGACTACAATGTTTGGCCCGTTAGGATCGAGGAATGTTGCGTCGCCTTCATGGTCGTCGATTAATTTCTGTTTTCCAAGTACATAAACTCTGTAAAAGGGTTCATGAGTAAGGGAAAGTTCTGTGCCACTTACAGTGGAATAAGAATGAAGGGCGGCGCGCTACATGTTCTCCGTATATGGAGTCTCTTATTCGAATCTTCCGTTCTAGAATCTTGGCTGTTATTGTGTCTGGTGGCGCTCGAACATTGGTCTTTCTTCAAATATCTAATCTCGATAATCCCTGGCTCTGATGCCTGAACTTTGTTGGAAGATACCGAGCACTCAAGTCATCGAACCGTAGTTTAGGTACTGTTGCTGTGAGTGCTCCACTTGCTCCTGTAGGTCGACTTACGACTTACGACTATCTGTTGCCCAGAAAACGCGATACGAGTCCACTTTGTGTACCAGTGCACGCTATTTTAATGTCATGAAGTCCCACTCAGGGTCTTCAGTAATCAGAACGGGAACTGCTGATTTGAGGTGCCTTCTCTTAATGCTGCTGATCGATCCCTCAAAAGCTTTCATAGCCGTGTCGGTATGACAGTTGTGTTGGTTACTTCCGCCAGCCTCAACTAGATGTTTTCAACACTACATGCTACCCTCCGACTAGGCAAGGGACGAGTTATCAAAGGTTACACTGTCGTGCGATCTGAGGCTCTTGGATGCTTTCCCAAATCATGCATACAGCTCATAATACCACACTGCCTGCAATGTGCAAAATATCCCTCCCATTGAAATGTTGACCAACGATGTGATGTATCACGCATTAAAAATATCGAGAACGTTCTCTCGGGGAGTCAATAGCGGACAACGTCGAGATACTTTTCATCCGGCCACGACAAAGCCACTAATCATGCTTCACCTCAGTTTTCATAAGCGCATGCAATAGCTGTGCTCTCTCCATGTAGGGCCCTTGTAGCTGTACAACAATGTTCATCGTCCGTTCAAGGGACAGCAGTTGTCAATGAGCGGCGTCGAATTTTGATCAACATCCGCTATGACACGCAGTGTGCGGGGCATGTGATCCCCCTCGTCCTAACCCTTCGTTATTAGTTTCACCACAAAATCCAGTCAGCCCTGTTTGAAAATTGACTACCTCGACATGCAGGTTTTTTTCGTTTTGATGCATTCAAGACGCGTAAGTGTCTTCCATGACAAGGCAGCCGGAGTATCATCGTCAACCGACCCATCACGCACTAGTTACCCTGATCATCGTAGATGGGCGTCCACGGGAAAGTTCTCACATATATAAATGATGCCAGAATTAATGTTTCGTCCCTTTCCTCATTTCGGGACCCTTGTCATTCTTGTGTTTCCCCTTTCCTCTCCTTGAACCCTCGTTGGTCGACCCTCAAAAAGGCTTCACTTCGCCATGGTTGCCTATAACCCCGTCCTTCGAGGCAAGTGGACGTTGAAGAAGTTTAATGCGACCGTGATCAATGACATCTGGCCGGAGGTGTTGTTTTTTACCGCCGTAGCAACCAGTAAGTCTGTGGTCATGCACCCGTTTTTCGTCGTTTTAACGTTTGTTTTTGTACAGTGGTGACGTTTGTATCCATTAAAACACCACACTCTTTGGCGGTTAACCCGCAATTATTGACTGTACTGGGTACTGTCCTCGGTTTGGTGATTTCGTTCAGGACGTCCTCTGCATATGAGAGATCCGCTGTCTTTTGTGTCTGTTCATTCTGACCCGATTCCAGCTGTTGAAAATCCAGAAGCATTAGTAGGCCTATGCTGAGTGACAAAATCAGTCATATGAATCACACTTACATCCTCCGCTCTTTCGTTCCTGCTTCTTCATACAAGCTATCATCCGTTCCATGACATTGTAGCAGACCATGCAATTGACGCATCTGTATATAAACAACGTTTCAATGACATACATAGATGTAACATCCAAGACGCTCGTCATAAGTTTCGTCCTGAAGCAAGATGAAGGCAAAGAGCTGGCGGTATGTTTGAAGAACTCATAGAGGTTTATAGCTAGTAATGAAGATGACTGAACATTTGATAAACTGACTCCAGAGACAGGAAGGGTTTCGCAAGTCCGTGGTTAAGCTGTCTAGGACTTCAAGCTTCAATAATTTGTGGACTGAAGAAGCATAAAGTAGTCTCACTACTACAAGTCAAAGCATAAGATGTCGCATTCTGGGCCCTATTAGGAGAACCTGAAGAAACGGAGAAAGTAAGGACAGGATTGTCGGACCTCAGGCAGTCACAGTTGTGGGGCACTAGTAGGATCGTTCGTACCGAGGAGTAGAATTGACCAGTGTAGCAGAGCTTTCTATGTAGCAAGCTATACCGACAGCTTGCCTCATACACAGGATAGTTACTAGACGGCTGTAGGTGTCTCCCATCGAAGTTGTCGGCCTTTCGGGCCGAACAGACATTGAAGGCTGACGCTCGTAAACATTCATTTATGCGACAATCAACTTTATTACTTGCTACTACGCACAATGGAAAGCTTTTAGATACTCAAAAACAGAAGAAACCAGAAATACTTATTCAGAATTCCACGCAACCGTTACGTAGTGCCTCCACCGGGAGCAGGGATGGCATAGAATGATCAATTGCGCTTTGGCTTGTATGGAGGTTTCGGGCAATATTGCAGTACGCTGTCTTCATAATCGTCTTCATCCATTCCGCTTTGTTCTTAGGTAGGGGTGTATTTGAGCATTTATTTGTCTCAGCTTCGTCTCCAACCTGTTTTGTCATGCTTTCCTTGGTATCTCCCGAGGCCAGAGGTAGCTTCATCGGTGGCAGGTCCCGTATCCATCCCAAAGGATCTTTCGTCGGCTCTTCAAGGATGTCCGGCACGTTCTCTTTGTGTCATCTCAGTTTTCCTTGTGCGGTAGGATAGTCCTTCGCTTTCGCTTTTTGGCGCGGGCTCTCGATTTCGCTTTCGCTCACCCCTTCTTCTTCACAGCTGCTATAGAATCCAAAGGATCCATGTTTACCACTTCGGCTTCGACTAATCGAGTTGGTAAAATACCCCTCAGAAAGGGTTCATCAGGCTTACCTTCATCAGAGGCGGCATTGAGATTCTCCGCTACGTCAGGCTGATCGTCGAACTCCAGTTCATAAGGAGCATGCAACGCAAGATAGTCTTCAAGGCTTGTTATGTCGACAAGGATTCACCGCATCGATGCCGAGATTATGCACACGGCAGTGTTGCTCGGGAAGAGAAGCATGAGGTTCATGTGGAACTACTGTCGGATGAAAGGCCTGTATCGAACGTGGATCACATATTGTAAACCCAGGAGCACAAATTGATTCCCTGTTTGTAAACTGCTTAGTCAGGGAATCAATGGCACCATTCTCATCGAGACCAGTTGGCAAAGGTCCATCCCTACTAAGCACGTCGTGGAAGGGACGCGCTACCTCAGACGCTTCTCTGAAGACAAGGACCTCGTACGTGGGGGTTTCACTGCCGGAAGGCAATCCCTGTCGATTGCCGCTAGCTGCAGGCGATGAGTAATTGTCTAAACGACATGAGTCAATCGATGCAAGCAATTACGATTTTGTGCGATTCACCTGCTATAATTTCCCCTAGGTCATTGAAATATGTCGATAGCGACTGGGAATGTGGAGAAAGAGACATTCTGTCGATAACTTCTGCTGGCATGTCTTCCTCGGGATCATCCTGACGCTCCAATAAAAACCATCGGCGCTACTGCGCCACAGCTCTTCGAACAATCTCGTCATGGACATGCCAGGTAGGACATTGTCGGGAAAGGCAGGTGCGATGTGTGAAAAAGAAACCCAGCGGCAGATGGATGTGTCTTGCCCAGAGAAGGTAATCGGCCCGATGAAGGTGCTGGAAATGGGGGTGGGAAGTGTTTGTTGCTGGGTATCCTTGTCGACTGAAAGGCGTTGAGACGTACAAACGGCAGTCAAGGCACGATGAAAGACCTATTTCACTAAGGCAGTGGAACAAAGGACAGTGGTGGCAATTACAGATGGGCAAGATCGAAGTTTTGTTATCCTCCATAGCTTTGGTACTAGACTGAAGGCTTCCAAGGGTGAACTTCAGAAGAATGTCGGAAAAGCAAGCACATGACGGACATAACGGCATACAGGCACGAAAACATATATACAGATATCCTAGATAGAGCCGTGAATGTGGAGGCAGTCGTGTAACAGTATGGCTACTTACTAATGAACTTTATTCGTCTTTAAACCGGTTCCCAAGCTCCTTTCTGAGAAGTTGCGCATGTCGGTCCGTGAATCCTTCACATTCAGACACCGTCACTTCGGACAGAATAGCAGGCGATGAAAGGCTGTCCGTATACTGGACACGAGAGTTTATGACATCGACCAAGATATCACCGGTCAGTCTGTGACAATGGAGGAGGACGAGGCGTTGTAGCAGTGGCAAGCGAACCTGCATCTCTGTGTGATTGTTGGCCCAGAAAGGGCGAAGATGTCTGATGACAGTATCTGACATATCTGATGCCACGATAACAAAGTCCTCGAGTGTGGTGAGGCGGTCGAAGACGTACAAAAAATCCTTCGTCCGCATATCGCTGTAGTCCATTTCCAAAATTCTGATGGGCGGATTACAGCGTGAGATGAGCTTTCGAAGACCCATCCCAGTTGCATGATCACTAGATGGTGATCGGGAGAAATCGTTGGCCTCATCTTCGCTATCTCCATTGTCATATCCCTCTATCAGGATGTTAAAATCCACGTTTAGGTAAGACAGATATAGTTCGCTGAGATTGGGAGCATTGATAGCTGATAGGATAGCTCGGGTAAGGCTGGTTGACTTTAAAGACAGAGATGAAAGATGTGGAAGTGAGACCGTAGGCGACGGTAGGCTGTCTCGCTCATCGGAATAAATATACGCCTCAAAATCCAGAGTGCGAAGCTCGGGACAGGCACCCAGGAAGTTGAGGATGGCCGACGCTGTAAGGTGGATTTGGAAGGACGTATCGACGATAGTGATTGTCGTGAAATGAAGAGGCAACAAGGAACGAGATGGGGGCAGACCTGTCATCCATACATTCATAACCGCGTCGCCCGGCCACATAGGCGAATGCTCCAGGAAGGTAGTCCGAGGTAGCTCTGTAACTTCGAAATCTCCGTCGTCCGAACGAATAACGATGTACAGGCGGTCCATGGATTTGATATCCAGATCAGTTAGACTGACTGATTCCTGGCGGTGACCTGAGAGCGTGAAACAGTGCCAACGACGAATTTCGGGAAGGCATGGGGAGAGAAGAGGGAACAATACATCTGGGGAGGACGCATGGAGGTTGACGTCGAAAGGAAGGGGAGCTGAGCGCGCTAACCAAAGGCTGGCTTGTCGTTGCGCAAACGCAACAGAGCCGACTCTGTCGTCCAAGGTGATGACCTGCCATATTCGAGGTGAGAAATCGACGACCTCCTTCCAGAATCGACAGACGCTGCCCAAGGCGAGTGGCGACAGCGCGTCGGCCACGGCACATAGGGTAAACACCTCGATGAGCAGCTCTGGTGGAAGTTGGGCAATCGGTGAACCCAGCAACGAACGGTTGGTCACCGCTGTGTCAATAACGCGAGTCTTCACCACCGTCATAGGAGGTGCTGAGATCGTCATGCTTGCTAGACAGCGGGCCAGTTGTCGCTCTAATGAAAGCTTGAAATGGTGTAATCCCAAAGGCATTCTGAACACGTGCAGTCGGAATCAAATTCGAGTCCTTACCTCAGCCTACCGTCGGATATATATATGCATTGCGTCTGCAAAATCCTACGCGATGCTGTTCGCACTGCATGGAGGCCCAGGTAATGGGAGTAGCAACAACTGTGCATTGTACCCAGCCCCGCTTTCCGTGTACGACAGCTTCACGCACTGCATACAGCAGAACTTGCTGCGCTATTGACTGTCTTCAATGCAAGCTGTCAGAAAGGAGCATGTCGAAAAAGTTAGAATTTATCGCCAATTGAGATAGGAGATTCACCACTACCGCCAGACCCGATTCTATTCATCACGCCGTTCTAGGTGTGCGTCGATATGGCACCACTAGAAAGGGACATTGCATTGGAAACGATGGACACAGTACGAGGAGAGAGTACGTTGACATGGTAAATTACAGACGAAAGCACATCCAGTCACCATCCACAGCCTCACCTTGAAATGAGCTAGATACCATCGTTGTCTATATTTTGCCCAAATCAGTCCTAATTTAGCCCGGAAAATCCTGCAAACCTTGGTCATCAACAACTGTACAGTTACCGGAATATGCCGAAAGCGCGTGGCTCAGCCTGTACTTTGGGTAATACACAGAGAAAGTCGTTATCGTCGCGCTCGCCGTCCTCCGCGTTCACCTACATCAAGACTTCGATATAAGATGCCGGGCGTAAGAGATGTCAGGTGCGTGTGCTCTCCACTTTTACAAGCAGCAAAAACTGATGATTTTACTGGTCCACAGTGCTGAGGCATTCATTGCCGCATATGCTTCCCACCTAAAACGATCTGGAAAACTTGAGGTTCCAACATGGGTTGACCTCGTCAAAACTGGCCACTTTAAGGAGCTTGCCCCCTACGATCCCGACTGGTACTACGTTCGTGCAGGTACGCCACGCGTTATACCAGCTACGGCCAGAGACTTATTATCGCAATATTTAGCTGCTGTCGCCCGTCACATATACCTTCGCAAGGACGTCGGTATCGGTGCCCTCGCAAAACTTCACGGTGGCCGTAACAGGCGCGGAAACCGTCCATCACACCATGAAGACGCATCCGCCTCTGTGCAACGGAAAATCTGCCAGTCGTTGGAGAAAATCGGTGTCCTGGAGCAAACCGAGCGGGGCGGCCGTAGGATAAGCCAGGACGGTCAGCGAGATTTAGACCGGATTGCAACTGCTGTCGTTGAAGCTGCTCGTGAGGAGGAAGAGGACGAAGAGGAGGAGGAGGAGGAAGCTGAGGAAGACGATGAGTGAATTCTTGTCGCTCCCTTTCCTGTCCTTCGCGTACGGTCTTGTGCATCTTATATTTCCACTCTGGTATGCGACATATGCGACTGAAAAATATTTTCCTTTTCTCTGTTAGATTCAGTGATAACGTGTATCTGGTGCGCCGCGAAAAGGTATTTAAATTTCAGGAGGCGCATCCCAGTCCTGGAAGTTTATGGCTTGAATAAGATGCTTGCCTCGAAAGCTTTTCTCTGCAAAATTCCTTTACAGTGCAATGCATTCAGTGAGCAAACCGACAAGAAGAAGAATTTATGTCAAAAGCTTTGACTTTGAACAGGATTGATTTATCCCTGCCTGTTCAGATCCGTATTTGCGAAAAATTGGACGACGAATGCACGAAAGACTTGAACTAACATTGCGACTTGAACGTAAGTCCTTTGACTGGAGCTTGCTGCGTATGAATGAATTGTTGCTCATCTATATGTTTTGCAAATCTAGAATTTGATGTCGATGTGTTGTGATTTTGCCGTTTTGATTTCTTTCGGCAGCACTCGCCAGTTCCATCTCGCACCCCTGCGCCCTGCGCGCCGCCTATGGTGACCACTTTGACTTCCCGCGTTCAAGATTTGAAACACATGTTAGGTTTGTGTTTGTTCTCGGAGCTCTGCATATCCTTTTGGCAGAATCCATCAGGATTTCAGTATTGCCGGCGATGCTGAAAGGGCGGGACCTGGACCTAACGATCAAATTCATCCAGCATCAGGCTGACGGGTCACATCGCGTGCATCCAGTTCAAATATTGCAATAGCCTCTTGACATTACTCAGCTAAGTGGACGGAGCCTCTTACTAGGGATAAAACCAGCGCCTGTTCTCAGACTTATCTTTCATGGTTGACCAAGAACTGAAGCTCCCTATGCCCTCTGTGAAGTCCCTACCATTGTGGGCGAACCGGGCGATTACGCAGAGTCCTTTTCCTGGGACATGGCTGTCACACATAACTACTACCTCAGAGGATTTAAATTCTGCCTGGATCAACGCGCCCAAGGCAACGCCTGCGGACGAGGCGTCATTCATGGGTTATTGTCTTGTAGTAAGTACGTGCAGTTTTCGTCTATTTAGTGCTTTTGACTGTTTGTAGATTACTCAAGCGGTTAAAGAATACCACGACATGGAGGAGGAAGTCGTGTTTCCTGTCGTGGAACAAAAACTGGACATGCATAACAATGAGGAGCAACACAAAGCCTTCCTGCCTCAGATGATCGAGTTTAATGGGTACTGCATGATGGTCCAGGCAAAGGAGAAGCATGATGCAACAAGGTTCCGAACCGGGGCCCGCTTCGAGCCTTTGGAGACAGTTGTGCTCAACACCTCTTGGACGAGGTAATTTGTTCGTCCCGGTAGCAGAAAGCTCGTTTAAAAATTTCCTTTAGATTCTTACCATTACGCCTGATAAAATGCACTAGTTCGACCGCGCCACGTTGGACAAGTTAACTGAAGGTGCCTGCTGCGTGATAAACGACGGCGTGTATGATGCTGACCTTGTCTGATAAAGATATAAAATGCACACGTCAAGAAAGCAGGGCCACTGACTGTCTTTCCTTTCACAATCACGAACCATAACTACAGCCAGATACCGCGATGGGTAAGTGTTTATATCGCCCAGTGCCCTTTTAGATATTGTTAATTTCCTCAGCTGCCTGCGCCTGCATCCATTATGTGGATGGTCCGTAACGTGCTTGGCCGGTGGAACCAAAGGTACTATATACTCCGCATCAACGGAACAAGAGAGGTGACTTTGTGTTTTACAGGCTTTGGAAATTTCCTACTTTTGACCTATGGGGGAACCCGCAATCCTACAACGGATAGATAGATGTATCGCTTGTATTGAAAGTATTCTGTTCCTTATTAGCTAACTATGCATGAGATCTTCAGTTTGTACATGGAGTCCATTTATTTTTAGATCGTCGGTGAAGTAGCGCACGTGGATCATTTTGGATCTGTCCACCATCAACACTGTCAAGCGACACACCCCAACGCGACGTCCCTACATATCGATTTTAGTATGACTTTTCCGGCGAAACACATATTCTCCCAAAGCGCGGACATGGAAAGGGCAACAAATGTATGTTTCTTCGTGTCAAAAGCTTACGCTCAAGTTGACTCGACAAAGACATCGCCAGACAGAAAGGATACCCCGCTGTATGCACAAATACGCTTACCCGTAGGAAACCGCAAACCGCTGGGCTCAGTACGCAACGTTGACCTCAGGAGACTGCTCAGCAACGAAATCACTCTAACAAAGTCCATGCCAGATGACTTGGAACCCGCCCGGCGAATTGTATCGGATCCTCTACCTGCGCGGCCATCCACTTTCTCTCGTGATTCGCCAGCTGCCTCGTCGTCAAGCCGCAAATTTGGTACTAATGTATCCTCCATGACCCGGCTGGAATCGGAGGCATGCGAACTCTTCTCTGGTTCTCAGACTCGACCAAGAACTTATTCAACAACACGCGCCTTACGTCCCTTATGTGAACCCGGCTCGGACATGATTCTAATGGACCATTCACCTCTAGAAAATGACACAAACGTCCAACCAGCAATGCACAACCCTCAAAAGTTAGCGACAGATACTAACCCAATCTCTATTGGAACGACTCGTCCAGCTGCCTTCAGTACCTCTATTCTCAATCAGAGATCTCATAAGACGGTCCATGGCCAAGTGACCATCCTTCCTTCTCGTTCATTACTTGTTGATTTCAGAGAAGGAGAAAGGCGGAGAGGCATGGCTGGCGACGAAGTACTTATCATCAGTCCTGACGGCACACAGGTGGATATCTATCTTTTTTCAGTAGCTTGTATGCTCACTATTGGAAGATCAAAGTTTTCAGTGCGCCTCACTTGAGCACTCCGTGTTGTCTAGCGGAGCCTATTGCTGAATTCTATATTGATCAATTACCCCAAAAGTACTGGAAACAATATAACGATGCCGGCCTACTCATCGATAGAATCAAACAACGATCACCGAAGGTCGGTCGAACGAAGCTAGAAACTCTGTTATCTCTGACTAGTGACGGTTGTATAGCTCGTTTTGCATGATCCAGACGTAAAATACACTCTTATGTCCAATGAACCTGTCGCAGATGTCGAACTTCTTTTCTTTTCACCTGCTATTCTCTCAGAGGCGAACACAACAAACAAGGGCGACGTTGCTGATCCTGCCCGAATGCGAATCAGGTTATCACGAAAGACTCGGTCAATGGAAATAGCGGTATGCAAGTCTGATACGCACTCTAAAGAGTGGAAGAAGGAGACATTCCAAACGGCAGGGTTCGATTACTCCATTCCACCCTCGGATTTTGAAGATTTGGACCAAGATGAGCGAAAAGGACTGGATCTACTGGCGAAATTCCTACATCTTTGCGATACCTACGAAAGTCTTGCGAGCGAGTCGCTGATTACAACTCAAAGCAGGCGAGATCTTGTGCGTGGCCGCCGCCTGAACGCTGTGGGAGTCTCTTGCAGCGAGGGGAACCGCTTGGAAAGGACAGGATCGACTGCGCGACAAGGAAATTATACGCGGACTTTGGCCTCTTCCTCTTCCTTGACTACCAACAGAGGTTTTGCTGTTCCTCCACGCCCGCCGAAAATTCCTCTTACGACTTCTGTGTCTCGCTGCGCCCAAAAAACGACGCATATTAAGGAAAAAGAAAATCTCGATCCATCAAAAAATCCTTTTGACAGCCTAGTGACGAACTTTGCGATGGTCGATGATACTATGCGGCAAGGTTTAAGCTGCGCCTCTCAAACCTCAAGAGTCGAGTCCCGATTCATACCTTCTGTGGGATGGTGTGTCAGACAGGGTTCCCGTGTATCTCAAGGCGGCCATTACAAGATCATGTTCATAGACGGCGCCGCCTTGGATGTTGACGTTGATGAAGAATGGGCTGAACTTCGTGATAAGTTGGGCCATGTGATGCGGTAAGTGATTACAAATTTCTTTGCAGCCGCTTGGTCTCAAGAACATCATATAGGTATCACATAGCCGATGGCCGTATTGAGCGCACAGTCGGTGATAGGATGAAGGTGTTCAAAGAGTTTGTGTCCCTGTTTGAGTCTGACGAAGAGGCCGAATAAATGACACTAATATACATTCATTTCGTTCCTTGATTTCTAGAGCAATCATGTGGGTGTCATTACTACATAATCGATGCCAATCGAGGTCGCCCTTGCGGGTTTTTACGGGTCGTTAGGCCGACTGTGGGGTCTGCGAGGGACCAGACTTTTAAGTCCAAGGATGCGTAGCTGTGCTTCTCCCCCCGAGGTGCCCTCATTAGCCTCGCAATTTGTTGCGGATAGGTTGCCGAATTTCAGAGCGGTGCCAGAAAAATATTTTTTGTGGGACAAGATTTCCACTTCCTGATACTTGGATCGGAACATCACCATCAATATTATAAGTACCTCACGATTCATTCGCATCAGTTAGCTCCGACTGCCACGACACTAGTTCCGGTTGTAGGGAGGTAGCAAATTACCAGGCTAGAATTCCGTCTCTTTTTTCCCTTTTTCGTTTGCAAATTTTCTTGCACAGACGTCTTCTGAAAAACCGGAGATTCGCCTTTTGTTTCTCGACCTCTCTCATCATGTCGACCTCGGAAGCAGCGGAATCTAGTATAGGCGACACGTTTGGGGTCCTTTATATAGGCTTCATAGTCTCTATGATAGGCTATGGATTCACTTTCTTTCGTGAGTTCTGTTTCGATCTCGTCATATACTTTGAAGTCCTGATTCGGACTTGATAACAGAAACTTATGTCTACTTCTCTCGATATTCAAAAGACCTTTTCGTCATGAAGGCGATAGTATGTTTTTGACGTGTTTCTCCTGTGGCTGGGACCGCTCACGATGCTTGCCACAGGTGGCATTTCTATGGTTCGTTGACTTGAGTCATTGTCGTGTCGCTAATTATCTTTATCTTTCTAACGAAGTGTACTCGATACTGCTTCATCGGCTCTAAGTACAGCTCCTTACTGCTCTAAAACTGCTTGATCACTTAATGCGCGGCTTGTGCACCCAGTTTCACAAACGTTGGTCTTGGGAGTTCCTTTGAGCTACGAGGATACTGACGGACGGGTAGAGCTTACTATTACTTGGTGACGACGTTCCCTCTGGCATCAGCGATGGTAGACGTTACGATGTACGTGTTTTTGCAGTTGTTACAAGATCATTTACTTAACTGATGCTAACAGTTCATTCTGCGTACGTGTGGTATTTGCTCTCCGATATTTTTTTTCTGAAAACGAATACTCGCTAATGCAGGCCGAAAACACCGTGGCGGTATGGCGATGTTTCGTCCTTAATAATGCTTATTTCTGACAAGAATGATTAGGCTGCTTTAATTTGTATTGTTCAACTGTTAGATGTTCTATCATTATTTGAGGCTTTGGTACTAACATGTATGGTAGATTCTATGCATCCCGAGTATGGAAGTGTATGTGTGATTTCTCCACATGCTCATGAGCTATCAACTCACTTCATACGGGCGCAGTGAGTAAAAACATAACATTGACCTCCACCATTGTAAGTTGGCGCTTGTCTATCTGTCACTAAGCTTCACATCTTTTCTAGACCCTTTTGTGTCTTGTTGGATTTGGTAAGGATTCCGGTGTTTCTTAATCTTTCGATCTTTGGCTCATTGCTTTGATGATGCCTAGCTCTTACTCTTGGTAAGTTCTCCGGGACTGGCGTTCAACGATGGCCTGATGATGTGATTGCCAAATCAGCCATGACTGCGATGATGTACGCTTTTCACGTACTAAGCCCATTTAGATGTGAACTCAGGTGAAATAGGGTCCGCAATACCGAGTTTGCTCAACTCGCAACGTCGCCGAGTAAAGTATGTCTCTTGATGCTTGATTACGGACCGCTTCCTGATTGTACTAGGCAATCGTCGCCATCGGGCAATCATCCGTGTTCGTTTGCGGATTAACAACGTTTACTGCCCTCAGACTATGCTCCCATGGTGCTTATTGGTCTGAAAATACGCAGTGAGTGCTTTGTTTTTTCTCCACCACGTCAAGTTCATATTGGGTACTAGGCGCGATGACTGGTTCAACAAAACGATCACTGTATTCTTCTCGCAAGGATGCAGCGCGACATTGATGCAGATTACTTATTTCGTTGTGGTTCGTTGATCTCCCTCGAGAGATGCCAGCTTCTAACATATAACGCAGTTCATCGCAACGCCTACTCGTGTCATCTGGATTCCCTTTCATTTAATGTCTAGCAAACGTGGGTGATACTTTATGCTAGGGTCTCGATCTGACAGCGTCTTATTTTAGTGTTTATCAACTGTCTGCTATCACTGTCAGTATAGCATTTGGAAAGGATACCAATAAACTAAATTCTTTCAGGTTGAACTCTCGGCAAGCATACCATGGCCATGGTATTAACCATGAGGACAGTTCGATTGGCCAGCACAAGTCGAACATCAGTGGCTCCGGAAAGCCAGGTGTTCATTTCAATGTCGCAGATGCTCAACCTCTCATCAATATTGAGGTCTCTCGTACCGTAGAGCAGGACATTAATGTAAAGAAGAGCACATTTGATTCCGACGAGGTAAGTTCCTTGACCATCAGTGACTTTGAACCACTAATATCATTTCGGTGAAGACAACCTTCGACATAGACGAAGTAATTCTCCTCCCTTTGCTTACGACGAGTTACTGTCTAATGATCATTTCAAGGTATCAAAAGGAGGGCAGGGTTATGCAGTTTGAAATGTTAACAAAGGTAGAATTCCGTCTTGGGTGCGTGTTGTAGTATATTATATCCCTTTTGACCCTTGCAATTCGGCCGGAGTAGATTTATATGTTCTCCATGGCAGACTAAACTGGCTTGGAACATACACCTATAGTTTCCACAAAGATAAAACTGTATGTATGTAGTTTTCCACTTATTTATATCCATTTAATACTTTTCCTTGCCGTCCGAAAAATTGTTCCCGACTTTGTTCAGCAGAAAGTCGCCGTAGACGACAGGCTTGTACTCCTTCCCATCTGGATTCGGCTTGTCAGCCTGAATGCGCAAAGCGGCGGCTAGCGGTTTTACGTGCGCATTGAAATTGGGCTCGAAGAAGAACGGAATTCTAATGTCACTCAGAGCAATAGCGGCTCGAAAGGCATCGTCACTTACGATACCCTGATAGCTCACTATTGAAGGGTGAAATCATGGAAATCTTAGACCACTCACCTGTAATTCATACTTCTGTGGACGACGCGATGTAGTGTGGACTTGTATAAGCCATTAGTCCAGATTTCCCACACTGACACAAGGTTTCAGGGTTTTAGTCAGGCAACATCCTAAACATCAAAGGATCTCACTTTCTCCGATATTGCAGATCACGCAGCCCGGGATGGGATTTGCGTTTATCCATGAGCCCGGTTGGGATCCTTGTTCGGCAGGAAGACCAGAAACATCAGATCCGACATCTACTTTGTGTGTGAACACTTGAAGAGCAGCAGGGGTAGGATCCGTATACAGAAATCTGGGTGGAATCGGGAATTAGGAATATTGAGTTCAAAGTATCGGAGATGAGACGGACGTAAGGCAGCCATAGTCCCTGCCAAACAAGCTCATAAATATACAATGGAGAAGAACACAAGGTACAAACTTGTGAGCACCGCAGGAGAATCCATCGTGATCGTTAGGCAGAGGGGGATAGCCTGGTACATTAATGTCAGAAACATCACAGGATCCAGAGAGATGAGATGACCTATAGCACGCATCACCCAAAAGCTATCGTCCACTTGGCAACTCAAGTCCTCGCGTTCTTCAGAAGTCATGCTAAGGCCATCAGCCATGCTAAATTAATATTAACTTTACATTCTTACACCAAAGATAGTGAGAATGTACTTACGCCCTCATTACAATCACACCTAAGATCTTCATCTTATTGACCCACCTCTCGTACTTCTCGCGGAAGGTGGGCACAGTTGGCCATTGATTCTCCCCCCAAAGGGGCTTCGTCTTGTCTGGATTTTTGACGGGGCGGTACCAATCAATGCCCTCGTGGTTATCAGCTTTGCCGTTTGTAACATTCTCTTTCAATCTGGCATAACCTGGGGAACGGGCACTTCTACGATGATGTCGATATAGGGACGACCTCCGCACCTCTGGCTTGATCCTCGTTCCTAAGTGATATTTTATCCTTCTCTTCCTGTGGAAGGGAAAAGAATTGCCGTGCCAAAGCAATGAGCTCCTCGGGTTCCTGTGGATCAACATAGGACGATATATTGAGATAGAAAAATCCGTAGTCAACACAGGCATTATGGATCTTGGCGGCTACCTCCCTTCGTTGAGCCTCGTTATCTGTAGAACGGTCGTCCTCGAGATACGGCAGGATATCAATTATTGGAAGGGACATTTGGGAGAAGTAAAAGTCGATGGCCTTATCATCCTATCATTCGTCTTGATCGACATAAAGTAAATAACTAATTAATTAAGACTTAACGTCATGTGATCGTGTTTTCCAACGAGCTCGACAATGCGGCACCATTGTTGAAAACATTGGCGTTGTCCTTTTTTTGCAACCGTCATGGCATCGACTCCTCCTCAAGAAAGACACGAACCTTCTGCCTCGCCTGCCTCCACCGAGTCCAGCGACTCCTCCTTCCTTGCCGACCTTTCTTTCGACTACGTTTACGACGAAGATGGCAACTTCGTGCGCTTATCAAAGGGCTCGCCAAAATCTCACAGGCAAAGCGCGGAGTATTCTCCCGCGACCTCACCTCTTGAGAAAGAACCATTATCAGAGCCTGTCGCGTCATCACCTTCGACAAACAATGTCCTAGAGCCACACGGGCCATCGGATCCAGATTTAGTGTCACTCACCTCTCCCCGACCAAGCTCCCTTACGAGGTCGGAAAGCGCGTTTCCTATCCTCAATGGGCATAATCCGCTTGCGTCTGAACGGGAGCTTGACAAAGACGGTGCTTCATCGATGGCTCGGTCATTTCAACGCGTGGCCTCAGGACCGGCCATCGCAATGAGCATTGCTTCAGCCAACACCAACAGTGGCCCAAAGCGCCTGTTTTCGCGTAGGGCCGCTGACGAGCTGCAGGAGGCGCGGCAAAAGAGAAATGGAGAGGAGCTGCGGGCCAGGTTGTCCTCGACCGTCGTCGACTCTCAGGGTCAGCAAATGTTCTCCTACCCGGATGAAAAGGAAAACATTGGCCGAGGTGGGAGTGACCTTCAGAGCGTCGAGGAGCTGTATGGCTCAAGTGCAAGGGCCCCCGTTGGCAGTACTCCGGCAGCTCGGTCGCTCGCTCCATCGCGTCCAGCCTATGCCTCCCTTTCAACTGGTACACGCCCCACTGGCGATCTCGGATCATCGAGGCGACGAGTTTCTTCCTCAAACTCTGCCAATGGGACCAGGAACTCGAGAATAATGAAGGGATCCGGTAAAAGACATGTAATTGATAGGATATCGCAGCTGGACCAATCCACAGACGAGGAGGCCTATGGTTACGAGCAAGTTGGCGACCACGGTCATGACGATGGTAGTGACTTAGGTTTGTCTTCTTTCACATTCCCTCTCTTCGTCAAGTTGAGCGTCAGTATCTCGTAAAGATGAACCACAGGTAGAACCTGTCAGCAGCGCACCTTCCCGAGAAGGAGGTTTATTTCTCAGTCAATCCAGGCCACGGAGATCAGCAAGTCTTAGTGGTAAATCCCTAACGCTTCAATCTTGCATTTTCTCAGATCTGTCGTAGGGTCAGAGGAACCTTATCATAGCTCCCAACAATCTCAAACACGACTATCCCGTCCAGGAACCAATTTGGGTCCCCACAGAGAGACGGGCCTTCTTCCTCGACGAGTGACTATGGAAGAACGGAAGAGGCAAGAGATGGAACAACGTGCCGAATTCCAACGTGAGTCATTGCGTCTGCATTCCTGATCTTATAGACTTACAACTACAACTACCTGACAGAGTATCAGGATGCTGAACGTGTGTATCAATTACATTCAATTAGACCGTTAAAAGCTTATCCTTCCTTCGCAGGTCGTCTCCAGGAACAGCAACTTAAAGAACAGTATCATCCTTCTCAAGCTCGACAATCACCGTCACCGACACATGCTTCTCCCCATGTAACCAACCTCAGTGAACGGCCGTCGTATGCGACTCATAGACGTAGAGAGTCAGATACTCTGAAGAGCAGCAAGGCCTATTCTGGTTCACCGACAGCAGTTGATGTACCTCCTCCGAAACATTCTCCTTCTGCAAATAATCTTGCGGCTTCAGCGTCATTAAATGTTAAGCATCGAAAAAGTCCCACCGCTCCGGAACCTCCCACAACCAGCGGGAATCTACGAAATGGTAATGCTGGCGATGATCAGCGAGAGAAAGAGAAGGAACGGTATCGGCAGCAACGACAGCAGTCAAGTAAACAAGTGACATCGTCAGGATCAAGTCAAGCCATCTCGGCTTCGCTTTCGCAACAGCAGCTCGCTGCGGCGTCCATGGGACCTGGGAACCGGCATTTGGTGGTATGTTTGGCTTCAGTGTTGTCATTACGCCTGTTCCTTGACTCTATGACCAGGTTAATAGGAAACTCTACGCACGGCTAGATATGATTGGCAGAGGCGGCTCTTCTCGCGTATACCGTGTGATGAACCATGCCAACGAGTTGTACGCTATCAAGCGCGTGTCGTTGGACAAGATTGATTCCGATACCATGTCAGGTTATATGAACGAGATTGCACTCTTAAAGAGACTCGAAGGCAACTCTAGAATTATCGGCCTAATTGACAGTGAACTCAAAGCTGGGCCCGGCGGAAGCAAAGGGCATCTGCTTCTGGTGATGGAGTGTGGCGAAATCGATTTTGCCCGGCTATTGAGTGAAAGACAAAGTCAAGGGTTGGATATGGTGTGGGTCGCGTACTACTGGCAACAAGTTCGTCCGTTTTTGTACATTTTTCATGCATATGCTGATGCGATTCGTCCAGATGCTCCAAGCTGTCCATGTCATTCACGAGGAGAAAATCGTGCATTCTGATCTGAAGCCAGCCAACTTCGTCCTTGTGAAGGGACAGCTGAAATTGATTGACTTTGGTATCGCGAATGCCATCGCCAATGACACGACAAACATTCAGCGGGATCATCAGGTGAGCAGATTACAATCATTTTTGATAACACCATTGATGATGGTGAACCCTCAAGATCGGGACGGTGAATTATATGTCGCCCGAAGCTATTGAAGTGCCAAATGGTATGAGAAGGCTGAAGGTTGGCCGCGCTAGTGACATCTGGTCACTGGGTTGCATTCTTTACCAAATGGTCTATGGTCAACCACCCTTTTACCATTTAGCGGTGTACCAGAAAATGAAGGCGATTCCCGACGCGACGCATCGGATTGATTTCCCTCTGTATGTGACGCCGACTGTACCTTCGTCGAAGGCATCTCCGGGCCACGGATCACCGCCAAAAAAGTTGGAACACCTCAAACGGCGGATACGGATGGATATCATTTTGTCTATGCGGACCTGTCTAAACCGGAATCCCAAGGAACGGATGTCAATCCCCCAGCTTTTAGAACAAGATTGGTTGGCCATGAAAGATCGTGAGTCATTCATATGCTTTCCACCATTGCAAGGTCCTGATTGAATTTCTATAGCGCCACCGACCCCTACTATTGTGGACCTTCTTGGTGACGATGAAACGGTGATCACCCCGTTTTATATGAAGCAACTACTCGAGTACGGCATTAGGTTTGCCAAGGACCTCAAAGGTAAAGAGCCTCCTGAAGGTCTCTTGGAGGAGGATGCCCAGGTAAACCATCCTAGTTTGTTTAGCCCCAATGTTTGACTAACTCCTCGGTAGCGACTGGTAAAAGAACTGCGCTGCCTAATCGTTAACAAAGAAAGGGAACAATAGCCCGGTTAAGCTGTTCTTGGTCTTTTTATGGGTCATCGTCAAAGCACGTATATTTTTTATATTTATGCATTTTTGTACTTTACTTCGTGCCGCTCTTTTTTATCCTTCTTAAACATACATCTTTCATCCTCAGCATAACCCACATCCATCCATCCATCCAATGTTCCCCACTGAGACCCAGTCATCCTTGCAAATGTCGTAGCATGCTCTGTATATTTAACAATGCTATCTGCTATCTTTTATGTTTGTCGATGTCCGGCATCTACCGGACCGGGGGAAGACACGGGCAAACAAAATATTTTCACGCTGACCGCGTCTTGGTGCACTCTCGATCTCCTTCACGCTAATGCCACCACCAGTCTGCAGCCCATATAGCCGGCTGGTGATGGCGCCTATTAACCCGCACCAAAAACAATTCGAGCAGGATCTAGAAGCAGGTGTCGCCCAGTACATGCGCGAAAACCCTGGGATGACACCAAAAGATGCCGTGGAACGAGTAACCTCTTCGATGCTTGCCAACAACCCCTTCGTTCCACCCCAAGGGTGCCCTATCAACGATCTACCCAATGAGCTGTTAGCCCACATCTTTTACCTGGGCATGAAGATGCAGGAAGAGTACGAGCAGGACGGAGACCTTGATGAAGATGACGGGTTCCAGGATGGGATTGACTTGACGGAGGGATGGAGTAGCGAGTCGGACGATGAAGACTTGAAGATGGGGTCGCCACAGAAGGGTAAAGGCAAACGCAAACAGTCCGAGGAACCGACTGAGACAGACGAGGAAGACAAGGAGGATGAGGAGGATAGGCCGGAGCTACCTTTCCAGGTGCTCGTGTCGCACGTGTGCCGGTGGTGGCGAGAGGCAGCCATCGAGGAGCCATCCCTTTGGACAACACTCGGGTTCTCGTATGGTACCCCCATTGAAAAATCTAAGGCTTGGATAGAACGTTCCAAGGGTCTTCCTCTGGATATCGTTATCGATTGCACGACACCAGATGACTGGGAGGGGACGGAAGGGGACCAGGACGAGGACGAGGACGATGTCATGTATGATGTCCAGGATAGCGGTTCAGCACAGGTTGTTGCATTCGACGCGCCAGACTTTGTACACGCCCCTCCTTGTCTGTCTACAGATGACTTGGGGCCTATTTTCGACCTCTTGCTTCCCCATGTCGGGCGGTGGCGGCTATTAGAAGTCTCTGTCAGCGAGTACGAGTCCATTTATACCGTCATGAAGCGGCTGGCGGTCTGTGCTGGTGCACCTATCCTAGAAGCCCTACAGCTCTACCATTACGAGGACTGTGAAGACTACGACGTCTTCAGACCCACAGAATTCAGAGAGCCCCTGCTTCTGTTCCAGGGAAATATTCCGAAACTCAAAGATCTGGCTTTGTGGGGTGTTCATATCGATTGGGTCGCGTCGCTTTCATTTCTGAAGGATCTACGTGACGTTGAGCTGGCGTACCATGCTAATGATGTGCGACCGTCGATGGAAACTTTTGCCTGTTTCGTGCACGCCAGCCCGGAGCTCCATACGCTTTCTCTTTGTCTTTCGGGTCCTGCCGGGCCATCAGAACAGCGGGGAACAGATCTCATATCAATACCGTCACTACATGACCTGGTACTCGCGCACCATGAGCCCGAATACATCCAAAGCCTTCTTCCTATATTATTCGTTCCCAATGTTCAGCACCTGGCGTTGGACTTTGATTCGGCGGATTATACCGAATTCGTAAAAGTCCTTCTCCGGCCTCAGGCAGGGCAGAAGAAATCATTATTGGAGGGTCTGGAGCACCTGAAAATAGGAGGACTGCCATGCGATCGCCAGTGTCAGGCAGCATTGCTATTGCAGTTGGGAAACTTGCGGTCCATTAATCTCAACGCTTTTGGTGAAGAGGAGGAACAGTTTTTCGACGCGCTGTTGGATTCTGCTTATGGGACCAAGGAATCGGGACAGAAAGTCCTGTGTCCAAATCTGCACACTGTCACGACCACGGGGATCAGTGGGAAGAAGATGAGATCATTTGTCGAGGCACGGAAACGGGCTGATGCACCAATCTCCAAAGTTCTGATGAGTGAGAGAGATGATGTCGAGGAGAAAGATAAAAAATGGCTGTCTAGCCACCTCGAGGAGTTTGAATTCTTTGAGCCGTCGGATTCAGAGGAGGAGTTGGATCCACTGCTCGAAATAGGCGATGACGAGATAGATATTGACGACTAGAGATGGTACGTTGGATCCGCTGACTGATTGATATGGGCTGATTGTTTCGTGTGCAGGTGAGACTGACATGGGTGCATATGGTTCGTTCCCGGACCAAGATGATAAATATAGAGGCAGGTACAGGTAATTTAGTAGGGATATAAAGTAGGGTCATGGTACAGACAAGAAGGGTATCAATCACGTCAACAAGGGGTCTGCTCTGCATCTGCTTCAAGTATATATGGTCGCCGGGCGACACCGACAACAATCTCAGGTATTTCATCGTCGTAGGAACTGCAAGAAGGATATCTGGGAGAAGGCATGGCGATTAAGACAGATACCTGAAGAATGGGGTTTTGCGAGTCTATCACGTAGACTTTTGGCACCTCTGGTTCCGGTAACCGTGTGTCAGGTTCCCGGAAGTCCCACCGGACGAAATGCCTGAGGCGAGCATCCATAGCGTGTTCACGAGCCAACCTGTCTGCAACGACCGGATCGCTGGAAGGCTTGAGCCGCCTTATAGGTTGGGCAGAAAGAGGCTATAATAATGATGAGATACTGATGAAACGAATGTGATATATACTTCACCATCATATCCTCCCAGGTATCAGCACCGTGACCGGGGACAATCCAGGCTTCATACATTTTTGGTTTCCTCCCCAGCCGTTTCTTCCTAGAACCTTGATTGTGGGGGGCGAGAATGACTCCCTGAGCCATTGCTTCTTCCATATGCCGCTGTAAGCGTCGTCGCATCACAAAGGTCCGCAAAATAATGGAGGAAGATATTATCAGCAGCAGGAACAGTGTGGCAAGGAAAGTAAATCTGAAAATAGTTGATCAAAACATGGAAGAGGTAGGCGCCTTGATCACTGACAGATAGAGGCTGCTCGACGTGTCCTGTCCCGCAGTACCGCCGCCGCCGCCGCCGCCACCGCTGCTGCTGCTGCTGCTCGCCGCGGTAGGCTCTGTAGCCTGCGATGATGAGGCCATATAGCAAAGGAGCCCCAGTGGACGGACGAGAAAGGAGACAGTCCAAATTTGGCCGTCATCCAAAAAAGGCATGAAGACCCCTAAGTCGGCATCAGTCCGACATCATCGTCGATATAAACAAAGCTCGCCCTCATCCTTCTTGCTTCATCGCCATCATGTCCTCCTCCCTGGATCTACCTGCCTCCCTCGACCTCCCGCCTCACCTCAGTGCTCACAAGTATTTCTTCGTCTGTACACTCACCGTCGCCGCTTGGGACACTCTCGTCTTGTCACCCAGAACGTGGAAGCTCTTCCGAACACCAGAATGGCCGGTCCTCAAAATTCTTTTCCATTTCATGCGCCTATTCATGCCTATTGAATTTACTATTGTCGGTTAGTACTCTTCGTTCTACACTTTTCATATCTCATCTTCGGCCAGGCGTTGCTTTCTTCGATACCAATTTCTCTACATCCGTGAGATTCGGTTGCCGTCCAAATCGCGGTATATTGATGCCTCTGCTAGTCCTGTGAAAAATTCTACCTCTTTGAGCCCATCTGCACTGCTATACTTCTCGCCGCCGCTTCAGGTACCCACATGGTTGCTATCATCAGCAGAATTATTGAGTGTGTGCCCAGCTGTCCATGTCCTCCGGATCCAGGCCATCTATGAGAAGAGTCGCGCCGTGCTCTTTGGAATGGGAGCCCTGTTTGCCATGCAAGTCATCGTAACCGCCGTGTGCTGCGGTTTCTACCGCGGTAAGCGGAGTGATATTCATCGACATCCCTTGGTCTTTTAATTGACATGTCCTATTAGCCGTCCCTCTTGAACCAGGTCAAGGTTGTATTGCTGGTATCAAGCACAACTGGGTTGGAATCTACTGGGTCTTTCCAACGCTTCTCTACACCGTCTCTGTGAGCTTGAGCGCTTTTGCTTTCCTCGATGTCATCAATTGAACCTGTATCAGTTGGCGTTGGCTTTGTTACGCTCGGTGAAATCACTACAGGCGAAACCACTTAGCCCGTGGCGGTTGATGCTCCGTGATGGTCTTAACCTGTATGGTGTATGTGTTCCCAGGCTCTTATCTTGAACTCCGTATAATTGACGCTCTATACAGGCCATTTGGATCGTCAATATGACCAACATGCTCTTCTTGTTCATCATGAAGCCCACTGGTGAGAATGATCCCGTCAAAACAATTATTACGAGGTAAAGTCAACGGCTATAATGCGGTTTCCAATAATTTCTGTTTTCTCGGTTTTATTCATTACATTTATCTCCAGCATGGCCGCTGTACTAACCACCTCCATGACTCTACGCATTATTCTTAATGTTCGGGGAACACTCCACCAGGGAGGCACCTTTGTCATGGGTTCCACAACTCACACATCATCGCGGACTACGCATGTTATCTCTACGCGATCCGGTGTTCCCACGAACATTTCACGCGCCCCTCACACGTATACCTTGGATGAACTGCGTACTAAACCCGAGGGAGAATGGACCGACAGCGACAACAGGTCCAGTGTCAAAGAAAATAAAGAGTCCTTGATCAACTCCCAAACTCCCGCCGTTAAGGATGACGGCAATGTTGGAGTAAAAATCACGGTCGATAGGGAGGTTGGATATGATATGCATGCTCACGCCAAGTAAGCGTATACTAGGGAGAAGAGAACAATAAGATGGGTGGATCCATTTTTTTTTATCTAGTACATGCTATTTTGCTGTCATCTGCTTTGCTTCAGCTACGTGTATTCTGCTCGATTATTTGTTAATTGTGTAACGCCCCGCGATTTAACTTATCCGTCTTGACTGTAGAAAATGCCGAAGATATACTTGAAGCGACCAGCACATAAAAGCGGCAGAAAATCAAAGGATCCACATTTTCACCTTCTCTATGTCTGCTCGCCTCATTATTACTGACCGTTATGCACCATCAAGAAGACGGTCATTTTTGTATAGGTTCGTTCCTGTCGTCGAAGACCTGATTGTCCATTCCAGAACAGACGCGTCGAACACCGCGATCTCCAAGTGGAGGGGGAGAAAGTCGACCACTGCATCGAAAGGACTGAAGCTACAAGACGGTCCATTCTGATGGATCAGAGGTATCACATCACGTACCTGGTAGAAACTCGAGTTATACCCATCATCAATTAATGGATAAGATAAATGCAGGCAGAGAAGATGGAGGAAGGGAATGTCTGGAGTCTCCAGAGTGACTTGTATCAAATTGTATTGGTGACGGGTACTGTGAGGACACTAGAATACAATTAGACATTTATTATGGTGATTTACCGAGAAGATGGGGTCCTGAGAAAGGCTCATAGTTGGGAACTTTGAAGTGAATACGGACTCGAGGCCAATTTTTTGGAAGGGTGAGCGTTCAAATTGAGTCCGAGTCCAAAATCACGATGCGAAATAGGTCCACGGCTTGAGTGTCTGGGGAACAAGATTGCGGGGAGTGAAGGTCCGAATCCAACTGTATCAGACACTGGAGGTGGGTGGGTGAAAGAGAGTAATGAAAGAGTTCAACAGCGAAGCAAGTCAGAGTCGCTGTCAGATTCGTCGTATTTACGCGGGCTGCGGAGTGGGAGGCGAATCCAATGGTTGATCCTTAGCAATTTCATTCGAGTATTTTGGCAAATTGATTTTCAGGTGATTATTTATACAACGCTTACTAGGGGTTCCTACCTTGGTGTCAACCTGAACACTATTTGGAAAATACAAAGTTTATTGCGTAGACGTCCTGGAAGGCTTACTGATCGCAATGAAAATGCTGTGCAGCCTATTTGCGTCGGCTTGGTAAAAGCTTCGGATGACCACGTCCGCTGTTTCCGTCAACTTCCACCGTCGGTCGCACCTCTACCCTTTTCATCGATGCTGTCGAGTCCGACGACGTCAAACTGGCTTCGGACTTCGCCACTTGAGATTCTCATAATGCGCTGTTGCGAACCATCATTACCAGAACCAAACTATGCTCTCCATATCGAGGTTGCCAATTATATCAATAACAAGAAGGCCAATACGTGCGTACCGTTTGTCGATGGTAATTCTGGTGGACGGCTTATCAGTTTGTTGAAGGCCCCGGGAGGCAGCGATGCTCACAGCGCGCCTTGCAAACAACCGTAATCCGCACATTGCCATCCTCGCTCTCGCACTGCTAGATACCCTCGTGCAATCATGTGGATACCCTTTTCACCTTCAAATATCTACCAAGGAGTTCTTAAATGAACTCGTACGTCGATTCCCCGAGCGACCGCCTCCGTTCCCGGGCCCGGTCATGTCTCGGATTCTCGAGCTCATACACTCCTGGAAAGAGAGTATATGTGTGGAATCTAGGTGGAAAGACGATCTAGGGAATATCAGGGATATGCATAGGCTCTTGACGTTCAAAGGTTACCGATTTCGAGAATTGCCTCAGGCGTCGTCTTTGGCTACGGCCGCGGTGCGTCCCACTGATCTTAGTCACTTCGGTATCACTGATAATATTTCAGAATCTCAAAACCGCCGAAGAGCTTGAGGAGGAGGATAGAGAAGCGCAGTCGGCCAAGTTGCAGGAACTTATTCGTAGAGGGACACCCAGAGATCTCGCCGCTGCTCAGGAGCTCATGAAGTCCCTCGCTGGGGCAAATCCTGACGCCAAGCCAGATTACAAGACACAGGCTTTGGCTGATCTCAATAAGCTTGAATCAAAGGTGGTCCTGTTGAATGAGATGCTGGATAATGTGGATACGACGAGAGGAGAAAGGATTGTCTCTGGCGATGTGTACGAGGTAGGGCTTGCATCCTATTCTTCTGTGGATTCTTCTTGACACGCGAATGCAGCAAGTAGCTTCGATACTAATTGCTGCTAGGCCGAAAATACAGAAGTGGATATCGGATGCGGAGACCCACGATCCAGAATCCTTGGGTTCGTTAGTCTTTCGATCTTCTGTAACCCCGCTGACCATTGTCTTCAGATACATTCCTACAAATGAATGATCAAATAAACACCGCACTGGATCGTTATGAAGCCTACAAAAAGGGAGACTACGCCACTGCTGCCAACCCCATACCCACCGAATTATCTTCTACCCGTAATGATCTCTCACTGATTGACTTGGACGACCCGGTACCATCAAGCAGTAGCGCCCCAACGGCATCTGGTCCAGACGACCTTGCTGGGCTTTTCGGCTCCCCCCAACCTCAACCCCAGCCTCAACATCAGCCTCTCGCCCAACACTTGAATGCGAACCTCATCGCGACATCTACGTACGCCCCGTCTCCCATTGGAACCAGTGGCGCCGGCAACTTCAACCCGCTATTAAGGCCCACTTCGATGTCACCTCCTGCATCTTCTACTACACCACCTGCTTCCATTATGCTACCTTCGACGCCTGGGGTAGGTTCGCCATCTGTCCCGAATTATGATGTCGGCAATAGGAATGGTTCGACGGGGATGGGGACAGGACAAGGGCTTGGGATTTTGCATCCTACACCTCAGCAGATGTTCGCCTCGCAGCAGTCGTCCTTTAGTCCGCCACAGCAGTCGTTCAACCCAATGCAAGGTAGCATGCAGCAGACATTCCGAGCCTCCACGTACTATCAGCAGCAGCAATTCCAGCAGCCGTTGCAGTCTCATCAACAACCGCAGCAGCAGCAGCAGCAGACCCAAAGGAAGGATCCTTTTGATGATCTTGTTGGATTGTTCTAGTACTTTATGTCGTGGCGGGATAACAGGACTACTGGCTACTATTGTACTATTGTCGGCGATTTATTTTGTTTATGGAGACGCAGTGGAATGGAGTAATAAGAATTTCGCTAAGCGTACCGGCTAAGTAGCAGTATTTTATCATGCTCAATGTTGCCGGAGGTATTTATAACCTTCCCTCCATCCGGAACTCGACCATCATTCCAGTCTCTCCTTTGCTCGTTTGTCCTTCCTGCGTCTACTTCATTGCCTTGAACATGATTAACACGGCTGTAACAAAGATACTAGGGATAAGTGTGTACGTCGAAATCGTTGCCAGTAACCCAGGGCACCGTATGCTAATATCAGCGCTCTAGTCCTGTAGTGCAAGGCGGCATGCAATGGTGAATAAATACACTGAATGCATCCGGTTCCAGAGCCTGAAACAGTGCATTTTCAGGGTGGGCGTGCCTCAGCTCGCAGCAGCTGTATCAGAGGCAGGCGGCCTTGGTGAATACCTTCAGGCTAATGGCGGAATATCAACTTAGCGTTCCGCAGGAATTCTCACTGCGTTAACACAACCGAACCCTGCAGCTCTGCGCGACGCTATTAGGCAGACGCGTAAACTCACGTCCAAACCATTTGGCGTGAACATTACGCTGTTGCCCAGTATAAATCCGCCGGACTACGAAGGCTACGCAAGAGCCGCCGTGTCCGAGGGCGTTCGTATCTTTGAAACGGCAGGAAACAACCGTACGTTTGAGGTTTCTCCTGGCGGGTATCACTTTGTGGATTAGGTTCTTTTCCTTTACTTAGCTGGACCCTTGATCAAATTCTTCAAATCTGAAAACTGTGTCGTCCTTCACAAGTGTACGACCATACGGCATGCCAAGGTTCGTGATTCTATGGAACCCACCGTCAATCCCGTTGATGGACATGCAAAACGGCAGAGTGCGCAAAAGATGGGCGTTGATGTACTAAGTATTGACGGGTTCGAATGTATGTTCCTTGTGATGGATGATAGTCTGAGATTGAAAACTATTTCCAGGTGCTGGCCATCCGGGAGAAGAGGACATTGGCGGCTTGGTATTGGTCAGTATACAATTTCAGTTTCGTTTCTCAACCCCCGTTCTCACGAACCTCTGACCCGTCCAGCTCGCGAAGGCCGCAAAGGAACTTACAATACCATACATCGCATCCGGTGGCATTGCTGACGGGCGAGGTCTCGCTGCAGCCCTGGCTCTTGGTGCTTCGGTGAGTGATTTACGTCCTCATTAAATAAGAGCAACAATTTATCGGAAGATCCCAGGGCGTTAACATGGGCACTCGCTTCATGTGCACGGTCGAAAGGTCGGTTGTTTTCCTTAGTTCATTTCCAAGAACCTGGCGAATAACTGCCGATTTCCCAGTCCGATCCACCCCAATATCAAGGACAAGATCGTCGCCTCGAAGGAAACAGATACAGTCCATATTTTCCGTACGCTACACAACACTGCCAGGGTTTTCAAGAACAAGATCTCAATGGAAGTAGTGGCCTTAGAGCGGCGTCCTGGAGGCGCGAAGTTCGAAGACATTAGAGATCTGGTTTCGGGACAGAGGGGTAAGACGGTCTATGAGAATGGGGATCCAGATTATGGGGTGTGGTCTGCCGGTGTCACTGTAGGACTTATCGATGATATTCCCACCTGTAAGGCTCTCCTCGACAGGATGGCAACGGAGGCAGAGAGGATCATTGGGGGCTTGAATGATTCGGTTACACGAGCCAAGCTGTAGGGCCTTGATAATATAGTGTATAAGTGTCCTTCAGATGTAAGATATGCACAGGAATTGGATCTCTCATGTAAGCTCCACGTCTGGACCACTGCAATGCACTTCTCCTTGTCCCTGCGTTAGCTGGCATCTTCATCTCGTATAGGCTCCGAGATCTACGCGGTTTTGTCACCCTCTTTTCCCAGCGTCTCTAGTACCCTTGAGACAAACTTGCAATGCGAAGCATAATTTATCGACGTCGTGTCGAGAGCGTCTCTATTGTCCAGCCCGATCATTGTTGAGAAAAGCTAAATCATAGAAGGGAAACCGTACCGTATAATCCCCTTGCTGTCTATCACAAAAGTTACCCGTAGGTCAGCCAGACCCCATAACCCTCGGCCTACATGATATGCCCGACGTGCTTCTCCTTTTTCATCACTGAGAACGGGGTACTGAAAGGGTCCATGTCATCAACGACGCACGACATCAACATCTTCTCCACTCACGGGCAGATTTTGTTTCTCGACAAAGAGCTTCTGCTTCCATACTGGATCTGGGCTAATGCCGATGACTTGTACTTTTCCGGACTGGAATTCTGGTTGTTCTGTGGCGGGGGGGAGGGCAAGGGCGTTAATTAATTGCTCGCTTCCAAGGGACGAGGACAGCCTGCCTGCTATCGCGTCTCTAAACTGACACGCCTGTTTTGTGCAACCCCACGCCCCAGATCTTGGATAGAAAAATATGGCGGTGGTGACGTCGTTGTCTCCAGGTTTGAGGGAGTATGGCTCGCCTGTGTAGTTGGAGAGTGTCAAGTGCGGTGCGGGGTGCCCAATGAGCGCCTGATGGGCCATAGCGAGGAAGATGGAAGGAAAGAGCAAGACAAAAACGAGAGGGATTTATTCCTGTGCAGCCCGAAGTCCCCTCATATATATATATATATATATGTTCTTCCGAGTGGGAAAGCGATGCGAACACAAACTAAACGCAATGCAGTTATGATTAGGTCCCAAAAGTTTCTACAGCTTCGATTCTGCCTTCTGTGGTCTGGTCCCCTACTTGTGTCCAACGTATTGTGTGCGTATATCTAAATCCGTAGGTGACAACAGACAGGATAAACCGATAACTACTTAACGGAGGCTCGGAAAGAGGAAGTTTGAGATCAGGGTCCCAGGCTCGATCTATTTCATCTCGGGGCAATCAGAGTCCGACATGGTTCTTGGAGAAGCTTCGAACTGTTGCCTGTTCCCTCCTTAGACGTTCTCAGACTTGTGAGAGCCAGGGAAGAGCACCACAGCGAGAGGAAGAAGGCGCGCGAAAGTCACGGAGCTATCCGACATAACACCGAAGAATTCCAAATGCATTGGGAAGAGGAGCTGGGGGAAGCATATGTAGCCCTGGTACCTTACATGCACAGAAAAGAACCCCATAACGTGGTGTGTATAGTATCTAACATGCCAACCATGGCAAGGGGCTTTGTCACGGTGGGATTTGAGCGGTGAACAGCCGACTCCGGTAGTGAACATAGAAGACAGACGAGGGTTATAGATAGTCAGTATTGGGGGAAAACAATGATTCGGAATCCGGGACGGTGGTGAACGAAGTCAGGCCTTAATGAAGTATATCAGAAACACGCGTCTACAGATCAACGCGTTTCGGGTGATATTGCACCTAAAAGTTTCTGCGAGTCCTGTCTGCGGTACGGGAAAGAAATCAGGGCGCGAAAATTTAACAAGGGTTTTGCCTGCCGATGTCCCCGACACGCATCGTCAACATGCTCGATGTTGTTCCCGCACAGCATCGGTAAATCGTGGGGAGAACAGGAACGGGGTTTAACATACTAGAAACGTCTTAATAAGTATTAATAGAGGTCAGAAAGAAAAGCTGGGCATTGATGGTGAGAGATTTGTCGAAACAGGCGTTCTGGGTAGCACTGGGGGGAGCCACAAGATGGTGTGTTTTCCCTTGGAATGGCGCATGAAGAAGGTGGGCCTAAGAGGCAATCAAAAGCGGCTGAACAGACGGAAACGGGGTTTGACCTACTAACGGAGATGATCTCTTGACAAGTGGTGAGATTGGTGACAGAAAATGTCAAATGCTGCCAACATTGAAAATGGCGAGATTATGTTTTGGGAAAGCAAGGGCCTTCTTCTTGGCGGATTGAGGGTACAAAGACGGAGGAACGGGGATTGCACGCAAGGATACAGGAGAAATTACGTAGTACGGTGTAAAATATTATGACGAGCTTTGGTTTTGCGCGGCACTCATTGCTTCTGGAAACAGGTTCTCCTGAGCACGGTGTACAGTAGGAAAATGGCCTAATGACGCACCGGCGTTCAGCTCTGCGAAACGCGTTCCCACCCTCTCGGCGTGTTTGAGAAACTTTTCCGTACAGTTCGTCACACATTGGTCCTGATATAGTTGGCTAAGAAAAGTTTCGACACGGTCACAAAAAGAACAAAAGAGACCTCTTTCGACGATAGAGCTTTGCTGGTAAAGTCATTGCAGCATGTGTTGAAACATCGCTCTACGATGTTGGCGTACATTCGGAGAAAGTCTTGCATCTTTCCGTTGATGTTGGTTAGGTTGTTCGTAACGCAGCAAAGGTAAATCTAGCTGACCTGCTTTTTTTCTATGACTTTGTTCATATGCACCTGCTCGGCGCTGCTGAGGGAGGAGAAATCCATGCTGAAGGTAACGAAACAAGAGCGAACTGATTGGTAGATTCAAGGGGTCGTGCGTTGGATCACGTGCCAAGAAAGTCGAGTCAAGCCGATCGTAAATCGATCATGTCTCCAAAAAAATTCTTGTTGCAGGACACCGATATATTGGCAGCGATTTCATCCAAATACTTTGATTCTGCGAACAACCCGGAAAAAAGAGGCATCTAATCTTGACTAAACTTTCCGAACAGTTCGTCTTCTATGTTTTGTTGCCGGGCACATATATAACTCGTCTTCCGTTTCCACAGTGGTTGACCTAAACATGGCGATTCCGTTCAAGGAGGCCCTTGCAAAGCTGGAAAACAGCCGCGTCAAGGCTACTAGACCTCTGATTCCACCTCAAATCTTGCAGGAAGACTTGCCTTTGTGCGCATTCTAACTCCCAGGCTTATTGTCGTTGCGTTCCTTACACGTCTATCGACTAGAACTCTTCTAGCTGCCCAGACGGTGGTACAAGGGCGCATGGCGGTCACAAATATACTCAAGGGCGACGATGATCGTCTTTTGGTTGTGGTGGGGTACGTTATAGAAGACACGTTCCTTTTAATCATTTCTGATTGGCACGCAAGACCTTGTTCAGTAAACAACGTTGATGCTGCCAGAGACTATGCCAGACGTCTCAAAGCCTACGCCGACCAAGCTGATAAAGACCTACTAATTGTGATGCGCGTCTACTTTGAGAAACCGCGGACGACGGTCGGCTGGAAAGGCCTGATCAACGACCCCGAATTGAACGGGAGTTACCAAATTAACAAGGGCCTTCGTATTGCGCGGACGCTGCTCCTGGATATCGCAAAGATGGGGCTGCCTGCCGGATGCGAATTCCTAGATACAATCACGCCGCAATATACAGCTGATCTGGTTTCGTGGGGTGCGATTGGCGCGAGAACGACGGAGTCGCAAGTACATAGAGAGCTGACGTCGGCGCTTTCTATGCCTACGGGTTTCAAGAATTCTACAGATGGCAGTGTGGGTATCGCGATTGATGCGTGCCGGGCTGCTCGGAGTGGACATGTTTTCCTGTCTACAGGCAAGGAAGGACTGAGCAGTATTATTGAAACTGAGGTGAGGGTCGGGAAAACGACGGCTGGGGATCGCGTGCTCACCTTGCCGTTAATAGGGCAATCCTGACGTGCATATCATTCTGCGTGGGGGTACGCATGGGCCCAATTATGGAGCAGATTTCATCCGAGACGCTGGTAGCAAGCTATCCAAAGCGGGCGTAGTTCAAAAAATCATGGTATGTGAGCTAATGTTGCCGACGCCTCACGGCTAACTATCGACTGCAGGTCGACTGCAGTCATGGGAATAGCTCCAAGCAGCATCAAAAGCAGGTAGAAGTAGCTGATGACATTGTGAGTGGTCCTACACGGACGTGATTTTTTGCATTATCTGATTGCCGGTGAAGGCTCGGCAACTGGAATCAGAGGATACGGCCTGCTTGATAATGGGAGTGATGATAGAGTCGAATCTCGTCGAGGGACGGCAAGATATTCCGCCAGCGGGGCCTGCAGGTTTGAAATACGGGCAGTCGGTGACTGACGCGTGTATATCCTGGGAAACAACAGTCCCCGTTCTCGACCGTCTTCGTGAAGGGGTCAGGGGTCGAAGGTTGCTGGTACAACAGCAGGCAGCATGAGGCCCGGGGTAAAAGATGATTAGAGTGGAACGCCGGATAATGAGTGTCGAAAAACAAAATGGATAGTAATTATCTGGATTGAACGGAACACGGAAACGAGTATGGAATTAATGAGAGACTGAATGAGAGCGCTCTGTGGGATCCCGACGCGGAATGAAACGGGGAAACGGGCGGAGAGTGACCCTTGATTTTCTCACAGATCCCCTTGCGAGACGGAGATGACAGCCGCTGTTACTCTGGATAGACTGTTGGAGACAATATAGTGAAGACAGGACATGCAAAGGTGGCACCTCCTGTTTTCTTTCCTCCCCCCCCCTCCCCCTCCCTCCCCGGGCCTGCAGTGGATGCTTTGTCTAAACACTTTAGTCACCTCAGCCGAAAGGGGACGCCAGTGAAACGGGCACGGAGACGAGTGCGATTACGGAGATAATTACTGACTGCTGCTTATTATAATTTCACCGGAGGTGAGCCACTTGTTTGATGATCGAGATAATGTCAATTTAGGACATTCTCCAAGTAGCATTTAACCATGTCATGGTCTGCCTACAAACCAAAACCCTCTTCCATGCCTTTCTCCTTTCTTCGCCGCTCGTCGTCCCAGGCGTCGAGCATCGACGACGACTCCATCAGCTCAGATGATATCACCTCCCCGCCCTCCATCGCCGCCATCTACAACCACGCCGACGCCTACGAGAAAGTCCTGTCCAGCCACCCCTACACAGTCGACACCACAGGCTCAGATCCAGAAAATCCAGCAGAGGATGCCGTCTGCGGCTATACCCGCCTAGTCGCCCACGACCTCACCCCTGACGAGCAGGCCGATGTCGACAAGGCAAGAAAGCTGTCCGTGTCTGGCACGACCTGGACGCCAGGCGGCGAGCTCACAGAGGAACCAGAGTCCTCTTCCGACGATTTTTCGGATAAAACAGCCATCAATGTCGAGCGCTCCCCTATCCCCGCCTTTCACCGCACCGCGACCACCGATAACGACGCGTGGAAACTCGAGCCCGCAGAGATTGTCCGCCTCCTGGTCGCTGAATTCGGGCCTCTTGCTGCGGATGGCGAAAAGCCAGAGAAACTCATCTTCGAGGCAGATGGGTGCATGTTCAATGGTGTCGTCATCGTCGTACGTGTTACTTAAATATTTATTTTTTGTCACGCTCAAAAAAAAAGTACAGGGCGTCCTGCACGTGACAACTCATCGACTCGCCTTCCACGCCTCTCTCCTTCCCTCCGAGGAACCCGGCCATACTGGACAGAAGGTCATCAAGGCCGGCTCTGTTACCATACATCGTAAGGGATGGCGCGCCAAAAGACGCCTCTGGATCGAATTGTCTGCAGACATGATGACCACCTGCGCCTCCAGCAGTGAGGAGGACCGAATTCGTCCTCTGCGCACCGTCCTCCGTACGTGACTTGTCCAATTCTTATTTCATCTTACTCACATTCTCCAGTGTCAAATGTCAAGGACGTTCTACCGCATGATCCAGATGATCCTTGCTCAATCCACATCGTTTTTGATCATTTAAGTGATGATTCTTATGATTACGCCGAGTTCGATACTCCAGAGGCGGCGCAAGACTGGAGGCGGGAGATATTAGGTGCGTGTAATCCTCATCTTTAATTCCTGCAGCTAAACGAATACAGGCGCCGTCTTCCTCTTTCGCCATCGACGACGCGAAATCATGGATGCTACGACGACCGACTCGGGCATCAGGCTCAGCTGTCCTCTTGCTCGTATCACAAAGTTCATTTCTCGCCGAACGGATACCCCCGCTTTCCATTTTTCTACTATACACGTCCAGTGCACTGAGACGTGCGGTCAAGACATCGACGACCACGCCTTCCATCTCTGCCCTATCATGCAGATCCCTGCATGGAAACGAATGGACGAATTTATAGCTACAGCCAAAGCCCGGCACCCAGATCTTTCGGCAACCAACGCTATTGTCGCCGACTTTGGCCCATTGTCTATGATGGAGGCTGAGGCACCACATGCGTCTGCAGACCATAAGGAGCGGACCATACGGACTGCGTTGGGTCTCGATGGCGAAGCAGAGTTATGGAGTAAGTCCATATATTCACCAACCCTCAAGCTCCTCTGATATTCTTTTAACCTAGTCGCTCGTGCGCGTATCTTCAGAAGCATCTCGTCTTCTGGCTACTTTACAATTTCCTCCAACTACGTCTCCTTCTGGAGCAAGCAGTTCGCGAGTGGCGATATCCGTTATCGTCTACCTATTGTAAAGATAAAAAATGCAAAGACCTTCCGCACCTACCCCATCCGACTCTTTGGCTTGAGACTCGAGCTGAACGGCCAGCCTGATCTCAAATTCCAGTTCAAAACCACCGAACTTCGTGATGAAGCGATGAGGCGTATTAATACCCTCATTGCGACGCGGACTGAGCATCTACGTAGCCCTCCCTCGCCTGGCAAACCCAGCATGATCGACATTTTCTCCCCGCCTGCGCGTACGGTAGCTGTAGCCAAGGCGACAGAGATTCCCTTCGAGTTGCGAGTGCAGATGCCCAAAGTCATCAACCTTGAAAGGGAGATTGTCAACGCGCGACCGAGGCTTCACTTTGTCTGTCTTACGATTGGGAGTCGGGGCGACGTCCAGCCGTACATTGCCCTCGGGCTGGGATTGATGAAGGAGAACCATCGGGTCACGATTGTTACGCATGAAGAGTACAAGGAGTGGATTGAGGGCTTTGGGATTGAGCACCGGCAGGCTGGAGGTGACCCAGGTGCGTTGATGAAGTTGAGCGTTGAAAACAAAGTAAGAAGCATCGTTTCTGGTCGATTGTATTGCGTTTTGACGCGTCCATAGATGTTCTCTCCCGAGTTCTTCAAAGAGAGTTTGGCGCATGTGAGTTGTCGAGTTTTCTTTTGTCTACCTCTGTGCTGATAGCTGCGATCCTGCAGTTCCGCCCTTGGCTCGACCAATGTGAGATTCCTTGGTTGATCTACTACATTGCTGTCTAACTCCTGATTTAGTGCTTCTCGATTCATGGGAATCGTGTCAAGGTGCTGATGTACTGCTTGAGAGCCCTTCTGCGATGGCTGGAGTCCACATCGCCGAGGCACTCAGTGAGCCGCACTCCCACCTAATGATATATTTTTGACTAAAGGGTATTGACAGATATCCCTTACTTCCGAACATTCACGATGCCATGGACAAAGTGCGGAGTCTTTTCCACAAGTGAACGAACCTTACTGATTGTCTTCGTCTAGAACTGCCGAGTTCCCTCATGCTTTCCTATCCCCTCCAGTGGAATATTCTACCTTCAACAGCGCTTCGTATGTCTATTCCATCGTCACTAACTTCCATCAACGAGCTCACTATTGTTCTACAGGTATGTTCTCTTCAGGTAACGCGCTATGTCGATTCGGCACATGGTGTTCACTGACGAGACATACGTGTCTAGCAATGTGATGTGGACTGCAACATCGAGGCAGATTAACAAGTGGCGGCGACATACGCTGAAGCTCGGTAACACTGACATGGGTCACCTGGCCCAATCCAAGATACCGTTCATCTACAATTTCTCAGCTGTAAGCGGGCCTGGTGACGTACTTGACGTATGTTGTGTTGACTGTTTGCTAGGCTGTTGTGCCCAAGCCCCTTGATTGGAGCGACACTATATGCGTATCTGGCTAGTCCGTCTTTTCATCACTTGCGTGTGCCGGCCAAACTGACGCCCCAATCATTCACAGTTGGTTCCTCGACAACCCAGATCTCAACTGGGAACCTCCAGCAGATCTCCTCACGTGGATGGACAAGGCCAGGGCTGACGGGAAGCCCATCGTCTACATTGGCTTTGGCAGCATAACGGTCCCACACCCAAATCGCGTCACCATGCGCATCATCAAGGCTGTACTAAAGAGTGTGTTGCCTCCAGTTGATTCTACTTGCGGTTACTCATGGGTAATTAGGCGACGTCCGGGCCATCATATCGAAAGGCTGGTCAGCACGGATGAGCCAAGCAGGGGAAGACTCTGCTGAGCCGGAAATTCCACCCGAGTGCTACCAGCTTGACAAGATACCACATGACTGGCTATTCTCAAAAATTGACGCCGCGTTGCACCATGGTGGAGCGGGGACGACTGGGGCTAGTCTCCGAGCCGGTATACCCACGTTGATTAAACCGTGGTTTGGAGACCAATTCTTTTGGGCGTCCCGTGTGCAGAAGCTCGGTGCTGGATTGAGAGTTCCGAGTCTGAGGGTGCATGATCTTGCCGAGGCGCTCACGAAGGCTACCACGAGCCGGATCATGAAGGAGAAGGCAACGGCTGTTGGGGAGAAGATTCGCTCGGTTAGTGTTTTTTTCCGGTTTTTCGCTGGGAAAATTTCGCTCATGGTTGATTTACTTGCAGGAGGATGGAGTGAGGACGGCTATTCATACGCTATACACCTATCTCCCCCGAGCGAGTCGGGAACAGAAGACGCTCAAGACGAAACAGTCTTCCAGATGCCACCGCGTCGAGTCCATCCGCCGGAAGACTTCGTTGCTCATCAGTTAGGACGCGAATGGCTATATTGTACCTCTTTGTTAACTTATTTCCGTGTTGTTTATGTGTGCATCTGGTACCATAGCATGTATGATTCCCTCCTCATTAATTATTCCATGTATACCACGTTGATTTGTATTGCTGACGAGATTTAATGACGAATGCCTGTTCTGAGACCTCGACTCGAGATGACCGGTGGGGGCGGGTACTGCCGTTTTAGGTATCGATCAAACGGAAACCAAACACGCCGGTACTTGGGAAGGACCTCCTGTTACACTCTGGCATGGCAGCGTCTGATGTGAAGGCGTTTCTTCCGCCTTTACCGTCGACGGAAATGATTGAAATAAAAGTATGAATATTCTAAGCGTTACGAAATGTTTACTATCTATCACTCTACCCGCTCCCATCTTGACTCGATAGAATTTGCTCCATAAAGGCCAAGAGTGCCGAATATTCCCGATCCGGATTACGTCGGCCGTGAGGCCCGTCTAGCATCTGCATCGTGTCTAGCCAGTTGGCGCTTGGTCCTCACACATAGCTCCAACGATGACTGACAGCGCTTGATACCTTTCCTTTCCTTTCTTTCTTTCGCATCAGTAATGGACGTCCCCATTGACAACTTCCCTTCGACTTCATCCCCAGCTACGCGGGCCATCAAGGATATTGCATTCGGTTCCGTAAGTTCACGTTCACTCGACCAAAATGACTGAGTAAAAAAATGCTGTATAGGCAGCAGGGATGGTCTCCAAGGTCTTCGAGCATCCGTTCGATTTGACCAAAGTACGGCTTCAATCCCAAGTGCTGGACGACTTTGCACGCTTTGCTGGGCCCATTGACTGCCTGACACAAACGTACACCAAAGAGGGCGTGACGGGGCTATACAGGGTATGTGTGCTATGTTTTCGGTCCTCATGCAGTACCTTACGTTTTTCTAGGGCTTACCAGCTCCCATAATAGGCGCAATGGTGGAAAACGCTTCTCTCTTTCTCACATATTCGTCTTTTCAATCCCTGATCCGGACTGTCGCCCATCTCCCAGCCGATGATCAACCGATACTACCTCTCCGTTACCTCTGTCTTGCAGCAGCGGGCTCCGGTGCCGTTACATCCTTCCTCCTCACACCGATTGAGCTCGTCAAATGCAAAATGCAGGTCCAAATGTTGCTTCCCCAAAATGCGTCCCACTCTATACCCCTGCCTGGACCACTAAAAGTCCTGGCGTCTGTCATACGAACGACGGGACTCCGGGGCCTGTGGTTGGGCCACACGGGGACGTTCATCCGCGAGACGGGCGGGACAGCAGCGTGGTTCGGGACGAAGGAATTTGTCGCGTCACGTTTGCTGGCTCGGCATCCTGAGGGTAGCGCTCGGACGCTGGCGCCGTGGGAGTCTGCCTTGTCTGGTGCATGTGCAGGCGCGTCGTTTAACCTGGCGTTGTTCCCGGCGGATACGGTGAAAAGCACGATGCAGACGGGTGATGAGCTTCGGGGCCCATCTGGCCTCAAGGCGAGCTTTCTAAGGACGTTCAGGGAGATGTATGCTGCCCAGGGTATCCGAGGCTTGTATGCTGGGTGTGGGATCACAATTGCGAGGAGTATACCCAGCAGTGCGATTATATTCGTGATATATGATGAGTTGAATAAGCGATTTTCGTAGGGAGAAGTGGAGACCGTGTAGATTAATCAACCTAGATCTTGTATCGCTAGTAACAGCACATAGAGTTTTGCAAACAAGGCATTGTTTCTCCTTTTGAATTCGATGAGCGCTTGGGCGTATTTGGATATGATTGAGTATTGCTTGCAAGCCGTCATTGAACCTTTTCATTCAACTGAAAATAGCATGTACGTGTACAAAGGGGAGAGAGCGGCTATGATACATTGAATTCCAATACATACGTTTCACACCCTACCGTAATGTGCAATTCAAACCTCCCACAACTAAAGACATATGGAACTCGTTAGTGGATATTTACTAGTCCGTATAATCCCCCATCATATTTCAGCACCGTATAATAACATTATTATTACCGTCATTTTCTCAGTACTTGGAGAACGAAGACGGTCGGTGTCAGTAAAATGACGATGTCAGAGATCGGGTTTTGCCGAACACTTTTTTTAACTTTACTTTACGACCACGGTTGGCGTTCTAGCGCAGTCACCTGGGTACTCTAGAGTCGCAGTCGATTTTCAAACTGGAATGATATAGGTATCTATTTCCACCCTATGTTCATCAAAGCTATTTGGGTTCCAAATCTTTGCTCTAGAAAGGCACCGTGGTGGGGATGAAAATCGGTCAGTGGGGCTGGCAGGCAGCAGGAATCCAGACTCCAGAGCGGTTATCGGCTGGGATTTGTCCATCCCATCTGGATCACACCCGCTATTTGATGTGTGTAATAGATTTGGAGCCAATTCAAGGCTGTCAGCGAAGGATTCGACCTCCGCATAAAGGCATCACGCGAGAAGCTTTTTGGACCTTCCGGTACTCAAGCTCGTCTCTATCAGATGCGGTGTAAGTTTTGCGTACACCAGCATATGATTGAAATCACCGTTCTTCTACGTTTGAGACGACATTTCGGTGATCTTTGCAATCTCCTCTTCGAGCCGGATCACTAAATCTCGGATGCGAAGTAGATTTGTCCGTGTTTTCCAAACATATTTTTGGGTGTTCATGACCACTTTTGGGTTCCTCTGACCAGTTGTGTCGAAGTGTGCTCATCATCTCTTTCGGTCTTGCCATCGCTCCGTTGATCCCAAAGTTCGATGTTGACGATCATGACCGTACACTGTTCCACTGTTCTGCTGGTGAGGATTCCCATTCTGCAAAGATCTTCCCCGCTCGTCTTCCCTCAAGGTGCCAAGGGGCAATGACGCTGGTTTTCCAACGTAAAAGCCGCGGTTGCTCCGGCTTCTTTCATTAAGAAACAATTTTATATGTCAAGTGACAGATCTCGGCATGCAACATGATATTTTTGTACGACAAGCGAGCAGGGTCGGTACCGTCACTATCTTATCGTACATCACGACCAGTCTTCTAGCTCAAGACCCTCCAGTATTCAAAAACAGTCCAGCAACGCAGTAAATACAGACGCGAAGACGTTACCGTCCGAATGGGGAAGGTTGACAGGCAGGCAGTGGCCGTAAATGAAACCCAAATCGCAGTTTGCACGTATTTTGGAGGAGAAGCAGTATTATTTCTTGGTCGGCTGCTTCTCTACTCAGTTAAGGTCATGCAGGGCTGACTTTTTACTTTTTTATTCGCCTCTCTTCCTTCCGTCCTTCATCTCTTCGTCCCTACCCCAATGGCCCCTCAGAGACAGCCGACCCTGACACGGCCCAAGGAATACAAGCTGTCCTGGAAAGCCCTCTTGACCCTGCCAGTAAGCTATATCCAACCGTTCCACCTCTTTCTGACGCGCCCGATGCCCAGTTTCGTCTCTGTAACCCACCGCCTGCGGTTGGAAAGGTCAGGTCTTGTGGTGGTGCGTTTCTTCTCGTATTTCGGGCGGCACCAGCTGAGGACGGTCACAGTTACGCCAGCGTTCAACGTACGGCTCGAAGATGTGTTGGACAGGAAGCATTTACCTCCTCTTGGTATGTAGCTAGTCCTGGCTTCGTGACTCCAGACTGATTCGTTCTAAAGGGCTTAAGGATTTCGAGGTAATCATTCTCGTCTCAGTGTTTCCCGTCGACCCGCTAAGCACTACCGATAGGAATGGCTGCTATACGTAGAGCTGGCTCCAGAAAATCTGTACGTTGACTTGGCTATATGCGCATATATAGACTCAAATCCGCTAGTAGGTATTTCATCCTCTGGCTCAAGGAGTACACCGTCAAATACAGGCAGTGGGAAGCTGCCTCAAGATTGCGTCGGAGCGAAACCCCAGCATACCTGGGCGTCTGGCCAAGACACAATTCGTCCCAGCTCACCATGTTCTACGCCCGAGCAAAGCAGACGTTCCTAACGCCAAACGCTAACCACGAACTCAATCTCCCCTCGGACGTCCTCGCTCCTTTCCATACATCAAACGGTTCCCCACACCCTGATCCCGCTGTATTCAATCAAGTAGCCGTTCAAGTCCAGAAGATGCTTAAGGAAAGCCTCGAGCGCTTTGTTACCGCACAATTCAACAATGTCGGCAATAGTCGTGTTTTGTGTGGTTTGATCGCGGGAATTTTCTGCTGTTTGGTGGGCGCCGTCTTTCCCATGGTTTACAATATCGTCAAAGGACACTCGCGGTGGTTGCGTCTCACCGCGTTACCAGGGCTCTGGTTGGGTCTTGCCTTGTTGCTCACGAGCTTGAATGGTGTCTGTCTTGCCATTTACGTGTTTGGTGACTTGCGGCAGCTTAGACGCTTTGAGCTTTCTAGGCCGCCCATCTCGAAACCCCAGCCGCTGTACAGCTCACGTCGACGCCCAATGGTGGCTTCGCCAATCTCCACTGCTACTCCATCTCCACCCGTTCTCACACCTCCGCCTATGGCCCACATTGATTCCTCACGTCCTAACTCTTTGGTCACCATCAGCTCATCGATATGCTACGATCATTCCCATTCGATGACGGATCTTTCGTCTGAAGGCTCAGATATGATTCGCATTTCCCCAGCTTATTATGATGCGGACCCCATCGAAGGTCCAGCAACGGCCCCCGTATCTATCCACAGACCTGGCTCAGGATTTTCTGACGACGAAGACAGCAGCGGCGATGAGACATACAGCTCGACCGCTCTATTCATCCACCCATTCGACGGGTCTACAGAGGACATCAGTGATTACGAGTTTCCTAGCCCGAACAAGCTTCTCCCAGAAGAGCTTCAGCGGATATCAGAATTCAACTTTGACACCCTCCCCAGGCCCATTTCCGTCACCAAACACGCGCATACCGATTCCGTACGACCACTGCAACCTGACGTCCTCTTTATCGAACCCGAGACACCTGCACCTGACCTCGGAAAGTCCCCAAAAGCCTTCATTCGGCGTATTCAGTCAAAATGCAGTATCAACAAGTGGATGGTCATCATTGGCGGAACGCCGGAGGAGGATTCAGCGCCTTCTTTGCCTACGTCTTCAGATGAGAAGCTTCCCGTGCACGACACCGTGGTTAAACCCAAGGTGGAAATGCGAGCGAAAAAGACAGACGAGTCGATAATCCGGAAGCAGTATAAGAAAGTCAAGGCTGTTCCGGCATTTGCTTCGCCGCTGACCCGCGTGCTAAGCCCTGTGGTGATAAGAGGTCAGTGGGAGATCGTGATTCGGTCTTTTGTGATTGCGTGTCTCGTTAGTTGGCTGATTGTGGGAAGCCTTTTGGCTGTTCCAGAGTTTTCGTAGAGAGAGGCGGGTCTTTTTCTTGGTGCGCTGGTCGCGAGAGCGCAGTTTATAGGCTTTTTTTTTTGCTCGCTGAAATTTAAAGTTGGACCGATTGGTACCGCATGTACGCTCATTTATCCAATCTTTGTATGTGTAACTGTTACGTTAATCACACTCTTCCATCGGCTCATCTCGCTGTAATTGTCAATTTACTTACCTTTGTTACTTTCCTTTATTACATCTGTAATTTGTTGCTTGCTTTCAAGTTATCCATATACTTATTATTTCCTGTATTTGTGTGTTTGTAGACCTTGTGCTCAATTTTATGTAATTGAGTATCATACCAAAGAAATTAATGGTGAATCCAGTCTGCATCTCTTACAATACACACCAATATTAGGTGTGTAAATGACCTTAGTATTTATTTGATGCTGGCAGAAGAAACGCCTATTCGACACCAACCTACCAGCCCCGATGCTCATAATCTGCCAGGACATCCTTCGCTGTTTCCTCCATCATCCGAAATTTGATCCCCAGAATTCTCTGTTCCTTGGACATGTCAAAAGTGATTGCACGCTGGCAGATACCAGGTGTTCCTCTGGGTAATGTACGTGAGGGATATGGATTAGGAGAGAGTTCGGAAATGACATCGACTAGAAGGAAATGAGAGTCTGAAACGAGTGGAAAATATGATAAACACGTACGCCAGTCCTGCCATACCCACGACCCGACGCTGATAATGATCCTCTCCCCGCCAGCACTAGGAACCTCCATGGCACGTACATGAGCCATAGCCACATCGCGAACATCTGCCCACCCATGTCCCGGTGTGGTGAGGGGTGAGAAGCCCCCGAAATCCTCTCTGACAATAGCATCGTACCAGTGTTTGCTCGACGCATTGAGACTGTCAACAGTCGTCACTTCATGAATTGCAGGCTGCCATCCATGATTAGATCCCAAAATGGAATAACCACATATACTCTCTCTGACTCACGCCAATAACCCAAGGAGGATTGATCACAGAAATGTCCCATTTGATTTCTGGTTTGTGTTTCTCGTAAAATGCCCAAGCGGCTGCACAGACGGGTCATACACAAGGTGAGAGAATAAATAGGGAAGGAACATACCTTTCTCCGCCAAAGTCTTTGACGCAGAGTACTTGGCTAGGCTGGACGCGTCTCTGCCTTTCTCTTCGCACTCTTTGATCGGGGGTTCATTCCAATCGGCCTCCGAGACGGTTACCGGCGCTGTTGAGAAGGCAACAATAGCAGCAGACGAGGAGGACATGACGATGCGCTTTAGTGAGTCACTGGTATACTGCCAATCAGCTATGGCCAGGCTTGCGAGGGAGGGTGCATACCTGCCATTCTTCAAAGCACTCTTTAGGATCCCTTTTACACCCCCGACAGCAGGGTCAATCAGTTCTGCTCACGATTGTGAGAATCTTTCTTCGCTGTGCAGGCGAAGCGTACCACTGGGTTCGTCGGCAGACAAATGGACGGGCGAAGCAGTGTGGATGATAGCATCAACACCTTTAACCGCGTCGTCAAAAGCACCTCTCTTTGCAGGTAATTTCACAAAATCACCGTAAACCTGAGACGGGACGACATACCTTACTTATATCGCCAACGGCAAAGAGCTTGAGCCTGGCGCCGTAGGACTCGTAAATATCAAGAAGATGTTTTCCCCTTCCTTCATTTCGTACTGCGGCGCGTACAGAGTAACCCCCTTTGAGAAGGTGGCCGACAATCCAGGTACCGATGAAGCCGTTGGCGCCAGTGACAAGGATGGTGGAGTTGGTATCCGTAACCGCAGGCATTGTACTGGGAAGAAATGAATCCGAAGAGACGTTTTGACGGGCTTAAGTAGGGTGTAGCTGATTCGTCTAATGTGCCTGAGTAATTCCCATGGAAATGACGCGTCAGTGCGGCGCATTTCGTCACTGGTCAGCCTGAGGTCGTTAGACGCTCTCCACACTACCAAGTAGCCCTAAGTGGTACTTGGGTGAATTTGCAATAGTTCTGGAGTCCACCGCTCGAAGCCGCCCGAAGTTCTCTGCTCCTCTGTAGGTTTGTCGTTGTTCTGCAGTAAAATAATGTGCTGGTAAGGTCGTTGCAGTCATCGAATAGTGCAGCAATACTTATATATGTTCTTCTCACACAGTTGTGAACGAGATGCGACTCCAGTTCGAGAAAGGTTGTATTCGCGGACATCTTTGGCACCTGGCTAGTATCCAATTTCAGTGGTCTGTAAATGTATTCCCAACCGAATCTCGTCAAGTTTCAATATTCAACTACTGCCAGTACTCATCTTGTTAATGGCAGTGGTGGATAGATAAAACTGGAATCACGACGTCGTTGAGAACGGGAGAGTACGTGCACGTAAGCTCTTTGAAATCCATTCATTGAAACGTACATAGGGATTAACCAGCTAAGATATTCGCGCCAAGACATTATTCGCCATTTCAAAAGGGATTGGAGGCCGGCAATTGTCGGGCGGCCCTTTTTACGAAGTGCGACTATGGATTAGGAAAGATGATATCGCTTATAATGATAAGAGGGTGAGTCGTATCCGAATATCATACGAAAGAGAGACATACGCCAATCTTGTACCATGATCCGTAGAAACCTCAGTAGGAAGATGAGGTGATATCACAATTATCTAGCCACGCCCTGGTGAAGGTGCAGCCACCATACTGCTTTTGAAACACTTATAAGATGTATTGAGAGTGTCGGCTGACGTTCTGAATAACAAGCTGTCATAAAACGCGAGGCGGCTAAGTGCCGGAGCATTCGATATCGAAGCTAGCTTGCATCGCTTTCGTAAGGCTGGGGCAGGGCTGTCGAATCAATAGCTTTGAATACAATCTCAAGGGACGTCTCGAAATGCATAAAGACTGGCACACCTCCACTGATGAGGAATTTATACAAGAACAAAGGCGGGAACAGCATATATGACAACTTGACGCGTCTGTACCAAGGAAGAACAGCAACTAGGGACTGGCTGCACGTAATCCATCTCTTGGTTAGTCTTCGGGCTACCACCGCACCGCCGCGAATTGTCGTTCGATCATGGCTAGGATTGAGAACGGCTTGATATAAGGTTTGAGTTTCGTGGATGATCACAAAGTCTGCAGGATCGCCCTTTTGAGGGAACAGGCCTTGAGGTAGATCGCTTGGAGCAATCCCCAGTGCGCGCTTCGAGGTCAATGTTACAGAACGCTATGTGTAATAATATGAAACAGCAAGTTGACAAGGTAGGAAGTTACTGACTATTAAGGTCCTGATATCTCCAGGAGTGGCAGACTGGAAGAGCGCAACGCCGAGGGTACACAAGGCAAGCGGATCCACCGATCCTTGAGGTGTAAATGCGTTTTCGATGTTGTTGACGCTCATGGCGATCTGCAAGTCATATTTACGCGCAATGTAAGGAACGCGGAGCGTGCTTCTGGGTGGACCGAGAGGTTTATCCATATCCCTGCGGCCTTGCATGTACAGGTCAGAGTTGGGTAGACCGACGAGCGTAATGGGGAGCTTTCCAATAGCCTGCTGGAGTTCTTGCCATTGGTCCGGAGTGAACAGTTGTAGACGGGTTGCATGCCCGATGGTAATGCCACGGTATGATTCATTGTCAATAGGAAGCCAACCGCCAATTCTCTTTGCCTCCCGGATAACCTCCCAAATGAGCGGCTCAGTATTTGGATCGACATTATAGTCTAGATGAAAGTCGGCATGAAGACCCATTTGAGCTGCTAGCTCCAAGATCAGAGTGATATTTTTCTTCGCTTGGTCAATATTTGCCTCGACGTAAGGGGCCGAACCAATGGCTTCTACCTCAGGATCTTCGAGAGCCTGTTTCAGAAAGCGATAATTGGAACCGGGCGTTGTATCCGCGACAAAGTCAAACAACGGTTCTTGCGCAAACACTGTTACGGTGAACAAGATTCGTAACAAACAAAGGAGCGAGAGCTGACCAGCGATCTGTACATTACACGCTGTTTTGAATTCATTCCTCAATCTGACCGCTGCTGCGAGAGAGGATAGCCCAACGATGGAGTCGACCTCAACATGAGCTCGCATTGAAGTAACGCCGCATTCGATGCTTTCGCGTACAAGTCGTCTTCCGCGCCGTAGAAGGTCGTCTGGATCGTAACGAAAATCTTGCTTGGCGCGAGCTGTTACCTTCATGGCCTCCGTGAAATCCCTTGGTAATGATAGGACTGAGATAGACATTAAGGACGAGGATAACGCACCCGATTTCACATTTACAACGGTCCAGTATGAAGCACTTGTCGAGATGGATGTGAGAATGACACAGGCTGGACGGGTTAACGTCCAACTTGTTCGGCAAATGACGCGACTCACGAAGGTAACAGCAAGCTCCCTTTCGCATCAAATTCCGGCAGAGGCACATCATTGCTTCCGTCCGATAACGACACCTGCTTCACTTTCTTTCCTCTGCACTCTACTGTCCACAGCTGCTCCGCCATCGCATTGTCTGTGTGTGCAAGTCGTACATTCTTGATGATAAGGGTGCTCTGGGGAACGTCTGCTCGATCAACCGTTGCCTCTGCTAAGGAGCTGTCTGCACTTTCAAGAGGCTCTCTCCACCATTTTTGAATCCATTGGAGGCCAAACGGTTCCATGAAGACGTGATGAGTGCGGATGAGAGGGGCGATATTGCGTGGTTGGTTATACTTAGGTACCTGACCTAAGTATGATGACATAGCTTTATTCAACCGCTCATCCGTTCGCGCCGTCTATTTAAAACGTGCGCAGTCTTTCGGCAATTTTATCTGTTTCCCTCCACTATACGATGAGCTGCCCAAACTGCTTTAAAGGCGAGATATTGGCTGGCGAACCAACAGGAACGATTTCCATCCAAGGAGCTTACTATGCGCAAAGTTCCGAACCCTCGACGCGTGCTGTGCTACTGCTCACGGATATCTTTGGTCTTCGACTCAAAAATTCCAAGATTCTCGCCGACTTCTTTGCTGAACAGTTGAAGTGTGATGTTTGGGTCCCAGACCTTTTCGATGGTGAGCTCAACTTTGCGACCAAGTGTCCTTTGTTCTCTCACAATGTCTCACTACAGGCAAGCCACCTGTGGAGGTTCATGAAATGAAAATTCCGGAACGTGTTGGCGAGAAAATCGGATTCTTTGGATATCTCACATTCTTCTGGATTTTTTTGAAACGCTTTCCCCTTGTTATACGTAGTCGGCCAAGCGTGGTGGATCAGAGAGTGACTACTGTGAGTTTGGAGCTACCTCTCCAAAAATTATCATCCTCTCACACATGTTCTCAGTTCATAAACGCACTGAAAGCAGAGAAAAAGTACGAAAAGCTAGGTGCCGTTGGGTTGGTCTCCCTACAGTCCTTTTTCGCCCTGACGTTAACTCTACTACCTCCAGATACTGCTTTGGAGGAGCCGTCGCTGTGAGGATCGGAGCCACGAACCTCTTCGATACTATTGTTGTCTGCCATCCCGGCGGGTTGTCCACTGAACAGTTTAAAGCGCTCAAGGTATTCATCGTCAGGGGGAAATTTTGTCCATAAGGACTGACATTATGTCAGGTGCCTTCTTCTTGGGCTTGCGCTGAAGGTTTGATCTTGATTTGGGCCACAGGGAATGGTCTAACGTGTGCTTTCAGAGGACATGGGCTTCAAACCTGCTGCACGCGCCGCCGCCGAAGCAGAACTGGCGGGAAGAAAGGGAAAACCGAACTTTGTAGAATACGAGTTCATTGACCACAAGGGTATGTCTTTTGGCAAGCTACTTCGTGACATTCAAATTAAACCGAATGATCTTTCCAGGGACCACTCATGGATTTGCAGCTCGGCCGAACCTAGCTTACCCAGAGGTGAAGGCGGGTTTTGAGGCTGCTTTGCAGCAGACTGTTGAGTGGTTCAAGAAGACGTTACTGGCATAATAATGTCATTAGCTGCAAGCCTCCATATATCATGCTTTTGGATATTCTCTTTTCGAATGTTTTGACCTGATGTGAATATATTCAGCCGATTTTGTCCCTTGGGACCTTTCTTTTTGTACCAATGAACTCTTGCAAGTCGCGATCACAGTCCAAGCGTGAACAGGTGCACGTGACCGTAAAAACCGATTTGGAAGTTCCTGGATCTTCTTTGTTATTTCCACACCCTCGATGAGCTGTCCAGACTGTTTTAGAGGTGCTGCCCTATCTGGCGAGCCCAAAGGAACAATCTCGGATGTTAATGGGGCATACTTGGCTAGTCGTCCCAGCTCGTCCCGCGCTGTGGTCCTACTCTCCGATATCTTTGGTCTCGACCTTCCCAATCCCAAGCTTCAAGCAGATTTCTTCTCAGAACAGCTGGGTTGCGATGTGTGGGTTCCCAACATGTTCAATGGTGAAGTTTTTCCCCCCTATTCTTGGCCCTGGATGTAACTTGTTCAGGAAATGCACCCGTTAGGCCTGAACAAATGAGGATGCCAGAACGCGCCGGCCAGAGGTTCTCGTTGTGGGATTGGATCAAAATTATTTGGGTCGCGTTACCCACTCTTCCCGCTATATACCGCAACAGGGCTTCAGTTACCGATCGGAGAGTTCGAAGTGTCCGATCTCTTAATATTAGTGGTGGAGCGTTCTGATGCTTATGTCTTTATTATAGTTCATCGATAAACTCAAGTCGACCAAGAAGTATGATAAAATTGGAGCCGTGGGGTGTGTAAAGCTCCGCACGACATTTTCTACTATGTTTACAGACTTCAGGTACTGCTTCGGTGGAGCTACTGCCATTAAGTTCGGTGCCACTGGGTTGTTCGATACCATTGTCGTCTGCCATCCTGCAAAATTTAGTATGGATGAGCTGAAAGCCATCAAGGTCATACCCTCTCCACTTAACGTCACCTGTTTCCATTCAGCTGACTTGTCTAGGTTCCCTCTTCTTGGGTGTGTGCGGAGGGTACGTTAGCTTGTTTCGGCCAGCACATAGTTTTGAGATCTTTTTAGATGACATGATCTTTGGTCATGACTTCCGACTGAAGGCAGAGGCCGCCATGGCTGGACGGAAGGATGGAGTTGCGTATGAGTTCAGAGACTATAAGGGTCAGTTCTTTCATACCATGATGGCAGGATTCGCATTGATATACTTTGTGAAGGCACGACCCACGGCTTTGCGGCACGTCCTAACACCGACTATCCTGAGGTAAAGGAGGCGTATGAAGACACATTGCAACAGACCGTAGAATGGTTCAAGAAAACTTTGACTTCAAGCTCGTGAATTGGCGTCGCCTTAACCGTCCTCTTTTATATTCGTTTTGTCGCTATGTGTTACGCAACGACAGGATATTGAAAGATAGCTACTCCCCAGAATGGTCGAACCAGCCGACCTTTTATAACCAAGTTGGTTTCAGAATCATCGCATCTCTTACTTTTCACTTCTCTCTAGTCAAATCATCTGTGTCCCTCCAGCTGCGCAGAAGCGTCTGTTTGATACTTCCCAACCCCCGGCGCTCGTCCTCAGCGTGTTGATATTCTGATTGGCCCTTGACAAGTTCAGCTGCCGTACGCCGATCTCCCGGTGCGAAAGGTTGGTTCCAGGCAGTGAAGATGAAGGAAGAAGGGTCTGGTAACGGGTGAGCGGTGATTTCCTGAAGTTCTCGCTGTATAGATAAACAAAATCCATCGAGGTCTAGGTCGTTGAGATCATAGTTGAATGGATTCTCACTAACAGAATGCTGAGTGCCCGTTCGTCTGCAATAGTAAAATTACGTACATTTCCTGACCAATTTCAAGGAAACCAAGAAGGAGGAAGGATGAAAACGCTGTTCCGGGGATTGTCAGGTATTTGAAGTTGTCGAAGATTTGGAACTGCCCAAAGAGTGTCAGAGTAGAGTAAGGACAAGGAAGAAGCAACAAACGGGAAGGAGGAATAGGTACACCCAAAGAGACATTCGCAGATGCATTTGATACGCAAATGGAAGCGGCGTGTTCGCGATTCGTGCAAGGTTGCTCAACGTATCTTGGAGCGCGCAAATGTTGTTGACGATGCCCGAGGCAATGGGTGGCTGAACGACGCCAGAACGTATGATGTCTGTAAGATAGCTTAGCATACAACAGCGCTGAGAAGAGAGATATAGACAATTCGCGTAATCCGACAGATAAATTGTGATCTGCAAAGGTACATTGCTCTCTTCGATTTTTGGCCTAATTTTTCTTCCCAGAGCATTCCGTGAAGCGCCTTCAATGACGCTCTTCTTCGTTCGAGTTAACTGTTTTGCGATCCATTTAAAGATCAGAAGGAAGGGAACATAATCGTAAACACTGGTATTTGGAGGGTTACGAGCGGGTTTGAGCGGTCGATGACTGAAGACATCAGGGAGAGCTTTTTCGGGGTCGAACGTCTTCGGTTTCGGCGTACGTTTTCCTAATGAGTGCCAGCCTAATGACGACGGAGCAGGAGAGGCCGAAAAACTGGGAGGGGCTGATTCCGGTCTTGGGGTCGGCGTAGCGTGGATTTTGTGGTTGTAGGGGTGTTCACCGTCTTCGGAGGCCTGCCAGAGAGGGAGCATATCGGTGTAGCTTGTCGCCGCTTCTGATGCAAATTTGGGCAAAAACGAGATGAGGGGGTAGAGATCTTCATAGTAGACACCCGTCTCGCCTCGTAGGAAGTGCTATCCAATCCCAACAGGGATTAGAAGAAAGTAATAACAGGGTTACTCGGTAAGAAGTACCTTGACAGAAACAGCAAAGGCTTGGATCAAGTTGATCATTGTCTTCTTCTCGATGATACTCTCAAGTGCAGTCTGCTTCGACCCATCCTGTCTCAATGGTCTATCATTAGGAATATGAATCCAGATCTGACGCGATGTTAGCCCTAAGGCGAGGCCTGCTTTGACGACAGAACGTACCATTTGGGTGAGGTTCCGAGACGTGATTGATAAATTTGACCACAATTTTCTCCCATCCTGGTATCTAACAGCGTGTTAGATGACAGAATGAACAGACACACAAGACAGCGGACCTCTCATATGCAGAGGACGTCCTGAACGATATCACCAAACCGAGGACAGTACCCAGTACAGTCAATAATTGCGGGTTAACCGCCAAAGAGTGTGGTGTTTTAATGGATACAAACGTCACCACTGTACAAAAATAAACGTTAAAACGACGAAAAACGGGTGCATGACCACAGACTTACTGGTTGCTACGGCGGTAAAAAACAACACCTCCGGCCAGATGTCATTGATCACGGTCGCATTAAACTTCTTCAACGTCCACTTGCCTCGAAGGACGGGGTTATAGGCAACCATGGCGAAGTGAAGCCTTTCTGAGGGTCGACCAGCGAGGGTTCAAGGAGAGGAAAGGAGAAACACAAGAAGGACAAGGGACCCGAAATGAGGAAAGGGACGAAACATTAATTCTGGCATCATTTATATATGTGAGAACTTTCCCGTGGGCGCCCATCTACGATGATCAGGGTAACTAGTGCGTGATGGGTCGGTTGACGATGATACTCTGGCTGCCCTGTCATGGAAGACACTTACGCGTCTTGAATGCATCAAAACGAAAAAAACCTGCGTGTCGAGGTAGTCAATTTTCAAACAGGGCTGACTGGATTTGTGGTGAAACTAATAACGAAGGGTTAGGACGAGGGGGATCACATGCCCCGTACAATGCGCGTCAGCGGATGTTGATCAAAATTCGACGCCGCTCATTGACAACTGCTGTCCCTTGAACGGACGATGAACATTGTTGTACAGCTACAAAGGCCCTACATGGAGAGAGCACAGCTATCACATGCGCTTATGAAAACTGAGGTGAGGCATGATTAGTGGCCTTGTCGTGGCCGGATGAAAAGTATCCGTCCGTTATCGACTCCCCGAGAGAACGTTCTCGATATTTTTAATGCGTGATACATCACATCTCTGGCCAACATTTCAATGGGAGGGATATTTTGCACATTGCAGGCAGTGTGATATTATGAGATGTATGCATGATTTGAGAAAGCATCCAAGGGCCTCAGATCACACGACAGTGTAACCTTTGATAACTCGTCCCTTGCCTAGTCGGAGGGTAGCATGTAGTATTGAAAACATCTAGTTGAGGCTGGCGGAAATAACCAACACGACTGTCATACCGACACGGCTATGAAAGCTTTCGAGGGATCGATCAGTAGCGTTAAGAGAAAGCACCCCAAATCAGCAGTTCCCGTTCTGATTACTGAAGACCCTGGGTGGGACTTCATGACATTAAAATAGCATACACTGGTACACAAAGTGGACTTGTATCGCGTTTTCTGGGCAACAGATAGTCGTAAGTCATCGACCTACAGGAGCAAGTGGAGCACTCACAGCAACAGTACCTAAACTACGGTCCGATGACTTGAGTGCTCGGTATCTTCCAACAAAGTTCAGGCATCAGAGCCAGGGATTATCGAGATTAGATATTTGAAGAAAGACCGATGTTCGAGCACCACCAGACACAATAACAGCCAAGACTCTAGAACGGAAGGTTCGAATAAGAGACTCCATATATGGAGAACATGTAGTGCGCCGCCCTTCGTTCTTATTCCACTGTAAGTTGTTGGAGGCAGAGCGGGACTGAAACAATCCCCATTAGAAGTGGCACAGAACTTTCCCTTACTCATGAATCCTTTTACAGAGTTTATGTACTTGGTGACAAAAGACCAAGCCAGGAACGTGGCAAATGCCTTTGAAGGCGTCGACCAATAGCAAACGTCAAAAAAGTTACATAGCAAGGACACTTCAGCGGAGTACTAACCAGTAGAAGTAACGAGTTTCTGATCCAATATTCGGCCAAGGTGACGACTAGACGTATGTAAACTGTGCCTTGGGCACCATCAAGCATGTATGATGTGCCAACTAAACACGAAATATTGAGGACTCAACTTGGCTCTGCGACTAACAGGGATCATGACAGCATACGCTGTCAAGTACAATTGCGGAGTAAAGTTGCTAGTCTGGTTATGGTTCAAAGGCTTATTCTGACCAAGTCAAGTGGTATCTTACCGACAATCGCTCATTCTGTCAACGCTATTTTGTCGTCTGTCACGGTAAGAAATATTCGAGGAGACGGAACTGGGAGAAGTTCCTAGACGTCATGGTAACCTGATGAACGGGGAAAATGCCCTGAAGCACGCACCTAAAAGTCGCATTTTTTCAGACGGGCTAGTCATTGAATTGCTGTATCGTCGGTGCGAATCCTACGAATGTGAGACAGTCACACAAGGAATCCACATGCTTGAAGATGACCATCTCAATCGAGATACCTTCGTTCATCGGTTATTGACAGTCAATCCCAGCTCTACGCTTGCGTGGCTTCACCATAAAGTTCCTAAAATTTGAGAACGCGGTGGTTTGATGACGATGAAATCACTGAACGAGGAGGCCTAGGTCTAATCCTTGTCATGTTGTCCTAGCAAGCATTGTGAAGGGCAAGTAGGTATCGGTATTGCGGTCCGAAATGCCGATCCGACCGCAGTTTCCTCCACGCGTTCTGTACAAAAGCTGCAATGCATATCTCTCTGAACAACGTCGGAAGTTGATCGTGAAATCTGGGGCACCGTTGCCCGACCCTGAATCGGATTTGGTGTTATAGACAACGAGGAGCATATGGCCACTTGAAGGGCTAAAAGGCACTTAATAACTGCGTCGGGAAGAAAGGGTGTTAGTTCCCGAGTCATTTTCTCTGGGAATCATCCACCCCCCTGCGATTAGCCGGGTGCTTGGCCTTTCCTCCGATCTGAATCTGCGACTTTCCCGTGTTCGAGGGTACATCGCCAAGAGGCGGGGACCGTATTCCACATTGTAATGTCAGCCAGAGTGTTTGTGACACGGCATGGGCACGTACTCAGACTTCTGGGAGATTTTCAAGTCGAAGACGTTGATAGATGGGCGTTTTAGTGGAATGGGTATCCGCAGGAGTTAGAAGGTGGGATAGTTATTCTGAAGCCGGGGTGCATTTCGAATCCGTAGATAAGCTAGATTGAGACTGATGTGGTTCTAATGATGGAGATGTCCGGATCCATCGCCCATATACCATAATTTCGCGGTGAAGGCAACGGCAGGCTAAAGATGCTGGAGCAGCTGACCGTAGCTAGGAGACAGACGAATATGTATGGAGAAGAGACCCAGAAGGCGGCAGTAATAACAGGCGGTACCCTTGCTTCTGCTCTTGCTTCTTCATGATGATTTACGCATCGTTCTGGAAGCATGATGTCTCTTTGCAACTCCACAGCAAGACGTCTTCATCCTGATAGGCGTCCATTCCTCTGGTAGATTTTAAGAACAGATGGGCTCCTAGGAAGACGTCACAGGAAAAGATGAGCACATGCAAGGAAGACGTAGATGCTCGTTAAATAAACAAAAGAGAGGCTATTCGCTTTTCGGAAAAAGACAGATCAGGGTTAAGTGCAACCAATGCTCTAGACCACTAAATATTCCTTGTACACGTCGTCACCCCGATTGCCGGTTCATCGTCGCCAGATCTGGACCAATATATGCAGTAGGAAATCACTCAGTTGGGCCACCTTGTAATTTTTTGCCACGTAAGCTGTCGAAGCATGGTGTTGGAAAGATAGCCAAGTTTTGAGTTGCAACACCAAGATAACTGAATATTTCATTGGCCCATTTCAAACTTGAAGAGACAGGAAGCATGAACCGTTTCGGACCGAGATGCCCATTATACAGTGTCCATTCCCTAGATGCTGATGCGTAGTTCCCGCGGTAAGGCGTGGATATAGCGGTGGGGCGAACTGCAATAGGGCCGAACGAGTATTGGGGCCAGCTGGCCGTGGTAGTTCGAGAAGAAGCTGAAAATCGTAGTTCACGGCAGACATTTTTTGCGGCGTTAAATGCACTGCCACCAAGTTCGAACGACCATCATTCAGATTCTGTGAGTAAATACATATTCATATAGATTCTCGCGTTTTCGGATCTTTTGCCTTTGTGACTGGGTATCTGTGCGAAATTGGATGCACCTTTTGGTGTAGCACTAGTAGACGACGTACCAACCATTTCAAGGTACTAACGGGTTTCTACCGCTAACCGCAGTTGTCATAATACGGTGAGTCTCTACCATCGGCATTTAGCTAACGTACTGGAATGATACATAATCATTCAGTACTTGCCGCCCAGTTTTTCCGGAGATTACCGTCTTGGTTGTGGAGGCTGCTTGAGGAGACCTGTACTGCTTCCTCATGTCAAGGCTTCCACGGTACCGTGGCCCGTTGTGTCTCATTTTGATTGTATCTCTTCACCCACCAGTCAACATGTACAACGACGTTCCAACCGCCAGGCAACGCGCTATGATTTTGTTCTCTGTTAATTTTGAACATGAACCTTTCAGGCAACGGGCGTGTTGTCTATTCAGTAGTCGATGCCATACTATGCTGATTATGCAAAGTATATTTCTATTAGATTCATGCAGGGTAGCATGTTTTCGTCAACAACGCCGTTGATTTGTGGCAACTATTCCTCTTCCCACCCTTTCGCGCCCCGTAGGGTTAAGACGTTAAGATATTTCCGTTGAATAGGCTCTCCTATGCGTCACTGAACGCACTGTATGATTTTTAGACTGACGAATGGCCGCTCTTGTATTGAATATTAAAGACCCTCCGGACAGCAACCTATCATTTTGCATTCATATTCCGTAGGTTACACACACTAGCGTCAAAGACGTATCGCTTACTCCTTGCGTATTAGCTCCTTATATGCATGCACCGGGGTGTAGTGGGCTCGCTTAAGCAACATGCAGAATATTTTTATAATATTGCCGTACATGGCGATACTTACACATGATGGTACCCTAGACGTCCATCGTGTGTTGCATACGTTTGCTACTAACATTGTGGGACGTTAATCACACAATTTGATTGTCCTCGTGCAACTCTTCTCGACGGTGACTACTAACTGATATGGAGGATCATGGTGAGACTGGTGTTGACGGCTAGCTCCAGTCAAAAATGTATGTTATTCCTTCTCCATGTAATACTGGAGCTCTCTTGCTCTCTTGCTCCTAAAGTCTGGCCGCAGCCCAGGTCTTTCTCTGTAGCACTGAAAGCTGGCTGAACCGCCTCACGGCCCGTATACTCTCAAATAATTCCGAGACGAACACTATTGACTGCTTTAGGTCGGGATCATTTTCTTAGCACGATTTCCTGTCATGATTCTCCTTCGACGTACTATGTAACCGTTATAGCGAGAACATCTAGGATTTCTGATTCATTTGGTATCAGTAAGGTAAAGTTCTCCACGGAGCAGGAAGAATATTTAGGTTGCTATACCCACCTTCAATGAAGTTGATGCACTGCATCCGTATGTTCGGTTACTGTATCTAGGTGGGTGTTGTCCTGAAATCCCCCCCTTCCATCGAACGTTCTTTCTCGAAATATTGAAGATGGTCGGGTCTTTCTACTTCGTAGACCGCCATCGTCCGTCATTTGGCGGCGAGCTAATCATGAAAACACTTATTGAAAACATTTCCTAATGTGTGAGATGTCTTGGGCATCACGGCCCGTGTGTAGCACTTATGCCATGCTTCTCACGATAATTTTGGGTCTTCATTCAGCGCAGTTTCTGTTAACGTGAAGGAAGACACGGTGGAGCTCGAGTCTTGTTTTTCCTTTTACATCATATTTCGTGTCACAACTTCGCAGTTCGCGTGTGCGAACAATGTGTCAGGAGTGTGCTCTGCGGAGACTTCGGCGCTAGCATAGATCCTTATAGGACTCGGTAAATATGCATGGGGCGATACCCTCTCTGGTGTGGCCGAAGAATACCCGGAACCGAGGTGGTGAGTACATTTTTCCTGTAGAAACTGCAACGATGTAGTCACGGAACAAATAGGAAAATATGGCTTAATTCGACTTTCAAAGTACGTGATTTCGATGGACAGTGGCTCAACTTTGCTAATATGGAGTGACTCTATTGAAAACCGACTATCGGATAGGAAAAGTACAGGTTTGTATGCTCCCATCTTGCTAGATGGAGTTCTATTCAGCTAGGCGATATCTAGTCCTCAAGGTAACTCCTTCAGGACACAAGGACTCCCTCGAAGACCCTAGCGTGTGCTACGGCATCTCACAATGTCAATGGCATGCCTTCTGGGCGTGTTAACTCGAACATGTCGCGGCTGTTATCTTCCGATGGGTCTTCTACCAGTATTTCAGAAAGGAAGGCGAAGCAAGGCAAGGCTTACCCGCACCGTACATATGCCTGACCTGAAATATGCTTCGGTCTGGATACCGCAGCGGCTGACATTCAACATGTCTTAACATAGCGACAAACACGCAACAAAGTCTTGACCATACCTTGCCTCGGTTCCTTCCTCAACATCTTTTACTGTAAATCTCCATCAGCTGACCCGGATGCTATATCTTCCCTGGTCCGCTTCATTACCGGAAGTCTCATGGAGTTCGGAGAGCATCGGACGCTAGAGAACTGGTCCTATATTCATTTTCTTTTCTTCTTCACGTTTACGGTACTCTCAATTCCTTCAGTAAAATGCCGAGGGATCGCAGCGCCACCCATCCTTTTGGCGTGACGGACAGGAAGAGTCGCGGCAATGATGTACAGATGTACCTGATCTATCGGAAAGAAACAATGTCAATGGATTTGCCTACACGACCTCGCGTCCCGTAGTCATTGAAATACCTAATGGCGAAAGACCCACCCATACAATGGTATAGTGTTTCCTCTTCGCGCGATTTCTTTTAATTCAGTTGACCTTAAGCGGCGGAGCAATCATGGCAGCCAAGGTCCTTCTTTTCAATCAAATCTGGATTCCCGTTGTTCGATTTTTACTCCAAATCGTTTCAGCCATGTTTTGATCTGCCGCGATATCTGCTGTATCAGAGTAATAGAAGACACATCGATTCGTCTTCCATATTCCAAATGCTCCGGTTAAGGATACCCATTTTTTCATTGGATGTGTTTCAATGTACGCAATGTATGTATTATTTTGATTTCAACTGCCAAAATTAGTCTCGTACACCGTCATGAGTAGCATACAAACCATAAACAGGGATGTAGAAAGATATGCAGATGCCCAAAAGATAATGCGTGTAATAATTATGAGCCTGATGAAGAGGTATCACGAAATCGTCCGGGGTCGAAGATGCTGATAAATGATGAAACTAAAGATTATTAAAAGGCGAAGGGCGCAATTCGTCCCTCACGCCATCAATGACAAAAATTTAGGATGCTCGTATAATGGTAGATATGCATTGAGGTGGACGAGCGCCAGCCGAGATATTTTCTCTGCGAGGGTACGAATCTCCCCGGCTAGAGGTTCCATACCGGTCGCCGTTCCGATATTCACGGTTGACCGTGAAGTGGAGGAAATCATCGAGAAGAAATCAACAGACGACAGCTGTCCAGTTGAAGAGTCCCTGCCCGGGTAGCAGAGAGCGACGACTGCATTAAATACGACGTCACGAAGGCGGTTACGAAGCAGTATCGTAAGGTAAGAGTTCGGCTGGATGTTGAGATCCGCCCATTTTTGAGCTACGCTGAGGGTACGTTCGTCTGGAGAGGGGCCGATGCATAGACACGAAGGCGATAAACGAGGCGAAGGTGACGATGCGGGGGATGGCGAAGGTGATGGAGATAGAGGTGGCGCTGGTGACAGTGGAGATGAGGGTGCTGATACTGTTGATGATAATGTAGGCCGGAAAAGAGAACATAAATACGCTTTGTTTTGACCTTCCTTAGCTCGCATGGCAATCTGCAGGACAACATCCTGTTTTACGCGTAGCCATTTTTCATCACCGTCCTTAAAAGAATCCTGTTCGAGGAAACAGTAGCCGATGCGAGAGGATCCGATGTCTCGGATTTCATTTTTGAGCTTCACTAAAAACGCCTCGTCCACCTTGGGGGCTTGTTGGTGCGGAGTTACGGCGGGGTTTACCGAACACAGCAACTGTCGGTACAGAAGCAGAAACATGAACATTGCTGTCAGATCAGCAACATCTGCGCTAAGCAACACCAGACGGTTGTTATCGAGATAACACGTTTCTGGGAAGCCCGGGAGTGGGGCGGTAGGCGATGTCGGCGGTGTAGAGGAAGGACTGGGCAATGATGATGGCGAGATGCGTGTTGGCGGATTAAAAACAAGATCAGTGAGACCTTTAAGGGCAGCGATGTAAATTTGTTGATTTCGTTTCAGTTGAGGGTATCTTAGGCCATCTGAGTATGATGGGTGCAAAAGGACAGCTGTACGTGAAAGCATAGACGAGTGGGATCGCCATATCCACTCCCGAGTGACAGTCAAGGAAGAGGAGAGTTTACGGCTTTTGAAAGTTTTGAGCTCCCAGTGACCTGACGTTCGCTTGAGATAGGGACGCAATGTTTGCAGTTGATGGTTCGCGATGTCCTGGCGAGAAGATGATGTTAGAATATGAATTGGAAAAATAATGCGGCGGCTAACCAATTTCATGAGTTCTAAGATGTCCATACAAAGCCGAATAGCCTTCATAGGATCCCCCTTGCCGATCTGGCAGCCAGGTTTGCACGCCTCAGCCGCCTCGACCATGCCCTCAACTGCCTGGTCCCTTATGGGAGCGCAGTGGGCTTTGAGCGTGGAACCAATAGCGCGGAACAATCCCGAAGGGTCGAAAACCCGATGCTTAAGCTCTTGCTCGATAAGTGACGGATCGAATATAGAGCGAATGTGGCTGGCCTGGGCCGTATGTTCCTGGATCTGGGATTTGAAGGATCCAGGATTTACGTACATGCCAGATATGCTTGAGAGGGGTTGGAGAACGAGAAGAAGGACCTCTAGGAATTCTGAAAGGAGTGGCCGAATGCGGGACGGCATTCGCAGCGTTACAACACGAAGAGAAGGTGAAAATACAGAGACGGGAACATCGGAAGGCGAAGGATGATGACAAGCGCAAACGACGGGTAAATGAGGCTGACCATGCACGTCGAAGGATATGCATGTGCAGCCTGACTCGAGTTCCTGAACAACTGCATTCCAGTACTTTTCAGAAAGCTCGCGTTTCCGTCTGCTGCCTGTTGGTCGGAAATGAAGACCGGAATCGAACAGCAAGTCGTGGCCTATGTGAAATCGACTGGTTGAGAAGGAATAAAGTGGGACAGATGTAATTACACACGAAGTTGTGGGCTGCGAAGAATGACGTCCAGATCCAACTCTTTCAGACTGTGCCTGTTGACAAGCGGCAGTTGAGGTGGTATATGCGGTGAATTTGCTTCTACGTGCATGGGCTGGGCTGCGTCTGGTGGGCGCAAGACACATTTCGCGACCACAGGAGTGTCTCTAAGGTGAAGGAGAGAACCTGTCGACGGCCCAGGATCTGTGCCACATACAATGCCAAGGTCCTCGACGTCGCTGCCATATCTATCAATTGGCGGCGGCTTTGCAGGAGGCATTTTGACTGGGAATCTCCGTGCTAGTGCGAGATGCCTGGAAGGCATTGCCCTCGGAGGCATCTTGGCTGTCTCGTGGCGAGGACGTTTCGCGGGGCTGGCAAGTTGTTGCTCCCCCGTATCCCAAATGGCGCCGGTACGCAGCCAGGACTGTCGTGGGGCACTGCAAGACACTCCTGAGGACGGTTGGTCGACGAGCATGGCGTCGACTACAGCATCGGTCGAGGAGGGGTCCTGGTCGTCGCTGTCGGCCTTGCGCTTGCGGTTGTAAGGAAAGCCATGGGGATCGTCCATGAAGAGGGGAGGGAGAAAGGAAAGGGAGAGAATGAGGGAGAATATATATTAGGAATGAAGGTACCCCTTAGTATTACCGCCTTATATCTGAACACATGGCTGCAGGTGGCGACAAGCGTTTGCATAAATTTTTACCAAGTCCGCATTTGCCCAGTTGAGCGAACCACGTTATTCCCCATTACATACCCTTCTACATTTTTACCTTGCCTGCCACTGTCTGGGTCTCTTCTTCCTGTTCTACTCTTCTCCATGTAGGACCCTGGCCCTTATCATACCTTCCTAACACCATATATCATCCGGAAACAGGTAGACTACGGATATCACGCCTCGTGCCTATTCCTATATTTTACAAAGTTAAAACCTTGATTATTTCCACTTACCATCTATGTCTTTTTTCAATGTCTCGTGGGCTTGTGTCCCCAAGGGTGTGGAACTGGTACGGCAGGGGTCAGGAAATCAATCATCACCGAATTGTCTTACCGCTTGCGTTCCAATTCCGTTCCAATCAGTACTTGATCGTTCGTTCCATCTAGTTCGTTTTGTTCCGTGCTCAGCTATTTCCTTTTAACGCATGCCTCTTCTCTAGGACCATATTTATCGCCCACAGGCCCCCCCACACACGGCATCTGTCTGTCCACGGGATGTTCGTGGCGTCATCCTATCTCCAGGCTTGTGGCTGGTGGGACCATCAGTCGAGACTGCATTCTGCAGTTGCCTTCGGGCGAATTTCCGAATTCTCCTTTGTCGACTTTGCTCGTCGCTTCGCCGGACTCGGTCATGTTGTCAGGCAGTATTCTTGGTCCTTGTCAATGCCATGTTCTCTTGTTATATAAATGCCTATCCTTGATCAACATTCATTTATTAATTTGGATCGATTTCAATTCCCTGCCGTCGGTTGCATCTCATCACTGGCCGTCCGGTACAAAGGGAAGGGCAGACTTGTAACATCTGACCACATCTGACTACCCCGTTGTTCTCCGTACCGCCGGGTAATCCCAATGAGTCGTTCTTCCGCCGCTCGTCGCGACAATGAATATACCCGAGGGTCACTGCTCAAATTCTGTCACTTTCCCGGGTTACGCCACAGTGCTCATCGATCACGATATATGGACGTCTGCAAACAGAGACATCTCCCCAAATTCTTTGGCCACTGGGCTCATACAATCTATCCCCTGCCAAGGCTACCATGGGAGCTACCTTCTCCTGCGAGCGGTACCCCGATCCTGATGAAATAAACTCCACTGTCACCGCGTGCGTACAATGAGTTTCTTATACAAAAGCCTCTCACAGCTGTTCTATAACATACATTCACCTTTCCATCAACATCAAGAATCACTTGTTCAGAGCCATTCAGATTCTCACTTACGACGGGACATTGCCGCGCTCCGGTACCTTTCCCTCCCCCACTTCTGGTATCTACAGTTGTAATGATACCGAGGGCGAAACTCATTCAAATTTGGACCGTTTCCAGATTTACTCCTAGGCCACAGATGGAATCTTTGGGATAGACCTCGGTGCGTCCGCCGGTCTTGATAGTTCAGCCACTTGAATATAAAACGCTCAAGTTTTCCTGCCGTCTGCCACGGACCGCACACTCTGAGCCGTTGTGTACAGAAGCTGTCATTATCCCGTGCATCTCGTACTCGGTAAGTTAGAACCAGTTTCAACTACATGACTCAGGATGGCGCAGAGAATGTTCTGGATACTCTTCTCGCCATAGCGCCCGTGATAGGCATGCTGCAGTGCTGTTTTCACCCTCTTATCGTACATCCTCTATTAGTATACGCAAGTGCGTCCCGAGGAATTGAAACTGTTCTTGATTCTTCCATATGATAAACTCGGGTCGAATGCCCGCCGTATTTGGATCGGGCGTTTCCTCGCGTTTTCCATTTATGTCGGGATACGAATTATTTGATCCATTTGGGGGCGGAAAAGGTAATGTCCCTGAGTACCTTCATCAGACTATGACTCAAGAATTCAATATTCAATGACTCTGTGGTCTCCTGTTTCGGACAATAAGGCTATTTGTGAAAAAAATAACTTAGTAGTTGGGATATGAAGGCAGGAAAAAACCTCGAGGCTGCTCATAATCATCATCAACGCTGAACCGCTCTTTACGCATCTATTAGCTTTTCTTCCGGTTTGACCTCCTCAGACTCCGCGGCTGTGGCTTTCTTCGTCGGCTTGCGCCCGTAAAACTCTGCAATGATCTTGGGGTTGATCCGATTGAGCTGTTCCTTAGGGAAAATGCGGAGAAGGGACCATGCCAAATCAAGGGACTCGAAGATAGTTCGCGACTCATATGATCCTGGATATGCAAGATAGGGAAAGTGAGACAAAGTAGATCCGTTAACGAAACACGGACCTTGTCCAACAAACTGATGCTCAAATTTGTCAAGAAACTCCAGAGCGAGTTTGTCCTCGGACGATAGAGCCTCCTCTCCCACAACAGCCTTCATGGCAGCAGCGTCACGTCCGATAGCGTATTTAGCATACTGAAGAGCATTCAGTCCCACGCCTGCACATTTGTCTCAAAGGTTCTCACCAGTTGATTCGACACATCACCATGATCCTTCCTAGTGAGTTTCTCACCAATAGCACTTTTCATGAGGCGAGACAATGAAGGCAGCACATTAATAGGGGGGTAGATCTGACGATTATGGAGCTGGCGGTCAACAAAGATCTGGCCCTCTGTGATATAGCCCGTCAAATCGGGAATCGGATGTGTAATATCTAACGAAGTAGGTCAGATTAGGCATTGCATTTAGAACACATAAAACTAACCATCGTTGGGCATAGTGAGAATGGGAATCTGAGTAATTGACCCATTTCGCCCTTGCACTCGGCCTGCCCGTTCGTAGATGGTCGACAAATCGGTATACATGTAACCGGGATACCCACGACGACCCGGAACTTCTTCACGGGCAGCTGATACCTTGAACGCGTGAAGCACTTGTCAATTAATCACGAAATGATCAAAGAATGGCAGACGCACCTCTCGTAGCGCGTCTGCATACGAAGACATGTCAGTAAGAATAACTAGAACGTGCTTCTCGAGTTGGTAGGCATAATATTCAGCAGTTGTCAATGCCAGCCGGGGAGTAATGATGCGTTCGATTGTAGGATCATTCGCCAAGTTCAAAAATAGCGTAACTCTGTCCAGACTGCCGTTTGACTCAAAGTCTTCCTTGAAGAATCGAGCAGTCTCCATGTTAACACCCATAGCAGCAAAGACGACAGAGAAATTGTCTTCGTGGCCGTCGTGCACGTCTTTCGTAGGCCGCTTTACCAAGCCAGACTGTCGCACAATTTGGGCGGCGATCTACAAGCAGATCAACATCAGACACGCAATGACGAAAGAACCATTCTCACCTCGTTGTGCGGCAGACCAGCTGCTGAGAAAATAGGAATCTTCTGACCACGGGCAATCGAGTTCATGGTGTCGATGGTGGATATACCAGTTTGAATCATTTCTTCAGGATAGATTCGAGAATAGGGATTTATGGGAGAGCCTGAAAGTAATAACAACTAAGATATGATGGCCAAAGTTAAAAAAGAGGTGTCGGAACGTACCATTGATATCCAGGTAATCCTCTGCAAACACTTTCGGGCCCTGGTCAATGGGGTTTCCTGAACCATTGAATATCCGACCCAGCATATCCTCTGCAACCGGAAGCTTCATGCTGCTGCCGGTGAACTCGACGTGCGTCGCCTTGACGTCAACGCCGGACGTCCCTTCGAAGACTTGGACAATGGCTTTCTTCCCCTGAACTTCTAGTACCTGGCCACCACGCGTCGTTCCATCTGGTAGTGTAAGTTGTACAATTTCATTGTAAGAAGGAAACTACTCAAATGGTCAGTGCACTGTAACCCAGATTTGTTCCGATATTCTCACTTTGACGTTGTCGAGTACAACAAGTGGTCTGTATTCTGTGAGCTGTGAGATTACATGGAAGTTGCGCCATGCTCACCCATTAATAGCAGAAACGGTGCGATAGTCTGGAGCATTCGTGACACATAAGCTAAGATCCAGAGATTCATACAGAGAACTGACCGAGATGAGGTTGCACCCGGTATTCTCTCGTCACAGCCGCTGCGTTGATGGCGGCCAAATCCTTATCACTGATACGGGGGTCGACAACCATTTTCCAGAATTACACAAATTTCACCGTCAACCAGAACTAGGACAGGGATATGGAAGGAAAAATGTAATGGTGGATGCAATGCCAGTGACGACTCGATCAGGGTTTCCCACGATCCGGCCACAGCCACCCTTAACTACCTAATCTGCTCAGATATTTACTTGCTCGTAACGTAGACAATTGTTTCATATTTCACCCTTAAATGATTCCACTATGTGTTGTGCCTTTTCACAAACAGCCTTGATGTCGCTTGATGACCTACGGAATTTGAACATCAGTGTTTGCTCGAAATCGGAGTATTCGTCACCCACCACTCGGTCTCCAGCAATAGCTCTTCCACTTCTTCGGTATCCTTGTTGAGGTCCATACTCTGAACTTTAAGGTAAAGAAGTTCAGCAGCGTCAGAACGGATCTATGTGAATAATGTCAGACTTAAGGTTATCTTAAATGAACCGAGACTTACGGTGGGGAATCGATGGGCAAGAAAACTTGGGAGGCTGGTGATGCATCGTTCAAACATCACATCAAATGCGAGGAGATTGACAACACTTTAAAACGAAGAGTGGATCTTAGTGGGATGATCGGAATCTGATACCACACTTACATCTTCATGGACTCATGTATTCGTTGAACGCTCTTCAGTCGATCTATATGTCGGGATGCCATCAGATGCAAACTATCCAGACTGAGGACAAAGTCAGATAGAAACAATCGTGACGAAAATAAAGTGACCTTTTGATGCCCGAATCATCAGAGGAAAGTTTTTCCAGTGCCCCAGCCTCAAGCAGGACATTGACCGTCTGGAGAACTGGTACTATGATATTGTTAGAACTTATGTTTGCCTTAGCATATTTGATCAAATCATTCGCAAGTGTGACAAGGTCGTAAGCTTCTGTTGGCCCGCTGGCAGGTAAAGATCGTGCATATGTCGACAAACTTGTTGAGACGGGTCGATGCTGAGAAGTATTTACATCAACAAATAAACAGATGACTGATGGGCGGAAGATATACATACAATGTTATCCGTCTTGCTGCCTAGACTCATAATAAGGCCCGTCAGGACCGGTTGACGATATTCTTCGATTTCCAAAAGACGAACAGCCCTGGGAAACAACCAGTACCCGTCGCTCCAGCCTACACTTTCAGTGCCACTAGCATATAACGTTTAAAATCAGTGCACGAAGATAAACTGGAAACTTACGATGCAAAAAGCTCCACGAGTAAGCCACAACTCGGCAACTGCCAGCGCTCGCTGTCCTTCACATCTGGTACAGGTAGCCGAAGAAGTCTTAGAATACACTCTCCAGCGTCCTGTCTAACATTATCTAATCTCTCAACTCCCTGTTTAAGAATTCCGATAACTGCGAGGTGGTACTTCGATGGAGGTAAGTAATCATCAAAGCGGTTGATGGTACTGGCGTTCGAGATGAGAATTTCAGAGACCGATGTCAAACCTCGTACGCAAGCCATTCGGATCCAAGAGCCTACATCACCTCTTTCATCAATTGTGTAGTCTTCTAATCCACCCAAAAGAGCATCAAACAATGAAGTGAAGACTTCTGGGGACATATCTATGCAGGATTTCAGAGACATGTCGGGAAGGCCCATAGGAGCAACGTACGGTCATTGAGATGGAGAAGCACGTTTTGAACGATTTGAGGGATGGCGAGATAACAGTTGCGACGAGCTTCCACATTGGTGCTGAAGGCATCTCGCTAAAGACATGGTGAGCGAGCTGCAAGATATTAAAAAAACTGATCAGCGCTGACCGAGGGTCTGGCACACTCTAGAAGGCAACCAATACTATCCGGCAAGCACTTCGGAAAAGAATCATAATCGATCACACCCAATACTCGGCCAAGACTCTGCTGACTGGAGAAGGATCCAAATCTCAATTCCCGGATCAATGTTTGGGGATGGAGTAAGATGAATGAAAGATGTGAGAAGCAAAAAAAAAAGACTCATCTGGTAACAGTGGCAAAGCAGTCCACTAATTTACTGATGGAAGCCATAGCCATTGCCGCAGCTTCCTGCACGGAGACACGCCGATGTTTCAAACCAAAGTCTACAACCTGTCTCCACTTAGGAACAGAGGTGTTTGGTCCCATACTAATTTCCGTCAACGTCACTGTACTTGCGATTAAGTGGCATGCTGCTGCAGTAACAGTCTCATTTCGAGATCCTACTAAAACAGCGTGAGGTACAATTGCAAGGTATTTGAAAATCTAGAAAGAACATCAATAACACAATGTACGGCGTGCGCGTAACATACATCTCGCATTTGTTGCTCCCTTTCGACTTCTGAGGAAGCCCGATCACGGCAGGCAATAGATAGCTCGGTCAATGCAAGAAGGCCTCCATGGATATCCGTTCCATCAGGGGATTCGAGTAATTTCGCCTGTTCCTATTATGAGTAGACAGCAATACATAAATGAACTGACGAACCGCTCTGGAACAGACTTGTGGACCCAACCCTGATAGATCTAATAGACAAATAAGACGAAGAGACTGAGATGCCAGCTGTCGCAGGTTCACATCCCAATGCCTCAGCGGTACGTCCAATACATGGTCAAAGAGATATCTTCGGTATTCCGGGTGACTGGAACCCGGTGGTTGAGCTAACCGAACTAGAGAATAGTTAAGATGCCTACTCGGCGACTTGAGGTGCTGCAACGAGAAATGCATTCCGCCTAATGCCCACAGCGTAGAAGTCGGTCTTGCGTAAAACGTCAATTCCGTGGGGGAATAATCCCTAAGACATTTTCATACAATATCCGCATGCGACAAAAACCTCACTCACCGTCCTTCCCACATGTTCTTGGAAAGCGGCGCTGGCAGCTCGCCGAATGTGTATTTCACGATCGTAAAGTGAAACTGTGACTAATTGACGAGCGAGCTCCTCAGCATGAGGTGCCAGTTCGTTGGGATTTTTGCTCCTAGCGAGAGCCCAAAAGACGTAGGCAGCAGCATCACGGACATTAGAACCTATGGAATGAGCACCCTTCCTCAAATCAAAGTACAATGCCTAAAGGGAAATGTGAGCCCAGACAGAAGCATTGGGTCTAGCTCATTAACCTTTGAAAGCCAATTAAGTAACTCGGGGAGTCTCTCCGAGCTAATAAGGCCTCTACGTGCCATTTCGGCACAAGCAAGAGATGAACCATGCCAAGTACTTTCTGCAATAGCAGGAAGGTCGTATATGCTTGCTGCAACCACAGAATGTATTGAAAAGAGACCCATGATTGTGTCAAGCACTTGATCTGCAAAGTCGGTCGGGAGGCGATCTGAAATCCTCGCGATGCCTTTGGCCGCTGACCATCGGACGATGGTGTCCTAGGCATAATCCATCAATGCATTGTACTGAAGAGTTTTTTAAAAATTGTACTTTATCTTGGAGGCTCTGAAAGAGCTGCTCCAGCATGACTTCGATCGAGTCCGGGACCTCGATGCTATCCTGGCTGTCAGTCCCCCCGGCCGATCTGGCCGGTAATATGCGTAACGCTACGCGTGATACGAGCTTCGTTTTATACTTCCTGACAACGGTATTAGCGAAGAGAGCTGATTCGCCCTCAACAGTGGCAGCGATGGCAAGAACATCGGGTAGAGCCATTTCAATTTGACCCACAGATCCTGACTTTAAAACCTCGCATAGAACCTGTAGGAGTCCAATGACCTAACGTCGCGTTCAGATGTCTACGAAATAGACGAATATAAAAGAATGTTTACCGTGAAAGGATTCTTGGACTCTCTGATGGTTTCTTTACACCAGGACAGGTAAAGGCGAAATATCGTGAGGGTATCCTTTCTAATTCAATAAGCAACACATTTTGTGACTTGATCGCGAACACACCTCATATACAGACGTGAAAGCATAATTGCAGCGCCTTCGCGCTCTAAGCCAGCCTTGGACAGGAATTCTTTACCGATGTGCTCTATGGAAAGGGCTGTGTGGTTTCCGCCTTCGACCACATCGAATTGTGCCAAATCAAAAGGAAGCATGCAGATAAGAGACAGCCAAAGTAAAAAGGTATAACGCAGAGCCCATTGGTCTACTTCAACCACTAAAGAGTTCGCATTTTGCATATAAGTCAATGCAATAGATAGATCCGCGATTTCGTGGGGAAGAAATCTGGCTAGAACATTGTTAGAAGAGACAGGCGGATTACATACGAACGAATGCTGACTGATTGTCTTGTATCCGCGGCACTTGATATAGCGGTATAAGAGCAGAGCGACGCGTTGCACACGTTCCGATGAGAAGACTATTGAACAATCGGATATGGATACATTTGCATGCGACTTTAGACTGTCCACCACGGGAACAACAAGGCCCTCGAAGTACGGATCCAAGAGATAGGATTGTTCTTGATATTCATCGAGCTGACAGATCTTCAGAGATTGTAGCTACGATCTTGAGGGTGCATACGCACTATGTCTGAGAGCTTCTGCAACAAGACTATCTCTTCCTTGCTTTCTTCCGCGGTAGGCACGACAGTCAAATCCAATGCAAGGAGAGATTGTTGAATATCCGCAAATTCGGCATGCTTCTCGAATCTTGCAAACAGCTTTCCTTCTCCAGACCCATCCATGGTTGGAAATAATCGATACGGGCAGAAAATATTGTGCTATCGTTCAACTCTCAACGGTCATGGAGGTCGGTGTCGATGGCGGTGGGATAAATTTCCCAAAATGTACCGTGCGAATGTCTTCCACGTGACTAACTTGCCTAAAAAATTTTTGACATCACCGCTACTTCCCTCCATCCACCCTATCCTTTTTTTTTTTTTCGTCGTCATGGCCAAAGCTACTAAAGTTGACAAAAAGGTCGACAAGAAGAAGGAGTCTAAGAAGGCTGACAAGTCTGCAAAGGCTGTCATAAACGTATGTTAAAATTTCCGCAAATGAGATACCAGGGCTCAAGACAGTGATAGAAGCCCCCTTCACCCGTTAAGGCCGTGGTTGATGAGAAAGTATGTTAGACCTCGCCTTTGCAAATGATACAAGCCAATGACAATGGTATTAGAAGTCGAAAAAATCGACAAAGCCTGTGAAGAAGGCCAAGGCTGAGTTGTCATCGTCGGAATCTGAGGATGAAAAGCCCAAAGGCAAGGGAAAGGTATGCTCTAGTTCTGTTACTCAGGAGCGAATTTGATGTTCACCCACCACATAGGCCAAGGTGTCTAAATCATCGTCAGAGGAGAGCAGCGAATCTGAATCTGAAGATGAAAAACCCAAGGTTGCCCAGGTTAGCTCGAAGAAGGCCGCTGTTCAGTCAGACTCTAGCGAAAGCTCAGAGGACGAGGAACCGAAAGCATCCGTACCCAAAAAAGTTGCTGTTAAATCCGATTCTTCTGACTCTGATTCAGAGTCAGAATCGGACGCTAGGCCCGTCGCCGCAACTAAAAAAGATGAATCCTCTTCAGACGAATCATCAGAAAGCGAAAGCGATGGAAAGGAGAGACCATCTGTGCCTACACAGAAGAAGCCTATACCTGCAAAAAAAGTCGCTTCATCTTCAGACTCGTCAGACAGCGAAACCGACGAAGAGGATGCAAAGAAACCCGCGGCTGCATCCAAGAAGGCAGAGTCTTCGAGTGGCGAGTCTTCAGATTCAGATTCTGACGATGAAGAAGCGGGCAAGAAGACGCAGGAAGACAAATCGTCCGACTCGGATTCGGATGTTGAGATGGACGATGACTCTGCTAAGCCAGTTGTGAATGGTACGCCTTGGCATTCTATACAAGTTCTCTTCCTCATCTGTCTCAGGCAAGCGCAAAGCCGCCGGTGATGACGCTGCGCCTTCCAAAAAGATAAAACTTGCCAATGGTGCTGCTGCTCTCGCTGCCACCGATGAAGAAGCTACAAAATCCATCTTTGTTGGCAAACTTTCTTGGGGTGTTGATGATGAGCGACTAGCGACCGAGTTCGCTGAATGCGGCGAGGTCGTTTCTGCCCACGTTCAGCTTGACCGCAACACGGGCAAGTCTCGTGGATTCGGATACGTACACTTCACCTCGGCAGACGCAGTGGAGAAAGCACTAGAAATGTCTGGTCATGAGATCGACGGACGTGCTATATTCGTCGACAGATCGCAACCCCCCTCTGCAGATCGCACGGCTGGTCGAGGTAGGAAGTTTGGTGATGAGGCAAGTGAACCGAGCAGCACGCTCTTCTTGGGTAACCTCAGCTTCGATGCGAACGAGGACAATGTGTGGGAGTTCTTCAACGAGTATGGCGTGAAGAACGTCCGACTTCCAACGGACCGGGACACCGGGCGCATGAAGGGGTTTGGATACGTCGAGTTTGAGGATATTGAGGGTGCGAAGAAAGCATTTACTGCCGCGCAAGGTCAGGAGATCGCTGGTAGGGCTATCCGGGTTGACTATTCGCAACCGCGTGATGCTTCTGGTGGTGGTGGACGTGGAAGAGGTGGAGGCCGTGGATTTGGTGATCGTGGTGGACGCGGCGGCGGTAGAGGGTTTGGTGACCGTGGCGGACGTGGTGGTGGCAGAGGATTTGGTGGCGACCGTGGCGGACGCGGTGGAAGGGGCGGACGAGGAGGATTTAATCCTCGGTCAGGCGGTATCATGCCTTTCGAAAACAAAAAGATCACATTCTAAACCTGATTTTCATCTTGCATCCATGCTGATTATGTTCATTTATTACTACCTCGTCGTCCTCATGCTGTTAATGACCAATGTCTGAGACGTTTACATGGACGAAACGTGGTTACATTCAGTGAATTCGCACTGAGTGATGCAGAAAGGAAGTTGGATGGACCATCAATACAAACTATCCGATGTCTGTGTTGTCTGAGGCTTTGGGACTGGCAGAGGCTAAGAATATTGCCTTGTCTGTCTCGTTCAATACTTCTTCAAGCTGAGCCATGACCTCTTTTTCTTCTCTAGCATCTTTATGCTCCCAATACATCCTGACATGACGAACAAGTCTTTCTTTGGGTATATTCTTTGCCTTGTAATCGTCGAACGCAATGAGCATACCGTGTTGACTCAGCCACTCTATGAGGTAATCAATATCAAACGAATCGGTAAGTGCTTTCTTCAAGGTTTTGGGACGGAGAGATTTGTAGATCTGGCACCAGCGCTGGAGCTTAGTGAGGATTAAAATGATGGGATGGAGGATGGGTAAAGCTAAAATTTGACTGTGAGAAGAACAAGACAATATAGAGAGGGAAGCACTTGCTTGTTTCGGAGGAAGCAATACATGGTACATTGTAGACAAGATCTACTGAATCTGGAAGACCAAGAGTTCCAGCTGAAAGTGTCTCGATAAGGACGATGCTCTTGCTCCGGGAAAGAAGTTCAATTCCGGTGAACTTCTTTGGACTGGACTTGACAGTCTCTTCTGGATTCTGTGATTCTGGATCTTCAGAGAATGCATCCAAGTCCTGTATAGAACCAATTTGTCAGACCAGATGTAGATATTGTACAGGTGATTGAGATACCTCAACGAAATAAAATTTAAGAATGTTCTCTGTAAATCGTTTGTCCAACTCTGTCACTTTCTCTCGCAGGGTCGAAAGATCCAAGGTGTCTTTGGGGATTTCTATCAAAATATCGATATCATATCTAACACAAGAACTGTCAGTCAATTATTTGAAGAGACCTTTTTTTCACCTATCTCTGTGCGTCTTTCACTACCAAGGAGACACCAAGCAAACCCACCGATGTAGGCACGGCGAATAGTGAGCTCGGTCAGAATTTCAGAGAGAACTCTTGCAGCATGTTTTTGCGAGTCATGGCTGGTAGTTATGTGGATTTCTTTGGGGCCCATAGATGAAGATGGTTGGTAATGTCGAACAATGGCAAAAGGAGTTCAATCATAGCACAGCTACCATCGGGCCTTTCACGTGCTTCCAAAGTGATTCTTGGCGGCACAGGTTTCGGAACCTGACCACAATCCACGATAATGTCTATGCAACCATCGCACATTTCTCTACCCAACACCATTCACACCATTATGTTCCCCAGTTCTGACGCCAGAGGAGATATCAACCCATTCTCCCTGCCTCCTGAAACACTGGTCGACCTCTCTGTGGATGTTGAACAGAGCTGGGATAGTCGTGACGGAATGGCGGACTTTACTATATAGGCGGATGAATGTGCCATTAGTTCCTTTTGTGAATGTTATTTCTTATCATCGTCCCTGTAGTCTAAATCTCTTCAGAACTTTTCGTACATCGTCCCCGATGATAAGCTGCAAGAGGCGTCAGAAGTCCTCACTTCCATAGGCTTACCGCTATCCGTCCCCCACCCGATATATCTTTCCACAGGAGGAGACCTATTTGCAAAGGCCCTCCTTCACAGAATAACTCTATCAGCTAATCTCGGGCCAGCGCGGTTCATCCTACTCTACCCATCATCCTTTTACCCATTTCGTCCTTCCGAGCTGGAGTCTGTCAATCAACCCCTCTTTGGTCTTGATTTTTTGTCTGTACCGCTCAATGTGCCAACCACATCAGCGACTTACGCATCTCTTGTCCGTACTGCAGCTGTGTACGAGAGGAACAATGACACGAGGAAGACGCTGTTAAGCGAGTTGGCTCAACTGGCACTCTATAACCTATATGACGGTGATTATGGGAAATATTCAGGAGACGAGGATGACGACGAAGAAAGCGAAAGGGAAATACAGCAGGCCGTCGCTGTTGTACGTGGGTGGACTTAGAATGCAGATGAAGAATGGATTGGTGATGCGCTGGCGGAAGTCGTTGCTACAGCTGCATATGATACTCTTCCATGGAGGGTCTGTTGAGGGTGCAGGCATTGGTTACAATATCAGGTAAGCCCTAGATTTGCAGTCTGAGCACCAGAGGAATACATATAGCAACTATCATGTTACGATCACGTACAGACATGTGTGGAGCCACGCCGATATTACTTGTTAGAAACCGGCCTTTCACAATTTGATAGTGCTGGTATATTTTTGCAGATAAGGGAAAGGATTGCCGATTTATTATTGCCGTAATAACGAGGCAGAAGCTCAGGCATAGACATCATTTTTGACGATTAGGTCTGCCCTGGCTTGTCGAAGAGCTATTGAGGGGTATAGAAGAGAGTGTTTATATATTTTTATTCTTTTTGTATGATTCATACAGTCAATATTAATGAACATCCATTCCATAATGATAATGTACTACTCCGACTACAATGTTTGGCCCGTTGTTAGGATCGAGGAATGTTGTGTTGGTCGTCGATCAAATTTCTATTTTTCTTTGCTATTAGAAACACATAATGGCTGAAAAACGAGGAGTGAAACGCAAGAGGAACGAAGCGCCAAAGGAGGTGTGTGCTGCAGTATCCACATTGTCAGATGTCTCAATACTCAGCACAGAAGGATTTAGGTGTAAAGATTGGTGGAAAATTAGTGCGAATCTCCGTTTTCTTCTTATCTGCCCTTCTGTTGAGTACTTCCAGCATCACGATTTAAGGGAAGTCAAAAAAGCGGCGAAGAAGGCCAAGAATTTTGAGACTCAGAAGCTTGTAAAGAAACTCAAGACGTTACGGTCTGTGTCTGGTTTTTCACTTTGGGTACCCCCTTCTTACACTTCGAAATTCTTCAGAAATAGAAATGAAGACCATTCACAAATAACAGAATGCGAATCCGAGTTGGATGAGCTCAAGGTCATTCTCATTTTCGACCTGTTTTTTATACCGGTACTTATTATCACTATCAAGCAGGGCCTCAACCACGAAGCCGTAGCAAGAACTGCGCTACGGTCGAAACTGCTCAAAGACAGGATACTCTCCGGGAATGAATACGTACAGGCTGCGATGTCAGACCAGCTCCAGTCTAATCTTCTCGGCGGGAGTACCAAAGTGCAGGGCCGCATCCTAAGCTCCAAGGTTCTCGCTGTTGAAATTGCCAACATCATCGAGGGTCTTCGAGCGGTTATCCTTCCGCCCGCTGATGAGGATGTCGAAACGTCAGAGCCCCCGAGGAAAATGACAAAGGTCGAGGTGAAAGATGGCGAGGGGGAGGACGACGACGACGATGAGGAAGAAGTTGAAGCCGGCGATGAGATGGGCTGGGAATCTGGAACTGTGGGGGATGATGAGAAGGAGAATGATGACGGATGGGAGTCTGGCTCTCTCGACGAGGATGGAAACGTCGATGAAGGAGACGATGATACCGAAGTCCCTCTCGCAGGTCCGAGAGCCAAACCCACCGGTACCAAGGCCCAAAGTAAATCCTCTACGGGTGGATCGACGTTTCTTCCATCCCTATCGGTTGGATTCATCAAAGGAAACGAGGATTCGGACTGGAGCGAGAGTGATGCGAAAGCAGGAGACATTGAGCAGAAGAAGAATCGGAGGGGACAACGGGCTAGGCGGGCGTAAGTCTCTCTCTGTTTGAATTTTTGCTGTTATCTAACTAGTAATATAGAATTTGGGAGAAGAAGTATGGGAAAAATGCCAATCACAAGAAACAGGAGGCTATGGCGGCTGCGATTGAGCCTGGTCGCAAAAGATGGAGCAATTCCGACGGGGGTCCTTCTAATCGTCGTTATGATAGCCGCCCGTCGCACGGGAGTGCTAAGGATGGCAAGTTCAAAGCGCGCGATAAGGGCTCAGAGGGGCAGCACCACCAACGTCAAGACACTGGCTGGGAGCAACGGAAGGCCTTTACCCGCGACGACTCTATAGTGAAACCAGACGACGGAAAGGAGGCCCTTCATCCGTCTTGGGAAGCTAAACGAAGACTGCAAGCGAAGCAGCAAATGTTGACCAACCATGTTCAGAACAGAAAGATTAAATTCGCATGATGTAACTATGTGTTCCCTAAAGAATAGCAACATGCAAGTCTATAGCAATTGGGCGTGGATGCCAAAAACTGAAAGGGAAGGCGTAGAATGATGAGATATGTACAGGTGTTATAACGGCGTGAATTCAAAACGAGGTAGTCCGGGAACATACATGGCTTCTCCTGCCTTGCAACCTACAGTCCCTGGAACACCACATTTCCCCGCACTTCCCACAGCGGGGGTAGTCGGACCCTGGCTTCCCACAGGTAGCACATCGCACTCTGTCGGTGCAGAATTTTGACTTTCTCTCAAGCGAGGCAAGGATGGGGTTCAGTTCCGAGTGAAAACTAACATGTGCTGGCGGGTGCAAGGTAGTCTCTAATAGTGTATGGATAGCAGAAGGGCCGTCCTGGGAGGAGCTGTCCGAAATATAGGATGATGTACGGCTAATGGACGGAATGGACGGCGATGTAGGGGACGATGGTTCGCTCCATGTGTCCTGCCACACAAGGGGGGTTCGAACACGACGACGAAAGAAGCCGGTTGTCCTGGTGTCAAACTGGCAAAGGGACGAGGAGGCAGATGGTGTGGGCGTGAAAGCGCCGTATGCTTCGTGGGTCCCTGACCGTATTGCCGTGGCGACCAACGGTTCCACTTTGAACTGGACTGTTACCTTTGACGCGCAAGCTGAGAGACCAGATAGGAGAGAAATTGTGCGTTTGCGTGTGGTTGGCGACTGGGGAGGGCTGGTATCAGTATCTAGTAGCAGCAACAGGGAATACTCACCTGGCCGTCTCCAAAGCTCGTGCGGAAAAGAGTCTCAATGGCCATTTGGGGCGTTGACTGGGATGGCATTTATTTAGAGGGTGCGAGGAACACTTAACATCCGAGTCCTTTATATAACACGATCAGCGACACCAGGTACCTCATGGAGCTCTGCTTACGGAATAGTGGGGTCGTCTTGCAATATATATCCGGACGACAAGATTGTTTACTCTAGCTGTAGGTAAGGGTAACTAGACGGAGTGATGAGATCAAAGACAGGGATGTAAAATTCAAATTCTGCAAATTTCACATCCAAACTTAGTAGTCATCTGCCACAAAAGGACTAATGTTCCCACGTACCCACTAATCATATTATCGGCTTCTAAATGTACTCTTTCCCATGGTCGATATCTGCTACTATCTTGTATATCTCCCTGCCACATCGATCCTTTTGCCTGCCTACCCTGTGTTCTCCATCTCCAAACGTTATGTCAAAGTTAACAAACAGGCAGTGTCAGTGTCATACATAGTCTACCGGTGCTTTTTTATCTTCGGTTCGGCAGGCTTTCTTGACTTTGCGATGCGGAGAAAGCCTATGTCATACGAGTTCGCCGTTTCAAAGTTCTCAGCCTCTCTGTCTACGGTCTACTATCCGTGAATCTGCATTCAGGAAGTGGTCGGACCTGCTTCTGCGACGCGACTTCTCTCTGTTTACATTTGTTATCTTTCCGTATCAGCAATCACCGTTTCTCTTGGCTCTCGTTCCTAACAGATCACATCAATATAGTACGTACGGGCGTGTAGATTCGGGATTTATTCATCTACTTAGCTAGTAAAGCCACCGTCCCTAAAGATTTCGGTTCGGTTCCTTCTGGAAGATTATTCAGTGGTTCCGGAACGATTTATTTTGTTCGACTGAATGTTAGACGTCGTTGTTTCCTACTCCATTCCGGGCCGTACTTCTATGGGTTCGGCACTTCTGTCGAGTCGCTTTTCTACGTCCAGCTGATGTACAACGTGATCTCAGTGCCTGACTTATAGAAGTCTGTCGAATCACGCCCCCCCACTGTACACACATTATCTCCATGAATACGTGGCATTGTACAGGGGATATGTTGAGGGAGAACTCGTGTACTGACCTGGACGTAGCCATTCGAGGTCCTCTGACAGTCACTTGGGCACCTGTGTTTCCTCGCGTTTTAGGCCATTAGACCGTCTTCAATTCAGGCATCTTGGCGATTCAAGCGCCGATGCACGCTAACGAACAGATATATGTCGCGACCTTTCTCCAGTGGATGGCGGTCCTCTTCTCCCTACCTCTGCAACATGGCCGACGAGGTTAAACGCTCCGCTTCTATCGAGAAAGTCGAACAACCTGACCACCATGAAAAAAGACTTGCGACAACAGGTGATGGACAGACAAGCGGCCTTGACTGCCGCTATAGAAGCGGATCCTAGGCCGAAGCACTTCAGCTTAGCAGCAATTCAAGTAAATTGTTTCATTGGGATATGATGAGTTCAAGGTACCTTAACCATGAGACAGCTCTACTTCATTGCATTGGTGGTATGTTTCTGCTCTGGGGACAATGGTTTCGATGGAACTGTGAGTGGATAGGTACCGTGCTATGACCGATTCTTTGCTGACACCGGATCCTAGGTCATGGGTGGCATCAATACCATGTCCCAGTTTCAGGCATTTGTCGGAACCAAAGATGGTGCAACGAAGACATCCATTGTTTTCGGCATTTACACTATGTATGTGAACGATTATCGCTCCAGCCGTCCCTTAGTACTGAATTCCATGTCACATGCAGTGGTTCAATCACGTACGTCTGGAGTGCCGGGCGGTAGCCTAAAGAGTTTCTGAGCATATGCATATTCCATAGTGGCACTATTCCCGCAGGTAAGACTGGCCCTGACTCTGCAAAAGCATCCGCTGTTAACTGGTGCTGATACAGCCTATCTTCCTGATAAATGTGGTCGTCGGTTTCCTATGTGGATAGGAAACGCATTTATGTGCGGGTATCGTGGTTCTAAGCTTAGCATCTTCTGACCCTATACAGTCTACGTGCGTGCATGAGCGCCAATGCGAAGAGCATGAACATGTTTTTGGTAGGCCGGTGGCTGACGGGTGAGTTGTAATCGTAATGCTCGATGTTTCCGTCTTAATCAGGCGCAGATTCTGGATGTTCTTGCGCGGGTGCGGCGGCCAAGTCGTACCTCGCTGATTTCAGCCCCGCGAAGCACAGGGGTGCCTACATCGGACTCCTGAATTTTTGTCCTTCATCGTACGCGGGTTCTCCTTTCAATCGATTTCTGTCTTGATTATCCCCCTGTCGACCGTGTTGGCTTCACAGCGTCGGAAGAGGACATGAAGCCCGACGTATGTTGGCCAAATATCACTCCGCCACAAGAGATCATAATTCACCATTGATCGACCTTGAGATGAAGGAAATCGAGGAGAAAATTGAGATAGATGGACAAGACAGTGAGCAGCCCATACATAGATTTCTCTTCATGCTCGTCGCTACATCTAGAACGTTGGTGGGACTTCAGACTTCTGTTTGCGACTCAGGCAGACAGATATCGGGCATACATAGTCATTCTCATCGGTAAGTCATGGCCTTAATAGAACTGGTTGCGTTCTTTGCTTACTTAGTGAACGGTAGGCACTTTTGGTCAACTTTCCGGTAACACCATGATAACGTATTTTCTTCTCGTACTTCTTGAAAATGCTGGCATCGAGAGTCAAAGAAAGAGGTTGACCCTCAACTTTGTCAATAGCGTGACCTCATAGTACGTGAATCGTGAGAATCGAGAGAGTAGTTCCATCTAATCTTTGCGTGTTTAGTATTGGCGGTAAGCCTCGTCACACGGTATCACTATAAGTTGTTTAAATGACCTATCATTAAACAACTCGGGGGGTGAGAACTTGATTCTTGAGATGTCGATGGATTGACCCTAACATTTCTTTCATAGGGAGCCTTCACGGTTGACCATTTTGGTCGTCGCCGGGTTCTTCTAGCCGGAACTATTGCTATTACTGTCATTCTGGCAATAGTGACCGGCTTGCTTAGCAAGGACGACGGAAATAGTACTCGCGCTAACGCTGGTATAGTTTTCGTCTACTTCTTCATGGTGATATTCTCTTATGGGCGGACGTCAATGTGAGTGAGTTCCTTTTCAAAGTCGGAATAACAAAATGGCATCTGTTCCAGGCAAGCATTGTACCCCGCCGAGGTCCTAGGGTACCAAGCTCGAGCAAAAGGACTCGCGTTCTTAAACATATGCGCGCAGGGCTCAACGTTTATCAACACCTTTGGGTGATCCTTTACCTGTTGCATTGTTATAATGGTCCCGATGCTCGTATCCTCTAGTTTGCCTGTTGCGCTTGAAAAGATAAAATGGAAAAGCAAGGGGCTCCTGTTATCATCGTTTCAAACTCTGATTGCGGGTGTTCAGCGTATCTGATTTCACAATATGGTATGCCTTTGAATGTGCTCTGATCTACTTCTTCGTCGCTGAGGCCAAAGGTCTCACGCTGGAGGAAATTACGAAGGTTTTTGAACAGTAAGCCATCTTCAGTTGCATAAGGTAGCTGACGTATATATGCACAGACCTGGCCTAAGAAAATACAGTGAGCAGGTTGCCAAGATGAACAAGCAAAGATCGGGTACTATTATCGTCTAATTTTATCATTTCTCGTTCAATTAACGGTCTAAATGTCCTGAATTTTGATGACGGTGTTCCTTGAATACTCTCTACGTCTTTTATGATGCGTCTGAATTTGACTAAACGGATCCGGGCCCCGTATCCTCCGTGGAGCACGTTACACCAACGTTAAAGTCAAATGTAGCTCGGTTTCAGAGTAGGGTGACACTATTTAAACAATAAAGGTACTTAGAAAAGTTGTATTCTATAGAATTTCCTCGGCTAGGAATTTGAGATTACATGCAGCTGGACGAGTCGATACCTGAAGCTTGAACCGCAAGGAGCCTAGTTTCTGGCGGAATATGTATATCACATTTTGGTCACAATTTTCCCATACATGGCAGTTTTCCACTAAATTTTGTAAAATCCTCTATTGGCGAACAACAGCGTCCTTGAACTTGACCATCCACACGACCTCCAGCCTCCACGTCCTTTTCCTTCTTTTGTCTCCTTGTATACCGCTCTAGAGCTATCCCGACTTGTCTCTGAAACACCGAAGAAAGTAATCGAATCCACACGGTCTTACCGCCGTTGATTTTACTTCCTCAACCATGGTTAATATTCTCTCTGTTTGCTGCCTCGAAATTTGATGTTGATATTGGACACTTTGCATTGTAGGGCCAAACGCTGTCTTCACCAGGTTCGTCGGACTCTGAAAGGCTCTCCGTGGACCGTTCTTGGAGATAACAGCTATTTTCAGCTACGACAAAAACCTCGGATTCAGGCCAGAACAGTCGTTTTGTGTATGCTGTGACGGAGATGCAAGGATGGAGAATAAGTCAGTATATTTCTTCGATGGTGGCGTCCGTTAGCCATCGAGTTCTGGCTGTGAATTTTCTGACGGTCTATTAACAGCGATGGAGGATGCTCATGCGATTGTGCTGGATCTCGAGGAGAATGCTGGACCAAGTACTTTCTTTGCTGTATATGATGGGCATGGCGGTGTGTTATCGCTTACCATTATCTCTTCAGGCTGACTTGATCGGACAATAACTCTAGGAGGGAGCGTTGCCCGGTTTGCAGGCCAGAATGTTCACAAACGATTGCTGGCTGAAGAGTCATACAAAGCAAAAAACTACGAGGAATCATTGAAGAGAGCCTTTTTGGGCACTGATGAAGACATGCTGGGAAGTGCGTACGCCATTTGCTTGCCGACGCTCTCTTACTCATCGCAATTTGCAAAGACCCCGCACATTCTAGAGACCCGTCAGGGTGTACTGCCGTCGCCGCACTGGTCATCAACGATAAAATTTATGTTGTACGTCATACTCCTCGTCTCGCTCTCACGATTTTCCGACATATTCTTCTAGGCTAATGCCGGTGACTCACGGTCTGTGCTGAGTATCAAGGGAGAAGTGAAACCTTTGAGTTTCGACCACAAACCAACGAATGACGGTAATAATATTAATTTGTTCTCTTGCAACAGCTAACGATCTTCTTCACAGTCGAGAGAACCCGGATTGCTGGTGCCGGTGGTTATATTGAATATGGGCGTGTCAATGGTGTGCCCCTTGTTTCTCCATTTTTGACTTTCATCGTGATGTTTGATTTGATTAGGGAACCTCGCACTGTCAAGGGCGCTGGGCGATTTTGAATTCAAAAAGAATTACAGTCTATCCCCTGAAAAGCAAATAATAACGGCCGATCCTGATGTTACCTGTCATGAAATAACCGACGAGGATGAATTTTTGGTGCTAGCTTGTGATGGTGAGTATCTTCGATTTCACGTCGATTCTTGCTGATTAATGACACAGGGATATGGGACTGTTTGACGTCCCAACAAGTCGTCAACTTTATCCGCTTCCAGGTGTCGGAAGGCAAAGAGCTGACAGAAATTGGGGAGATGATGTGTGATCATTGTCTTGCACCGGATACATCCTCTGGCGCCGGCATTGGTTGTGATAACATGACTATTCTCATTGTGGCCATTCTCCACGGACGGACGAAAGAGGAGTGGTATTCATGGATAACAGACCGTGTCAAGAAGAACTACGGTTACGCGACACCTAATGCACTGCCGCAACTGTATGCGCAAAGCCGGTTAATGTCGTTCAGGGCGAGGCGGGAGGCCCAAGAGGCAAGGGAACGGGCAAGACAGGAGTTGGAAGACACTCATACCAACGGCTATCTCACATCTTCAGCCTTTGGGACCTTTGCGCGCGTTTTGGGCAGTACCGGTGGGATATCCTATCACCCGGGGGCAGGCATCATCACTGATGGCGGGCTGATGTTTGGGACCGATGACAGCGAGGAGGAGGAGGAGGATGACGAAGAGAATTCAGCCACAGGTGCTGTTTCATACTTTGAACCAACGAAAAACCTCAAGGCTCAGTTGGCCGAGTTTGAAAGGGACATACGGGAGGAGGATGGCTTGGATGATGACGCGAACGCCCCTACCACTGACCATTTTGAAACATCCGACGATATGGACGGCATGGAAGATCCGACGCTGGTACACCAATTCGGCGGCTCTAGTTCATCGCCTTCAAAGCAGGAAATGCCGCCTCCGCCAAATCTACGGGTGAACGGTGACGTTCATCGAGTCGAGCAATTAAAGTCGACACCTGGAGGAGATGAACCTAGTCCGGCTGTAAAGGTGGAGGGTTTGATGGACACGAGCGAAGATCCCTTTAAAGTATAGTGACGGGTCCTTAATGGCTGGATGTATCTGTTAGTTTTCTTTCTCTTTCGTCTTTTTGTGTCGTCTACTGGGTTGCCCTACCTCATATATCTATTGGTTCTGTACCGCTGTCCTCTCCGATATCCTGATGTAGCACTGCGCATTCACTAATAGCATCGACAGTTTCTACATTTGTGATCACTAATATCGTACAACATTGACCATACATTCTGTAACGTTTCCCCCCAGTACTTACGTGCATTACCCGAATCTCAATCCCTTTTTCATCCTTTCATATATCTTTTATGGTGACCAGCTCGTTTTCGGCAAGACATATAACCATCTGTCTTCCTTCCTGTGTCTCGATGGCCCCTACTCCCAAAAGAGACCCACCTACTCCGTCGTTGACTTTCAGAATAGCTTGTTTAGCCCATTTTTCCATCGGGGGCACGGCCCGGTAGATATAAACGTTTGCACCCCTGTTCTGTGCACCGCTTTCGAAGGCCAGCACGGCGGCGTTGGTATGATAGATAAATCTAGTGTCACGCTTCGACGCGAGGACAAAAGCGAGCGCCGAAAAGGTGGACGTATGGATCCATTCAGATATATCTTCAGATCCAAGGGTGAAAACCGTTCCGTCGACACTTTCTTTGGTGATTAGAGAGACAATCGGGGTGGCGCTGCCGGGCAGTGGTGTAGACAGAAGCCGGATCGGGATCTCATGGGATCCTGAGGCCCAGGAGGGGCTATATCCGTCGATCCCGACCCAGGTTAAGTACGCCTGTTGGCCCACAGAACCGTCTACTTCTTCATCAATCTCGCCCCCAGCAAAACTGGGAACTCCTCTTCCTAATCCCAGTCCGCTTATGTCCTCGCCATCCCTCAGAGTAGCTGTGTATTTTTCCAACGCTTCTCGGATTTTATACAACTCTGAGGGATCGAGGGTCTCAGGAACGTCAATAGTATTGTTCTTGAAGACCCGCATCCATCTCGTTCCTTCATGCTGCTTTTCTAAATGAAGAGTTAGCAGTCCAAAAGAGTGTTCTGCCTCTCGGTCCCAAGTCCATAGGCACGAGGATGAATCGATTCCACCCCAAAACGCCTCGTTGTGATAGTCTGGGAAAGGAATAGCTTCTAGGGCTTCACCGTGGATGTGCAGGGTTACGGAGTGGAGGGAAAATTCGATATGAATGTTAGACTTTGGGGTAGTATAAGGAAGGGGGAAGGCGATTGTAAGGGAATCAGTTGTCTGGTACCAAGAGTAGGGAGGGGGTTTCGTGGGGCCGTTCTCTGCGCTGTCGAAATTCTCTTCGGCCCGCGGTATTGGTACAATTTCATCCGGCATTGGCGAATACGACGGAAGGGGGCCTGTTCCAATATTTCGATACACCGAGCCACCGACTAGTAAGTGACATTGACGGGATGGGACGTAGGTGACATAAGTAGGAACATCGTCACCCCGTCGCTGCCAGACAACATTCATCGTCTGAACGTCGGAAGATACAACATTGAGGACATCAAGCTTGACCGCCCAAACGTCGAAGTCAATATGGCCGTGTTTCTTTGCAACTGGAGCACCATTGCCATCCGCATAGTTCCGAGATGACAGGATTGCCAGAACAGTGTCTGGAGACCTGAATTCCACAGAATGAATGCGGAAAGGAAGGCCAGGAGACGATGGTAGTTGATAGAAGGATATCAACTCGAAAGGGCCTCTCTCTGTAGTTCGTAAGACATACAGTGAACCGCTGCCATCGGCGAGTAATACGACTGAGGACGACAAAAATGCCGCTGAGGGGTACTCGTTACGATGGGTTTCAACAGAGGCAGATTCGAGGGAGTGTGGTATCTCAAACACGACACGAAAATTGGGTTGGTTGGTTTCCTTATTCTGAATGAAATTCTCAATCTGTAGCTGCTATATGAAAAGCGCTCACCGGCGCGAGAAATATAGCAATAAGATTGAATTGCGAGTCGACATATACGGCATATTTTTCGCAAGTTGCAAGGTGATTGTGGGATATTCTACTCTGCATCTCTTTGAAGGTCAACAGGGATTTGTTGGATGAAGTGACCTGGGTCGCCTTGTGTTCCAGATTATACCGTGTTACTGAGCCATTTTGAGAAATCGAATGCAGTTTATACCCTTCGAATTGAGGGTTAATCAACGCTTTTTGAAGGTGGAATGACGCCATGGCTTGAGGGTGATGTTAAGAGACAAGGGTTTATGCGGCTGTGCGAGCCGGGCGGGCCGGTGGTTGATCACAAATGGACATTGTGAGCATGAACATTGAGAGCTGTCCGAGCATGCGAGGACAGTGCTCATAAGGTGACCTAAGCATCGAGAGTTTGTTTCACTTTACTTATCACAGCTAGCACTGTTTTCCCCATGTTGCTACCCTCTCACCCATCCATTGAGTCTTGATTTCAGAGGGAGTGTGTCTTCCTCTGAAATCTCACTCACAAGATAAATAAGCCCACTAGTGGCTTATTTTCTCTACTCTTTCACTGCAGTGACATTGATGGATGCAAATATAACCAAAATCTTTTCAGATGAACCCACAGAGAAGAATCAAGAAGCATACAACCCTTATGATGTGATCTTTTAAGATCTGCTCACCACATGATCCAAGCACATGATAAACTAGTGCTGTATCAGGTTCATACAGTCATGCTAGAGTTCACTTGTGTACTCAGAGAGTGTGTTCAAGGCTGTTGCAAGTTAGACTCAAGGAAAGAGATGGTATGAATAAACTTTAGCTTGAAGCTGAGTCTACTACAGTAAGAGCTATACTACTTATATATGATTCTGAAGGTGTTAAAAATACTATCTACTTATTGTGTCCTCTTGTGAGCTGGAACTAAAGAGCATAGTATCTATGCATGAAACAATAGGTATTGTCTATTGGTGAGGCATCTATCATGAGTTGTAGTACAATTGTGTAGGTCATCTGATATAATCATGGTAACTAGCCCATGATGTGAGTGTCTGTGGGTGATAAGATAGTTATGGTAAATGCTAGAGATAAGATAAGATAAGCACAAAAAATCATAACATTACTCTCTTCTTAAGACTATCATTCTGATGGCTAGGAGATTGAGACTTCATAGTCAGTGATGGCATCATCTGCATGTATGTTCTTTTCATTGATCCACTGATTGGACTCATGATCATACCCCTTCCACTTGACAAGATAATCCACCATTGTCAAGAGCCCTTGATCCCACCACCTGCATGTTTTGGAGAGCTTATGGTGTAGAATTTTCTTGACTTTATACTGTTTCTCTCTATCAACCAGAATGGCTTCAGAGAGTGGCAGTGTTTCTTGATTCAGAAATGCAGGCAGCATGTATGGAGATAATAGGAATTTATTAAATATGAGGTGTATCTGCTAGCTGTCAGAGAGTTTGAGTTTGTAGGTGATGGGATTAACTCTGGATACCACTGGAAAGAGGTCTGTCTATTTGTCAGCAAGTTTCTTCTTTGGGCAGAAAAGATGAAGGTTGGTGGTATCAAGCCAGACCTTGTCACTGACTATGTAGTTTCTGGCAGAGTGGTGGTGTTTGTCATATTAGGTTTTCATAGTGGCTGCCATCTTCTCAAGGGCCATGTAGGTTTCATGATGGATTTGTGTCATTTGCTCTATAAAAAAGCATGATATAGAGGTCTGAATTCTATGCTTACTTGTCAGTATGACTAAAAGATGTCATCCATAGTTGATAAAGAAGAAGGTCTTTCCAATGGCAGAGTGTATATAGTTATTATGCTGAAATGCAATAAAAGTAAGCCACTCAGTCCAATTGTCTTATCAGTAGTTGATAAACATATGTGGGTATTTTTTTATTTCTTGGTTCATTTGTTTGGTCTGCCTGTTGGTCTGAGGGTGATAGGTGGTTGATGCATTACTTTGAATGTGGAGGAGTTGGTAGAGGTCTGCTATAAAATTTTGATATAAACTGAAGGCTCTGATCAGAAATCATGATCTGAGGTATACTGTATTTGGCATATATCTCATCATAGAGGATTTTTGCCCATCTTTCTGAGAACAACTCAGTTGAGCAGGCTATTGAGATTATCACTTTTGAAAAACAGTCAAAAATGACAATAATAGCATCATATCCATGACACTCTAGTAGTCCAGTGATCATGTCTACAGATATGTGTGTTCATAGTTTTTGAAATCTCATTTGGATGTAATGGAGCAGGCTTTGCCTGTATACTTGCCTTTGTCTATTGACAGGTTTTGCATACTCTGATGTATGTTTCAGTGTCTTGCTTCAGTTTTGGCCACTAATACTCTCACAAAACAAGCTCTACTGTCTTTATGATTTCTGAATACCCAGCAATAATATGATCATGAGAACAGGCAATGATTTCACCATAGAGAGCATGGTCTTATGGTATGTAGATCCAGTTATCATAGTAGATTAGGTCTTCCTCCTTGGTCATTTCTCTGCTGTGATTGATTGACAAGGCTATTTTTTGATCCTATAGTTCTGTCCTTCATATGGCACTTTTGATGCACCCATGGGTCTCCTCCTCTATTAGTATTATCATCATCCTGAAGTGTTCTGCCTTCAAGACTACCATCTCCTCATTGTCATTCTTTCTCTGATCATGGTCTACCTATTGACTGAGTAAATCAGTCTTTTTGTTGATTGCATCAGTCTTGTGTTGCAGTAAGAAGTTGTACTCAGCTAACTCAGTGATTCAGCATATCTGTTGCCAGTTCAGCTTTTGTGGAAGATAGAAGCACTGAAGATTCTGATGTCTATTTAGATTTTGAAGGGTTGGATTGCATTCATAAGATAATGCCACTATTTGGCTAAGGCAAGCATAATGGCCAAGAGCTTCTTGTTATAGATCTTATAGTTTTGTTTGATGCACTGCTGAGGCCAGTAGGTTTTTAGCACAGGAAAAGGAGATCTAAAAATGTTGCAACTTTTCTGGATGTTTTTGTATGAGTAAAATAGATTCCATAAAATTAAAAGAAAAAGTACTTATTTTTGGTTATATTTTAGGGCAAGTAAATAAAAATGTTTTTGGAATATTTTCTAGATAGGAAGAGAGACAATAAAAGATATCTATTTCCAGCCATATTACACTCACAAATAGAAGTGCAGTTACAGCTTGCAAAAGAATAGCTTTTTACAAGCAATTTTAGGCCTAAAAAAAGAAGAATAATAAAATCTATTGAAAAAGAAATCCTTTTTTATCATATTCTCTTTATGTAAAAACCAGAGAGTTCCAGGTAAGGAAAAGATATTATAAAAGAAGTCAAATTTCATTGTATTTTACAGATAGTAAAACAAATTGTATACTGAGAGAGTCTCTAAGAGAGTCTCAAGAGAAACTCCTGAGATAAGCAATATCCTCAGTGTATAAGAGTCTCAGCATGCATAATTTGTTTTATCATCTGTAAGATACAATAAAATTTAGCTTCTTTTACATTATCTTTTCCTTATCTAAAAACCTCTGGTTTTTACATAAAGAGGATATGATAAAAATGGATTTTTTTTCAATAAATTTTATTATTCTTCTTTTTTTAGACCTAAAATTGCATCTGATTGACTCACATAGCAACAACAATAATAGATGTCCCCATAGTTAGAGACAGTCTATTATTGTAATGGTTTATTGGAGAATTCTTATATCTGAATAGCTTTTCTCTATCTTAAGGTCTTCAACACTGTTATGCACATGCTGCCAGCCTCCATGTCACCTCAAATCAACCATGAATCCAATCATGCTATCCATCAGACTCTGGCTGCTTTCTATTACCTACTAATTTCATTTTACCATTATCATTTCACATCTATATTTCACATTGTAATATCTAGACTCTGAACTTGATAGCAAATACTGACACTGGAATCCAATGGAACCTGACTCAGAATTAGCTACCATTAGTATATAAAGCCATGTACATCATCATAACTACTCAGTTTGAATATCAACTTGGATAAGCCATCTACACTTTGCACTCACTTTAACTTCTCTCTATCTTGTCCATTGGATTCCACTCTGAAGGATATTCTGGTTCACTTCTCTGATGGAACTCCATTCTGTCCACCCAGATCCTTGGGCTCTGACTCAAAGGGTGACATTGCCAATAGCTTTGTTGACACCCACACACTCTGCCAGACTCCACATGTGCACTCAAGCCCACTTGAATTAGCACATTCCTAACAGTATATTTGAACTCAAACCCTTGAGTTAAAAATTTTATCATGTCCACCACATTTACTGAACTCACAGAAACTGATCCTGAACAAACCCAGCCTACCTATCCAAACATATTTTCTATGGAAGACATTCTGGTCTCTGCCTCAAAGAAACAACCAGGTCTTTTCAGATCGACCTCTAGTGGAGGACAACCTCTCCATAGGGAAACCTACAATCACTCTAGCTTCACTGCCTGCCAACCTAATTATGATGATTTCCCTAATCCTTTCAATGCCACTAGCATCCCAACCAATGGAGCCTAACAGGTCAGCCTGATGTATAGTGCCTAAACCAACCTTCTAATAGACCCTTTATCCCTGGGCAACATGCATGAGAATCCAGACAGTCCAGACTCAGAGGGCAGAGATGAAGACACCTCTACTCATACTCCTATCTGACAGAAACCAGGTGGTAATCCACTAAATCCTTTCCCAGGAGGACTAGAAGGGCCAGGAGGACCAGATAGTCCCAATGGCCCAGGCAGCTCTAATAGCCCTGTAGGAAGTAACAATCCAAACTAGCAGGATATGTTCCTAGAATTCATGAACCTGTTATGAGGAGTCTCTGCTTCTCTCAACAATCTTAAACCAGCCACTATCTATATTAAGGTCAAGGAACCAGAACTATTTGATGGCTCTGACTCTCACAAACTGAAGGCTTTCATCATCTCCCTTTAGTTGAACTTCAATGACAGACCTACCACATTTGCAACAGATGCTAACAAGGTTAACTATGCCATTTCATTCCTGGCCAGCACCATGCTTAACTGGTTCAAACCAGACATTCTTAACCTCAATCTGCAGAATCCACCAGCCTGGCAATTCTCTTATGCAGCTTTCCTAGATGAGCTTCATAGCAACTTTGGCCCCTTTGATGCTATTGGAGATGCTGATAATGCATTAGAACACCTTCAGATGCATGATAGAGATTGGATCATAAAGTATATGATCCAATTCAACTAGTACACTTCACAAATTGGGTACAGAGATAACTCCCTCCACCATGCCTTTTACCATGGCCTCTGCACCTGTATCAAGAATGACATAGCACACCATGGGAAGCCAAACAACCTTCATGATATGTGCTTTCTTGCTCAAGAACTCAATGCTTGCTACTAGACCTGGAAGACTGAAATTGCCTGTGAAAACTGAGACAATAAATTCTCCAACCCCAAATCCAAGGAGTCTAACACTTCTTTCTTGAACTCCAGCTCCACACCGAAATCTACTACCTCTAAGCCCTATGCTGACAAGCTAGGCAAAGATGGCCATCTCACTCAGAAAGAAAAAGACTGCCAGTGCCAGAACAACCTTTGCATGTTCTATGGAGCTAAACACAAGACCAAGGACTGCAACAAGTGGAAGGCAGCAGCCTCTGCCAAGGGTCATGCAGCAGAAGTTGACACTGCTCCCATGAAACTGGTCCTGACAGAGTCAGAAAACTAGAAAGCAACCCTGTTCCCTCTGTGTGAGTCCAGGGTTGTATTGACTCTATTTGCACATCAGGTCATCACTCTCAATGCAACATCCCTTTTCAATCACTCCTTTTACATTCTCCTCTCAGCAGAATTACTGACTACCATGGAACCCAATGGTTCCCCAACTTATATCATTCTGCATTTTCTTGCCCTTATTGATTCTGGCTCTAGCCACTGCTTTATTGATACTAAGTATGTAGCTGCCAATGAAATTCTCATTAAAACCATCCCTAGTGTGCAACTTCGATTATTTGATAGCTCCATTAGAAGCTGTATATCTCAAATCACAACCATTCCTATCTGTTTTCCATCCAGAGACATCTTCCCCATTGACTTCTATGTCACCCCTCTGGATTCCTCTTGCAATCTTGTTCTAGAATACAACTGGCTCTCCCACTACAATTCACTAATTGACTGGGCTGAGAACAGTATCATTTTCCACTCAAGCTACCAGGACCTCACTCCAACCAATTTCATGGCCTTCACTGCATCCCAGGGACTTCCATGCTCACAGGACAACAGTCCACCTCTCTCTAAGCCTTTCAGCTCAAATCTGAGACTTCCATGCCCACCAGACTCCATCAGTCCAACTCTTGGGGCTTCACTCCATTCCAAATCGACTTCAAGTAGCCAGCAGACTCTGTTCCCATATGAACCCATCTACTCCTATCCTCCCTCAGAGTCTTTTATTATGAAAGCACATTCAAAGATCTCCATCATATCTGCTGCTGCATTTGTCTGAGCCAGTGCAGAGGAAGATGCTTAGCAGTTCACATTGTAGCCTTTCTTGCTTAATATTAGAGCTAAAGCTGCATCCACAGAACCAGCAGATCTTTCATCAGTGCCAGTAGAGTACTATGATTTTGCAGACATCTTCAGCGATACCCTCTCTGAAAAACTATCTGAACACAGGCTGTACGACCTCAAAATCAATCTTGAGGAAGGGACATCTCTACTGCTTGGACCTATTTATTCTCTCTCAGAATCTGAACTCAAGGCTCTACAAGAGTTTATTGATAATAATCTGCACAATAGGTTTATTACTCCATTCTGCTCTCCACATAGAGCTCTAGTTCTATTTGTCAAGAAGAAGACCAGTGAACTCCAACTTTGTGTCAACTACCATAGCCTAAACAAAATCTCCAAAAAAGATTGCTACTCTCTCTCTCTCATTTCTGATCTTCTTGACTCTGCTCGCTTCATGTGCATCTACACCAAGCTCGACCTTTGGCATGCCTACTATCTCATTTGCATAGCTAAAGGGGATGAATAGAAAACAGTCTTCCAGACCTGTTATGGTTCCTTCAAATAGTATATTATATCTTTTGGCCTCACAAATGCTATAGCAGCATTCCAATGATTTGTGAATAATATATTCTCTGACATGCTTGACATATCAGTAGTAGTTTACCTCAATGACATCCTCATATATTCCAACAACCCAGAAGATTACTAAAAACATGTTTGAGAGGTCCTATGCAGGCTTAGAGCTAATGGACTCTACTGCAAAGGTTCTAAATGCAAATTCAACCAGGACTCCATAGAGTATCTAAGCTATATCCTATCATCTGAAGGACTTCACATGTCTAAAGAAAAAGTCAAGACTATTGTTGACTGGCCAGTGCCATGAAAAGTCAAGGATATCCAATTCTTTCTTGGCTTTGCCAACTTTTACTGTCACTTTATACATGAATATAGTGACATCATCATCCTCCTTACACAACTCACCCACAAGAGAACTTTATGAAAAGTTGACAAAAAATGCTTGGCTGTCTTTAATAAATTGAAACAGGCCTTTATACATGCTCCCATCCTTACTCACTGAGTTTCTGATTGAAAGATAGTAGTGGAAACCAATGCCTCTGATTATGCCATTGCAGCTATCCTCTCCATCTATCTTGAAGATGGTGAAATTCACCTGATTGCATTCTGCTCCCAGAGCCTCTACAATGCTGAACTCAACTATGACACCCATGATAAGGAGCTTCTGGCTATTTTTAAAGCTTTTAAACATTGGTGGCACTATCTTGAAGGCTCTGCAGACTCTATTGATGTCGTAATAGACTACAAGAATCTTGAATACTTCACCACCACTAAGATTCTAACCTGCCAACAAGTCTGCTGGTCTGAATACCTATCCCAGTTCAACCTGGTAATTTGTTTCTGCTCTGGAAAACTTGGTGGAAAACTGGATGTGCTCACTAGATGATGGGATGTCTACCCTAAAGAGGGAGATAGCCAATTTGCCCAAGTCAACCCCCACAATTTCCAACCTGTGTTTACCCAAGAACAACTTTCCATGTCACTCTATGCAATCTACCTTGAAGGCCCTACCCTCCAAGTCAGCACTATCATGGACATTGACAAGCTTCACATTGATATCAAACAAGCACAATCTTCTGATCCTACATCCTCTGATAGCCTCTGTCAGGCTAAAGCCACTTCAGAATCCTCTCCCTCTCAGTGGTTCATTGATGAATCAGACATCCTCTGCTTTGAAGGCTGCATGTATGTCTCAGAGTCCAGAGATCTCTGTCTCTATATACTATAGAATAATTATGACTATATCTTGACAGACCACTTTAGTCAAAACCAGACATTAGAACTAGTCTGGCAGAACTATACCTGGCCAAGGATGCATGAATATGTCTGACACTATATTAAGTCCTGCATAGTTTGTGGGCACAATAAGACATCTAGACACTGCCTCTATGGGTTACTCAAACCTCTGCCAGTTCCTGAACAGCCATGGGATTCTATTTCCATGGACTTCATTGAATAACTACTGGACTCCAATGGATTTACCACTATCTTAGTAGTCATAAACCAAGCTGGCAAGCAAGCCATCTTCATTCCCACTCATGACACCATTAACTCTGTGGAGCTCATCCAACTTTTTTTTATCCATGTATTCTCCAAACATGGAGTATCCAGTCACATCACATCTGACCACAGCTCTGAATTTATCTCCCAATTTACTTGTGCCTTAGCTGTGGCCCTTGACATAGAACTCTATCTTACCTCTGGTTATCATCCAGAGGCTGATGGACAAACAGAATGAGCAAACCAAACTCTGAAACAATACATCTGTATCTATTGCTCCTATCAGCAGGACAACTGGGACACCCTCTTACCCATTGCTGAATTTGCCTACAATAATGCCCCTAATGTATCCACTGGAATCTTCCCATTTTTCACTAACAAGGGTTACCACCCCAACATCATCATTCACCCTGAAAGGAATATTGCCTCTGCCCAGGTCTGAGATTTCACAGTCAGTCTTGACAAACTTCATCAATTACTGAAGGATGAAATTTCTGAAGCTCAGTCTCACTACAAGATCCAAGCAGACAAGCATCAGATTCTGGCACCCCCATTCACAGTGGGGGATAAGGCCTACCTCAGCTCCAAATATATCAAAACCACCCATCTGATCAGAAAGTTCTTAGAGAAATACCTTGGTCCTTTTAAAATTATAGCCCAATCTGGTACCCACCCCTTTATCCTGAGGCTTCCACCAGATCTCTGGTCTATCCACCCTGTCTTTCATGTATCACAATTAGAACCCATAGAAGAAAACACCATTCCTAATCAAATCCAACCACTACTGCCTCTAGTTGAAGTTGACAGAGAAGAACATTTTGAAATAGCTTAAATCCTTGACTCTAAACTGGACTGCTAGTTTCACTGCCCACTGTTGTACAAAATCCAGTGATTAGGATACAAAGGTACCAATGAAGAATTTGCTTAGTTATCAGCCTCCAAGTTCTCTGCCAATGAATTTATTAAAGAATTCTACTATCGATATCCAGGCAAACCAGGACCCTTGTCCAAAGTCATTCAAACATCCCATTTCTAATACAATGCTACTTTGGACACCACCAGCATATCATCTTACTATTTTAATTCTAACCACTAATTACCACTGTTCAATCACCTCTTCTACACTTCCAAAGTCAAAAAAAAAAATTTCTACATTTACATTTTTGTCCACTACCAACATCTGATGCCCTTTTCTATATATGTTTCATATAAAAAATTTTACAAAAAAGTGGAATCTGAACTCTCCCTCTGCTCCTTCAACTCCTTTATATCCTCATCCAGCCCCTTCAACATCACCTTCCAAAGATCCTCCACCTTCTGATCTCTCTCATCCTTGAAAATCAGTCGGGCCTTCTTTCAGGCCTCTACCTTGGACTCTGAAAACAGCTCTGAAGGAGATGACATATTATCAAAATTATAGTCATCTTAAAGACCTGCTACAATACCATAAACATCTGCCATCTCATCTGCCAACTCATCCACATGATGCATCAACTTGCATATCAATTTTGAAAGTTGGTGGAGACCGGTAGAGACCTTCACACTGCTGATCACCTCACTCATAGTGACACCCTTGTTGAATGAATAGGTGGTTTTCTTGATCTTGCAGTGAGAGCAAGTTCACCCTTGACCAGCACCTTCAGTTACCAGTCATGCATAACATTGTATGCTATTTTGATGACAGCACATACAACTCTCTGAAAATAAAAACTAAGTTAAGCTATGAAAGAAAACCAAGACATTTACTTTCACCATCCAACAATTCTTCGCTCTCTGCCAGTCCTGCCACTTCCAACTTCACCCACTTTTTGAGGCTAACAACCATCTCTGTCTCACTGCCATCCACTATGCTCCTTGACCTGAACTTGTGTTTATGGCTCTTCTCTGCCAGATTCACTACTCTTCTCTTCCCCTTCTGCACTCTCTTTTTCCTCTTCAGAGTCTTCTTAGATTCCTTGGACTCATCATCCCCCTCAGTCCCCTTGTCCTGCTCATTATCAGACCCTGGAGATGTATGGTGAGTCACCTTCTTGAAGCGAAGACCAGGACCAGGACCAAACCATTCTGCTAACACTTAATGCAGCCAGAAATCAACAGCCTCTATGGGGGTCATTTGCAACCTATCCTCTATAACCATCCCCTTCAGCTCTACCTCCTCAGCCTCAGCTCTCGCTGCTGTCTCTGTAGCCTCTCTCTCCTCAGCCTTGCTCTGAGCCACCTCTCTCAATGTCTCTTTGGCCTTCTTAGCCTGCCTCTCTATGGTCTGCTGAATCTCCTCCCTCTTCCTCTCTAATTCCTCTTTCTGCTCTTTTTTCTATGACTCCCAGGCCATATGGTCTGTCTGGGCCCTTTTCTCCCACTCCCACTCCTCTTGCCATTTCAAATAGCTCTTTACAGCCTCCACATATTCTTTCTCTATAGTTCACTATTCCAGATGAAATAATTTCTTAGCCTCTTCAGAGCTATTAGGGGTGGATCCCCTCATCAGAGGCTTGGGAGTGCATGAGCAATGATATGTAGTGAGTGACGACATAGACAAAGATGGTGATTTCAGATCAAGCTGCAAAACTCCCATGACCACTAACAATCTTCCATATAGCCTCACTGGCCATCAGGATCTGCACTCTTGAGGACAAGAATACTAAGGGAGGGATACTGTTATGTGCATGCTGCCAGCCTCTGTGTCACCTCAACCAATCATGAATCCAATCATGCTACCCACTGGACTCTGGCCACTTCCTATTACCTACTAATTTCATTTCACCATTATCATTTCATATCTATATTTCATATTGTAATATCTAGACTTCAAACTTGATAGTGAATACTGACACCAAAACCCAATGAAATCTGACTCAGAATTAGCTACTATTAGTATATAAAGCCATGTACATCATTGTAACTACTCAGTTTGAATATCAACTTGGATAAGCCATTTACACTTCACACTCACTTCAACTCCTCCCTACCTTATCCATCGGATTCTGCTCCAAAGAATATTCTGGTTCACTTCTCTGATGAAACTCTATTCTGTCCACCCAAATTCTTGGGCTCTGACTCAAAGAGTGACATTGCCAATAGCTTTGTTGATGCCCATGCACTCTGCTGGACTCTGTGCATGCACTCAAGTCCACTCAAATTGGCACATTTCTAACAAATACTCAGAATCCAAGCCTCTAGATCTTATTTTATCTTATAGGCTCTTATATAAGCTGACATAATATATCCTGCAAAACTGCATTATAAAAGACTGCTGATGCTATGAAAATACAGTACAACAAATATTGATGACCAGTATATTTATACAATACCAATAATAAAGTTTGACTTGACACTATAAATCTTTATCTCTTACATTCGAAATAAAAACTTGATGACAAGCATACCAGCCTTTTTATCATTACTGCCAAAGTTGGAAACTCTGCATACAAACTCAAATTACCTCTACACTAGTGAATCCATAATACATTTAACAAAATTCTCCTTACTCTATTTGTAGCCTCTACTTTTTCAAATTAGAAACAACTATTACTACTGCTATCTGATCTGATTGATGACAAAGAATATTACAAGGTCAATCAAGTACTCCACCACAAAATGCAACCAGTATATAAACATAGTAGTAGTATGATGATCATAGTTGATTACTTAGTCAGCTGGAAGGGCTACAGACTGAAATCTAACCAATGAGTCAATGAATGTCATATGAATGCTGATAATATAATACATAATTATGAACTATCACTAAATTGACTAATGTAACAGTCAATATCTTCATGAATTTTATAAGAAGAAAGGCAAGTTATCTGTGCCTAGGATTTCTGGACTTATTTCTAAATTAAGTCATTAGGATGATGATCTTAAAGAAGGGGTAATATTATGATTTTCTCATCTTTTATTTCTTTTCTCACAGTATTAATCTCTATTTATGCTTAGTCAGAGCACCTACACTAACATCTAGAACTGTAGGATGATACTAAGACTATGAGAATATTTCAATCAGCACAGCTCTCTGTGATCTGAAACATAAAGTGACACCTCAATATAAGACAATCAGCTTATTGTAGGTAACTATGATGCTCTAAGACAATGAGCACTATAACACAGACACTTACAATTAGCAGTACTATATTTATCAGAGAGACAAATGATATATAAGTAGTATAACTAGCAATGAGTATCCTTAGTCTTGAACTATCTTTTATTCTACTGCTTTATCTCAAGTCAACTACTTGCATTGACCTTAGAATATAACATCTATAAACACATCAGTGGACTTAAGCATAATTGTACAAATATGATACAGTGCTTATTTACCATATGTTCTAGAGCATGTGTCACTTGGGCTTAACAGAGATTCAATATATATTGAGCATGAAGATAGACAGGAATCAGGATAAAGACACTATCACTCTATCTCAGAAGGCATATATTCTAAAAGTACTCAAGCAAATGAGCATGAATGACTGCAAACTGATCAAAATGCCTATAGATCCAAATGTATATTTAGAGAAAATTCTGACAAAAGATCTATAAGGCATTGACACAGCCACCAGACAATATTACTATACTGGTGTCAGATTACTGATGTATATGGCTAATGGATCTCAGCCTGACATTGCATATGCTATCACCAAATTAAGCAAGTATATATAGAATCTGGCTGCTGAGCATGCATAAAGATAAGGATCTCCCTATAGACTTCTTTGAGCAGTCCCTATCCCTCAACTCTTCCACCATTCTGTAAATCTATGGGATTGCTGACTGTGTCTGAGACTCTTGATACTGCTAGAGTGGCTCAGAGACCTCAGCATAACTCTCCAAACCTCTCTCCACTCTATAACACTCCAGCATAAAGTCTCACCCATACTCACTCTGTCAGAATCAGCAGCAGAATGGAGAGGTCTCCTGACCAGCAGGCAGATGACATACAAAAGAAATGAGAAGCAAGAGATAAAATCATCCACCAATTATTCTCTGCATGAGATTTCAATATCCTGTTCAATTATAGCATAGTAGTACTACAGGAGGAGCAGTGAGCCAGGTTGCTCCACACTTCTGACATTGCCAATCTTGCCCAGGCAGAGGCCCAGTGTGAGGCTGAAGAAGCCAAGTGAGACCAGTAATGATAACAGCAGTAGCATGAGACCAAAGCCTCTCATCTTGAAAGCAGATCCCTAGGCTGGTACAGACTCCATTTAGAGCTCTCACTCTTTTCTCCTGTATTCTGAGAACCTAGTACCAGCAATGAGTATAATCTATAAATAGACAGACCCTGTGAGATTCTTACCACTGATAAAGCAAGAAATGGGGGAAACAATAGAATTCTGCTCTCCAGACAGGCCAACTTTCACTCTATCAGCCCTGAAGCTCTCAAATATCTCTCTCCCTGATATACCTCTAGTACAGACATCATCTTCAAGGACAATGAGTCTATCCTTGAACACTATGAGCTTTAAGTATCTGTCAATACCCACATCTCTGCTCACACTCTCTGAGGCTTTCTTAGAAGTAGAGTTGCTTGACAATTTCTTGACAAGCAGTTCTATAGAAACTTCTATATCTATAGTGAAAGAGTGGAGAGTGCATGAGCAACAGATAAAAACCAATATGATGCCCAGATTAGAAGCCATCTCTGAGCAGAGTATATCACTATGACAGCCTCAGCCTCTTCAAGCCCCATCACTAGACCTAGTACATAGTCAAAGCAGCAGGTCTCTAGTGACAGTCTGACTGTTTGAGATTGAGGAGAATATCTTCAACCAGTCTGTTGTCTCTCTTATTGAGGACAAAGAGGATGAGGGTCAGCTAGCCAAAGACAATAAGGACAGCAAGAGTAGTAGACTATCTCACAGAGGGAGGAATATTGCCTATTTTTACCTGAAAGATATAGATGAGGAAGCACTGGAAGAAGAGATATGAAGGAGCAGAGAGGAAGATTTTAAAAAATTATATCAAAAAGAGGTAATATTCCTATAGTGCAATGATAACTGGTTATTATCACCTATAGGCAAATTATATATTACTGAACCATCAGAAAGACAGGAGATACTTAGACATGCTGCCACTAATTATGCAGTGAAAACATATAATTGCTAGCACCTAGAAGACTAGCTCAGCATGCTGCCAGCATATTAATCACTATTGAAGATCTGACTAATACCTTAGTCACCACCCATCATCTCAAAATGAGCTGTATACATGGCACTATTAATCCAAAGCCAGTATTCATACTTCAACCCCTTGGTATAAATATCAGCAACCTAGTTATTTTGATCTCAGATCTAGCTCGAAGCCTAGCTTGTTAGCTACTGCAACTTATAGACAGAGGCTGGTAGCTGGCTATTGGCTGTCTAACCCCCATCAGATAAAGCTTTAGGGAGTGGAGCCAGAAAGGATCTGATCTAGGATGATCCAGAAGCAGTCTGATTAAAATTCACTATATGAGATAGAGTAATTATACAAAAGAAAGCTGCTTCTCAGAGAAGCCCTGTAGCCAACAACAATTCTCTCTATTCATTCTCTAGACTGCCAACTGATTAGTGGCATCCTCCTTTCGAAGAGTGGTTTAATCTGATAAATCTCCTATCAGAAAATGCTGCTGTTCTATAGTGTAAATCAGATCTGCTTTGAAAGCCTTGACTCTTTAAAGAGGCTTCAGATGATATTGATCAATTTCTTGTCGATTGCAAATAATATTTTGAGATATACATCAAATACCTCAGGACCAATATAAACTGAGTAGTTTTCACCATCTTGTATCTTGAGGACAAGGCCAAAAACTGGTGGATCTTGATCTCACCTAACTTCTGATCCACTATAAGGGGATATTACCAATATTTCTCATAGCTGATATTCAAACAAATGCTTTATGACAAATTCATCAATCCAGCTGTGCAAAAAGTATACAAACAGAAGATCAAAGAGTGAAAGATAGAAGATAAGGCAGCCACTGACTACTTCAATGAGTTAGAATGGCTTACTAAGGTTACTGGTATACGAGATAATATGGCAGATAATGGAAGAATGGTTAAGACCCTCAAGAGAGGAACTCCATCCTCATATATCACTATGATCTTAGCCATTGAAATCAAACAACTGATTCTGAAATGGTATGATGAATAGAAGGAAAGGATCATTGAGATGTATAAGGAATGCCAGTAGCAGAAGATAGAGCAATCCACCTTACAAGATTACTGGAAGCCCAATCCACTCTCAACTTCTGGTGTCAAGACCACTAATGCACCCAAAACAGGATCCTCAATAGCCAGCCTATCATACTCAGCCCAGAAGACAGGCACTGAAACCACTTACACTAAAACAGAAAAACTGATAGACTTAGACTGGCTCAAGAAAGAGAGTAAGTGCTTTAACTGTGGCTAAAAGAGTCATATATTGAAGGACTACCCAAAGAAAAAGCAAACCTGTGAAGATATCCAGGTGCAGATTGCTGAACTACAAAAAGAAGTGGAGGAGCTCAGCACAGAGACAAAGATCAAGAAAGTAAAAGACAGAGCTGATCAGTATTATGATTTTTCTATCTTACTTTTTCTTTTTTGCAAAATAACCCCTATCTTGCTTAGTCAGGATGTCAAACCCAGCACTTAAGATTATGAGACCAGATTTAATCATCACAATAAGTCCAGTCAGTCATTGTCTTTTGATGTAACAACATTATCTGATAATGCACAATGAACCTTTTATGTATGGTAATGATACCTAAGGACAAAGAGCATAAAGAACACAATAGAATATAATAAGTAGAGATATATTTATCTTCTCCATGTATAGTATATAAGACTGCTCACTCTCACTGGTAAAATCCAGCTTCAAGCTAAAGTTTATCTTCATACTATTCTATCCTTGAGCTAATCCTAAGGCTTTGATACATTCTGACTAATATTCACAATAAGTGAACTCTGATGTTCCACTCAAAGTGCAAAGTGATGTCAGTTTATCACATGTTTATAGTCATATGCAGCTTGGATCTAATAATTAGCTCAAAGCTTCTAGCTTCCTTTTTTCAAGCCCAATTATGCTGAGAAACTGAATGCTCCCTTCATCTACACCAACCTCTGATATCACCAATGACTATTTTAAACTATTAGCAGCTATCATAGACATGCTTCTAGGTTTATTAGTAATCATCCAACTCAGTAGGGGATGCCAATCTATCATTGCATGAGTAGTCAGGCATTACTAAGTATTCTAATAAATTCAGCAAATCTTATGAAATGTCACCTCTGATCACCCCTTCTACAACATCTCTCCCTCTGCTCAATAGTTCTTCCAGTCTGTAGAAGGAACTATATTTGAAACCAACTCTAGAAACTTGTATATGCAGCATTCTGGGAAAGAAGCATAGCACTGATACCCACTCTGACCCTCAACAGCTATCATCAGAAATAACAATAATTCTTAGGCTAGTGGGTCTCAAAGACTAAGGCTCAACACACTCATTCTATACAGTGAGCATATGGACATCCTTAGCCACATCTCTATGGCAAGGGTAACCCCCTCAACTGCACCCTCTGAGTCTGGTATTGGATATCATATCAGAGACTCCCTTGATGCCTCTAAGGTGGCTTTAAGGACTCAAAGTATCTCTCCAAACAACAGTCATAGATCTTTATACACAACATCAACAGGAAGCAGAGAAAGTATTTTTGGAGAAATTTATATTGGAAACTAGAGCACTGACAGTGAGAGAGGAAGAACAGACATCATCAGGACTGATAATATATACTTCACTGACAATAGTGATGAAGAAAGATACTGACAGATGGCAGCAGCTGCAGTTGAGTGAATGGAGCACCATCAGGGCAGCAACACTCTAAGCAGAATAAGAGGCATATGAATGCCATTAAATGCATCACAACAGACTGACCCTATTGATCTAGTCCTCTCCCATGAGGATGAAATTCAACATACTGAGTCTCTTACCAAGTATGCAAGGAAGCAGGCATATGAGGAGTATGAGGCCAATTAAGAGGATGCCATCTTCAGGTGATACTTTTGATGATGAGAAGCCACAGAGTAGAGAATAGACTCTAGGAGCCTACATACTAATACCCCCTCCCTCATTATCAATATGGAGTCTGACTCTCCATTCTGAGAGCCAAGTACTCTTACTCTCTCAGAGTCCAACCTATGGGCAGAGCCTCTGGAGCATGTCATCTATGTAGACAGCATCTATTGAAAGGCATCACTCAATCTCAATGATAACTGTCTGCTTTTTTATGGGACTGACTTAATTGCTGATATAGACCACATCTCTGAGAATGGAGACCAATACTAGAATATTACTGAAAGTATCAGGAGAAACAACAAGTACATCAACCTCACTGGAGACCTCAAGCAAGTTCTAGACAGATCTATTGCTGCTCTCTTCCTCCAACTCTGATTCTACAGAAAATTCTACTGATATTGCCAAATGGTGGCAGCAGAAGCAGTGAGAAGAGACACAGAGGGATAGCTATCAGGAAGGTGAGAGTCTTCTCCTTGCTCTAAATCTGGAGATGCAGGATCTAGCAGTCAGCAACTGGCAAATAGCAGCTCAGCCAGACATCCCAGACATTTACAATCTACATGACAGTTTCCTCTCTGAAGGAGACAGGAAAACTGTAGACAGTGGGACAGATAATGAGGGGGAGGATCTTCTATCTGAATGGGCAAGCCTATTTGAACAGAAAGTGATAGACAAAGAGCCAGCCAAAAGAGTGAAGAAAGAGCATAATAAAGAGTTTTTATGACTGTATCAGAAAGATACAGCTATGCTATAGATAAACAACACCTGGTTGGTGTTGCTCATGGGACAAAGGTACACCATTGCTGACCAAGTTGAGTATACAGATATTCAATATGCAGCCACAGAGCAGGCTGTTTTTATTTACAATAAAAAATATTTAAGACATCAACTAGCACTGCTACCAGCATATAAGTTCAAGTATGACATCAAACCAATACTATAGATGCCAAGTGTGACACTCAGTCAAGCTATCTATATGGCTCCCTCTATCTGAACAACATCCTCCTGATATATGTTTGCAACCTTGGCTATCTGCAGCATGGTATCTCAGCTCACTCAGAGCTGACCTAGGCCAAAGAATCTCTATCAGAACCTGTGGATGCAGCTCATGCATTGACTCTTTGCCAGCCAGCCCTCATTGGATGAAGCCAAAGAAAGTAGAAAGATACTAGAGAATCCCAAAGAGGATGACCCTGAGGCAGTAGAGTTAGGATTCACCATTCAGGATGGGCACATCATGTGCAAGAAAGCACAGCCGCTAGGGAGTTCTGTGGCTGATGATAACTCTCTTCATTCCTCCCTAGGACCCCTGATAATCTGGAATATCTCACCCTTCAGTGGGATCCTAAATCCAATGACTGCACTTGCAGCTGATATCACCATTCTTAACTGCTGGCCTGATCTCCTATGCAAACCCTACTCCTTTAAAGGGGTATCTGATGACATAGACTGATTCCTGACTGATTGTGACTAATACTTCTAAGTGTACTCTCCATTCTTCATCCTTGACATGTACAAAGTCAGCTTTGTCTCTATGTATTTAGAGGACAAAGCAAAAATATGGTAGGTGCTCCTCATCCCCATGTTCTGGTCAACCATACAACAACACCACTGATACTTCTTATGGCTAGTGTTTAAACAAATGGTGATTGACAAATTTATAAATTCTGCTATTCAAGAAGTCCACAAGCAGAAAATAAAGGATTACAGGATGGAAGATAAGCTGGCCATCAAATACTTCAATAAGCTGGAACAACTCAGAAAGCTTGCTAGAGTCCAGGACAACATTGCAGATACAGGGCAGATGGTCAAGTACATGAAGATGGGGGCCTTGATCTCCTATCTCAAAATAATTGCAGACATCAGACAAAACATCCTGAAGGAGTATGATGAGTAGAAGGCTCACATTATCAATATGTATAAAGAGAGACAACAGCAGAAGGCAGAGCAGACTACTCTGTCAGGAGGACAAAAGCATCAAGGGGCAGGAACCAAACTCACCCCTCTCAGTTTGACCATACCTGCTAAGCCCAGCAGCTCATCCTCAACTTCCTCATATAACAAAAAAAAACTGATATAGGCATGATATTTACTAAAACAGGAAAGCCTATAGATATGGATTGACTCAAGAAGGAGGGGAAGTGCTTTAATTATAGCCAGAAGGGTCACATGGCACAAGACTGCCTACAAAAGAAGAACAAACATATCAGAAAAGACATTTGGGTGCAAATCACTGAATTGCAGAAGGAAGATAAGGCTCTCAGACTGGAAACCAAGGTTGAGAAAGTAAAAGATGGGGCTGAGCAGTGAGCAATTCTGCTGACTCAGCCAAAACAATGAGTGGTGTGTCACATACAGATGCAGGATGGACTGACAATATTTCTGTAATACTATCTATATCTAAATTATGCATGCATTCAAATATATCTGATTCTATCACTCCACAAACAGGATCATCTAAAGAAAAGATTCAATCACCTATAGGCCAAACAGAGGCAGTGAGTTCCACTGGTTAGCTGAAGCCATCAAGAATGCAGAAAGTGAAGCTGTGGTGAAAGCTATACTCAAGAATTGGATCCATAAGATTCAGACTAAAGAGGTCATTGATGAGATGATTGAAGGAATATAGAAGGCAGAATGATGCCAGGCCTTGAAATGGCTCAATGAACTCTGAGGACCCCAAAAATTCATTTGACAGTCCAAAACCCCAGGTCATGACCTATTGACTAAAGCCCAAATCAAGACTCTCATATTCTGAAGCACCTATGCAGTAACTGCTTTGATCGACAGCAGTTATATAGGTAGCTCTATTAATTAAGCTTTCATCACTAAGCATAATCTATCCACAAGGGCCACTGTGGCACTAATCCCAGTCTATAACACTGACAAAACAAAAAACCAAGCTGGATCAATCACTGACTTTGTTGAGCTCAGGCTCACAATTGGTAATCATTCTAAATGGATTGACTTGGCAGTCACTGATCTCAAAACCAAAAAAATATTCCTTGGGCACAATTGGTTGATTTATCATAATCTGCTAATCAATTAGAAGATCAGCTATATCATATTCACATGATACTGTTGTTAGAAGATTTCATTTGAATTATCTGATAAAAACTCTAAAGACTAGTAGAATGAAGAAATGAAGGACAGTGAGACTATTCTCACCATCGACCTCCAGAAGGCCATACACATTTGCATGATCCACTACACCAATGATCTGGCAGCAAAGGCTAATGCAGGAAAAGAAGGCAAAACATTTGAGAAAATAGTGTCAGAATAGACATGAGACTATTGCAACTTATTTGACAAAGAAAGTTTTAATGAGTTGTCAAATCTAAAACCCTAGAATCATACCATTGAGCTGATCTTCAATGCCAGTGTCAATCTGGATTGCAAAGTATACCCACTCAGCAACAATGAGCAACAGAAACTTGATAAGTTTCTGGAAGAGAATCTCTTCAGCAGATGGATTCAGCTATTAAAATCTCTGATAGCCTCTCTCTTCTTCTTCATCAAAAAGAAGGATGGTAAACTCTGACCAGTGTTAGGCTCAAGTGATATGTGCTCTATAACACATAGTAAATAAGTGCTGTATCATGTTCATACAATCATGCTTAAGTCTACTTGATGTGTTTGTAGATATTATATCCCAAGATCAATACAAGAAGTTGACTTGAGGTAAAGCAATAGAATAAAGGATAGTTTGAGACTAGAGATGCATAGTGTTAACTATACTACTTATATATCATTCATCTATTTGATAAATATAGTACTGCTAATTGTAAGTGTCTGTACTATAGTGCTTATTGTCTTTGGGCACTATGATTACCTACAATAGGCTGATTGTTGTTATGATTTTCCCTCATTTTTATCTTTTATTTAAGGGATTGACCTCTATCTTTGATTAGTCAGAGCACTTAGACCAGTGCTTAGGACCATGGGACAGGCTTAGTCATCACAACAATGCTTAGTTGGTCATTGTTCTTTGACACAATGGTAACTGCTCAATGACAGACAATACCCTTTTGTAGGTAGCTTAATGACACTGGACAAAACACTTTATAATGTCAGGATGCACAATTAGGTAGTTATATCTATAAAACAGATGATGACTGATATATAAGTAGCATAGCTCTCACTGTAATATCCTCAGCTTTAAGCTAAAGTTTATACTTCTACCATCTTATCTTGAGCCAATCTAAAGACCTTGAGATACAGAGCCACATAGCACATCAAGTGAACTCTGATGTCATCTGTCCAAAGTGTGAGATAGTGTCAGTTTATCATGTGTTTAGATCATATATCATTTGGGCTTAACAATTAGTGTTACAATTTTTCACTTTATTCTTAACTTTGAAACCCCTATTTATGCTTAGTCAGGGCACTAAGCACTTAGAACTATGAGACAAGGCTTAGTCATCACAACTAGCCAACTCCATCTTTATTCTTTAAAAAGCAACTAGCATCACTCAACAACACACAATCAGCCTTTTATATACAGTAATGATGCTTTAGGACAATAGGCACCTTGGACTCAGAAGTACACAGTTAGTTGTAGTATTTTTAGTGCAACTTATACAGTATTTAAGACCTTCAGCTCTCACTGGTAACCTCCAGCTTTGAGCTAAAGTTTATCTATATCATTTTATCCTTGAGCCTAATCTCTTGGCCTTGTGACACACCAAACCAGAAGTGCATCAGTGAACTCAGATGACTACCTGAAGTGCAAGATAGCTTCTGTTTATCATGTGTTTCTGCTCACATGATGCTTGAATCTAACAATTAGCTTGAAGCTGTATCTTCTCTTTCCTCATGCCTACTAGTGTGGAGGAAACCGAATGCTCTCTATCAACCCATCAAACCCAAACTTTGACTATGAGTTCTTTGAACTCCTCACTTCCATCATCAGAATATTATTAGAATTATTAGTGATCATCCAGCTGTGCTGGGGACATCACTCAATAACTACCTAGGCAATCAGACACTATAATGAGTTCCAACACATTTGACATATTCTATGAAATATAACCCCCAACCTCCCCCTCTATAACATTCTTGAATCCCAATGAATGTTCCACCAGCCTCTGATCAGTCCCTTACTAGAAGCCAAGCCTAGCAGCTTGCATCAAGGGGACATTCAAGAAGAAGAAGAATACTGATACCCTCCTCAATGAACTAGCAGAAACTGTGACTCTCACCTCACAGGATTCTAAAACCTATGGATCTTGGGACTCCCACCTGACTATGAGGATGAGGAGATCCTGAGAGACTTCTTTTAGCAGTCTCTCTCTCCTGACCATACTACTGCCTCTTCAACCAGAGGGGTTGGTGATCATGCCAGAAATTCTCTCAGCCCCACTCAGATGCCTGAAGGATCCTGATATATGACACCTCAAAGCCAGCCTCACAGCCCTGTCACAACTCCTCTCCACTCAGTCAGAACAAGTGGTGGGATGGGACAGACATCCTCAACCTGGCTCCATGATGAGTTCTGAGCTAGGGAGATCTGAGATGAAACCATACACTGATACTTTCCTAACTGAAACACCAACATCTCTTTTAACTATGAAGAGGCTGTCCAACATGAGGAGCAAAGACAGTGAACTGCACCACAGCTGGTTGGCAGCAAGCTTGAAGAACATATCATTGAAAGAGGTAGACAAAGACGAGAAGCTGCCAAGCATGACAGGGAGCATCAGAATGAGCAGTGGGAGGTTGAGAGGGTCTGACTGGAAAGGACTAATATCTCAAACTGGTATGGACTTTGACCTGAAGGCACTGCCATACTTGCTCCAGTCCAAGCCAACCACTCCCTTTCCACTCCCATCTTCAGGGAACCAAGCACCAAGTCTAGCAGGTGAAGCAAGAACTGCTAGAGAGAAGAAACACTCACAGCAGAAGGGAGACTTCCTGCAACCCTCCCATGCTCCCCAACCCCACAGTATCTCTCTTCCTGGTGAACCCCCAGCATTGACACCATGTTTGGGGATGATGAGTCTGTTCTTGGACATTATGAGCTACAAGTCCCTGGGACTGCTCACATCCCCACTCATGCACTCTAAGGATCCCTTGGAAGCTGAGTGGTTAGGCAGCTACTTGATGACAGGTACTGAAGAAATATCCAGCTCTATCACAAGTGAGTGGAGGCAGTGAGAGCAATGAGAGGAACCTGATATGATGAATATATCAGAAGCCAACCCACCTCCACCTACTCCTATAGCCCTGTTGCTGGCCTTAGCACCCAGCCAGAGCAGCAAAACAACAGTCCAACCATCAGGAAATGAGGGGAGTTCCTATGGCCCACCTGCTATTTTCTCCCTCGAGAAAGAGGAGGACAAGAAGGACAAGGAAGATAAAGAGACTGAGAGTAACAACCCACCTCATCTAGAGGAGGAACTCTCCTACCTCCTTCAGGAAGACATGGATGACAAAGAATTAGAGAAAGCGATATAGGAGGCAAGGACATGGGAGTACCAGAAGTACTATCTATGAGGGGTAAACTTTTTATAGCACAACCCCACTTGGATAGTGTCACATGAGACAATCATATTTACATTCAACCACTGATGAGAGAGTAGAAGTCCTGAAGCATGCAGCAACTGACTATGCTGCAAACCAGTACAATCAAAGACATTCAAAGGGCCAGGTCCACCAGCCACCAATATACCAGATGCCAGAAACAGTGTGACCAATGCTGGGAACACCATCCATTACTCCCAAACAAGCCATTTACATAGCATCATTGATCCAAAGTACATTCTTGTACTCTGCAGACTCATCCTGAACAATAGCAACTCAGCTATCATGAAGCCAAACACTCATTTCTCAACCCCCTAGCTCTTACCAAAACCCTTGGACCAGCAAAGGAAGCTGGATTTTAGGAGCACAACCTCTGCCAGATAAAGCTATAAGTAGTGGCAAAGAACTGATTCAGAATGACCCTGAAGCAGTATGACTTGGATTTACGATCTGAGATAGGGTGATTGTCTGAAAAGAAGAAGCACCATGAGGAAGCCCAGTTGCCAACAACTCCCTCCACTCTTTCTCTGGGCCACCCCAAGAATAGCAATAACTGCCATTTTTAGAATAGCCAAACCCAATAGGTGCATTACTCCAAGATGTGGTAGTACTCCAATGTCATTCTGACCTTCTATAAAAATCCTGCCCCTTCAAGGGGGCATCAAATGACATCGACAGATTCTTTGTAGACTGCAAGCAATATTTGGAAGTTTACATTGGATATCTTGGATCAGATATGAACAAAGTAGTCTTCACCATCTTCTATCTTGAAGAAAAAGTGAAAATGTGGTGGATTCTCATTTTCCCAAACTTCCAGTCCACCATCCAAGAACACTATCATTACCCCTCATGGCTGGTCTTCAAACAAATGCTCCATGACAAGTTTATTGATTCTGCTGTCTAGAAGGTTCATAAACAGAAAATCAAGGAGTACAAGATAGCTGATAGAGTGGCAACAGATTACTTTGATAAGCTGAAATGATTGGCTAAACTTGCCAGAATCTGCAATGACACTGCCAAATGATGAAAGGATAGTTGAGGCCCTCAAGTGAGAGGTCCCCTCCTCTTATATCATGATGATCTCAGCAATCAGCATCAAGGCTTTGATGCTGAATGGTTACAATAAATGAAAGGAATGGATCATTGAGATGTATAAGAAGCAACAAAGGCAGAAAGCAGAATCCATGACACTGCAAGACCATATAAAGAAGTTGATGCTACCAACCCCAAACAAACTATCAGAAACAACTGCTGGAAAATCATTGGGACTCTCTATGGCCTCTGCCTATGGGATGCAGAAGACTGGAACAGGAACAACTTATATGGGATCTGGAAAGCTGATGGACATAGACTGGATGAAGAAGAAGGGCAAGTGTTTTACTTGTGGCTAAAAGGGTCACATGGCAAAAGACTGCCTGAAGAAGAAGAGAATCTGAGAAGATATCAGAGCTCAGATCACAGACTTGCAAAAGGAAGAAGAGGCACTTGGTGAAGAAACCAAGGTAGAGGAGGTAAAAGACTGGGCCAGTCAGTGAGTGATTCTACTGAACTGGCTGAAGAACCTTATAGTGTGCAAACAGTAGCTGCTAGCTGGACTAATAGTATTTCTATAGTTATGCTTATGTCATCTATGCATTCAAATATACCTCAGGAATTTACTCTGCACATCATAGAATCACAAAAGAAAGCTCAATCACCCTCAGGCTGAACAAGGACAAAGAGTCCTACTATATGGCTCAAACCATTCGAGACCAAGTGGATCTGGTGAGCCCTCATGGAGGTAAAAACTGAGGAAGCAGCAAAAGCTGTACTTCAAAACTGGATCCACAAAACTAGGATCAAGGAAGTAGTTGATAAAGTAATCAATGGGATCAAAGAAGCAGAGAGGATCTGAGCCCTGGAATGGTTAGACAAGCTCTGGGGATCACAGAAGTTCATCAGGTGAACCAAGACCATCAGACAAGACCTTCTTATCAAAGTCCAAATCAAAATGCTCACAAATCGTTTTGCATATGCCATCACTGCCCTAATCGACAGCAGTTGTACCAGAAGCTCAATCAATTGAAGCTTTGTCAATCAGTGCCAACTCTCCACCAGAACCACTGTGGCACCTATTCCCATATATAATGCTGACAGAACCAAAAACCAGGCTGGTTTCATCACTGAATTTGTTGAACTCCAACTTACAATTGGAGATTACTCAGAAAGAATTGACCTGACTATCACAGACTTGGGCACCAAGGAGATCTTTCTGGGACATGACTGGCTGATCAGGCACAATCTACTGATCAACTGGAAAACCAGAAGGATCACCTTCACATGATGCAAGTGCCACAAAATCCCCTTCAAATTATCAGATGAGGACCCTGAGGATTGATGGGATAAGGAGATGAAAGAGAGAAAAACCATTCTAGCCATTGACATCCAATGGGAAATACATATCTGAGCAGTCCACCATGACAACAACTTGGCAGCAAAGGCCAATCAGCAAAAAGGAGAAAGAACATTTGAAGAAATGGTTCTGGAATAGGTCCAAGAGTTTTGAGATCTATTTGAGAAAGAGAGTTTTGATGAACTCCTAGTGCCTAAACTCTGAGATTATGCCATCAAACTGGTCTCAAATGCCAATGTGAATCTTGACTGTAAAATCTATCTACTAGAGAATAACAAACAACAGGAACTTGACAAGTTCCTTGATGAAAATCTGTCTAGTGGAAGGATCTGACCTTTCAAATCCCTCATAGTCTTGCCCTTTTTCTTCATTAAAAAGAAAGATGGCAAGCTCCACCCAGTATAAGACTATTGCAAACTGAATGAGATGATGATTAAAAATTGGTATCTACTATCCCTGATCTCAGAATTAATGGACAAACTTCAAGGGGTGCGATATTACACTAAACTTGACATATGGTGGAGATATAACAATGTACGAATCAAAGAAGGAGATGAGTGGAAGGTAGCATTTTGAATCAACCAAGGCCTCTTTGAATCAACAATAATGTTCTTTGGACTCACCAATTCACCAGCCACCTTTCAGTGGATGATGAACAACATCTTTAAAGACCTCATCACCACTGGAAAGGTCACCATATACCTCAACAACATTCTCATCATGTTGAAAACAAGAGAAGAGCATAGAAGGCTAGTACTCCAGGTTCTAACACTAATGAGAAAGCATAAGCTATTCCTTAAAGCAGAGAAATGTGAGTTCAAAGTACTTGAGACTGAGTACCTCAGGGTCATCATCAGCAAAGGAAGTATATGCATGGACCCTGTCAAAGTTGCTGAGGTTACTGAGTGGCTCACATCTGGCAAGAAAAAAGAACTTCAATTGTTCTTAGGATTTATCAACTTTTATCGACGGTTCATCTGCAACTACAGCAAGATAGTTCACTCAATGATGTAACTTACTGGAAATGCCTCCTGGATCTGGGGACTATCTCAGCAAGCTGCCTTTGATGACCTTAAAAAGTGGTTAGCAGAGGACATGATACTTGCTATTCCCATGCAGGAGGAAAAGTTCTGAGTGGAGGCTGACTCCAGTGAAGATGCCATTGAGGCTGTACTTTCACAGGAGCAGGATGAGAAATGGTGACCAGTCACATTTCTTTCAAAGGCACTCACAGTAATAGAGTGGAACTATGAAATTTACAACAAAGAATTACTCACCATCATGCTTGCATTAAAAGAATGGTGATACTACCTGATTGGGGCTGCTAAGATCTTTAAAATCTGGATCAATCATCAGAACCTTCAGTATTTCCACTAACCCCAAAAGTTAAATCATTGCCAAGCCAGATGGGTCACAGAACTCAGTCAATATCAATACACTCTTCACCACAAAGCTGGTATGGTAAACAAAAAGGCTGATCTTCTAAGCCAAAGGGTAGATCATGACTAGGGGGAAAGCAACAATGAGGAAGTGACATTATTATGATTCAAACATTTTTGGACCATGATAATGCCCACAGAAGAGGAAATTCATAAGTGCATCAAGAGTGCTACTCAGGATAGCCACAAATGAGACTAATGGGTGGCCTCATCACTCAATCATGAACAAGAGATGATGAAGGAAGGGGGAATGATCCACTATGATGGGAGGATCTACATTCCCTAGGATCAAGAGTTATGAGGCAAGATCATAGCCACCTGCTATGACCATGCCACCACCAGTCATCCTGGTATTGCTAAGACCAAGGAACTGATACTATGGGAATACTAATGGCCAAAAATGAGTACTGACATTGTCACATATGTCAAAGCATATGAAGTCTGTCAATAGGGAAAGTTATTAATGCAATCACAAGCTGCCTCACTCCACCTGAATGAAGTCCCTTCATCACCATGGACACACATTTCCATAAACATGATCACCAGGCTTCTGGAGTGCAACAGCTATGACACCATCCTTGTCATAGTCAATTGCTTCTCCAAAGCAATCATTCCAATCACATGTGCAACTAAGTTAACCTCTGAAGAATGGGCAAAAATCCTGTGTGACAAGGTTTATGCCAAATATGGTATGCCCCAGATAGTCATTTCAGACAGGGGACCTCAATTTGTCTCCAAATTCCTGAATGACCTCTATCAGCTCCTGAACATTAAGCAAAATGCTTCAACTGCATATTATCCTCAGACTGATAGGCAAACTAAGCACACAAACTAAGAGGTGGAAAAATACCTATGCTTCTTCATCAATTACTGGCAGGATGACTGGGTAGAGTGGTTAGCTCTTGCCACCTTCCAACATAACAACCATGTACATTTGGCAATGGGAAAGACACCATTCTTTATTAATCATGGCTGACACCCACATATCACCCAAACTGAATAACATTATACTATAACTCTGGCCTCTATAGACTTTGTCACCACCATGAAAAACATTCATTCTGAAACCAAGGCAGCCCTTGAAAAGGCTGCAGCTATGATGATAAAACAATACAACAAACACCATCAGATGGCATACACATATAAAATCAACAACAAGGTCTGGCTCGATATGATCAACCTCCATCTCCCATGCCCAAAATGCAAACTTGCCAATAAACATACTAGGCCTTTCCCTATTATTTCAAAGGTTAGCACAAGTGCTTACAAGTTATGACTACCACTGACTTGGAAGATCCACAATGTCTTCAATGAAGCATTGTTAACTCTATATGTCACACTGGCATTCTCCAACCAAGAATGACCACCACCCCCTCTGTCTGATCTCATCAATGATGAAAAACACTATGAAATCAACAAAGTTTTAAACCACAAACTATGAAAAGTAAAGGCAAAAGAGGCAGAATAACTACGATGGTCGAGTATCTTGTCAGCTGGAAGGGTTATGGACTGGAATCCAACCAGTGGGTGAATGAAAAGTCAATGAATGCCAATACCACCATACATGACTATGAACTATCTCTAAATTAACTCATCGGGATGATAGTCTTAAGGAGGGAGTAATATTATGATTTTTCACTTTATTCTTAACTTTGAAACTCCTATTTATGCTTAGTCAGAGCACCAAGCATGAGCACTTAGAACTATGAGACAAGACTTAGTCATCACAACTAGCTGACTCCATCTTTGTTCTTCAAAAAGCAACTAGCATCATTCAACAATGCACAATCAGCCTTTTATATACAGTAATGATGCTCTAGGACAATGGGCACCTTGGACTCAGAAGTACACAGTTAGTCATAGTATTTTTAGTGTAACTTGTACAGTATTTAAGACCTTCAGCTCTCACTGGTAACCTCCAGCTTTGAGCTAAAGTTTATCTATATCATTCTATCCTTGAGTCTAATCTCTTGGCCTTGTGATACACTGAACTAGAAGCACATCAGTGAACTCAGATGACTACCTGAAGTGTAAGGTAGCTTTTGTTTATCATGTGTTTCTGCTCATGTGATGCTTGAGTCTAACAATTAGCTTGAAGCTTCTAGCTTTCCTTTTTCAAGCCTAATTGTGCTGAGAAACTAAATGTCTCCTGCACTCAACTCATCTGATCTGAACTTTACCCACAAGTTCTTCAAACTTCTTGCTTCTATCATCAGAACATTGTTAGGCTTAATGGTGATCATACAGCTGTACCATAGACACCAATCAATTACAGCCTGGACAATCTGTCATTATCAAGAATTTTAATATATCCACTGAATCTTATGTAATGTCACCTCTGACCTCCTCTTTCATAACATCTCTCTCTCTGTCAGACAGTCTTTTCAGCCCATGGAAGGAACTGTATCTGAGAATGACCCTGAGGATGTGCATTCACAGCATTCTTGGAAAGAAGAAGAACATTGATACCCACTAAAATCCCTGATGGCAATTGTCAAAGATGATAGCAACCCTTGGGCTATAGGGTTTCAAAGACCAAGACCCAACATGCCAGTCCTATGCATTGAGCATCTGGACATCTTCAGCAGTGTCCATACAATAAGGGCCACCCCCTCAACTGCACTCTCTGAGCCTGGCATTGGATGCCATGCTAGAGACTCCTTTGATGCCTCTGAGGTGGCTTGAGAGAATAGAAGTTCTCCATCCAACAGCAACCATGGATCTCTATATACAATGCCTATAGGAAGCATGGAGAGTATCCCTGCTGAGTTATATGTTAGAAACAAAAGCACAGACAGTGAGGGGAACAGAACAGGAGTCATCAAAACTGATGACCCTGTCTATAATTACCACATTGGTGAGGACAGATACTGGCAATGAATGGAGCAGCACTAGAGATACCATGAGGTGTGCTGAACAGGAAGCTTACCAGGCCTATCAGGCCCAGTACAACCAACTGATCCCATTGATGTGCTTGGTAATGGCTAAGTGACTAAGAGAGGTGAATGAGGAATAAACTCTCAAACACCAACACCTAACCACTCAATACACAATCACCAAATACAGTTGAGGTCAGTTGTTTTGAGTATGATAGAAGCACTCTTGCAGTCTTAAGTAAAATCAAAGAAACAGTCAATAAAGATAGTTATTCAACTCTATCTTGCTTTTAAAGATGCAATACTCATGAGAGTAGTTTATAGCAATGCTTAAGTATAATTAGGACTTAGAATCAATGCAAAATTGTGCTCCAAATCAACTTAGAATATTCCAAAACCCAATGAACTCTGAAACCCAAATACTAAGTCTATTAAGCATTTAGGCTTGACTAGCTGCACTCTTGGCTGGCTAGTGGTCCTCAAAACCGAAGAACTTATATTCTGATGCTGAAACCCTTAGAGTTTAGAACCCAAATTAATCTGAAACCCAAAATACAGTTATTATTCCAATCCAATCCTCTTTAAGTGACAAAGCAACTTAAATAAATCACTAAGTCGAAGCAGAACTCAAAATCCATTGTCCCAGGGACTAGCTACAGTGGGCTAGAAGGCCTGAACATAGGGGTGGGTCGCTTGCTTCCTATTTCCCTCCCATTCTCTTCTTTTATACACCAATAACAGATATAGAATCTATAAATAAAGCATTCAAAATAATATTTCTCCTGTTTAAAGTAGAATCACACTATTATTTCAGAATGGTGGCACTCCTGGACTCCCCTAGGCTTGCTCAGATCCGCTTGGCCACTACACAGCTTTACTTTAAGTCTACAGTGCCTGTAGATACCTAACTCCTTTCTGTCTACTCAGAGTTTTAATTCTCTGAGTTATTCTTAGTAGCTCAATTGATCAGGCCTGGTCAGGCCTGATCAATCAGTCCTATCCACTCTATCCCTCTCAATTCTAAGTCCCTTAGATCATCTGATATCTAGGAAATTTAGACTTAGGCATTTGAGTCAAAACTCACAGTGCTAGCCACAGATTATTGGGTCTCTCTTCTGTTAGGAATGTGCTAATTGAGTGGACTTGAGTGCATGTGCAGAGTCTGGCAGAGTGTGTGGGCATTGATGAAGCTATTGGCAATGTTATCCTTGAGTCAGAGCCCAAGGATCTGGATGGACCGAATAGAGTTCTGTTAGAGAAGCAAACCAGAATGTCCTTCAGAGCAGAATCTGATGGATGAGGTAAGGAGGAGTTGAAGTGGGTGCAAAGTGTAGCTGGCTTATCCAAGTTGATATTCAAACTGAGTAGTTATAATGATGTACATGGCTTTATATACTAATGGTAGCTAATTCTGAGTCAGATTCTATTGGGTTCTGGTGTCAGTATTCACTACTAAGTTTGGTGTCTAGATATTACAATGTGAAATGATAATAGTGAAATGAAATTAGTAAGTCATAGGAAGCAGCCAGAGTCCAGTGGGTAGCATGATTGAATTTATGATTGGTTGAGGTGATATGGAGGCCAGCAGCATGTGCATAACAGTATCCCCTCCTTAGTGTTCTTGTCCTCAAGAGTGTAGATTCTGATGGCCAGTGGGGCCATATAGAAGATTGTTGGTAGCCATAGAAGTTTTGCAGCTTAATCTGAAACCACTATCTTTGCTTATGTCATTGCTCACCACATATCATTGCTTATGCACTCCTGAGCCTTTGGTGAGGGGATCCACTCCCAATAGCCCTGAAGAGGCCAAGAAATTGTTTCATCTAAAATGGTGAACCATAGAGGAAGAATATGCAGAGGCTGTGGAGAGCCATTTGAAATAGCAAGGGGAGCAGGAGCAGGAGGAAAGGGCCTGGGTAGACTGTGTGGCTCAGGAGTCATGAAAAAAGGAGCAGAGAGAGGAATTGGAGAGAAAGAGGGAGGAGGTTTGGCAGGCCACAGAGAGGCAGGCAAAGGAGGCAGAGGAGGCATTGAGAGAGGTGGCTTGGAGGGAGGCTGAGGAGAGGGAGGCTGCAGAGGCAGTGGTGAGGGTTGAAGCTGAGGAGGTAGAGCTGGAGGAGATGGTTATGGAGGATGGGTTGCAAATGATCTCTATGGAGGCCATTGATTTCTGACTGTGTCAAGTGTTAGCAGAATGGTTTGGTCCTGGCTCCAGTCTTTGCTTCAAGAAGATGACTCATCATGCACCTCTAGGATCCAATGATGAGCAGGACAAGAGAACTGAGGGGACTTTGGAGAGGAGGAAGAGGATGTGGGAGGAGAAGAGAAGGGCAGTGAGTTCAGCAGAAAAGGGCTATAAATGCAAGTTCAGATCAAGGAGCATAGTGGATAGCAGTGAGACAGAGGTGGTTGTTAGCCCTAAAAAGCAGGTGAAGTTGGAAGTGGCAGGACTGGCAGAGGGTGAAGAATTGTTGGATAGTGAAAGTAAGTGTCTTGGTTTTCTTTTATGGCTTAACTTAGCTTTTGTTTTCAGGGAGTTGTGTGCATTGTCATCAAGATAGCACATGGTGTTATGCATGACTGGTAACTGAAGATGCTGGTTGAGGGTGGACTTGCTCTCACTGCAAGATCAAGAAAACCACCTGTTCATTCAACAAGAGCATCACCATAAGTGAGGTGATCAGCAGTGTGGAGGTCTCTGCTGATCTCCACCAACTTTCAAAATTGATATGCAAGTTGATGTATCACATGGATGAGTTGGCAGATGAGGTGGTAGATGTTTGCAGTACTGTGGCAGGTCTTCAAGATGACTATAGTTCCGATGATATGTTATCTCCTTCAGAGCTGTTTTCGGAGTCCAAGGTGGAGGCCTGGAAGAAGGCCTGACTGATTTTCAAGGATGAGAGAGATCAGGAGGTAGAGGATCTTCAAGAGGTGATATTGAAGGGGCTGGATGAGGATATAGAGGAGTTGAAGGAGCAGAGGGAGAGTTTGGGTTCTGCTTCTTTGTAAAATATTTTGTACAAAATATATATAGAAAAGAGTATCAGATGTTGGTAGTAGAGAAAAAAAATGTAAATACAAGATTCTGATTTTGAAAGTGTAAAAGAGGTGATTGAAATAGTAGTAATTAGTGATTAGAATTGAAATGGTAAGGTGGGGTGCTGGTGGTGTCCAGAGTAGCATTGTATTAGGAATAGGATGTTTGAATGACTTTGGACAAGGATTCTGGTTTGTCTGGGTATCAGTGGTGGAATTCTTCAATGAATTCATTGGCAGAGAACTTAAAGGCAAGTAACTAAGCAAATTCTTCATTGGTATCTTCATATCCTAGCTATTGGATTTTGTACAACAGTGGGCAGTGGAACCAGTGGTCCAGTTTAGAGTTGAGAATTTGGGCTATTTTAAAATATTCTTCTCTGTCGACTTCAACTAGAGGCAGTGGTGGTTAGATTCAGTTAGAAATGGTGTTTTCTTCTATGGGTTCCAATTATGATATATGAAAGATGGGATGAATAGACCAGAGATCTGGCAGAAGCCTCAGAGTAAAGAAGTGGATCCCAGGTTGGGCTATAATTTTGAAAGGACCAAGGTATTTTTTCGAAAATTTTCTGGTCAGGTGGGTGGTTTTGATATGTTTGGAGCTGAGGTAGGCCTTGTCCCCCACTGTGAACAGAGGTGCCAGAATCTGATGCTTGTCTGCTTGGATCTTGTAGTAAGACTGAGCTTTGGAAATTTTATCCTTCAGTAATTGATGAAGTTTGTTAAGATTGACTGTAAAATCTCAGGCCTGGGTGAAGACAATGTCTCTTTCAGGGTGAATGGTGATGTTAGGGTGATAACCCTTGTTAGCAAAAAATAGAGAAATTCTGGTGGATGCATTAGGGGCATTATTGTAGGCAAATTCAGCAATGGGTAAGAGGGTGTCTCAGTTGTCCTGCTGATAGAAGCAGTAGATATGGATGTATTGTTCCAGAGTTTGGTTTGCTCATTCTGTTTGTCCATCAGCCTCCAGATGATAACCAGAGGTAAAGTGGAGTTCTATATCAAGGGCCACAGCTAAGGCATGAGTAAATTAGAAGACAAATTTGGAGCTATAGTCAGATGTGATGTGACTGGGTACCCCATGTTTGGAGAATACATGGATAAGAAAAAGTTGGGTGAGCTCTATGGAGTTAATAGTGTCATGAGTGGGAATGAAGATGGCTTGCTTGCTAGCTCAGTCTATGACTACTAAGATGGTGATAAATCCATTGGAGTCCAGTAGTTGTTCAATGAAGTCCATGGAAATAAAATCCCATGGCCATTCAGAAACTGGCAGAGGTTTGAGTAACCCATAGGGGCAGTGTGTAGATGCCTTATTGCACCCACAAACTGTGCAGGACTTAACATAGTGTTAGATGTATTTATGCATCTTTGGCCAGGTATAGTTCTGCTGGACTAGTTCCAATGTCCAGTTTTGACCAAAGTGGCCTGCTAAGATGTGGTCATGATTGTTCTGTAGTATACAGAGACAGAGATCTTCAGACTCCAGGACATAGATGTGGCCTTCAAAGTGGAGAATGTCTGATTCATCAATGGACCACTGAGAGGAGGAGGATTCCAAAGTGGTCTTAGCCTGATGAAGGCTGTCAGAGGACATAGAGTCAAAAGATTGTGCTTGTTTGATATTGATGTGGAGCTTGTCAATATCCATGATGGTGCTGGCTCAAAGGATAGGGCCTTCAAGATAGGTTGCACAGAGTGACATGGAAAGTTGTTCTTAGGTGAATACAGGTTGGAAATTGTGGGGATTGACTTGGGCATATTGGCTATTCTCCTCTTTAAGGTAGATACCCCATCATCTAGTGAGTGCATCTGGTTTTCCACTAAGTTTTCCAGGGTGGAAATGAATTACTAGGTTAAACTAGAATAGGTATTCAGACTAGCAGACTTATCAGCAGGTTAGAATCTTAGTGGTGGCAAAGTATTCAAGATTCTTGTGGTTTGTTATGACATCAATAGAGTCTGCAGAGCCTTCAAGGTAGTGCTGCCAATGTTTAAAAGCTTCAAAAATAGCCAGGAGCTCCTTGTCATGGGTGTCATAGTTGAGTTCAGCATTGTGGAGGCTCCAGAAGCAGAATGCAATTGGGTGAATTTTGCCATCTTCAAGATAGATAGAGAGAATAGCTGCAATGGTATAATTGGAGGCATTGGTTTTCACTACTATCTTTGGATCAGGAACCCAGTGAGTAAGGATGAGAGCATATGTAAAGGCCTGTTTCAATTCATTAAAGACAGCCAAGCAATTGTTGTCAAATTTCCATGGAGTTTCCTTGCAGAGGAGTCATGTAAGAGGAATGACAATGTCGCTATATCCATGTATGAAGTGACAGTAGAGGTTGGTAAAGCCAAGAAAGGATTGGATGTCCTTGACTTTTCACGGTGACATGCCCTCTTTATGTTCAGGCATGTAAAATTGTGAAAATTGCGAATACATGGACTGCATTCCAGTCCAGTAAGTATGTAACAGAAAATAGGACTAGAGCACACAGAAACCTAGCTATTATAATGATAAACTGAAGTAACAATAAGCAGAGTGCATGGCCTAGTAACAGACTAATACCAGAGGGGTTAGGCTGCATGTGAGATCCCAGCACTTGGCCCTAAATGCACCAATACTATTACAAGAGGACATGCTAAAAATAAAAAGATTATGATCAAAATATAATCGGCAAGTCTGATTACATTGATCAAAGATGCACAGCCATTGATGCCCTGATGGAATATACCTTAGAACAGAGAACTGAGACCCAAAGAAAGGTATCTGAGTAATGGGTATTGAATAGAGGAATAGACTGATGACAACAAGCTAACAAGTAGAGGAATATTACTCCAGGAATGAATAGTGCAGATACCACTCTGAGCCTTATGTGCATACATATAGTGGCTTAGCATGCATAACACAGTGAGGGACTCTGCATCATACTGAGAAATGGCATCTTTGGTGAGTCAGATAGAATGACTGATTAGACACAGAGAAGCAGAACATAGCCATTGTGGCTGGCTTCTAGTATGAGAAATAACTCCAGGGGTCTGAAACAGTTTACCACTGTCAGAGATATCACTGGGGGAATAAGAAAGCGAGCAGACCTGGAAAGGCCAGCTAGCTGATGTCAGCTAGTGAAGGAACAGCAGGCATAGTCATTGCCCAGAAGAGAATAAGTGCAGTAACTGTGATATGCATGTGAATAATATCTGCAGGATCTGGCATGGAGTCCCATACTTTGAAGATACTATAGTAGGATTGTATTAGTAAGTACCATAGTAGAGTATTTAAATATGATATTATATGACTGGAGAGGGAGTTTTTCCAACCCTCCACAGTTGTGATGTATTGGGCACAGAAAGCCTTGCACTCTAGCTTTGGGTTTGTGTTAATAACTCTGGGCAAGAGAATAAACTTATTATTGAATATCATTGAGAGAGCTATGAGAACTAAATGAGACATCAAAGCTCATGAAGGACTTAGGTCCAGTTTGATAAGAGGTTTTAGATTGCGCTATAATCTGAGAATAAGAGAGCAGTGTCTGAAGAGTGTCATCTTGAGTTTTTGAGGTATTTGTGATGCACAGCACTATAGGTGGCAGAGGTTCAAACTCTTTGGCTTGATTAGTGTGCACTTTTGTGCATTTCCACAGATTGGCAGAGGTTCAAATCCTTTGATCTGTCAGACGGGGTTTCATTGTGTTTATATTTCTAGATCACATAGGTTTGAATCCTGTGGGTTTATGATCAGTTTGGAAACTTGTGAACAGAGATCTGTGCTCTTTGGCACTTGTGGACATGTTTGTGATTGGTTTCTGCTTAGAGCATGAAGCTTTGAGTTGTGTATTGTGTGTGTTAGAGATTTGAGTTGATCTGAGCTGTGCTTAGGACTATTTGAGAGTTTTGAAGGAGTGTTTTGATGCATTGTATTGAACTGCAGTACCCTTTACCTTGAGGTCTGGCAACACCAGTTGCCACCTCTTGTTTTGATAAAACGAAAAGCTTTGAGGCTTAGAAAGGCCTTGGACTGTTGTAAATATGCTATTACTGTTCACATGCTGTGATCTCATTGAAGAAGACAATTATATTTGTTGATTGCTACTTTTATCACATTATAATCCCTCCATGAACTAAGAGTTTTATGTGTATGTGAGTGTGATCAGTGGATAACACTCTGCTGTATCTGTTTTCATCTTACATATGCTCAGATCCTCTTCAGCAGCACTGGCCAGTCAACAATGGCCTTGACTTTTTCTTCAGACATGCAAAGTCCTTCAGGTGATAGGATATAGTCTAGATACTCCATGGAGTCCTAGTTGAATTTGCATTTGGAACCCTTGCAGTAGAGTCCATTAGCTCTAAGCCTGCATAGGACCTCTCAAACATGCTTCTGGTGATCTTCTGGGTTGTTGGAATATATGAGAATGTTGTTGAAGTAAACTACTACTGATATATCAAGCATGTTAGAGAATATATCATTCATAAATCATTGGAATACCGCTGGAGCATTTGTGAGGCTAAAAGGCATGATGTGCCATTTGAAAGAACCATAATGGGTCTGGAAGGCTGTTTTCCATTCATTCCCCTTAGCTATGTGAATGAGATGGTAGGCATATCTAAGGTCGAGCTTGGTATAGATACACATAGAGCAGATGGAGTCAAGAAGATCAGAAATGAGAGAGAGAGGGTAGCGATCTTTTTTAGAGATTTTGTTTAAGCCATAGTAGTTGATGCAAAGTCAGAGTTCACTGGTCTTTTTCTTGACAAATAGAACTGGAGCTCCATGTGAAGAGTGAGATAGAGTAATAAACCTATTGCACAGATTATCATCAATAAACTCTCATAGGGCCTTGAGTTCAGATTCTAAGAGAGAATAAATGGGGCCAAGCAGTGAAGATGTTCCTTTCTCAAGGTTGATTTTGAGGTCATATGGCCTGTGTTCAGGTAGCTTTTTGGAGAGGGTATTACTGAAGACATCTGCAAAATTGTAGTACTCTACTAGCACTGATGAAAGATCTGCTGGTTCTATGGATGCAGCTTTAGCTCTAATATTAGGCAAGGAAGGCTGCAGTGTGAACTTCTGAGTGTCTTCTTTTGCACTGGCTTAGACAAATGTGGCAGTGGATATGATGGAGATCTTTGGATATGCTTTCTGTTATGATTTTTCTTATTTTTCCTATTTTCTTTCTCTTAATTCATCTGAGATTGACCCCTATTTCCGCTTAGTCAGGGCATTTAGACCAGTGCTTAGGACCATGAGAAGGCTTAGCTCAGCAACCCAGTCAGTCATTGTCTTAGCATGCTGCTGTGTGCTGTGAAGGGAAAGACAATACTCCTTTTGTTAAGCAACAGCAGTGCAGCAGTAACAGCACAACAGCCTTTATGGAAAATCTAGCAACAGCAGGAGTAACAGCTTCATGACAGACAATATCTTTTGTGAACATCTATTAATAGTCAGATAATGAAACAGTATTTAAGTAGCCTAGCTCTTGCTATAATACCTCAGCTTCAAGCTAAAGTTTATTCTTTATCATCTACTCTTGAGCAACTTGCAACCACCTTGACTACACATTTCTATTAACACATCAGTGAACTCAGTCAGTCTAACCTGAAGTGCAAGGTTCTGAACTGTTTATCATGTGTTGATAGTCATGTGGAATTTGAGCTTAACAATTAGCTTGAAGCTTCTAGCTTCCCTTTCTCAAGCCTAATTGTGCTGAGAAACTGAATGCCTCCTGCACTTAACCTATCTGACCTGAACTTTATCCATAAGTTCTTTGAGCTCTTGGCTTCTATCATAGAAATCTTGATCAGTCTATTGGTGATCATACAGCTGTGCCATGGATGCCAATCGATTGTAGCTTGAACAATCAGGCACTATTATGAATTTCAACATATTCAAACCATCCTCTGCAATATCACACCAGATCTCTCCCTCCATAACATTCCTGCCTCTGCTCAACAGTCCTTTCAACTCACAGAAGGACCCAGCCCCAAAAACATCCCTAGGAGCTTGACTGAAGAACATTCTAGGGAAGAAGAGGAGCAGCATCAGCAGCACATATACTCCTCATGACCCCCAACAGCAGTTGTCAGAGACTCTGAAAACCCTTGGGCTACAGGGTTTTGATGATCCAGATCTGACATCCTCATCTCATCCCTCCAGCATAGCATCTCAGCAATAAGGATGACAACCCTCATCTCTAGCACCAGCATTGGGCACCATGCTAGAGACTCTCTTGATGCCTCATGGATAGCTCAAGAGACCAGAAATCTCAGGGGCCATGAATCCTAATGAATCACATCAGTATAAAGTAGAAGCACTAACAACAGGGCAGGGGTCAATAATGACCTATACTGAAATAATGATGACAATGAGCACTACTGGTGGCAAGCCACTGCCATCAAGGCTGACTGGCTGGAGTGCTGCACAGCTAGCAGTAATTCTAGCTGAGCAGCAGGCATATGAATGGTTCTAATGAGAATACAGTCAACCAACCCTGCCACTCTGGTCCTCCCCAGAGAGGACCAAGTTCAACATACTCATAATCTTTCCGAGTACAGGCAGGAGCAGGCATATGTTAACAATAAAATCACAAGAGAGAACACCCTCTTCAGACACTACCTCCAGGCATGAGCAGCAGAGCACAGAAGGAATGAGAGAGGTAGTTGGACAAGTATGCTCATTGGAACCACCACCTCCAACTCCTCATTTCAGGAACCTGCCACTCCCACCACTGAGCCCGACCCCTAGGCAGACCCCAACAAGAAGGATGCACCCCTTGACCTCAATAACAATCACCCATTATCTTATGGGACTAATACTATTGCAGAAACAAATAACATTCCAGTCTGAGGAGATGAGATACCAGAGGACAGAGGCACCATCAGGAGAGATGATGAAAGTATTGACCCTACCAGAGATCTCAAGAAGTTCCTCAACAGAAACTTTGCAGCTCTATTCCTCAACTCAAAGTTTTACAGAAACTTCCACTGGTATTGCAGAGCAATGGTGCCAGTAGCAATGAGCATCAAGGAACTATCAGGACAGCCTGAGTGACAGCCTACTCCTGGACCCAGATCTAATGACACTGGACCCAGCACACAGCCCCAGCATGGCCATCTCAGAGGTCTATGACCTGCATGACAGTTCTCTCCTCGAGAGGGATGCAGACAATGAGGAGGAGAAGGAGAATCATGATGAGGAAGTTGGGGGTCCTTCTACTGACTGGGTCAGCTCATGGAATATACAAACACATGAAGAGAAGCAGAAGGAGTTGGCATGAGAGGTGCACCAGAAGGACTTTATGGAGTTGTACTGGGAGAGTACAACTACATTATGGATGGACAACATCTGGTTAGTGTCACCTATGAGACAAAGATATACTGCTACTGATTATATTGAGCACATGGAAATTTTGCAGTATACGGCCACTGAACAGGCTATTTTTATTTATAATAAAAGATATTTAAGATACCAAATGCAAGTGTTACTGCTGTACAGGTCTAAGTATGGCACAATGCCACAACCCTGGACACTGAATATTATGTCAAGCAAACCAGCCAATATAGCACCATCAATCTGAATGATGTCATTTAGATATTTGTTCACCATCTTGGCTGTCCAAAGCACAGCATCTCAGCTCACTAAGAGCCAACCTCAACTGAGCAGCCACTACTCAAACCCATAGTGGATGCCAATTCAGAAACCATTTGCCAGGCAGCCACCACTAGATGAAGCCAAAGGCAGTAGCAGAAATGCATCTGAGGAACTCCTTCTCATAGAGGATGATCCTGTGGCACTTGCCCAAGGCTGGACTGTCAAGAATGGTCAAATTGTACAGAAAACAGTTTCCCACCAGAGAGTCCTGTCACCGATGATGGCTCCCTTCATTCTTTTCCAGAACCTCCAAGCAGATAGTTGGGATTGCCTGCCAGAGAGTGGCCAAACTCAATGTCCACCCTCAATGCAGGAGCCCAAATTCTTAATATCAAATCAGTTCTTGTGTCTGAATCCTGACTCTTTTAGGAAGCCTCTGATGATATTGATTGATTCCTGGTTGATTGTGACTAATACTTCCAAGTATTTGCCCCATACTTTCTTGCCAATATGTACAAGGTGACATTCACAGCAACCCACATGGCCAATAAAGCCAAAACCTGGTGGATCCTGATCTCCCTGACATTCTGGTCCACTATAAGGACCCATCACCAATATCCCTTGTGGCCAGTCTTCAAACAAATGATTGTCAACAAGTTCATAGATCCAGCTGTCCAGGAAGTCCATAAACAAAAGATGAAGGACTTCAAAATGGCTGGCAAACCAGCTGCTGACTACTTTGATAAATTAGAACAACTCAGCAAACTTGCCAGAGTCCAGGATAATGTCACTGATTCTGGGCAAATGGTCGAGTATATGAAAATAGGAGTACCAGCCTCCTATCTTATTATTATATCTGACATTGGACAAGGGATTCTCATTGGATATGAAGAGTGGAAGGCCCAAATTATCACCATGTATAAGGAATGACAGTGACAGAAGGTGGAATCAGCAACCTTATCATAGGAGGCACATAGGAATCAGAGACAAGGCTCAAAGCCTTCTGTTCCTATTACAACTATATCCACCAAGCCTAAAGGCTCGGCTTCAACTTCTTTCAGTAAGAAGTGAACCAGTATGGGCATGACATTTACCAGAATGGGTCAGCCAATGGATGTGGATCATCTCAAGAAAAGGAGAAAATGTTTCAATTGTGGCTAGAAAGGCCACATGATATGTAACTGTCCCCAGAAGAAGAACAAATGCATCAGGGAAGACATCAGAGTGCAGATTGCTGAATTGATAAAGGAGAAAAAAGACCTCGGCCAAGAAGAAAAGGCCAAGAAGGTAAAAGATGAGGCTGAGCAGTGAGTGATTTCACTGACTCAGCCAAGAACATGAGTAACAGGTCACAGACTGCTAGACAGACTGACAATTTCTCCCTTATAGTACCTCCTATATCTAAATTATGCATGCATTTGAATATACTTGACTCTATCACTCATGGATACAAATCACCTAAGGAACCAGTTTCAACAACTCAAGCACCAATGAAGGGCTGAAGAGAGGCAGAGAGTCCCATTGGTTGGCTAAAACTATTTGATACCAAATAGACTTGGTGAGCCATCAAGAATGCAAAAGATGAAGCAGCAGCAAAGGCTATACTCAGAAACTGGGTATATAAGACTCAGACTGAAGAGGTAATTGATGATATGATCAATGGAATGAAAGTGGCAGAATGAAATTGAGTCTTGGAATAGTTTGATGAACTCCATGGACCATGAAAATTTATTTGATGATCTAAGATTAAAGGACAGGACTTAATAACCAAAGTCCAGATCGAGACACTAACATCTCAATCCACCCATACAGTCACTACCTTGATTGACAGTAGCTGTACAGAGAGTTCAATCAATCATGCTTTTGTCATCAAGCACAACCTCCCAACTAAGGCAATGGCAGCCTCAATTCTGATCTATAATGCAGATGGAACAAAGAACCAAGCCAGATTGATCACTGAATACATTGAGCTGAGGCTCACTATCAGTGATCATTCAGAATAAATCAATTTGGCAGTAACTGATTTAGGAACCAAGGAAATATTCCTTGGATATAATTGGCTGATCCAACATAATCCGCTCATCAATTAGAAGACTGGCTACATTATCTTCACTCGATGCTGATGCTGGAAAATCCCATTTGAACTATCAGATAAGGATCCCAAGGACCAGTGGGATGAAGAAATGGAAGATGGAGAAACAATTCTTGCCATCCACATACAAAGAGCCATTTGCATTCAAGCTATTCACTATACAAATGACCTAGCAGCAAAAGCCAACACTACCAAGAAGAAAAGGATATTCAAAGAAATGGTACCTGAATAGGCATAGGACTATCGAGACTTATTTGAAAAAGAAAGTTTTGATGAATTACCTGAATCAAAACTCTGGAACCATGCTATTAAATTGATTTCAAATGTGAATGCCAACTTGGACTGCAAATGCTATCCACTTGGCAACAAGAAACAATAAAAATTAGACAAATTTCTTGATGAGAATTTGTCCAGTGGAAGGATCTAATCATCAAAGTCACCAATGGCTTCTCCCTTCTTCTTTGTCAAGAAGAAGGATGGGAAACTCCAACTGGTACAGGATTACCAAAAACTTAACAAAATGATGATCAAAAATTGCTATTCACTTTCTTTAATTTCAGAACTGATGGATAAACTCTGAGGTGCTAGGTACTACACCAAACTGGATGTCCAGTGAGAGTACAACAATATGCACATCAAAGAAGGTGATGAATGGAAAGCTGTCTTTCAAACTAATCATAGGTTGTTCGAACTGATGGTAATGTTCTTTGGACTCACCAATTTGCTGGCAACTTTCCAGTGGATGATAAACAACATCTTCAAAAATCTCATTGCCACTGAAAAGATCACAATTTACCTGGACGATATCCTTATTATATCCAAAATCAAAGAGGAACATTGATGGCTGGTATGCCAAGTACTAGCCCTAATAAGGAAGCATTGACTCTTTCTCAAGGCTGAAAAATGTGAATTCGAGGTACTTGAGACTGAATACCTCAGAGTCATTATCAATGAGAGAAGCATCAGAATGGATTCTGTCAAAGTGACAGGAGTGACTGATTGGCCAGAACCAACAAAGAAGAAGGAACTGCAATCATTCCTTAGATTCACCAACTTCTATCAATGGTTCATCCGAGACTACAGCAAAATAGTCTGACCCATAATGCAATTGACTGGAAATGCCTCATAGACCTGAGGAATTTCACAACAAGCAGCATTTGATGACCTCAAATGCTGATTGGCTGAAGATGTCATTCTGGCTATACCCAGTCAGGATGAAAAATTCAGAGTTGAAGCAGACTCCAGTGAGGGCACTATTAGAGCCATACTTTCACAGAAATAAGATGGCAAATAGCAACCCATCGCCTTTATGTCAAAAGCACTCATCATCACTAAGCACAACTATGAAATCTATGACAAAGAACTCTTTGTCATAATGCTCACTCTTGCTGAGTGGTGGCATTATCTCATTAGAGCAGTCCAAATCTTCAAGATCTGGATGGATCACTAGAACCTACAATACTTTCAACACCCACAAAAGCTTAATCACCAACAAGCCTGGTGGGTCACAGAATTATTACAATACAAATACACACTATACTATAAAGCTGGTGCAGCAAACAAGAAGGCTGATTTCCTCAGCTGCAGAGCAGACCATGACCAGAGAGGAAATGATAACAAGGAGATCATAGTCCTACAACTGGAACACTTTCATGCTATGATCATACTCATGGAAGAGGAAGTACATGAGCATATCAAGAGCACTACCCAAGATCTGCACAAGTGAGATCAAAGGATTGCCTCATAACTCAATCATGAGTGAGAGCTAAAGAAAGAAGGGGGGATGATCTGCTATGATGGATGGATCTACATCCCAAGAGATCAAGGACTTCATAGTGATATTATTGCCACGTGCCATGATCACACAACAGCTAGTCATTCAGGAATTGCCAAAATGAAGGAGCTGATACTATAGGAGTATTGGTGGCCCAAAATAGACTATGATATCACCTGATATGTCAAAGCTTGTGAGGTTTGCTAATGAGATAAGGCCTCAATCCAACCACAAGCAGCACTATTACACCCAAATGAGGTTCCTTCATCACTATGGACCCACATTTTGGTGGATATAATCATGGGACTTTCTGAGAGTGATAGATATAATGCAATCATTGTTATAGTTGATTGCTTCTCAAAGGCTATCATACCAATCACCTGTTTGATGGAATTAACATCAGAAGAATGAGCCAAAATTCTATAGGATGAGGTTTATGCAAAATATAGCATGCCTCAGATAGTGATTTCGGACAGAGAATCACAATTCATCTCCAAATTCCTAGATGACTTGTATTGACTCCTCAATATCAAGAGGAATGCCTTGATGGCATATCACTCTCAAACAGATGGACAGACAGAACAAGTCAATCAAGAAATTGAAAAGTACCTCTGACTTTTTATCAACCATCGCTAAGATGATTAGACAGAATGGCTTTCACTAGCTGCTTTTCAACACAATAATAGGATTCACTTGGCCACTGGGAAGACACTCTTCTTTGCCAACTATAGACAAAACCCACCAGTTATGCAATAGGAATGGGCATGAATGACAACTCCAGCATCCATGGACTTTGCCAAAACCATGGCAAAAATCCACAAAGAAATGAAAGCAGCACTGGAAAAGGCTGCCTTAACTATGAAGAAACAGTATAACAAATATCACAGACCAGCCCATGAATATTCAGTCAATGACAAGGTTTGGCTGGACACAACAAACCTACATCTCCCTTGCCTAAAACAGAAACTCATAGACAAACAAATAGGACCATTTAAAATTGTCGCCAAGATTAGCAACTCTGCATATAAGCTACAACTACCAGCTACTTGGAAGGTTCATAATGTTTTCAATGAAACATTATTAATATCATACATTGCACCAGCATTTCTAAATCAAGAACGACCACCCTCACTACCACCAGAGCTAATCAATGATGAAGAACATTATGAAATCAATAAAGTGCTAAACCATAAAATATGAAAGGTCAAAGCACAAGGCAGAGACATGGAAACAACTATTGACTACTTAGTCAGCTGGAAGGAGTATGGCCCAGAATCAAACCAATGAGTCAACAGGAAATACATGAATGCAGAGGAAGCAACTCACAACTATGAACAATGGATCAACAAGGTGGATACAGAGAGAGTCATATTCAATATTAACCCTGAACAAATACATTCACCTGCAGTCAATATCTTTATGAACCTGAGGCCAAGAATATCAGGCACAGAGGATGGAGATACTGATACTGTGACAGACAAGCCAGAAATAGTGTAGAGATCACACAGGAGACATATAGTGAAGAGCAATGTCTACAACATGACAGATCCAGCAGATCAGCCATCTGCGAGTAGCTGGAAGGACTTACCTCTAAATTAACCATCAGAACAATGGTCTTAAGAAGGGGATAATGTTATGATTTTTCCTATTTTTCCTATGTTCTTTCTCTTGATTCATCTGGGGTTGACCTCTATTTCCACTTAGTCAGAGCATTTAGACCAGCACTTAGGACTGTGGGAAGGCTTAGCTCAACAACCCAGTTGGTTATTGTCTTAGCACACTGCTGTGTGCTGTGAAGAGAGAGATAATACTCCTTTTGTTAAGCAACAGTGGTGCAGTAGTAACAGCACAACAGCCTTTGTGGAAAACCTAGCAACAGCAGGAGTAACAGCTTCATGACAGACAATATCTTTTGTGAACATCTATTAATAGTCAGATAACGAAACAGTATTTAAGTAGCCTAGCTCTTGCTATAATACTCTAGCTTCAAGCTAAAGTTTATTCTTTACCATCTACTCTTAAGCAACTTGCAACCACCTTGACTACACATCTCTATTAACACATCAGTGAACTCAGTCAGTCTAACCTGAAGTGTGAGGTTCTGAACTGTTTATCACATGTTGATAGTCATGTGGAATTTAGACTTAACACTTTCATAGTAAAAGATTCTGAGAGAGGATAGGAGTAGATAGATTCATATGAAAATGGAGTCTGCTGATTACCTGGAGTCGATTTGGAATGGGGTGAAGCCCTAAGAGTTGGACTGATGGAGTCTGGTGAGCATGGAAGTCCCTGGGATACAGTGAAGGCCATAGAATTGGTTGGAGTGAGGTCTTGGTAGCTTGAGTGGAAAATGATACTGTTCTCAGCCCAGTCAATCAGTGGATTATAGCAGGAGAGCCAGTTGTATCCTAGGACAAGATTGCAAGATGAATTCAGAGAAGTGACATAGAAGTTGATGGAGAAGGTGTCTCCAGATGAGAAACAGATGGGAATAGTTGCAATTTGAGATATATGGCTCCTGATGGAGCTATCAAACAATTGAAGTTGCATATTAGGGATGGTTTTAATAGAAATTTCATTGGCAGTTACATACTTAGTGTCAATAAAGCAGTGGCTAGAGCCAGAATCAATAAGGGCAAGAAAACACAGAATGATACAAGTTGAGGAACCATCAGGTTCCATGGTAGTCAGTAATTCTGCTGAGAGGGGAATGTGGAAGAAGTGATTGGAAAGGGATGTTGCATTGAGAGTGATAACCTGATGTGCGAATAGAGTCAATGCAACCCTGAACTCGCATGGAGGGAACAGAGTTGCTTCCTAGTTTTTTGACTCTATCAGGGCTGGTTCTATGGGAGCAGTGTCAACTTCTGCTGCATGACCCTTGGCAGAGGCTGCTGCCTTCTGCTTGTTGCAGTCCTTGGTCTTGTGTTTGGCTTCACAGAACATGCAAAGATTGTTCTGGTGCCAGTGGTCTTTTTCTTTCTAAGTAAGATAGCCATCTTTGCCTAGCTTATCAGCATAGGGCTTAGGGGTGATAGATTTTGGTGTGAAGCTGGAGTCCAAGGAAGATATATTAGACTCCTTGGATTTGAGGTTGAGGAATTTATTGTCTCAGATTTCATAGGCAATTTTGGTCTTCTGGGTTCAGTAGCAAGCATCAAGTTCTTGGGCAAGGAAGCATATATTACAAAGGTTGTTTGGCTTCTCATAGTGTGCCATGTCATCCTTGATATGGGTGCAGAGGCCACAGTAAAAGGCATGGTGGAGAGAGTTATCTCTATATCCAATTTGTGAAGCATACTGGTTGAATTAGACTATATACTTCATGGTCTAATCTCCATCATACATCTGAAGGTGTTCTAATGCATCTTCAGCATCTTCAATAGCATCAAAGAGGCCAAAGTTGCTATGAAGCTCATCTAAAAAAGCTGCATAGGAGAATTGTCAGGCTGGTGGATTCCACAGATTGGGGTTAAGAATGTCTGGTTTGAACCAGTTAAGCATGGTGCTGGCCAGGAATAAAATGGCATAGTTAACCTTGTTAGCATCTGTTGCAAATGTGGTAGGTCTGTCATTGAAGTTCAACTGAAGGGAGATGATGAAAGCCTTCAGTTTGTGAGGGTCAGAGTCATCAAATAGTTCCAGTTCCTTGATCTTGGTATAGATAGTGGCTGGTTTAGAGTTGTTGAGAGAAGCAAAGACTCCTCATAACAGGTTCATGAATTCTAGGAACATGTCCTGCTGGTTTGGATTGTTACTTCCTGTGGGACCATCAGAGCTGCCTGGGTCATTGGGACCACCTGGACCATCTGGAAAAGGGTTTGGTGGATTACCACCTGGTTCCTGTCAGATAGGAGTATGAGTAGAGGTGTCTTTATCTCTGCTCTCTGAGTTTAGGCTGTCTGGATTCCCATGCATGTTGCCCAGGGATAAAAGGTCTATTGAGAGATCGGTTCAGACACCATACATCAGGCTGGCCTGTCAGGCTCTGTTGGTTGGGATGCTGGTGGCATCAAAAGAGTTAGGGGAATTGTCATAATTAGATTGGTGGGCAGTGAAGCTAGAGTGATTGTAGGTTTCCCTATAGAAAGGTTGTCCTCCACTGGAGACTGATCCAAAAAGGCCTGGTTGTTCCTTTGAGGCAGAGGCTGGAATGTCTTCCATAGAAAACATGTTTGGATAGATGGACTGAGTTTATTTGAGATCAGTTTCTGTGGGTTTAGTAAATGTGATGGACATGATAAAATTTTCAACTCAAGAGTTTGAGTTCAAATATACTGTTAGGAATGTGCCAATCAAGTGAGCTTGAGTGTATGTGCAGAGTCTGGTAGAGTGCATAGGTGTCGACAAAGCTATTAGCAACATCACCCTTAAGTTAGAGCCTAAGGATCTGAATGGACCAAATAGAGTTCTATTAGAGAAGCAAACTGGAATGTTCTTCAGAGCAGAATCCAATGGATGAGGTAAGGAGGAGTTGAAGTAGGTGCAAAGTGTAGCTGGCTTATCTAAGTTGATATTCAAACTGAGTAGTTATGATGATGTACATGGCTTTATATACTAATGGTAGCTAATTCTGAGTCAGATTCTATTGGGTTCTGATGTCAGTATTCACTACCAAGTTTGGGGTTTAGATATTACAATATGAAATACAGATGTGAAATGATAATGGTGAAATAAAATTAGTAGGTAATGGGAAGCAGCCAGAGTTCAGTGGGTAGCATGATTGGATTCATAGTTGGTTGAGGTGACATGGAGGCCAGCGGCATGTGCATAACATCTTCTTACTGCTTCTGGATAATGCTATCTTTACTCAATACTCCACAACTGGCTATGGTATTATACTCCTAGCTGTTTTAGAATATGCTTGTCTTAGTAGCATGTAGAATTGGCTCCATTTGAGATACCATTTCTAAGTCCAACTTGGACTTAGTATTTTCCAAGGTGTAGTGCAGAACTTTTCTAAGTTCAAACCTGACTTAGGATTTTTATCCTTAGGCTATGTTATTTTTACAAAGTCCAATTTGGACTTAGTATTAGTGACTAGCATGACTATCAGCTCAGAGCCTCAGTCATAGTCCTCTACTAGCTAATGACCCTCAGTTACTAGCATATTCTAGTGTGTTATGCAGAATTTGCAAATTATAGGGCTGAACATGTAGCCTGCACATCACTGTCAACTTGGTCCTCCCTCCAGAGGATGAAATTTGACACACTGATTCTCTTGCTGAATACATCCAGGAGCAGACATATATTGAGTATAAAACTGCCCAAGAGGATGCTCTCTTCAAATGATACCCCCAAGCTTGAGAGAGAGCAGACTGGAAGAGAGGCTTGATAAGCCCTAGAACCTCTACTATTGACCATACTCTTGTCAATTTTCTTTCTCTCTTTAGAGAACCCAGCACCTCTGATAACCTCAAGTATGACTCATAGTCAGAGACCCCCAAAGGTATCATTCATGCAGATGACATTCACAGACAAGCATCACTCAATCTTGACAATGACTGCCTATTATTATATAAGATCAACTCAATCACCAAGACTGACAATATTTCACATCAGAATGGAGACTTACTCAGTGTGAGGAGAGATCTTGGAGGTGATGAAGAATATATCAACCCCATAGGAGATCTCAAATGACTCCTAGACAGGCACATCATGACTCTCTTCCTCTGACTCAGATTCTATCAAAACTTTCACTGATATCACAGAGCAGTGGCAGCAAAAGCAGCAAGAGAGGAGGCTCTTGAGGAGCAACAATGAAGGTGAGAGCCTTCTCTTCACTCCAGACCAGATGATGCTGGACCTAGCACTCAGCAGCAGCAGCAGCCTGGCTGATCCAGAAACCTATGACCTGCTCAATGACAGTTTTCTCATTGAGAGAACTGAGGATGGGAAAGAGATGGGTGAGGAGAAGAAGGACCCACTCTCTGAGTGGGGAAGTATCTTTATGAAATGACCAACAGAAGAAGAGTTGGCAAGGAAGATGCAAGAGAAGTGTCAGGGCAAGTTTTTACTGCTGTATCAGGAAGAGGCAGCCAGCTTATGGAAGGATGACACCTGGTTGGTGTTACCTATAGGACTAAGGTACACTGCTACTAACAGTGTCAAGCATGTGGATATTATTCAATATATAGCCACTAAGCAGACTATTTTCATTTATAACAAAAAATATTTAGAACACCAGTTAGGGCTGCTACTAGCATATAAGTTCAGATTTGACATTCAGCTGATGCCATGGATGCCAAGTGTGGCACCAAGCTGAGCCATTTACATAGCACCATCAATCTGAAGCTCATTGTCATGATACACATTCATGACTTCTGCCATCTGCAGCATGGTATCTCAGCTTACACAAAGCTGACCATAGCTCAGAGACCTATACCAGAATCTATGAGCATAGCTGATATGCTGACCCTTTGCTGAGCAACTGCTGCCTGATGAAGCTGAAGGCAGCAGAAGTGGAAAGGCCCCTGAAGCACCTCTCCCCATGGAAGACAACTCTGAAGTGCTTGAATTAGGATTTACTATCCAAAACAGATATATTGTATAAAAGAAGGTTCTACTGCCAGGAAGTCTCATTGCTGATGATAACTCTCTCCATTCTTTCCCAGGGCTCCCAATATTATAGACCATCTTGCTATTTGATGGGATCCTGAATCCAATGACTGCCCTTGCAGCTGATGCCACCATACTTAATGTTAAGCCAGTTCTTGTATGTGAGCCCCATTCATTCAGAGAGGCATCTAAAGACATCAATAGATTTCTCACTGACTGTGACCAGTATTTCCAGATATTCATCTTGTACTTCCTACTCAATACATACAAGGTCACATTTGCCATAACCCATATAGAGGACAAGGTGAAAATATGATGGATACTTCTCACTCTCATGTTCTGGTCAACCACACAGTAGTACTATCAGATGCTATCATGGCCAGTGCTCAAACAGATGATCATTAACAAGTTTATGGACTTAGCAGTGCAAGAAGTACACAAGCAGAAGATGAAGAAGTTCAAGATGGCTGACAAACTGGCCACTGAGTATTTTGACAAGCTGGAACAGCTTGACAAACTTATGGGAGTCAGGGATAACATTACAGACATAGGCTGAATGGTCGAATATATGAAGATGAGAGCACTGCCTTCCTATCTAAAGATCATTTCAGATCTTGGGCAGAATATTCCAAAGGGGTATGATGTGTAGAAGGAGTGCATTATCACAATGTACAGAGAATGACAGCAGCAGAAGGCTGAGCAGATTACTCTGTCCACCAGAGTACAGAAGCATCAGAGACAGGGCATAAAGCCCACTCTCTCCAGTTTGAATACATCCACCAAGTCTGGTGGCTCAATCCCAACTTTTTCCTATAGTGAGAAGAAAACCAGTACAGGTATAACATTTACTAGAACAGGTAAGCCTATAGATATAGATTGACTTAAGAAGAAGGATAAGTATTTCAACTGTGGCCAGAAGGGCCACATGGCATGAGACTGTCTGCAGAAGAAGAACAAGCACACTTGAGAGGACCTTAGGGCCTTAATCACTGAGTTACAGAAGAAGGAAGAAGGCCTTAGACTAGAGACAAAGGTCAAGAAGGTAAAAGACAGGGCTGAGTAGTGAGTGATTCTGCTGACTCAGCCAAAATAGAGAGCAGTGTGTCACAAACAGATGCTGAATGAACTGATATCATCTCTGTAGTATTATCTATGTCTAAATTATGCATGCATTCAAATATACCTGATATTATCACTCAAAAGTTGAAATCACTCAAAGCACAAACTCAACTGCCTACAGGCTGAACAGGAGCAGAGAGCCTCATTGGCTGGCCTAAGCCATTCAACACCAAATAGACTTGGTGAGCCATCAAAGACATAAAAGACAAGGCTGTGGCAAAAGCCATTCTCAAGAATTAGGTCTATAAGATCTGAGCTGAAAAAGTGATCGACAAGATGGTTGAAGGAATGAAGGAGGCTGAATGCTGCCAAGCCCTGAAATGACTCAATGAGCTTCAGGGACTACAAAAGTTCATCCAACAGTCTAAAACCCTGGGCTGAGATCTCTTAGCCAAGATCCAGATTGAGATACTTATATCTCGAAGCACCTATACAGTCACAGCCCTGATTGACAGTGGCTGCACAGGTAGCTCAATCAATCATGCTTTTGTCATCAAGCACAAACTTCTCACTTGGACTACAGCAGCCCCAATTCTGGTTTACAATATAGACAGAACAAAGAACTAGGTCAGTTTAATTACTGAGTTCATCAAGCTGAGACTCACAATCAGTGATCATTCTAAAAGGATCAACCTGACCATAACCAACCTCAGGACTAAGGAGATCTTCCTTGGTCATGACTGATTGATCTGCCACAATCCACTAATCAACTGGAAGACCAGTCACATTATATTTGCAAGATGCTGATACTGGAAGATCCCATTCAAATTGCCTGATGAAGACTCCAAGGACCAATAGGATGAGGAAATGGAGAATGGCAAGACTATTCTTGCCATAGATTTACAGAAGGCCATACACATTTGCACTATGCATCATGCAAATAATCTAGCCATGAAGGCCAATGCAGAGAAGAAGGAGAAGACATTCAAAAAAATAGTGCCTGAATGGGTATGAGATTATCATGACCTATTTGAAAAAAAGAGCTTTGACAAGCTACCAACATCAAAGCCTTGGGATCATGTGATTGAGCTAATCCCCAATGCTAATGCCAACTTGGACTGCAAGACATATCCACTTGGCAACAATGAACAGCAAGAACTTGTCTATCAGATGGATTCAGCCATCAAAGTCTTCAATGGCCTTTTCCTTCTTCTTCATTAAAAAGAAGGATGGCAAACTCCACTCAGTACAAGATTACCAGAAGCTTAACAAAATGATGATCAAAAATCGTTATTCACTTTTGTTAATTTCTGAACTAATAGATAAGCTTCAGAGAGCCCAGTACTACACCAAACTGGATGTCTGCTGAGGCTACAACAATATACAAATCAAAGAGAGCAATGAGTGGAAGGCCACCTTCCATACTAATCAAGAGCTGTTTAAGCTAATGGTCATGTTCTTTAGTCTGACCAACTCTCCAGCCACTTTCCAGTAGATAATGAACAATATCTTTAAGGACCTCATCACCACTGGAAAGGTTACAATCTATTTAGATGATATTCTCATAATGTCCAAAACCCAAGAGAAGCACTGAAAGCTAGTCTGACAGATACTAGCCCTTATGAGGAAGCATTGGTTGTTCCTTAAGGCTGAAAAATGTGAATTTGAGGTACTCAAAACTAAGTACCTCAAGGTCATCATTAGTGAAGGGAGCATTAGAATGGACCCCATTAAAGTGGCTGAAGTAACAGAATGGCCAGAGCCAACAAAGAAAAAGGAATTACAATCATTCTTTGGCTTCACAAACTTTTACTGGCAGTTTATTTGGGACTACAGCAAGATAGTCTGACCTATGACCCAACTAACCAGCAATACACCATAGTTCTGGGGCTTGGCTCAACAAATAGCATTCAATGATCTTAAATGCCAACTAGCAGGAGATGTAGTTCTCATGATCCTGACTCAGGATAGACAATTCCATATCAAAGCCAACTCAAGCAAAGGTGCTATCAGTGCCATCCTATCTCAGGAACAGGATGGCCAGTAGCATCCAGTTGTGTTTCTATCTAAAGCATTGACTATTATAGAATGCAACTATGAAATATACAATAAAGAACTGTTGGCAATAATGCTTGCCTTAGAGGAGTGGCAGCATTATTTGATTAGAGCAATCGAGATTTTGGAGATCTGGACAGATCATCAAAATCTATGATATTTCCAACAACTACAGAAGCTGAACTGCCAGCAAGCTAGGTGGGTAACCAAGCTTAGCCAATACTAATATATGCTATACCATAAAGCTGGTGCAGCAAACAAGAAGGCTGATCTTCTCAGCTGATGCACTGACTATGACCAGAGAGAAAGTGACAATAAAGGAGTCACCCTATTAAAGCCTGAACACTTTCAGGCAATGATAATATCAATAGAGAAGGAGATTCACAAGTGCATCAAGAGTGTGACTTGGAATAATCATAAATAGGACCAATGAGTGACTCCATCACTTAACCATGAGCAGAGAATGACAAAGAAAAGAGGATTGATCTGCTATAATAGATGAATCTATATTCCCCAGCATCAAACACTTCATAGTGAGATTATTGCCATGTGTCACAATCATGCAACTGCCAGACACCCAGGTATTGCCAAGACCAAGGAGCTTGTACTATGAGAATATTGGTGGCCTAAGATAGGCAACAACATTATACAATATGTTAAAGCATGTAAAGCCTGCCAATGAGGCAAGGCTTTGATGCAGCTATGGGCTACATCACTCCATCCAAATGAGATTTCATCATCACCATGGACTCATATTTTGGTGGATATAATCATCAGATTACTAAACTGCAATAGTTATGATACAATTTTCATCATAGTTGATTGCTTTTTCAAAGCAATCATTCCAATCATATACTTTATCAAACTCATATCAGAAGAATGGACAAAGATCTTATGAGATGAGATATATGCCAAGTATAGTATGCCACAAGTCATCATTTCTGATACTGCCTCCTTAACATCAAGTGGAACATGTCAACCATGTATCATCCTCAAACTGATGGGCAAACAGAATGAGTAAACCAAGAGGTGGAAAAATACCTTTGCCTCTTCATCAACTACAGACAGGATGACTGGGTGGAATAGTTGGCACTTGCTGCCTTCCAATACAATAATAGGATCTATTCAGCCACTGGAAAGACTCTGTTCTTTGTCAATTTTAGGCAACATCCATATGTCACTTGAACCAAATCACATTACACTATGACACCTGCATCCACAGACTTTGCTACAACCATGGTGAAAATTCATAATGAAACTAAAGCAGCCCTTGAAAAGGCTGCATCCATGATGAAGAAGCAGTATGACAAACATTGTCATGCAGCTCATGAATATTCAGTCAACAATAAAGTTTGGCTAGATATGACAAACTTTCACCTTCTATGACTGAAACAGAAGCTTGCTGACAAGCATACAGGACTCTTTTCTATTCTTGCAAAAGTCAGCAATTCTGCCTATAGATTATGCCTTCTAAACACTTGAAAGATACATGACATCTTTAACAAGATACTCCTATCTTTTTATATTGTGTCAGCATTTTCAAATCAAAAACACCTACCTCCATCATCTTTGGACCTGGTCAATGATGAGGAACACTATGAAATAGACTAGATTCTCAACCATAAACTCTACAAAGTTAAAGCTTATAGTGGAGGAATGACAACTACAGTTGACTATCTAGTCAGCTAGAAGAGGTACAGTCCAGAGTCAAATTAATGGGTTAATGAAAAAAATATGAACACTGAGGATGCTATATACAACTATGAACAGGCATTGAACTGATATTTTATCAGTTAATGTCTTCATGAATCTTATGAGAAGAAGAGCAGGTTATCTGCTCTTGGATGTCATAACTTATCCCTAAATTAGCTATCAGAATGATGGTCTTAAGGAGAGAGTAATATTATGATTTTTCCTCATTTTTATCTTTTATTCAAGGGATTGACCTCTATATTTGATTAGTCAGAGTGCTTAGACCAGTGCTTAGGACCATGGGACAGGCTTTAGTCATCACAACAATGCCTAGTTGGTCATTGTCCTTTGATGCAATGGTAACTGCTCAATGATAGACAATACCCTTTTGTAGATAGCTTAATGACACTGGACAAAACACTTTATAATGCCAGGATGCACAATTAGATAGTTATATCTGTAGAATGGATGATGACTGATATATAAGTAGCATAGCTCTCACTGTAATATCTCCAGCTTCCAGCTAAAGTTTATTCTTCTACTATCTTATCTCAAGCCAGTCTAAAGGCCTTGAGACACAAAGCCATATAGCACATCAAGTGAACTCTGATGTCATCTGTCTGAAGTGCAAGACAGCATCAGTTTATCATGTGTTTAAGTCATATGTTATTTGGGCTTAACAATTGTCTTGCATCAGGGCAGTGTCACATTTCAGATTGTAGAGGCTGTGTTTAATTGAAACATCCCCATGGCCCTAGTGCTGTTCCATGGTTCTTTAGGCACTGGTATAGATACTCTGACTAAACATAAATAGGGGTTAATATGACAAGAAAAGAAAGAAAGATAGAAAAAATTATAACAACTAGTACAAAACTATCAGAGGCTTAACAAAATAATGATCAAAAATTATTACCCATTGCTGTTAATTTTGGATCTCATAGATAAGCTCCAAGGAGCCTGATATTACACCAAGTTAGATGTCTGCTGGAGCTATAACAATGTATGGATCAAGAAGGGCAACAAATGAAAAGCCACCTTCTGCACCAACCAGGAACTATTTGAGCTGACAGTCATGTTCTTTGGCCTTACCAATTTGCTGGCAACCTTCTAATAGATGATGAACAACATATTCAAGGATCTCATTGCCACTGGCAAGGTCACCATCTGCTTGGACAACATTTTAATTATGTCCAAGACCTAGAAAGAACACTGATGAATAGTTTCACAGGTACTAGCTTTGATGAGGAAACACTATCTTTTCCTCAAAGCTGAGAAATGCAAGTTTGAGGTACTTGAGACTGAGTATCTCAGAGTTATCATCAGTGAAGGGAGTATTAGAATTGACCCCATCAAGATGGCAGGAGTAACAGAATAGCCAGAATCAACAAAGAAAAAGGAGTTGCAATCCTTTTTTGGATTTACCAACTTCTACTGCTGGTTCATTCATGACTATAGCAAAGTGGTCCAGCTGATGATGCAATTAACCAGCAATACCTCATGGACCTGGAGTCTCTCTCAGCAAACAGCATTTAACAATCTCAAAAGGTGACTAACAGAAGATGTCATTCTCATCATCCTGACTCAGAAGGGAAAGTTCTGAGTTGAGGCTGATTCCAGCAAAGGCACCATCAGCACCATCCTCTCTCAGGAACAAGGCAACAAGTGGAGACTGGTTGCATTCCTATCAAAGGCCCTGACAATCACAGAATGCAATTATGAGATCTATGATAAGGAGCTGTTAGCTATAATGCTTGCTCTAGCTGAATGGTGATACTACCTGATCAGATCAGCTCAGGCTTTTGAAGTCTGGACCAATCACCAAAACCTCTGATACTTCCATTTGCCTCAAAAGCTGAACTGATGACAAGCCTGATGGATCACAGAATTATCAGAATATGAATACATGCTATACTACAAGGCCAGCACAGCCAATAAAAAGGCAGACCTACTCAGCAGGTGGGCCAACCACAATCAGAGAGAAAGTGATAATGAGGGAGTGGTTTTCTTAAAGCTGGAGCACTTTTGAGCAATGATAATGCCCATCAAAGAAGAGATTCATGAGTGCATCAAGAGCATGATATGGAACACTTACAAGTGGGATCAAAGAGTAGCACCCTCACTCAATCATGAGTGAGGAATGATGAAAGAGGCAGGAATGATCTATTATGATAGTCAAATATACATTTCTAGGGATCAAGCCCTTTGTGGTGAAATCATTGCTATATGCCATAATCTTGCAATAGCTAGACACTCAGAAATTGTAAAGACCAAGGAACTAGTACTATGTGAGTACTGGTAGCTAAAAATAGGCATTGACATTGAATAATATGTCAAAGCTTATGATATATATCAGTGAGGAAAATTCTTGACACAAGCATGCACTGCCTCTCTACACTCCAATGAAGTCTCAACTACTCTATGGACTCACATTTCAGTTGACATGATAACTAGACTATCAGAAAGTAATAGTTATAATACTATCCTCATCATTATTGATCACTTCTTGAAAGCAATCATTCTGGTCATATGTTTCACAGATTTAACATCTGAGAGATGGGCTAAAATCCTATGTGATGAAGTATATGCAAAGTACAGGATGCCTCAAGTGGTCATTTCAGATAGGGGTCTCCAATTTGTCTCCAAATTCCTCAACAATTTCTATCAACTCCTAAACATTAAACAAAATGTCTTAATGGCATACCATCCTCAAACAGATGGGCAAACTGAGAGGGTAAATCAAGAAGTTGAAAAATACTTATGTTTTTTCATCAACCACAGACAAGATGATTGGATGGAATGGTTAGCCCTAGCTGCCTTCCAACACAACAATCATGTCCACTCAGCAACAGGCAACTCACCATTCTTCATAAATTTTAAATGACACCCTAATGTTGCTCAAAACATCCATATGCATACCTTCACTCTAGCCTCATTAGACTTCACCACTACCATGGCAAAGATACATGAAGAGATGCAATGTGCTCTAGAGCATACAGTAGCTACTATGAAAAAGCAATATGACAAGCACCAATGCACTGCACATTCCTATTCTATCAATGACAAGGTGTAGCTAGACACCATAAACCTTCATCTTCTCCAGCCAAAGCAGAAACTATCTGACAAATGCATAGGACCATTCTCAATAATCTCTAAAGTGGGAGCAGCCACTTATAAATTGCATCTTCCAGCACACTGAAAAATCCACAATATCTTTAACAAAACCCTTCTAACACCCTATGTGGCTCCAGCCTTTCCCAACCAGCAGTGACCTCTGCCACCACTGCCAGATCTAATTAATGATGAATGTTATGTGCATGCCACCAGCCTCCATATCACTTCAACCAACCATGGATTTAATCATGGAGACCCACTAGACTCCAGCCACTCCCCATTACTTATTAATTTCATTTTCACCATTATCATTTCACATCTGTATTTCACATTGTAATATCTAGACCCCAAACTTGGTAGTGAATATTGACATTAGAACCCAATGAAACCTGACTCAGAATTAGCTACTATTAGTATATAAAGTCATATATAACTATTGTAACTATTCAGTTCAAATATCAACTTGGATAGCCCTATACACTTCATACTCACTTCAACTCCTTCTTCCTCATCCATTGGATTCTGCTCTGAAGGGTACTCCTCTTCACTTCTCTGACAAAACTCTATTCCATCTATTCAAACCCTTGGGCCCCAACTCAAGGGTAATGTTGCTAATAGCTTTATTGACACCCATACACTCTGCTGGTCTCTGCATGTGCACTCGAACCCACTTGATTAGTATGTTCCTAACAGTATATTTGAACTCAAACCCTTGAGTCAAAAATTTTTATCATGTCCACCACATTTATCCAATCCACAGAAACTGATCCTAAACAAACCCAGCCTACCCATTCAAACATGTTTTCCATAGAAGACATTCCAGCCTCTGCCTCAAAGAAACAATCAGGCCTTTTCAGATTGGCCTCCAGTGGAGGACAACCTTCCCATAGAGAAACCTACAATCACTTTAGCTTCACTGCCCACTAACCTAATTATGATGATTTCTCTAACCCTTTTGATGCTATCAGCATCTCAACCAATGAAGCCTGATAGGCCAGCCTGATGTACAGTGCCTGAACTGACCCTCCAATAGACTCCTTATTCCTGAGCAACATGCATGAGAATTTAGACAGCCCAGACTCAGAGAGCAGGAGTGAAGACACTCTCACCCATACTCCCATCTAATGGAAACCAGATGATAACTCACTAAACCCTTTTATAGAAGGGTCAGATAGATCAAGATGACCAAGTGGTCTCAATGGCCCAGGCAGCTCTGATGGCCCCACAGGAAGCAACAATCCAAACCAGCAGAACATGTTTTTAGAATTTATAAACCTGTTACAAGGAGTCTTTGCTCTCTTAATAACCTTAAACCAGCCACTATTCATACCAAAGTCAAGGAACCAGAACCATTTGATAGCTCTGACCCTTGCAAACTGAAAGTCTTTATCATCTCTCTTCAGTTGAACTTCAATGACAGACCTACTGTGTTTGCAACAGATGCTAATAAAATCAACTATGCCATTTTCTTCCTAGCTGGCACTGTGCTTAACTGGTTCAAACCAGACATTCTTAACCCCAATCTGCAGAATCCACCAGCCTGGAAATTCTCCTATGCAGCTTTCTTAGATGAGCTTTATAGTAACTTCAGCCTCTTTGATGCTATCAAAGATGCCAAAGATGCATTAGAACACTTTCAGATGCATGATGGAGATTAGATCATGAAGTATATAGTCCAATTCAACCAGTACACCTCACAAATTAGATACAGAGATAACTCTCTCCACCATGCCTTTTACTGTGGCCTCTGCACCCATATCAAGGATGACATAGCATATCATAAGAAGCTAAACAACCTTCATGATATGTGCTTCCTTGCTCAAGAACTTGATGCTTGCTACTAAATCCAGAAGACTGAAATTGCATATGAAAACTGGGACAATAAATTCTCCAACCAATTCTCCAACCCCAAATCCAAGGAGTCCAACACTTCTTCCTTGGACTCCAGCTCCACACCAAAATCTATCACCTCTAAGCTCTATGCTGACAAGCTAGATAAAGATGGCCATCTTACTCAGGAAGAAAAAGACTGCTGATGCTAGAACAACCTTTGCATGTTCTGTGAAGCCAAACATAAAACTGAAGACTGTAACAAGTGGAAGGCAGTGGCCTCCACTAAGAGTCATGCAGCTGAAGTCGACACTGCTCCTATAGAGTTGGAAAACTAGGAAGCAATCCTATTCTCTCCATGTGAGTTCAGGATTCCATTGACTTTATTTGCACACCAGAAGTTATCACTCTCAATGCAATATTCCTTTCCAACCACTCCTTCTACATTCCTCTTTCAGCAGAATTACTGACTACTACAGAATCCAATGGTTCCCTAACTTGTATCATTCTGTGCTTTCTTGCTCTTATTGATTCTGGTTCTAGCCACTGCTTTATTGACACTAAGTATGTAGCTGCCAATGAAATCCCCATTAAAACCATCCTTAGCATACAACTTTAATTGTTTCATAGCTCTATTTGGAGCTATATATCTCAAATTGCAACCATTCCCATCTGTTTCCCATCTGGAGACACCTTTCCCATCAACTTCTATGTCACTCCTCTAGATTTGTCTTGCAATCTTATCCTAGAATACAACTGGCTCTCCTGCTACAATCCACTGATTGACTGGGCTGAGAACAGTATCACTTTCTGCTCAAGCTACCAGAATCTCACTCCAACCAATTCCATGGCCTCCACCACATCCCAGAGACTTTCATGCCCACTGGACTCTATCAGTCTAACTTCTGAGGCTTCACCCCATTCCAAATCCACCTTAGGTAGCTAGCAGACTCTATTCCCATATGAACCCATCTATTCCTATCCTCTCTCAGAGTCTTTTACTATGAAAGCACACCCAAAGGTCTCTATCATATCTGCTGCCACATTTGTCTAAGCCAGTGTAGAAGAAAGTGCTCAGCAGTTCACACTGCAGTCTTTCTTGCCTAATATTAGAGCCAAAGCCACATCTGCAGAACCAGCAGATCTTTCATCAATGCCAGTAGAGTATCATGATTTTGCAGATATCTTCAGTGATACCCTCTCCAAAAAGCTATCCAAACACAGGCTATATGACCTCAAATTTAACCTTGAAGAAGGAACATCTCTACTGCTTGGACCTATTTATTCTCTTTCAGAATCTGAATTCAAGGCTCTATAAGAGTTTATTGATGATAATCTGTGCAATAGGTTTATTACTCCATTTCACTCTCTGCATAGAGCTCTGGTCCTATTTGTCAAGAAAAATACTGATAAACTCTGACTCTGTGTTGACTACTGTGGCCTAAACAAAATCTCCAAGAAGGATTGCTACCCTCTTCCCCTCGTTTCTAATCTTTTTGACTCTGCCTGCTCTATATGCATCTACACCAAGCTCTATCTGCAACATGCCTATCATCTCATTTACATAGCCAAAGAGAATGAATGGAAAACAGCCTTCCAGACCCATTACTGTTTTTTTAAATGGCATATCATGCTTTTTGGCCTCACAAATGCTTCAGTGGCATTCCAATAATTTGTGAATAATATATTCTCAGACATGCTTGATATATCAGTAGTAGTCTATCTTAATGACATCCTTATATATTTCAACAAATCAGAAGACCACCAGAAACATGTTTGTGAGATTCTATGCAGACTTAGAGCTAATAGACTCTACTGCAAGGGTTCCAAATATGAATTCAACTGGGATTCCATGGAATACCTAGGCTACATCCTATCATCTGAAGGACTTTGCATGTCTGAAGAAAAGGTCAAAGCTATTGTTGACTGGCCAGTGCTGTGAAAGGTCAAGGATATACAATCCTTTCTTAGCTTTGCCAACTTCTACTATTGCTTCATACATGAATATAGTGATATTGTTCTTCCCCTTATATGATTCACCTGCAAGAGAACTCCATGGAAATTTGATGACAAATGCTTGGCTGCCTTCAATGAGTTGAAACAGGCCTTTACACATGCCTCTATCCTTATCTACTAGGTCTTTGATCAAAAGATAGTGGTGGAAACTGATGCTTCCAATTATGCAATCACAGCTATCCTCTCTATCTATCTTGAAGATGGCAAAATTCACCCCATTGCTTTCTACTTCTGAAGCCTCCACAATGCTGAGCTCAACTATGACATCTATGACAAAGAGCTTCTAGCTATTTTTGAAGCCTTTAAATATTGGTAGCACTATCTTAAAGGCTTCACAGACTCTATTGATGTTATAATGAACTATAAGAACCTTGAATACTTTGCCACCACTAAGATTCTAACCCACTGATAGGTCTGCTGGTCCAAATACCTATCTCAGTTCAATCTAGTAATTTGGTTTCATTCTGGAAAATTTGGTGGAAAACTGGATGCACTCACTAAATGATGGAATATCTACTCTAAAGAGAGGAATAGCTAATATGCCCAAGTTAACCCCCACAATTTCTGACCTGTGTTCATCCAAGAACAACTTTCTGCATTATTCCATGCAACCTATCTCAAAGGCTTCACTCTACAGGCTAGTACCATTATGGATATTGACAAACTCTACACCAATATCAAACAAGCACAGTTGTCTGATCCTACATGCTCCAATGGCCTCTATCAAGCTAAGACCACTTCTGAATCCTCCCTGTTAAGCCCAAATGACACATGACCTGAATATGTGATAAACTGATATTGTCTCACACTTCAGACAGATGACATCAGAGTTCACTTGATGTGCTATATGGCTTTGTGTCTCAAGGCCTTTAGACTGGCTTGAGATAAGATGGTAGAAGAATAAACTTTAGCTCAAAGCTGAGGATATTACAGCAAGAGCTACACTACTTATATACCAGTCATCATCCATTCTATAGATATAACTACCTAATTGTGCATCCTAGCATTATAAAGCATTTTGTTCAGTGTCATAAAGCTACCTACAAAAGAGTATTGTCTGTTGTTGAGTGATTACCATTGTGTTAAAGGATAATGACCAACTAGACATTGTTATGATGACTAAAGCCTGTCACATGGTCCTAAGCACTAGTCTAAGCACTCTGACTAATCAAAGATAGAGGTCAATCCCTTAAATAAAAGATAAAAATGAGAAAAAATCATAATATTACTCTCTCCTTAAGACCATCATTCTGATGGCTAATTTAGAGATAAGTTGTAGTGTCCAAGAGCAGATTCATAGGATTCATAAAGACATTGAATGATAAATTATCAGTTTAATATCTGTTTATAGTCATGTATTATATCATTGGCATTTATATGCTATTTGTTGATCTATTGGTTTGATTCAGGTCTGTAACTCTTTCAGCTGACTAGATAGTCAACTGTAGTGGTCATTCCACTGCCTTTCACCTTGATTTTTCATAATTTATGGTCCAATACTTGGTTGACTTCATAATGTTCTTTGTTATCAATTAAGTCTGATAGTGGAGGCAGTGGTCATTCCTGATTTGAAAATGCCAGTGCAATATATGGTGTCAATAATATTTTATTAAAGATGTTGTATATCTTCTAAATTGCTGAAAGTCATAGTCTATAGGCAGATTTGCTGATTTTAGTGAAGATTGAGAATGAGCTTATATATTTGTTGGTGAGTTTTTGTTTTGGGCATGAGAGGTGAGGATTTGTTGTATCCAGCCAAACCTTGTCATTGACTGAATACTTGTGAGTAGCATGATGGTGTTTATCATACTGCTTTTTTATTGTGTTTGCAGTCTTTTCAAGGGCTGCTTTGGTTTCATCATGGATTTTTGCTATGACTATGGCAAAGTCAGTGAATGTGAGTGTTGTAGTATGGTGTTGTTTGATCTGGATGACATTAGGATGTCATCTATGATTGACAAAAAATAGCATCTTGCTGGTGGCTAAATGAACTCAGTTGTTATGTTGAAAGGCAGTAAAAGCCAGCTATTCTACCCAGTCATCCTGTCAGTAGTTGATGAAGAGGCAGAGATATTTCTCCACCTTCTGATTGGCCCATTCTGTTTGGCTATCTGTTTGTGGGTGGTAGGCAGTTGATGCATTTCATTTGATGTTTAGGAGGTGATATAAGTCATTCAGAAACTTGAATATGAATTGTGGTCTCCTGTCTGAGATTATGACTTGGGGCATATTGTATTTGGCATATACTTTGTTGTGTAGAATCTTTGCCCACCTCTTGGAGGTTAATTCTGTCAAACAAGCAATTGGAATAATTGCCTTAGAGAATCAATCAACTATGATAATAATAGCATCATAGCCATTACAGTCTGGCAATCCAGTAATCATGTCTACTAAAATGTGGGTCCATGGTGATGATGGAACCTCATTCAGATGGAGCAGTGCCACCTATAGCTGTGTTAAGGATTTATTCTGCTAGCAAGCTTTGCATGCTTTGATGTATTGTGTAATGTTATTGCCTATCTTAGGCCACTAATATTTCTGTAAGATGAGTTTCTTGGTCTTGGTGATGCTTGGGTGACTGGCAGTTGTATAATCATAACATATGGTGATGATCTCACTATGAAGACCTTAGTCTCTGAGAATATAGATTTATTCATCATAGTGGATCATTCCTTCTTCCTTCATCATTTCACACTTATGGTTGAGAGATGAGGCTACACATTGATCCCACTTCTTTGTATCTCTTGTTTCACTCTTGATCTGCTCATGGATCTCCTCCTCAGTCAGCATTATTATCATCCAGAAGTGTTTGAGCTTTAATAATGTGACCCCATCATTATCACTTCCTCTTTGATCATGATCAGCCTGTTGGCTGAGAAGATTGGCTTTCTTGTTTGCTGCACCTGCTTTGTGATGCAGTGTATATTGATACTGGCTGAGTTCAGTTACCCATCTGGCTTGTCAGCAGTTCAGTTTTTGTGGCTGTCAGAAGTATTGTAGGTTTTGATAATTTGTTCAGATCTCAAAGACTTCAATAGCACTGATCAAATAATGTTGTCATTTTTCTAAGGCAAGCATTATAGCAAGTAACTTCTTGTCATATATTTTATAGTTGTGTTTCATAATAGTTAGAGCTTTGGAGAGGAATGCAACTAGACACCATCAGCCATTCTGTTCTTAGGAGAGAACAGTGCCAATGGCACCTTTGCTCAAGTCAGCCTCAACATGGAATTTTCTATTCTGTGTCAGGATGGCCAGGACCATGTCTTCTGCTAGTTATCATTTGAGATCATTAAATGCTGATTGTTGAGACAGGCCTCAGATCTATAGGGTGTTGTCAATTAATTGGGTCATGGGATGGACTATCTTGCTGTAGTCCTGAATGAAGCATTGGTAGAAGTTGGTGAAGCCTAGAAAGGATTGTAGCTTCTTTTTTTTGATGAGCTCAGGCTACTCTGTTACCTCTGCCATCTTGATTGGGTCCATCTTGATACTGCCTTTACTGATAATAACTCCAAGATACTCAGTCTTGAGTATCTCAAACTTGCACTTTTCTGCTTTGAGAAATAATTTGTGCTTCCTCATAAGAGCTAATACTTATCATACTAGCTGTCAGTGTTCCTCCTTAGTCTTGGATATGATAAGGATATCATCTGAATAGATCATGACCTTTCCAGTGGTGATAAGATCCTTGAATATATTGTTCATCATCTATTGAAAGATTGCCAGTGAATTGGTAAGTCCGAAAAACATAACTGTGAGCTTGAACAGTCCCCAGTTAGTATGAAAGGCAGTCTTTCATTCATCACCTTTCTTAATTTGTATATTGTTATAGCCCCAATGGACATCCAGTTTAATGTAGTACCAGGTGCCATGAAGCTTGTCCATGAGTTTGGAGATCAGTGGAAGCAGGTAATGATTTTTGATTATCATCTCATTGAGCTTCTGATAATCTTGTACTAGTCAGAGTTTTCCATCCTTCTTCTTGACAAAGAAGAAGGGGGAGGCCATCAGAGACTTCAATGGTCAGATTCATTCACTAGAGAGATTCTCATCTAGAAACTTGTTGAGTTTTTGCTGCTTGTTGTTGCCAAGAGGATAAGTTTTGTAATCCAGATTGATATTGGTGTTAGAGATTAATTTAATAGTGTGGTCCCATGGCTTTAGAGCTGGCAGCTCATCAAAGCTTTCTTTTTTGAATAGATCATGGTAATCTTGTGCTCACTTAGGTACCATCTCTTCAAATATTTTTTCTGCTTTATCCACATTAGCTTTTGCTGCCAAATTATTGGCATGATGCATAGCATGAATGTGTATAGCCTTTTGCAGATCTATGGCAAGAATCATCTCACTGTCTTCTATCTCTTCATCCCACTGATCTTCTAGATCCTCATTGGGCAATTTGAATGGAATCTTCTGACAGCAGTATCTGGTGAATATGATTTGTCTGGTTTTCTAATTGATGAGCAGGTTGTGGCAGATGAGCCAGTCATGACCAAGGAAGATTTTTTGGTCCCAAGGTCAGTTACTGCCAGGTTGATCCATTTGGAATGATCACTGATTATGAGCCTGAGTTTGATGAATTCAGTAATTGAACTGGCTCAATTCTTTGTTCTATCCACATTATAAACTGGAATTGGGGCTGCAGTGGCCCAAGTGAGCAACTTGTGCTTGGTGATGAAAGCATAGTTAATGGAGCTACCAGTGCAGCTGCTATCAATTAAAGCAGTCACTGCATGAATACTTCAAGATGTGAGCATCTCAATTTGGACCTTGGCTAGAAGATCTTGACCCAGAGTTTTGAACCATCAAATGAACTTCCATAGTCTCTGAAGCTCATTGAGTCATTCCAGGGCTCAACAGCATTCAGCCTTTTTCATTCCTTTGATTATATTGTCAATGACTTCTTTAGCTTGGGTTTTATGAACCCAGTTTCTGAGCACTGTCTTTGCTGTTGCTTTGTCCTTTGCATCCTTGATAGCTCACTAAGTCCATTCAGTATCAAATAGCTTGAGCCAGCCAATGAGACTCTCTGCCCCTGTTCAGCTCATAGGCATTTGAGTCTGTTTCTTAGGTGATTCTGGTTTTTGAGTGGTAATGTCAGATATATTCAAATGCACACATAATTTAGACATAGGTAGTACTACAGAGATAGTATCAGTCCATCCAGCATCTGTATGTGACACACCACTCATTATCTTGGCTGAGTCAATGGAATCGCTCATTGCTCAGTCCTATTTTTTTACCTCCTCAACCTTTGTCTCTGGTCTGAGACTCTCCTCTTTCTTCTGTAGCTCAGTGATCAAAGTCTTAAGATCTTCCTAAGTGTGTTTGTTCTTCTTCTGAGGATAATCTTGTGTTATGTGACCTTTCTGACCACAGTTAAAGCATTTCCCCTCCTTCTTGAGCCAATCCATATCTATTGGCTTACTTGTTCCAGTAAATATTATGCTTGTACTGGTTTTCTTCTTGCTATATGAGGAAGTTAGAGCTGAACCACTGAGCTTAGCAGATATGGTTGAGTTCAAAGGGGCTGTCTTGGCTCTCTGCCCCTGATGTTTCTATCCCCCTGTGGACAGAGTGATTTGTTTGGCCTTCTGCTGCTGTCATTCTCTGTACATTGTGATGATGTGTTCCTTCCATACATTGTATCCCTTCAGGATATTCTGACCAAGATCTGAGATGATCTTGAGATAGGAGGACAGAGCCCCCATCTTCATATATTTCACCATCTGACCTGTGTCTGCAATATTGTCTCAGACTCCAGCAAGTTTGCTAAGTCATTCCAGCTCATTGAAGTACTTGATGGCCAGCTTGTTGGCTATCTTATACTCCTTCATCTTCTACTTATACACCTCCTATAGAGCTGGATCCATGAACTTGTCAATGATCATTTGTTTGAGTACCAGCCACAAAAGCATTTGATGATGTTGCCATATAGTTGACCAGAAAGTGGAGACAAGAAGTATCCACCATGTTTTTGTCTTGTCTTCTATGTGGGTCATAGCAAATGTGACTTTATATATGTTGAGCAGAAAATATGAGGCAAAGACTTGAAAGTACTGATCACAGTCTATAAGAAATCAATCAATATCCTCAGAGGCACTTTGGAACAACCAAGGTTCTCATATAAGGATTGGTTTGATATTGAGGATGGTGGCATCACTCACCAGGATAGTCATTGGATTTGAGATCCTGCTAAATAGCAGGATGGTCCAAGACATTGGGAGTCCTGGGAAGGAATGAAGGGAGTTGTCATCAGCCATAGGACTTTCCAGCAGTGGAACCTTTTTGCATACTATATGCCCATTTTGGATAGTAAATCCTAACTTGAATGCTTCAGAGTCATCTTCAGTGGGAGGAGGTGCTTCAGAGGCCTTCCTACTTTTACTGCCTTTAGCTTCATCAAGTGGTGGTTGCTCAGCAAAGGATCATCACATTGGCTGTGTCCACAGATTCTGATATGGGTTCCTGAGCTAGAGTTGGCTTTGTGTAAGCTGAAATACTGTGCTGCAAATAGCAGAGATTGCAAATATATATCATGATAATTTGCTTCAGATTAATGGAGCTATATAGATGGCTCAGCTTGGCACCATGCTTGGTATCTACAGCATAGGTTCAATGTTGAATCTTGACTTATACACTAGCAACAGTGCTAATTGGTGTCCTAAATATTTTTCATTATAAATAAGAATAGCCTGCTTGGTAGCTGCATGTTGAATAATATCCACATACTTGACCTTGTTGGCAGCAGTATACTTTAATCCCATAAGCAACATCAACCAGATGTCATCCTTCTATAGAGTGGCTGCACCCTCCTAGTACAGCCATAAAAATTCCCTCTGATGCTCCTCCTGCACCTTCCTTGCCAATTCTTCTTCCATTGGGCATTTCATGAATATGCTCTCCTACTCAGAGAGAGGGTTCTCCTTCCTACCATCCTCCTTGACCTTAGTCTCAGTTCTCTCAGTGAGAGAATTGTTGTCAAGTGGGTCATAGGCTTTCAGGTCAGCCAGGCTGCTGCTGCTGCTGCTGGATGCTAAGTCCAATATCATCTGGTCTAGGGTGAGGAGAAGGCTCTTGTCTTCTTCACTGCTTCTCAAGGGCCTTGATTTTTGCTGCTTCCACTGTCACTGCTCTGTAATATCTGCAGAAGTTTCTGTAGAAGTAGGATCAGAGGAAGAGAAATGCGAGATGTTCATCCAGGATCTACTTGAGGTCACCAGTGGAGTCAATGTGCTCTTCATCACTCCCAAGATCCCCTTCATGAGAAGGTAGGTCTCCATCCCAGCCTGGAATATCATCAGTTTTGGCAATGGAATTGATCCTGTATAATAACAGGTGGTTATTATCAAGATCAAGTGATGCTCATTAGTGAATGTCATTCATATAGACAATGCCTTCAGAGAATACTGCCTATAGGTCAGACTCAGATATGGTGAGAGTGCTGAGCTTCCAGAATGAGAAAGGGGAATCAATAAGAGTGTAATCAATGGTGGAGGTTCTAAGGCTCTCTGAGCCTCTCCTCCAATCGGCTCTTTCTCAAGCTCAGAGGTATTACCCAAAGAGGGCATCCTTTCAAGCTGTCTCATACTTGATTTGTGCCTGCTCCTAAACATACTCAGCAAGAGTGTCAGTATGTTGAACTTCATCCTCTGGGGAGAGAACTGAGTCAGTTGGTTGTATCAGGCTTGATGAGCCTGGTATGCTTCTTGCTCAGTGAGCCTCATGGCATCCTTTGTGCTACTCCAGTCAGTCTGCTTCTCTGGTGGCTGCTTGCTAGTATCTTTCTTCTTCCTCATAGTTATATACATAGAATGAGTCATCTGTTCTGATGACCCCAGTCCTGTTCCTCTCACTGTCAGTACTTGTGTTTCTAATGTATAGCTCAGCAGAGATATTCTCCTCACTTTCTGTTAGTGTTGCATATAGGAATCCATGGTTGCTGTTAGATAGGGAACTTCTGTTCTCTCAAGCCACCCTAAGGGCATCAAGGGAGTCTTTGGCATGGCATCCAATGCCAGATTCAGAGGGTACTATTGAGGGGATGGCCCTTATTATAGGAATGTAGCTAGGGACATCCTGACACTTGACTCATAGAATGAGTATATCAGATCTGGGTCCTTGAAACCCTGTAGCTCAAGGGTTTTCAGCATCTCAGACGATTGCCATTGAGGGTCACAGCAGATATCAGTGTTCTTCTTCTTCCCTAGGACACTCTTCAGGCATGTCTCTAGAGATGGTTTCAGATATAGTTTCTTCCATAGGCTGGAAGGACTGTCAGACAGAGGGAGGGATGTTGTAGAGGGGGAGATTGAGAGTGATATTTCACAGAATATATCAGATATGCTGAAATTCTTGATAGTGATAGATGGCTCAGACAGTGATTGATTGATGTTCATAGCATAGCTGTATGATCACCAATAATCCTATCAATGTTCTGATGATGGAAGCAAGGAGTTTGAAGAATTCATGAGTAAAATTTGGGTCAGAGAGGTTGAGTGCAAGAGGCATTCAGTTTCTCAGCACAATTAGGTTTGAGAAAGAAAAGCTAGAAGCTTCAAGCTAATTGTTAAGTCCAAATGACATGTGACCTGAACACATGATAAACTGGTGCTGTCTCACACTTTGAACAGATGACATCAGAGTTCACTTGATGTGCTATGTGGCTTTGTGTCTCAAGGTCTGGCTTAAGATAAGATGGTAGAAGAATAAACTTTAGCTCAAAGCTGAGGATATTACAGCAAGGGCTATACTACTTATATACTAGTCATCATCCATTCTATAGATATAACTACCTAATTGTGCATCCTGGCATTATAAAGTATTTTGTCCAGTGTCATGAAGCTACCTACAAAAGGGTATTGTCTGTTGTTGAGTGGTTACTATTGTGTTGAAGAATAATGACCAACTAGGCATTGTTATGATGACTAAGCCTATCTCATGATTCTAAGCACTAGACTAAGTGATCTGACTAATCAAAGATAGAGGTCAATTCCTCAAATAAAAAATAGAAATAAGAAAAAATCATAACACTCTTCCTCTCAGTGGTCTATTAATGAATCCAACATCCTTTGGTTTGAAGATCACATTTATATCTCAGACTCTGATAATCTCCATCTCCATATACTACAGAACAATCATGACCATATTTTGACAGACCACTTTGGTCAAAACCAGACATTGGAACTAGTCCAGCAGAACTATGTTAAGCCCAAATTCCACATGACCAATAGCACATGATAAACTAATAGAATCTCACACTTTGGGTTAACTATTAGAGTTCACTTAATGCACTATCAGAGTTATGAGTCAAGGCATTTGCAAGTTGCTTGAGAGTAGATGATGAAGAATAAACTTTAGCTCAAAGCTGGGGTATTACAGCAAGAGCTAAGCTACTTAAATACTGTTCTGTTATCTGACTATTAATAGATGTTCACAAAAGATATTGTCTGCCATGAAGCTGTTACCCCTGTGGTTGCCAGGTTTTCCACAAAAGCTGTTGTCTTGCTGTTGTGCTGTTACTGCTGCACCACTGTTGCTTAACAAAAGGAGTATTGTCTCTCTCTTCACAGCACACAGCAGTGTGCTAAGACAATGATCAACTGGGTTGCTGAGCTAAGCCTTTCCACAGTCCTAAGCACTGGTCTAAGCACCCTGACTAAGCAGAAATAGGGGTCAATCCTGGATGAATCAAGGAAAAGAAAATAGGAAAAATAGGAAAAATCATAACAAACTATATCTGGCCAAAGATGTATGAATATATTCAACACTATGTTAAGTCCTGCACAGTTTGTGGATGCAATAAGACACTTAGACACTGCTCCTATGGGTTACTCAAATCTCTGCCAGTTCCTGAATGGCTATGAGATTCTATTTTCATGAACTTCATTGAACAACTATCAGACTCCAATGGATTTACCACCATCTTAGTAGTTATAGACTGAGCTAGCAAGCAAGCCATCTTCATCTCCACTCATGACACTATTAACTTCATGGAGCTCACTCAACTTTTCTTTATCTATGTATTCTCCAAACATGGGATACCCAGTCATATCATATCTGATCACAGTTTTAAATTTGTTTCTCAATTTACTCATGCCTTAGTCTTAGCTCTTGACATAGAACTCCACCTTACTTCTGGTTATCATCTGGAGGCTGATAGACAAACTGAACAGGCAAACCAAACTCTAGAATAATATACCTGCATTTACTGCTCCTACTAGCAGGACAACTGGAACATCCTCTTATCTATTGCTGAATTTGCCTACAACAATGCCCCTAATATGTCCACTGGAATTTTCCTATTTTTTACTAACAAGAGTTACCACCTCAACATCACTGTTCACCCTGAAAGAGACATTGCCTCTGCTTGAGCCTAAGACTTTGCAGTCAATCTTGACAAACTTCATCAAATACTGAAAGATAAAATTTCTGAAGCTCAGTCTCACTACAAGATCCAAGCAGACAAGCATCAGATTCCAGCACTTCTGTTCACAGTAGGGGACAAGGTCTATCTCAGTTCCCAATATATCAAAACCATCTGCCTAACTAGAAAATTCTCAGAGAAATACCTTAGTCCTTTTGAAATTATAACCCAACCTAATACTCACTCCTTTACTCTGAGGCTTCCACTAGATCTCTGGTCCATTCACCCCATCTTCTATGTGTCACAATTGGAATCTGTAGAAGAAAACACCATTTCTAACTGAATTCAACCATCACTGCCTCCAGTTGAAGTCAATAAAGAAGAATATTTTGAAATAGCCCAAATCCTTGACTCTAAACTGGACTGCCAGTTCTGCTGCCCACTGCTGTACAAAATCCAGTGGCTAGGCTACAAAAGTACCAATGAAGAGTTTGCTTGGTTACCAGCCTCTGAGTTCTCTGCCAATGAATTTATTAAAGAATTCCACCATCAATACTCAGGCAAACCAGGACTCTTATCCAAAGTCACTCAATCATTCTGTTCTTAATACAATATTACTCCAGAGGCCACTGGAGCCCCACCTTACTATTTCAATTCTAATCACTGAATACTATTTTAATCACCTCTTTTACACTTTTAAAAGTCAAAATCTTATATTTATATTTTTTTTCTCCACTACCAACATCCAACACCTTTTCTATATATATTTTGTACAAAATCTTTACAAGAAAGCAGAATCTGATGGGCCTGCACCAGAATCAGAACTCTTCCTCCATCTTTTCAACTCCTTTATATCCTCATCCAGCCCCTTCAATATTGCCTCCTGCAGATCTTCCATCTCCTGATCCTTCTCATCCTTGAAAAGCAGACAAGCCTTCTTTTAGGCCTCCAACTCAGACTCCAAAAACAACTTCAAGGAAGATGATATATCATCTGACCTGTAATCATCCTGGAGACCCACTACAGTACTGCAGACATCCACCACCTCATCTGCCAACTTATCCACACAATGCATCAACTTGTGTATTAACTTCAAAAGCTGGTGGAGACCAGTAGAGACCTCTACACTGCTGATCATCTCACTTGCAGTGATGCCCTTGTTAAACAAACAGGCAGTTTTCTTGATCTTGCAGTGAGAGCAAGTCTGCTCACAACCAGTGCCTTCAGTTATCAGTCATGCATAACACTGTGCACCATCTTAATGACAGTGCACACAACTCCCTGAAAACAAAAGCTAAGTCAAACCACACAAGAAAACCAAAACACTTACTTTCATCATCCAACAACTCTTCACCCTCTGCTGGTCCTGCAACTTCCAACTTTGCCTGCTTTTTGGAACTAGCAACTACCTCTGTCCCACTGCCATTCACTACACTCCTCAATCTGAACTTGTATTTACAGCTTTTTCCCACTGGATCTGCTGCTCTCCTCTTCCTCTCTCATACTCTCTTCCTCCTCTCCAGGATCCCCTCAGATTCTTCTGACTCATTATCCCTCTTGGTTCCTTTGTCCTGCTCATTATTGGACTCCAGAGGTGTATGACCAGTCACTCTCTTGAAGCAAAGATCAGAACTAGGACCAAACTGTTCTGCCAGCACTTGATACAGACAAAAATCAATAGCCTCCATGAGAGTCATTTGCAATCCATCCTCTGTAACTATCCTCTTCTGCTCTACCTCTGAGGCTGAAGCTCTCACTATGGCCTCTGTGGCCTCTCTCTCTTCAGTCTTCCTTTAAGCTGCCTCTCTCAATGCCTTCTCTGTCTCCTTCACCTATCTCTCTACTATCTATCAGACCTCCTCCCTCTTCTTCTCTAATCCCTCTTACTGCTTCTTTCTTTATGCCTCCTAGGCCACATAGTCTGCCTGGACCTTCTCCTCTCTCTCTTGCTTCTTTTTCCACTTTAAGTGGACTCCTATAGTCTCTGCATACTCTTTCTCTATAGTCTGCCATTTCAGATAAAATAATTTCTTGGCCTCTTCAGAGCTATTGGGGATGGGTTCTCTCACCAAAGGCTTGGGAATATGTGAGCAACAATATGCAGTTGGAGGTGACATAGTTAGGGTAATAGTGGTGGTATCTGATCAAGTTGCAAAAAATTCCCATAGCCACCAACAATCTTCTATGTGGCCTCACTGGCCATTAGGATCTGCACTCTTCAGAGCAAGAATGCTAATGGGGGGATACTGTTATGTGCATGCCACCAGCCTCCATATCACTTCAACCAACCATGGATTCAATCATAGAAACCCATCAGACTCTAGCCACTCTCTATTACCTATTAATTTTATTTTCACCATTATCATTTCACATCTGTATTTTACATTGTAATATCTAGACTCTGAACTCAGTAGTGAATATTGACATTGGAACCCAATAGAATCTGACTTGGAATTAGCTACCATTAGTATATAAAGCCATGTGTAACTATTGTAACTACTCAGTTCAAATATCAACTTGAATAGCCCTATACACTTTATACTTACTTCAACTCCTCCTTCCTCATCCATCAGATTCCACTCTGAAGGGTGCTCCTCTTCACTTCTCTAACAGAACTCTGTTCTGTCTATCCAAATCCTTGAGCTCTAACTCAAAGGTAATATTGCCAATAGCTTTATTGATGCCCATGCACTCCATCAGTCTCTATGCATGCACTCAAACCCACTTGATTGGCACATTCCTAACAATAAAGAACATTATAAAATTGAACAATTTCTTAATCATAAATTACAAAAAATCAAAGTAAAGAATGGAGGAATGATGACAACTATCGACTACTTAGTCAGCTGAAAGGGCTACAGACTGAAATCTAACCAATAGATCAATTATGAATTATCCCTTAATAAAGCTATCAGGATGATGGTCTTAAGAAGAGGGTAATGTTACAATTTTTCTATCTTACTCTTTCTTTTTTACAAAATAATCTCTATCTTGCTTAGTCAGAGTGCCAAACCCAGCACTTAGGACTATGAGACCAAGCTTAACTATCACAACAAGCCCAATCAGTTATTGTCTTTCAATATAACAATGTTATCTGATAATGCACAATAAACCTTTTATGTATGGTAACAATGCCCAAGGACAAAGAGCACAAAGAACACAACAGAACATAATAAGTAGGGATATATTTATCTTTCCCATATATAGTATATAAGACTGCTCACTCTTGCTGATAAAACTCAGCTTTGAGCTAAAGTTTATCTTTATACTATTCTATCCTCAAGCTAATTCTAAGGTCTTGACATATTCTGACTAATATTCATAATAAGTGAACTCTGACATTCCACTCAAAGTGCAAAGTGATGTCAGTTTATCACATATTTATAGTCATGTGCAGCTTGAGTCTAACAACCAGTGAGCGATTCCACTGGATTGGCTGAAGGACTTTATAGTATGCAACCCATAATTAATAAACAGACTGATAGTGCCTCTGTAGCTACCACTATGCTTAACTTATGCATGCATTCAGATACACCTCAATCAACTCCTATTTTGCACACTAAAGAATCATAATCAGAAAAAACTCAAATGCCTATGGACTGAACAAGAGAAGAGACCTCCAAGGTATGGCTTAAACTATTCAACATAGAATGGATGTGGCAAGCCATATGAGAGGCACCAATAGAAGAAGTGGTGAAGGCTGTTAAAAACATACCAATCAGCTGGGCTTGAGTGCATGTGTGGAGACCAGCAGAGTGTGTGAGCATCAACAAAGCTATTGGCAATGTCCCCCTTGAGTCAGGCCCAAGGATTTGGATAGGCAGAATGGAGTTCTGTTGATGGAGTGAAGAGTATCCTTTGGAGCAGAGTCCATTGGACAAAGTAGAGAGGAGTTGAAGTGAGCATGAAGTGTGAATGGCTATTCAAGTTGATATTCAAACTGAGTAGTTATGATGATATACATGGCTTTATATACTAATGGTAACTAATTCTGAGTTGGATTCCATTGGGTTCCAGTGTCAATATTTGCTACTGAGTTTGGAGTCTAGATATTATAATATGAAATATAGATGTGAAATAATAATAGTAAAATAAAATTAGTAGATAATAGAAAGTGGCCAGAGTCCAGTGGATAGCATGATTGAATTCATGGTTGGTTGAGGTGACACAGAGGCTGGCAGCATGCATGTAACAAAGACTATACTCAGAAATTAAATATACAAGACCTGAGCTGAGAAGATCATTAATGAAATAATCAAAGAAATAAAGAAGGTGGAATGGTGCTAAGCACTCAAATGGTTAGATGAACTATAGGAACCTCAGTGATACATTCAACAAACAAAGACCCAGAGGTACAATCTGACAATCAAAGTGCAGATTGAAACCCTTATGAATTGAGCTGCACATGCTGTTACTATACTAATTAATAGTAGATGTACCAGTAGCTCAATAAATTGTGCTTTCATCAATAAGCACCACCTTTCCACTAGAGTGACTGTCACTCTGATCCCAGTATATAATGCAGACAGAACCAAAAATTAAGCTGGTTCAATCACTGAATTTGTTGAACTCTAACTCACCATTAGAGATCACTTGAAACATATTGTTATGATTTTTCCTTCTTTTCATGTTCAAACCCCTATTTATGCTTAGTCAAGGTGCCAAAAGGACAAGTGCTTAGGACTGTGAGAAGGGCTTAGTCATCACAACAAGCTGACTTCACCATGGCTTTTCAATGCAACTGATGCCCAACAACAAGCACACAATCAATCTTTTATATATGATAGTGATGCTCAAGGACAATGAGCACTCAGGACAGAGAAATACATAATAAGTACAAGTATTAATAGTGAATAGTAAATAGTATTTAAGAGGCTCACTCTCACTGGAGAAATCCCAGCTTCAAGCTAAAGTTTATTTATACTATTCTACCCTCAAGCTATACTCTTAGCCTTGTGACACACTGCAGCAAATCATATCAGTGAACTCAGATGACTACCTGAAGTGTGAGGTAGCTTCTGTTTATCACATAGTTTCTTTCACATGATGCTTAAGCCTAACAATTAGCTCAAAGCTGCTTCTTCTCTTTCTCAAGCCCAATTGTGCTGAGAAACTAAATGCCCCTCTCTAACAACAACAACCCTAACTTTGACCATGAGTTCTTCAAACTTCTTGCTTCTATCATCAGAATACTGATTGGTTTATTGGTGATTATCCAGCTGTGCTGGAGATGCCATTCAATTACCACTTGGACTCTTAGATATTATCAGAAATTTCAACATATTCAGCATATACTCCAAAATGTAACATCTGACTTGCCACTTCATGACATCCCTGAATCCTGAAGAATGATCTACCAGCCCCCCAGAAGCTGAATCTAGTGGCTCATATCAGAGGGATGGTCAAGAAGAAGAGGGAGGATAGCACTTTCCTCAATCTAGAAACTGGGACTATAGCATCCCAAGATGACATGGAATCATTGTACCAGACCCTGCCTCTAACCATGAGAATGAAGATCTCCCAGAGGACTTCTTCCAACAATCCTCCTCCCTCTCTACTGCTTTCTATGCCCATAGGATTGCTGACCATACTCAGGACTCTCTCAATGCCCCTTGGATGGCTCGATGATCTTGCACTCCAACTCCTAGCAGCCAGCCTCACAGCACCCATTCTCCCATCAGAACCAGCACCAGAGTGGGGCAAAACCCCACAGACTAGCCAGACAGCAAGCAGGGGTGACAACAAATATGAAAAGAAACTGTATAATGATACTTCCTGATCTGGGACTTTACCATCCTCTTCAACTACGATGATGCTATCTGGCAGGAGGAGCATAGGCAGCAAAGTGAGCTGCAGCCAGTATGTAACAAATCTGAAGACTGACATGCAGAAGAGGAGTCGCAGAGAAGAGAAGCTATCAAGTATGATGAGCAGAACCAAGACCATCAGCAAGAGGTAAAAAGAGGCTGACTGGCCAGAGCAAACATCTCAAACTGGTATGGACTCTGCCCAGAGGTTGCCAGTGTACTTTCTCCAGTATGAGCAGACCTCTCCTCCCCTATTTTCAGAGAACCTAGCACATCATAAAGTGGAACCCTGAAATACTGGGCAGATGGTACCTGAATCAGAAGGAGTCACTGCCCTCTGATCCTACAGTATCCTCCCTCTTGATGAACCCCCAGTGCTGACTCTGCTTTTAGAAGTGACAAGTCCATCCTTGGGCATTATGGACTTTGAACCCCTGGAAATGCCTATATCCCCACCTGCACACTCCAAGGATTTCTTGAAAGTAGAGTTGTTGGGCAGCTTATCCATGATGACTACTGACAGAACATCCATCTCTATTGTGAGCAAGTGGAGGCAGCAAGAGTGATGGAAGAGAACCAATATGATCCTGAGATCGGCAGTCAGCCTGCCACTGCCTACAATACATCAGGTCTTGCAACTGCTGGGCTAAGCATCCAGTCAGAGCAGCAGGACAACAGTATAGCTGAGAGAGGTAGAGAGTTTTTATGACCTGCCTGGTGATTCTCTCCTCAAGGAGGAAGAGGATGATAAGAAAACAGGGGGAGAGGAAACTGAAAGTAGTGACCTGCCCTGCTCTGGTGAGGTCCTTGAGTATGGGTTACTTGAATCAACAGATAAAGAAGAACTGGAACAGGAAATAAAGAGGGCAAGGACACAGGAATACCAGGAGTATTACCTGAGAGGGGTGAATTTCTTATAGCATGATGCTGCCTGGGTAGCATCACAATTGAGACAATTATATTTGAATTCCACCACTGATGAAAGAACAGAAATCTTAAGACATGCAGCAACTGACTATGCCATGGTTCAGTACAACTGAAAGCATTCTGAAGACCAGGTTCAAAGACTGCCAGCATATCAGATGCCAGTAACAATCTGTCCCATGCCATGAATGCCATCTGAAAAACTAAAGTGAGTCATATATATGGCCTCATCTGTTAGAAGTATGTTTTCATACTCTGCTCCTTTCTCTCGCTCAACAGCAATCTAGTTCTCCTGATCCCAACCTCAGCTCAAAGAGGTGCTGACATCCTACCAAAACTCATAGACCAGCAGAGAAAGCCAACTACTAGGAGTGCAGCCCTCTCCAGATGAGGCAACCAGGAGCAGAAAGGAGCTAATGCAGGATGATCTAGAAGCAGTCTGACTAGGGTTTACTGTTTGTGACAGCATCATTGTATGAAAGGATGAGCTGCCACAAGGAAGTCCAGTAGCAGATGACAACTTGCTCCACTCCTTTCCCAGACCATCACATAAGTGGCAATGATCCTCTTTTTCAGACTGGCCCAATCTGATAGGAGTGTTACCCCATAACACAGTGGTCCTCTAGTGCTACCCAGACCTTTTACAGAAACCCTGCCTCTTTAAGAGAGCTTCAGATGATATTGATCACTTCTTTATTGACTGCAAATAATACTTTAAAGTTTACATCGGATACCTAGAAACAGACATAAACAAAGTTGCCTTTGCCACTTTCTATCTCAAAGAGAAGGTGAAGACATGGTGGATTCACATCTCCTTTAACTTCTGATCAACCACTAGAGGACACTACTGATACCCCTCATGGCTGGTATTCAAACAGATGTTAAATGCCAAATTCATTGACTTAGCAGTACAGAAAGTACACAAACAAAGGATCAAAGAATACAAAATGGGAGACAAAGCAGTAACAGACTACTTTGATGAGCTGGACTGGCTCACCAAGTTAGCAGGCATCCAGAAGGACACAGCCAATGATAGCCAGATAGTCAAGGCCCTCAAACAAGATGTCCCCTCCTCATACATTACAATGATTTCCACCATCAGCATTAAAATGCTGATGCCAGTAGAATACAATGAATGGAAGGAAAGAATCATCGAAATCTACAAGGAGCAGCAAAGGCAAAAAGCAGAATTGTTGAACTTGCAAGACTACTCCAAGAAATTGACCCCACCAACCCTGAATAAAGCATCAGAGACAACTGCTGGAAAACCACAGGGAACCTCCCTGACCCTGACCTCTTACAAGACAGGAACCAGAACTACATATACAGAGTCAGAAAGGCTGATGGATATAAACCACATGATGAAGAAAGAGAAATGCTTCAACTGTGGACAGAAAGGGCATATAGCAAAAGATTGCCCAAAGAAGAAAAGAATCTGAGAAGACATCAGAGCCCAGATCACCAAACTACAGAAGAAGGATGAAGAACTAGGGAAGGAGACTAAAGTTGAGGAAGTAAAAGATAAGGCCAGCCAGTGAGCAATTCCACTGGGCTGGCCAAAAGGACTTATGGTGTGCAAATTCCAGCTGCTAGCTGGACTGATAGTACTTCTGTAGATACCCCTATAACTGTTCCTATCACACATTCAAATATACCTGGTTGTACTATGTACATCAGAGAATTGCATGAAAAACTCAAACATCTTCAGGCCAAACATGGGCAGAGAGCCCTAAAACTTGGCTCAAACTATTCAAGACCGAATAGATATAGAGGGCCATCAAAGATGCCACAAACAAAGCTGCAGCAAAAGCCATACTCAGAAACTGGGTCTATTGAATCCAGGTTGAGAAAGTCATTGACCAAATGGTAGAAGGGATGAAAAAAGCTGAACAATGTCAAGCCTTGGAATGGCTAGACAAACTCAGAGGACTGTGAAAGTTTATTTGGCAATCCAAAATGCTCAGATGAGACTTGCTCGCCAAAGCTCAGATCGAAACTCTCACATTCCAAATGACATATGCAGTAACTGCACTCATTGATAGTGAGTGTACTGGGAGTTCCATCAACTATGCCTTTGTTGACAAGCACCAACTTCTGACTCGAGCTACAGCTGCTCCAATTCTGGTTTACAATGCTGATGGAACTAAGAATCAGGCCAGTTCAATCACTGAATTTGTAGAACTCAGACTCACCATTGGAGATCACTCAGAATGGATCAATCTCACAGTCACAGACCTTGGGACTAAAGAAGTCTTCCTTGATCATGACTGGTTGATATGTCATAATCCACTTATCAATTGAAAAAATAGGTGGATCACATTTGCAAGGTGCCACTGCAGGAAGATCCCATTTGAACTTTCTGATGAGGACCTCAAAGATTGGTGGGACAAGGAAATGGAGGATGGAGAGATGATTCTCACAGTAGATCTTCAATAAGAGTTACACATTTACATGATATATCATGCCAATAACCTAGCTGCTAAAGCCAATGAACAGAAAATGAAAAAAACCTTTGAAGAAATGATATTTGATTGGGCACATGACTTTAAAGACTTATTCAAAAAGGAGAGTTTCGATGAGCTACCAAAGCTGAAGCCCTGGGACCATGCCATTGAACTAATTTCAAACACAAGTGCCAATCTGGACTGCAAGACCTATTTGCTTAGCAACCACAAATAACAGAAACTCAACAAGTTTCTTGATGAGAACTTGTCTAGCAGATAAATAAGACCCTCTAAATCCTCTATAGCATTGCCATTCTTCTTTGTCAAAAAGAAGGATGGAAAACTCTGGCCAGTCTAAGACTACTGGAAGCTTAATGAGATGACCATAAAAAATTGATACCCTCTTCCATTGATCTTCAAACTAATGGACAAACTCTGAGGCGCTAAATACTACACAAAACTTGATGTCCAATAGGAATATAACAATGTCCATATCAAGGAGGGTGATGAGTGGAAAGCAGCATTCAGAACAAACCAAGGACTGTTTAAACCAACAGTGATGTTCTTCAGACTCACCAATTCTCCAGCCACATTCCAATGGATGATGAACAACATTTTCAAAGATCTCATCACCACTGAAAAGGTCACCATCTACCTCAACGACATTCTGATCATGTCTAAAACAAAGGAGGAGCACAGGAAGCTAGTATGATGAGTACTGAGCCTCATGAGGGAGCACAAACTATTCTTTAAAGCTGAAAAATGCGAATTTGAAGTACTCAAGACAGAATATTTAGGAGTCATCATCTCAGAAGAGAGCATCCAAATGGATCTAGTCAAAGTTGCAGAGGTAACAAAGTGGCCCAAACTGACCAAGAAGAAGGAACTCCAATCATTTCTTGGGTTTACAAACTTCTACCAACACTTTATTTGAGACTATAGCAAGGTGATCCACCCAATGACACAGCTAACTGGCAATGCTCCTTAGACCTGAAGCCTCTTTCAGCAAACCACCTTTAACAACCTCAAGAAGTGACTAGCAGAAGATGTCATACTCACTATCTTGACCCAGAAAGGGAAGTTTTGAGTTGAAGCTGACTCAAGCAAAGGGGCTATTGGGGCCATCTTATTCCAAGAACAAGACAACAAGTGGCGACCAGTCGCATTTCTGTCAAAAGCACTCACCATCATGGAATAGAACTACAAAATATATGATAAGAAGCTTCTCACCATCATGCTCACTCTTGAAGAGTGGTGACACTACTTGATCAGAGCAGCTGAGACTTTCAAAATCTGGACTGACCATCAAAATCTCTGATACTTCTGGCAACTGCAGAAACTTAATCACTGATAGGCAAAATAGGTTATGGAATTAAGCCAGTACTAGTACATGCTCCACCACAAAGCAGGGACTGCCAATAAAAAGGCTAACCTGCTCAGTTGGAGGGCAGACTACAACTAAGGAGGAGCCAACAACAAAGGTGTAACACTGTTGCACCCTGAATATTTCAGGGCCATGATGATGTCAATGGAGGAAGAGATTCATGAGTGTATCAGGAGTGTGACTCATGATAGCCGCAAATGAGACCAATAAGTCACCCTCTCCCTTAACCATGAATGAGAGATAATTCGTTATGATGGATGAATCTATATTTCATGAGATCAGAAACTTCGAGGTGAAATTATTGCCACCTGCCATGATCACACCACTGCTGGTCATCTCGGCATTGCCAAAACCAAAGAGTTGGTATTACAAGAATACTGGTGGCCCAAAATAAGCAACGATATCACTATATACATCAAGGTGTGCAAAGTCTGCCAATGGAGAAAATTGTTGACCCAAGCTCGAGCCACTCTCTTACACTCAAACAAGGTCCTGATCTCACCATAGACTCATATCTCAGTAGACATGATCACCAGTTTATCAGACTGTCAGGAGTATAATGTAATTATCATCATAGTTGATCGCTTCTCAAAAGTGATCATCCTGATCACTTGCTCAACTGAATTAACTTCAGAAGGATGGGCAAAAATCTTATGAGATGAGGTATATGCAAAATATAGCATGTCTCAGGTCATCATCTTGAATAGAGAACCACAGTTCGTCTCCAAGTTCCTGAATGACCTATACCAACTCCTACACATTAAGCAGAATGCATCTACCATATACTATCTGCAAACCAATGGGCAAACAGAATGTGCCAACCAGGAAGTTGAAAAGTACCTGTGACTTTTCATCAATTACTGACAGGATGACTGAGTAGAGTGGCTGGCTCTCACAGTCTTCCAACACAATAACCGAGTCCATTCTGCAATAGGAAAGACACCATTCTTTGTCAATTATGGGTGACACCCAAATGTTGCTCACACAGAATGGTATCAAACAATCACACCTGCCTTGACAGAGTTTGCTGTGACAATGACAAAAATCCATAATAAAATCAAGACAGCACTCAAAAAAACTGCTCTATCTATGAAAGTACAGTATGACAAACATTGCCAACCAGCTCACAAATACTCCACCAATGACAAAGTATGGCTGGACACAACAAACCTTCATCTACCATGCTCCAAATGAAAACTCACCAACAAGTGAACAGGCCTTTTTCTGATTATCTCAAAAAATCAAAGCAAGTGCCTACAAGCTGCACCTTCCAGACTCCTGGAAGATTCATAATGTCTTCAATGAGACACTGTTATCCCCTTACATCACACCAGCATTCTCCAACTAAGAAAAGCCCCCTCTACCATCACTGGATCTGATCGACAATAAAGAACACTATGAGATTGATCAAATTCTAAATTATAAACTATGGAAAATCAAGAAAAAGGGTGAGAGAAACAACAACGATGATGGATTATCTTATAAGCTGGAAGGAGTATGGACCAGAGTCCAATCAGTAGATAAATGAAAAATACATAAAGATGGACAACACAATCTATGACTATGAACTATCCCTAAATTAAGCCATCAGAATGATGGTCTTAAGAAAGGGGTAAGGTTATGATTTTTCCTTCTTTTCATGTTCAAACCCCTATTTATGCTTAGTCAAGGCACCAAAAAGACAAGTGCTTAGGATTGTGGGAAGAGCTTAGTCATCACAACAAGCTGACTTCACTATGGCTCTCCAATGCAACCGACATCCAACAACAAGCACACAATCAACCTTTTATATATGGTAGTGATGCTCAAGGACAACAAGCATCCAAGACAGAGAAATACACAATAAGTACAAATATTAATAGCAAACAGTAAATAGTATTTAAGAGGCTCACTCTCACTGAAGAAACCCCAGCTTCAAGCTAAAGTTTATTCATACCATTCTACCCTCAAGCTATACTCTTAGTCTTATAACATACTGCAGCAAATCACATCAGTGAACTCAGATGACTACCTGAAGTGCAAGGTAGCTTCTGTTTATCACATGGTTTCCTTCACATGACACTTGGGTCTAACACACATTGATCTGGCTGTCATGGATCTTGAGACCAAAGAGGTGTTTCTCAATCATGACTGGCTAATCCAACACAATCCACTTATCAACTGGAAGACTAAGAAAGTCACATTTGCATGATGCAAATGCCAAAAAATCCTGTTTGAGTTGCCAAATGAAGATCCTGATTACAGATAGAATGAGAAGATAGAAGACAAAGAAACTATCCTTGCCATCAATGTTCAGAAGGCCATACACATCCAGATGATACATTATGCTAACAATTTAGCAGCAAAAGTAGCAGAAGGAAAGGAAAAAAAAAACATTTGAGGAGATGATGCCTAAATGAGTTCAGAACTATAAGGATCTTTTTGACAAAGAGAGTTTCAACAAGCTCCTGAAGTTAAAGCCCTGGAACCATGCCATCAAACTAATCCCAAACACTAATACCAACCTGGATTGCAAGACTTATCTCTTAAGCAATAATGAACAGCAAGAGCTAAACAAATTCTTTGATGAGAATTTGTCCAATGGATGCATCAGACCATCCAAGTCTCTCATAGCCTCACCATTCTTCTTTGTAAAAAAGAAGAATGGCAAACTCTGACCAGTACAAGACTATCAGAAGCTTAATGAAATGACAATCAAGAATCATTATCTACTTCTTTTGATCTCAGAGCTAATAGACAAACTGTGGGGAGCCAAATATCACACTAAGTTGGACATCCAATGAGGATATAATAATGTCTGCCTCAAGGAGGGTGACAAATAGAAAGCCACCTTCCAGACTAACTGAGGGCTGTTCAAGCCCACTGTCATGTTCTTTGGTCTGACTAACTCACCTGCCACATTTCAGTGAATGATAAATGACATATTCAAGGATCTCATTGCTATAGAAAAAGTGACTATCTATCTTGATGACATTCTAATCATGTCAAAGATGAAAGAGAAACACTGCAAGCTAGTATGACAGGTTTTAGCCTTAATGAGGAAGCATAAACTCTTTCTCAAGGCTGAGAAATGTGAGTTCCAGGTACTAGAAATCAAGTACTTAGAGGTCATAATCAGCAAGGGAAGTATTCACATAAACCCAATCAAGGTTGCCAGCATGACTGAATGGCCAGAGCCAATCAAAAAGAAGGAACTTCAGTCCTTTTTAAGGTTCACTAATTTCTATCAATAATTTATCTGAGATTACAGCTGGGTTGTACAACCTATAACACAGCTAACTGACAACACCCTCTGAATCTGAGAGCTGTCACAACAGTCAGCATTTAATGACTTGAAATAATAACTGTCTGAGAACATTATGCTGACTATTCCAGACCAAGATAGATGATTCCATATAGAAGTGGATTTGAGCAAGGGCACAATCAAGACTATCTTGTTGCAGGAACAAGAAGAAAAGTGGCAGCTAGTGGCCTTTCTTTCAAAAGCCTTAACCATGACAGAGAAGAATTATGAAATATACAACAAGGAACTACTTGCCATAATGCTGGCCCTGGAAGAGTGGTGACACTATCTCATCAGTGCAATCCAGACATTCAAAATCTAGACCAATCACCAGAATCTCTGATATTTCTAACAGCCACAAAAACTAAACTGACAGTAGGCCCACTGGGTCACTAAACTCAGCTAATACCCATACACATTGCATCACAAAGTGGGAACCACAAACAGAAAGGCTGACCTGCTAAGCCAATGGACTGATCATGATCAGGGCAGATGAGACAATGAAGGAATAACATTATTATGACTAAAACACTTCTGTGCTATGATAATGCCAATGGAGGAAGAGATCCATGAGCAAATCAAGAGCATGATCAGAGACACAAGCAAATGAGACCAATGCATAACTCCATCTCTGAATTATGAACAAAAAATGACCAAAGAAGGAGAGATGATCTGTTATGATAGATGGATCTACATACTACAGGATCAAGCACTATATGGCAAGATCATCACCACATGTCATGATCACACAACTCAGAGACATCCAGAGATAGCAAAGACCAAAGAGTTGGTGTTACAGAAATACTAATGGCCAAAGCTAGGGCAGGATATCAAATGCTATATTAAAGGATGTGAAATTTGCCAGAGAGGAAAAGCAGTGACACAAGCCAGACTGATGCCACTGCATCCCAACAAAGTCCCCTCAACACCCTGAACACATATCTCCATAGACATGGTCACTGGACTCCTGGACTGTAATGGCTATGATGCTATTATCATTATAGTTGATCAGTTTTCCAAAGCAATCATCTCAATCACATGTTCCACAGAGCTAACTTCTGAAGGATAGGCTAAAATCCTACATGATGAAGTTTATACTAAGTACAGGATGCCACAAAGAGTGATTTTGGACTGAGGACCTCAATTCATCTCCAAATTCTTAGATGATCTGTACAAACTCCTGAACATCTGGTGAAACATCTCAACAGCATATCATCCACAAACTGATGAGCAAACAGAGAGGGTTAATCAGGAAGTGGAGAAGTACTTCTTCCTCTTCATTAATTATTGACAAGATGATTGGATCAAATAGTTATCTCTGGCAGTCTTTTAGCACAATAACTGTGTCCACTCAGCAATAGGCAAAACACTATTCTTTGTCAACTATGGACACCACTCACATATCACAGAAACAATGCACACTCACACAACTATGTCTGCCTCCTTTGACTTTGCTAAAACAATGACAAAGATTCATGAAAAAACACATACCACATTAAAAAAAGCCACAGCTATTATAAAGAAACATTATGATACATATCACTGTCTGGCTTATTCCTATGCCATTAACAACAAAGTCTGGCTTGACACCAACAACCTCCACTTATCATGCTCAAAGTGAAAGCTGGATGACAAACACATGAGGCTCTTCTCAGTTCTGGCCAAAATCAGTGCCTCTGCATACCAACTCCACTTACCAAACTACTGATGAATATATGATATATTCAACAAAACATTATTGACACTATACATTGCACCAGCATTCTCTAATCAAGAACAGCCACCACTACCACTATCTGATTTGATTGATGATGAGAAACATTATGAAATTGATCAGATATTAAACTACAAGTTACAAAAAGTAAAGACATGAGGCAGTGGAATAATAACAACCATCAACTACTTAGTCAGTTGGAAGGGCTATGGCCCTGAATCTAACTAGTGGATCAATAAAAAATGAATGGATGCAGCAAAGGCTATACAGGACTATGAATTATCTCTAAATTAAGTCATCAGAACAATAGTCTTAAGAAGGGGATAATATTACAATTTTTCACTTTTCTTTTCTTTTTAACCCCTATTTGTGCTTAGTCAGAGCACTTAACACAAGTGCTTGAGACTATGGGATTGGCTTAGTCAGCACAACAAGCCCAGTCAGTCATTATCTTTTGACACAATATAGTTGCCTAATGACACATAATCACACTATTGAAGGACATCATAACACTTAAGGACAATAAGCATAATAGCTCTTAACTACATAATAAGTAGTAGTATTTATAGCAGATATAGACTGTAGTATATAAGAAAGCTCACTCTTGCTGGTAATTCTCAGCTTTGAGCTAAAGTTTATCTTCATACTATTTTACTCTCAAGCCAATTGCAAGGTCTTTTCACACATTGATCAATAATCACATCAGTGGACTCTGATGCTTTCACTCAAAATGTGAAGTGATGTCAGTTTATCATGTGTTTATAGTCACATGCAACTTAAATTAAATATCATCTTTTCAGAGAGAGAGAGTATTGTCTCTGTGTGTGGCTTTGCTGGGAGTGACTGAGCTGTAGGATCCTGCCCATAGGTTGGTTTCTATGCTAGGCTCCTGAAATGGAGAGCAGGTGGTTTCAGATCATTCTCTAGAATTGCAGGAACTGGAGGTGCCTCACTTAGCAGCCTCAAGCTCTTACTGTTGTCAATGATACTGTATGTCATATAGCTGATCATAGTGAAGGGTTTTTCTTTATACTTGCTCTCTTTCTGCCTAGTCAAGATCCTGAAGGACCTCCTCACTGACTGCTCTGATTTTTTCTTCTGTAAAGTCTCCTGCATATCAGTTGATGACATCTTGGACTGTTGGTTTCCAACTAAGATACTCTTGTCTGGATTCTATGTCTGAGAAGTAGGATGTTTTGGACTGGAGATGCAGGCTGGACTGTGGAGTCATATAGAGGAAGTTATGTCCAGAGTTCAAAAGTGAAATAGGTTGGAGTCCTATAGCTATCCTAATGGCATTAAGAGAGTCCCAAGTGTGGTTTCCAATGCTGTAGTCTGAGAGAGAGGGATTATCAGAGGATCTGTCATCAAAGAAGTCATCAGAGACATTCTTGTCCTTATAGTCTGGGATCAGTGGTGAGACCCATGAGTTCCTAAACTCCATGAGATGGAGGCTGTTTCTTTATAGGAGTCAGAGAGGGTAGGTGTGTCTTTTTTCTTGTAGAGAACCTCTCAAATCTGCTCTTCTAGGCTTGGTTTGGAGTATAGTTTCTGTTGTAGGCTGGTAGGAGGTTTGGGGAGTGACTGGAATGTCATAGAGGGAGAGGTTGGATGTAACATTTTTAAAGATTTGGTGGATATTCTGGAACTCTTAGTAGTGCCTGACTGCTTAAGTGGTAATCAATTGTCTTCCTTAGCAAAGCTGGATGATAACCAGCAAGTCTAACAGTGTTCCAATGATGGAGGCTAAGAGTTTGAAGAACTCATGATCAAAGTTTAAGGATGATGGGTTAATAGAGAACATTCAGTTTCTTCCATACTAATTGTGTGTAAAGAAAGGGAATGATAAAGCTTCAAGCTAATTGTTAGACTCAAGCTTCATATGATCAGAAACACATAATAAACTGACACCACTTCACACTTCAAGTAGAGTATCAGAGTTCACTGATGTGATTATTGATCATAGTGATACAAGACTTTCAGGATTGGCTTGAGGATAGAATAATATGGTAATAAACTTTAGCTTGAAGCTGGAAATTTACCAGCAAGAGCAAGCCTACTTATATATAGTATATTGTGGAACTAAATATATGACTGCCTATTGTATGTTTCCAAGTCCTTATGCTCATTGTCCTTGGGTGTCACTACTGTACACAAAAGGTTGATTGTGCATCATCAAGAGTTGGTCACTGCATCAGAGAACAATGATAGATTGGCTTGTTATAATGACTAAGCTTCTCTCATGGTTTTAAGTGCTTAGTTTAGATGCTCCAACTAAGCATAAATAGGGGTTATTCACAGAAAAGAAGATAAAAGGAGAAAAATTGTAACAGTTCTGATGCTGGTGGTCTTTTTCTTCCTGAGTAAAATGACTATCTTTGCCTAGCTTATTGGCATAGAGCTTAGAGGTGATAGATTTCAGTGTGGAGCTAGAGTCTGAGAAAGAAGAGTTGGACCTCTTGGATTTGGGGTTAAAGAATTAGTTGAAGACCTTATTGTCCTAGTTTTTATGGGCTATTTTAGTCTTCTGGATCTAATAGCAAGCATTAAGTTCTTGGGCAAGGAAGCATATATCACAAAGGTTGTTTGGCTTCCCATGATGTGTCATGTTATCCTTGATATGAATGCAGAGGCCATGGTAAAAGGTGTGGTAGAGAGTGTTATCTCTATACTCAATTTATGAGGTATACTGATTGAATTAGACTATATACTTCATGATCTAATCTCTATTACACATCCAAAGGTGTTCTAATGCATTTTTGGCATCTCTGATGGTATCAAAGAGGCCAAAGTTACTATAAAGCTCATCTAAGAAAGCCACATAAGAGAATTGCTAGGCTGGTGGATTTTGTGGATTGGAGTTAAGAATGCTTGATTCAAACCAGTTAAGTGTAGTGTCAGCCAGAAAGAAAACAGCAAAGTTGACCTTGCTAGCATCTGTTGCAAATGCAGTAGATCTGTCATTGAAGTTCAACTGAAGAGAGATGATGAAGGCCTTCAGTTTGTGTGGATCAGAGCCATCAAATGATTCCAGTTCCTTGACTTTGATATGAATAGTGGCTGGTTTAGGGTTATTAAGAGAGTAAAGACTCCTCATAACAGGTTCATAAATTCTAAAAACATATCCTGCTGGTTTGAACTATTACTTCCTGTGGGGCCATCAGAACTGCCTGGGCCATTGAGATCATCTGGTCATTCTGATCCACCTGACCCTTCTATAAAAGGGTTTGGTGAGTTATCATCTGGTTCTCATTAGATGGGAGTATAGGTGAGAGTGTCTTCATCTCTGTCTTTCAAGTCTAAGCTGTCTGAATTTTCATGCATGTTGCCCAGAGATAAGGAGTCTATTGAGGAGTCAATTTGGGCACCATACATCAAGCTGGCCCATTGGACTCCATTGGTTGGGATGCTGGTAGCATCAAAAGGGTTAGAGAAATCATTGTAATTAGGTTAGCAAGCAGTGAAGCTAAAGTGATTGTAGATTTTCCTATGAGAAGGTTGTCCTCCACTGGAGGCTGATCTGAAAAGGTCTGGTTGTTCCTTTAAGGTAGAGGCCAGAATGTCTTCCATGGAAAACATATTGTGATAGGTAGGCTGAGTTTGTTTGGGATCAGCTTCTGTAGGTTGAGTAAATGTGGTGGACATGATGAAAATTTTTGACTTAAGAGTTTGAGTTCGAATATACTGTTAGAAACATGCTAATCAAGTGGATTTGAGTGCACACACAGAGACTGATAGAGTGTGTGGGTATCAATAAAGCTATTGGCAATATCACTCTTAAGTCAGAGCCCAAAGATTTGAATGGATGGAACAGAGTTCTGTCAGAGAAGCAAAGAGGAGTATCCTTTGGAGCAGAATCCAATGGACAAAGTAGAGAGGAGTTGAAGTGAGTATGAAGTGTAGATGGCTATCCAAATTGATATTTGAACTGAGTAGTTACAATGATTCTATATAGCTTTATATACTAATAGTAGCTAATTCTGAGTCAGGTTTCATTGGGTTCTGATGTCAATATTCACTACCAAGTTTAGAGTCTGGATATTACAATGTGAAATATGAATGTGAAATGATAATGATGAAAATGAAATTAATAGGTAATGGAAAGTGGATGAAGTCTGGTGGGTTTTAGTGATTGAATCCATGGTTGGTTGAGATGACATGGAGGCCAGTGGCATGTGCATAACACCAGCCATTTCAAGGTCTTCTCTCATTCTGCTGCCTATAGTCCTCCTATCAGCTTCTCATTTAATTTTCTGATTCTGGTTCAGTGGATCCAGTTTCTGAGTATGATAGTGGCTTCTTCCATAAGGTGTGCACTCCTTACAGCTCACCAAGTCCATTTGGTACTGAATAGTTTTAGCCAACTGAAGAAAATCTCTCCCCCTATTCAGCCTGTAGGCAGTTGAATCTTAGGTTTCTGTGATTCTTTCAGTGTGTTGGTAGTAGAGGAGACTCAGAGTATATTTGAATGCTCATAAATAGTTCTACCTACAGAAAGCATATGAGTCTGTCCCACAGCTACTTGTAACACACCAATAAGTCCTTTGGCCAAGCCAGTGGAATCACTTGCTAGTCAGCCTCATTTTTTACCTTCTCAATCTTGGTCTCCCTCTCAAGATCCTCAAGTCCATCAGCCTCCTTCTGCAATTTAGCAATCTGTGCTCATATGTCCTCCCAGGTCTGTTTCTTCTTTGGACAGTCTCATGATAGATGACTCTCCTGTCTATAGTTGAAGCACTTTCCCTCCTTCTTGAGATAGTCTATGTTCATTGGTTTTCCACTACCAGTGTAAGTTATTCCTGTCTCTGTCTTCTGCACAGTGTAGGATGGGGTCATGATGCCAGCTTTCATCAATGAGGTCCCAGTCTTTCCATTAGTGGCTGGAGTAGGCTTCTTCTGCTTGATTGTGATCTCTGCACTAGCCACCTTCTGCTGCAGCCTTTCTTTATTCATTTCAGTTATCCTGTCTTTCCACATGTTATAACCCTTTGGGATGTTGGTGCTTATATCAGAAATCATTTTGATATAAGACAGGGGCACCCTCATCTTTAGATACTTGACCATATGTCTCTTATCTTCTATGCTATTCTGCACTCTGGCCAAGGTTCTGAGATGTTCTAATTCATCAAAATACTCACTGGCAATCTTGTCACCTATATGAAGTTCCTTCATCTTGTTTTTATATATCTCTTAGACTGCAGGATCAATGAATTATCCTAAACCATCTGTTTAAAGATAGACTAGAACAGATAATGATAGTGCTGGCAAGTGATAGAGTGAAAGATGGAGGCAATAAGGATCTATTATTGTTTGGCCTTGCTTTCAAAATATGATACAGCAAAGACCACTTTGTTTATATCAGCACCAAGGTATGTGATATAAACCTTGAAATACTGCTCACAATCAATCAGAAAGTGATTGATATTATCCAAGGCATCTTTAAACAGTCTAGAGGTTCAGAGGAGATTGGACTTGCATTGCAGCATTGCAGCATTCTGGAGTAAGACTCTCATCAGGTTGAGGTATTCATTGAAAAGGAGTCATTGCCACTTGGCTGGTGGTCCTGAAAGAGAATGAAGGGAGCTGTCTTCAGTGATAGGACTTTCAGTTGGTAGGTTTTCCTTTTGTATAATGTGCCTGTTTTATATAGTAAATCCAAGGTGTACCACCTTAGGGTCATCTCCACCTTCAGTTGCTTCATCCAGTGGTGGCTGTCCTCTAAAGAGCCAGCTACTTTAGTCTGTCCAAGGGTTTTAGAATCTGACCAGCCATACAGATTCTCAAGAGCTCAGGCATTCAAGCCAGAGTATAGGTCATCATTCCAAGAGCTCAGATCATAAGTATTTGGAACCAGTAGTTCAGCTTGAGAGAGCTGAATATATAGCATATTTAGGTGGGATTGGCAAAGTGTTTAGCATGAGTTGAACCTTATACTCATAGCCCAGCAGGTCTTTGAGCTGATTTTTGGGATGCATCCTGTTGTAAATGTAAATAGCTCAGTCAGTGATAGTATACTATAAAATATATCATTTTTTATTATTATCTGTGACTGTATACTTTCTTCCTAAAGGAGTCATTAGCTAGCTAATATCCTGCTATAGCTTTGCTACTCCTTCTTGATATAATTCCTTGAACTCTCCTTTCTGACTCCTACAGATTTTTTCTTCAAGCACTTCTTCAATGGTGTCTCTATACTATAGCTAGGGGTCAATTTCTTCCAGAACATCCTTCTTGTCCTTGTTGTCTCTCTTATCTTCTTTGTCTGTCTCACTCCCCTCAAAGAAGTCAGCAGGCAGATCATAGATAGATGGCTCAGAAGCTCTGATTATTGCTGGGGAGCTCCCTATCTATTTGAAATCTGATTCTGCTGCTGGGGGTTCTAATAGAAGGCTGTCATTGGGGTTGAGAGGGCCCAGTCTCATTGCCTGCCTCTTGTGTTCTTTGTTCCTCCACTGCATGGCTATATCTGCAAAAGTCCCTATAAATTTGCTTGTTGAGAAAGAGAGCAGCAATATACTCATATAGGAATCATCAGAGGGCCTGGTCAGAGATTCTAGCTTCTGAGAGTACTCAAATATCATACCTCCCAAGGATGGAGCTAGCATTGAAGGAAAGGGTATTAGTACTCTTGGTGTAACTGGGTGGAGGAGATTCTGCAACTTTGATTTATTGGGCTTTCTTGGCACTGATCTCTTCAGCAGGCCTGCTCTAGAGGTCATCTTTATCATCTGATCTCTAAGCATGAGAGCTATCATCTTCACTTTCTGTGTATAATCCATAGTGCTCAGATGAGGCCAAGCCCCACTCTGCTGCCTATATCTCTCACTGCTCTCATCTGTATTGTGCATCATAGTAATCTTCATTGGCCTCCTGCTGCTAATAGTCAAGCTCTTCTTCAAGCTGGTCAAAGTATCCTTCTCTTTTTATTTGCTTGACATCTCAGTGTGTGCTGTAGTCAAAGCCTGATAAGTAGAGGTCACTGAGGGTTAAAGGAAGGGGACTAAGGGCAGAGGGTATGAGGCTTTCTCAAGAGGTGATATATCTGGACCTCCTTCCTTCAATTTTCTGAACATCATCAATAGAGTCTCTGACATGGTCTCCAATGCTGGGCTCAGAGAGAGTAGTGGAAGGGTCAGAGGATGGCAACTCCTCAAAAAAGTTGTTAGAGAGGTTCTCATCTTCATGGTTTGAGACTGAAGAGAAGTTTGGCAGAATCCAAGGATTTCTGAATCTCATGTCTCAATGCTCATTATGTCCACTAGCTGTTTGAGGGGATCTATCTGGTTGTTGGGGTTCTTCCTCTTCTATAGTGTGCCTTTCATTTGAGTGACTAGGCCTGGCTTCAGATACAGTTCTGAATGCAGGCTGGAAGAAAGTTCAGGCAGAGAGAGATGTCATAGAGGGGGAGATCAGACATGACATTTCAGAGAATATGTTGTATCTGCTGGAAAGAATGGTAGTGCCTGACTATTCAAGCTGTGATTGATTGATGTCCATGGCAAAGTTGAATAATAACAAGTAAGCCTAAAAGTGTTCTGATGATAAAAGCTAGAAACTTAAAGAGATCATTGGTAAGGTCAGGGGTGGATGTGTTTGATGGTGGTATTTGGTTTTCTTTGCTCTCAGTTGGCATAAGGAAAGGAAAGCAGAAGTCTTAAGCTAATTGTTAGATCCAAGTGACATATGACTACAAACACATAATAAACAAGCACTGTATCAAGTTCATACAGTCATGCTCAAGTCCACTAAATATGTTTAGTAGTGTTATGTCTCAAGGTCAATACAAGTTGACTTGAGATAAAGTGGTAGAATAAAGAATAGCTTGAGGCTAGAGATACATGATGTCAGTTATACTACTTATATACTATTTGCCTCATAGATAAATATAGTCCTACTAATTGTGCATGCTCAAGCTATAATGCTTATTGTCCTGGAGTGTTGTGGTTACCTACAAAAGGGGTGTTGTCCTGCTGTTGAGGCATTGCTACATGTCAAGAAACAATAGTCAATTGTGCTGACTAAGGTTGTCTCATAATCTTAAGCACTCATCTAGATGCCTTGACTAAGCATAAATAGAGGTAAAAGAAAGAAAAAGAGGTAAGAATTGTAACAGCAAATAGACAAATGCTAGAGCTCATCAGACTTTAACTCAGAATTAGCTACCTCCAGTATATAAACCATATATAATCATAGTAGATACTCAGTTTGAATGTCAACTTGGTTCAGCCCAATACTTTATCCCCACCTCTCCTCATCTTAAGTCTGATGGATTCCACTCTATTTAGATTATCTTAACCCTTCACCAAACTCCACTCTCTCTGCAGACTCTGCTTTGCATCCAAATCCTTTGGACTTCAACTCAAGGGTGACATTTGCTAATAGCTTCATCTAGCCCACATACTCTGCTGGCCTTCATGTGTGCAATTCAAAGTCCATCTATTGGTGTATTTCTAACAACATCTACAAGTACATTCTCATGTTTGATCTTAAACTTGAAATTCTTTTTAATGCTTGCTTCTGATGATCTACACTAGACAAAAGTCAATGTATTTTTATTCACAAATACATAAAAAATATGTAAAGTTTTTTTATAGTTTTTTTGCTGAAAAAAAGTACAGAAAATATTTTCAAACCTTTATCATGTTATGCAAAATTTGCAAAATACAGTGAAAAGTTATAAATATTTCTGAAAATTTACTTAAATGAACTTTGAATATTTTCTATGTATTTAGGAGTAAAAATACATACAGAGCAAGCAAACCAAATTGGATATTTGAATTCTCACTATCTGTCTCTTTGGATGAGAAGATATCTCTGAATCACTTTTAACCACATCAGCCTTGATGTATTACTTGCTTGGCCTAAGCACCTGTCGAGATCCCCCATTTGCACTAGCCGTGGATTGTTGTGCAAAACCGCTATAACATGTGATGGTAAAAATGCCCAATGAAGAGATTTTGCATTTTTATTAACTAATTCCACAATTCCAAGACTACTTCTACATCTCTATACAGGTGCAATGAACGAGTCTAATGCTCCAGCGATAGGAAAGAACGTCACAAAACCTCGTATGTCCTAAAGGACCGAGTCATGTCAAAAGAAGGGATTTTATGAGATGGAGCAAGAATTTGTCTTTCTGCGACAATACCATCTACTTGTCAAGAATTTCGATACCCGAATCACTAGCGGTTGTGTCATTGAATGCAGGTCGCATCTTTGCCAATCCATGAGCATTCTTGTAGAAGATGACATCACCTTCATCTTCAACAAACTAGCAGAAACAACACTCAGTTAGAGAAGCGAAAGTAGCTCTAACTTTCGAGCCTTACCTTGCATTCCTTGTAGACGCGATACACCTCGGCCCAGCCACCAGGGCGGCCATCCAATCGGGTGTGTCCGTTTGCTCGAAGCTTCTTCTTGAGCGCAGCGCTCGCTTCCCAACTGAATTCCGGGACCGTCAATCATTATGCATCAATATCATTCATGGATAACTCACGCGCTGTAATGGGGTATTTTGCTTGCGACGTGATGAAGAATATGTGTCTCCGAGATGCCGTGCGTGGCATGAGCACCGATCCAACCCATGACACTGCCCAAATCACCGAGCAGGCTGCGATCTAGGGTAGCTAGAGCACCCCTGGGGAAGGTGAACTCAGGCGCTCGGTAGTGGGGAAGAAGAGGATCGGTGTGTTGGAGGAAAGTGATCAAGACAAGCCAATGGTTGACCCTGTACCGAATCTATCAGTGGCGTTGACACTACAGAATGAAAAGATCCAAACCAGATGTACGGTACGAGATAAAGACGGAAAACGGTTGGCAGACCCCAGTGACGAATTGAAAAACCGAGAGCACACAGCCAAAGACCAATGCCAATATTCGACCAGATAATCTGGTTGTAATGGTGAGAACCGAACATCGGGGCATTGGGGTTGAAGTCTATTTACGCATATGGATTAGCTGATCCTGGATAGAGATTGTAACACGACATACGGTTCGTTGTACCCTTGGGATACCTTTTTTGACCAGAAGCATTTTTAATCAGATAAAACCACCAACCGCCGAGCTGATCGAACACGTAAATGAAAGCTGACATCTGAAAACACCGGGATGCTTACCAAGTAGCTACCTGCACCAATCAAGGCTCCGATGGGAGAATCTCCCAGTGCTTCCCACATCTCCCGCTTAACCTCCTCCGTCACCCTGGAACCAAGCAAGTCCTCCTTAGTACAGTCGAAAGGCTTAAGACCTACTTCCGAACGCGTGGCAGGGACGAAAACCTGATCCTGGGTCATATGGCCAGTGGATGCGTGGTGCTTAGCATGGGTGATCCGCCACGCTTGGTACGGAACACCAAGTCTGATGAAGCGGAACAACAAGCCAAGTCAGAAAAAGAAGTTCAGGGGCTAATACCACGTGGCCAGAGATTTTTTTCCTCCATTTGAGGAAGGACTTTGACACCGGACTTTGACAAACAGTGGACTCACCCTGAATGAAGGACCCAACCAACCGCCGTGTTAATCGCCTTGGAGTCGGAGAATGCTTGGTGCCCGCACTCGTGCGCAATGACCCAGAGACCGGTAGCGAAGAGACCCGTCCAAAAGCTATACAACGCCCAGAGAGAGAAACGTGCGAGCGGATAGAGAGCAGGATGGGGCAACGTAATGGCGTCCACATTGATAAACGTGTCCGCGTATGTTGCTAGCGTGTAGAAGGCTGCAATAACGACCAAGTCCCAGACACTGGATGGCTATGTTAGCTACACCGAACCAAGGACGCCGACAGAAACGCACATGTACAGAGACGACCTCAGCGCCGACCGCTTGTGGCAATGGGCGCTGTAATCGTCCAATGAGCATCATAATTATAAGGCGGTTTTGACACGACAACTCACGGAATTGCACTGAGTAAATCCTTCACCGTGAAGTCGGGCACCACGAAGGTCTCCTGTTCAACGACAGTATCTGCAGCGTCAGGCGTCATGGCTGTCGATAGAAAAAGCCTCGCTCTAATCTTGAGGCGCAGGAAAGGCAATCTAGAAGGAAGGGAACAAACGGAAAGATGGTAAAGGGAGAAAGACAGGAGCCTTTTATTTTTGTTGGGGTTTCTTATGGGTATACGGCGGAATTCCGGGTGTTGCCGGCGAAATTTTAGTATTATAGGGCCCTGCAAAAGATATTTGGCCCGGCCAACCCAGAAAGCTCCATTTCCCATCATCTTACACACTTTACAATAAAATGGTACGATAAATATATTGTTCATCGAATGACTCTAAGTTGCTCTGCTAGCCCTTCCAAAAATGCAAAGCCATCCTATCAGCGAAGTCATGAGATATGGCGACACGAAAAAAAAAATAATGAAATGCGTACCTTTGTCACAGTCCGACCGTTGCTGCGGTTCGTAACTCTACCAAAGTCTTCTACCATAGCAGCGAGCTGCTTGTTGCTAGAAACTACGCTCACTTCACGGCGTAGCCTCGCCACAACTCCCAGTTTCGCAAGCATGGGCTCTCGTTTTTGCTGGACGTTTTGCGACTTTGATCTTGATGTCCTTCAATAGAAACGTCCGGATTAGACGTTGATCAATACCGCGAATGATGTGGTCAATGTGGTGGCGCATACCTTAATGGTGTCGCGTCAAAAACAGATGGATCCTCGAGCTGCTTGTACAACGCGTCAAGGAATGCGAAACCTTCTTTGGTTAGACTTCGGGAAGTATAGGATTTGAGAACACGCGAGAACTCGGAGACAATATCGGATAATGTCGCGTTATCAATAGCGGCCAAGGCTCTCTTCGTAAGTTTGTTCAGTTTCTGCGCTTTTGGCGTGGCAAGGTTGGCGGTGTCACCCTCCGAGTCACTGCTGATGACAATACAATGATCAGGCTCAGGTCTATGAACTTCGTGTCTGGCCTTTTGAATGGCATTGTCAATGTTGCGTCTGTCACCAAGAACGACGCGGTCTCCAAGGTTGAGGTTGCCCAAGCCGTTCAATATCTGCTCCATCTCTTCTGGTGCTGGGGCGGTACTACGGCGAGGAGCGCGAACGACCCTAGGGGCCGGAGGCTACGATAGTTGGTGCCGGTCAGCTGTGTTCATCAAGATCGCAGTTGTGCATGCTCACCGGCCATATGAAATCATCACTCGATGGGAAACCTTCTGCAATAGCGAGCTCCCTGAATTCGTTTATCCACCGTCCATAATCAGGACAGTCCATAAATTTTAACCGTCGACAATATCTCAAAAATTCTTCGAATTCTGAGGGTATCCCTTGACAGAGGTCTTCAGGACGGGCGCTCCTTTTCATTTTCTTCAATTGCTCATGGGCGTCATCTGTCTTCGGAACGCCATTACGTGTCCAAGGCAGGCCGCGAGGGGTGACCAAGTGAATTAACATCAAAGCGGCAGCTTCCATGTCGTCGCGGCGCGACGGCACTAGAAATACTTCAATGTCAGGTCAGAAGGATGATGAATCATTGGCTGACCCTTTCCACGGCAATGAACACCGACAGAACTGCTCACAAAGGTAAATGGAAGGAACGCCGAACACAGTGGTGCTTCCGCACCTAAACCAATAATTGCCGATGAAATCTCGCTTTTCTTTGCTTTCAGGTATATGCCGGTGGGTACGTGGATCAATATAACGTTTCGAGAAACCAAAATCAATCATGTAGATCGTCTTCTCATGAGGCGGAAGGCCGATAGTGCAGTTGGCTAGCTGGATATCTCGATGCAGAATGCCTCGGGAATGCATGAAATCTAGTCTTGCTATCTGGATATATTTATGATGGTGAGTATAGCTGGGGAATAGTCCCGACATACCACTTGCATGGCGATGCAACAGACACTCCTCAGGTCCATGGTTTCCTTCCCACTCTTACGATACAAACTATCCAGACTGGATCCGAGGAGATCGATGGCAAGGTAGTCCCACTTTCCTTCTACACCGGCCGCCCAAAGAGTAGGCATGCCCTTTCCGCCTTGCAACGAAGGGTAGAAATGCCGTTCGTATCGGTTAGTTGGACACTCATGATTCACGTCCTGGATCTTCAAGGCGACAACCTCGCCATTGTGAATGTTCTGGGCGCGCCAAATTGAGCCTATGTCCATAGTTATATACATGTAAAAGGTTTTAGATACCTTGCAACACACCTGAATAGCCCGACCCGAGATTCTCACCCAACCACCAATTCCCGATGATATTAGGTGGACGTGCAGCCATTTGTGAAATTAAATTCGCGTCTCAGTGGTTGTCGTTCGCCTTATGATGGACTTGGATAGACAAATGATTTGTACAGATATCCGTGCCGCTGCGAGGGGCTTACAGTCAGTAATTCCCTTGAACTTTACGAAAAACGTCAGAATAGTCGTAGTACCGGTCAGCACAAGAGAAAGAGCGCGCGGTAGCGTTAGGATGTGGGTAGCAGATGAATGATTATGGTGGTGGTGGTGGTGGTTTGATTCCGAGTTTGAGTTGGACGCGTAGTCACGTGGTGGCACGCGTCCAAACATGTGGCTGTGTCATTTCAACTTGCAAGTTGTGGCCATGGATCAACATTGAACAACATGATGCAATAATACTTGATAGCTCTGCAATGAGAATTTCAAGCCGAGTCCCTTATAATTTCGTACAATATAGTTATTCGTTGGGCAGCCCGAGTTGATGAGCACATTCGTCAAATGCTTACGAGTATGCTGCGCCAAGTGTAGTCTGAGTCTGGATTGAACGTGCGCTTCGGAGGCTACGTTGACTTTTTCTTACGTTAGGCAGTACCGGTCTGGTCTACGTCGTTTAATGTATGTCTCCGACTATCTCTGCTGCTTCAATGTTCTAACTATCATACCGCCCCGTCTAGGTGCTCGGGACCCTTCCGAGGCCCATCGGGCTTTGATTGGTGGAACAGGGACCGTGTGCATCGTTGTCGGATTAATGTTGGTGCCAGGCAGGCCTCTTGTAGTTATCTGAGAAGCAACGAGTAACATTATTTCTATGTATGCATCGCTACGCCCATGGGTCTCGAACGATGGAGGCCTGACCTTTTGCTTACCACATTCAATTGTCGTCACCAATCGTCACAGCCGAGACCAATAATCGTCACCGAGCCTTGCTTCGGTTCTTCGCGTTCTATTTAGCCCGGATCCGTATATAATCTCGAGACAGACCTCTCTTCATTGTCATTCTTTCTCTCAATTATACCACCATGTCCTCTTCGACAGATGCTGCTATCCAGGCCGAGGTCAACCGCCTCAAGCTCGAGCTCCAAGCTCTCAAGGTCGAGGATGGTGTAGAACACATCTACGTTGGACAGTACCTGCTTGCCAGGTTGCAGCAGCTGGGCGTCACGGTCGGTTCGCTATTTTCCTTATCGTAGCATCGCTTATCTTGCGATACAGTCCATGTTCGGCCTCCCTGGAGACTTCAACCTGGGCTTCTTGGTGAGACCCGTATTTCGCTTGATCTCTTCGGTATACAGACCATGCGGTATTTAGGACCTGGTAGAGGATCACCCCACCATCGATTGGGTTGGCAACTGGTACACATCTTCTCATTTAAATAGTGAATGAGCGCCTGACCTGACCTATTCTGATAGTAATGAACTAAACGCGGCCTATGCCGCAGACGGATTCGCCCGCGTGAAAGAGCAGAGTATCGGTGTCATATTGACGACGTGAGGATTCTATTGCCGCTATCGCGACGCGCCGTTTCCAATATCATATTTATAGGTTTGGTGTTGGAGAGCTATCGGCAACTAATGGCATCGCAGGAGGTACGCTCTCTGTCTGCTACGGCGGTCTTGAGTGCCTCTCCTTACCTCTATGCAGCTTTCTCCGAGATGGTTCCCGTTCTTCATATTGCAGGCGTCCCCAGCACTGTCCAGCAGAAGACCAAACCCATGCTTCATCACACCCTCGGTGATGGCAGGCAAGTTTCTTGATTCCTTTGATTGTCATGTGGTCAACCCCACCTAGGTATGACGCATATATGAAGGTTGCTGAGCAGTTCAGTGTAGCCCATGCATACCTTACCAATCCGGCCACCGCAGCGGTTGAAATTGATCGCCTCCTCACTGAATGTATGACAAAGGTAGTACCACAGCGATATGTCTTCCGCCCTGAAATCTTACCTAGCCGTTATTCAGGCCCGTCCTGTTTACCTGACCCTGCCTACGGATATCGTCTACGACAAAATATCGTCAGCGCGTCTTAAAATACCTCTGTCCGGTATTCCTCCACCGAACGAGCCAGAAGCCGAGGCATTTGTCTTGGACAAAATTGAGCAACTCGTGAAGGAGGCGGAGGGCCATGTGGTTGTTCTCCTCGATGCGTGTGTTGTTAGACACCACGCACGCAAGGAGACAAAGGAGCTGATTAGGAAGACTGGATTCCCAGTTTACGCTGCACCCATGGGAAAGACGGCTGTGAACGAGAGTTGGGAACGTTTCGGGGGCGTGAGTATCCTCTCGCCTCTGAAGATGCCGTGCATTTACTGACTTCGCGACGTAGATTTACGTTGGATCGATCAGTCACCCCGAGATTAAGGAGAAGATCGAGTCGGCAAAGCTCATTTTATCTCTTGGCAGCTTGAAGAGTGACTATAACAGTGGCAATTTCACTTATAGTATCCCAACTGCGCGCACTGTTGAGGTATATGTTTTTTTCGCGTCTGGCTATATGTGTCGTTTATCCTTCGTGTAGTTACACTCCTCTTGGACCAAAGTCCAGTATTCCGACTATGCGGGTATCGGCATGAAAGACCTGCTCCCGAAGTTGACCAGCAGACTGCAGTCCTATCAGAGTGTAGCACTCAAGTACGATGTTCCGCGTTTCCATGCTGTCGTACCTCAGGAAGACGACGGCGTCATCTCCCAATCTTGGCTTTGGCCCACAATGGCCAAATTCTTCAAGCCAAAGGATGTTATTGTCGCAGAGACTGGTAAGTATAACTTTCTGACTGTATTCTGAGCTCAATTTTCGTTCGCAGGGACTTCAAATTTCGGTATCTTGGATGTGCCATTGCCTGATGATTCGATTCTGCTGAACCAGATCTTCTGGGGAAGTATCGGTTGGTCTGTTGGTGAGTATCAAATCATTTCCTATTTTTTCCCCAATATATTCATGCCATCGCAGGAAGCTGCCTTGGGGCTGCCTTAGCTGCGAAGGATAGGGATCTAGGTCGTGTCGTTCTCTTTGTCGGTGACGGTAGTCTGTGAGTAGTTTTCTGATTCTGTCCAGACTAATCATTAACTGTAATCTCCTAGTCAACTCACTGCGCAAGAGCTGTCGACTATGATTCGCAAAGACCTCAAGCCCATCATCTTTGTCTTGAACAACAGTGGCTATACCATCGAACGGTACATCCATGGTCAAACTCGGTGCGTACTTTTTCTTTCCTCTGCTGTGCGTAACCTAAGCAGACAATCCCAGAAAATACAATGACATTACGAACTGGAAATGGACGTCACTTCTCGAAACTTTCGGTGACCTTGATGGCACGCGCTCAAAGTCCTATACCGTCAACAATAAGGAGGAGTTAACGAATCTCCTGGACGATTCCGAGTTTGCCAGTGCCAGCAAGATCCAACTCGTTGAGATCCTGATGCCTATGCATGATGCTCCTCGAGCATTGAAAGTGCAAGCCGAATTGAGCGGCAAGACTAACGCTTACACCAAGTAAAGGATGAACTATATCTTTCTTTCATGATAGACCCTGTTTTAGACGATGACTGGCCTACCTCACTTGGTTGTACTTTTGGTTATTAGATATTTCATTGAATCAATGGCAATGCTTTCGTATGGGAATTTCATGTACTACGTCGAATCGTATTCAAAAGTTTGCACAGGCCGGCGGACAATTTCATCAGCAATGCTCTCCGATGAGGAACCCTCCTCCTTGTTACGTGTTACACTCTTTGTTTCCAACTTTTCGAGAGACGAAACGCGCCCAGGTTAACGCATTACATCTCATTTATACATGTGTATACGATAGTATGTCCTACTTACTCACACCATACTACATATTCGACTTAGACGGAGCTTCAGATCCAAAGATCTCCTTTAAGAAAGCATCATAGTCGGGCGCCCTACCCAAAAAGTCCTGATAGAAATCGTTACTCAACATCCATTAAATCGAGACGTCGGGTCGCAACAAACCTGCAAAGAGTCGAGCTCCTCTCGGCCTCCACCAGCACGTAATATCTTGTCACGGTAGCGTTTGCCCCGTGCAGGATCAAGGGGGTCAGCTTTGAATATAGTAGCTGCAATGAGAGTCCAGAGTGGGTACACGAGGCATCTAAATCATGATGATCACGCACCATACATGTCCGCTGCGAATACCAACGAGTACGTGTACCTAGTGATACATCAATAACGCTTTTATCCTCAGAGAGTAAATGAATGCCCTACCCGTAGTAACCCGCATCGTAGCCCCCCGTAATGTGCCCGAAAGTGCCTAGATCACGCTCAGCCGAAGTGAGGCAAAGCTAAACTTGCGTACAATGTACCTTGTCCAGGGCATGGTTTACCGGCTTTGACTAGCGAGATGGACTCCCTGAGTTCGTTCCAGAGATCAGTATAGTCCGCATCCTCTGATCATCGCAAAAGCTAAGTCTGAGGTTCAAACATTGCAATGAGCAAACCCACCTTGATCCGTGTGTACTTTGATGTCGAATTTGGCGAAGAAAAGCTGTCGGAGGTAGAATAGGCCAACGTTGACGTACCGGCTTGTCACGGATATTAGCCGACCCTCAGGGGAACTGTACGCAGGATATATCAGACCTTTTGATGAGTTTGTCAATAAGCTCAGACGACAGAGGTTGGCTGGTCTCATAATGACTGGACATCTTTTGCAGAACCTTTGGCTCCCAGCACCAGTTCTCCAACATCTGAGAAGGGGCCTCAACGAAATCCCGCGCCACGCTACGGAGAGTTCAGTTTCTGCATAACGTTAAGGAGGGGAGGACCGACCTAGTGCCATGGAACCTCGAGAATTTGGTTCGGCTCAGCAACCCGTGGAAGACATGCCCCATCTCGTGGAAGAAAGTGACAACGTCGTCATGCCTCATGATTGCGGGCTTATCCGGTGTCGGTTTTGCAAGGTTAGCGACCATCGCGGCGAGGGGGTACTTTCGTGATCCATCGGGAAGGTCATAACCCGGTAACAGAGGCCACACGGCTGCATGCGAATATTTGGAGGCTGTCAAACGTGAATTTTAGGGTGTTTTACAGCTACTGCACACATACCACGCGGGAAAAGATCAAGGTAGCAATACCCTACAAAATCAGACTCGTCTTTAGCATTCTTTTCCCAGACAGCAAACTGCTGGACATCTGATAGATCGTCAGTCTGCTGTCCAGGAAAGAAAGATGGATTTTACCAGGATGCCAAGTTGAACCGCCTTTGATTTCTTCAAATCGAACACCCAACAGGTTCTGGTAGATAGAAAGGATGGTTGGGATGACAACGGAAACTGGGAAATACTCCTTGATAAGAGAATCATCGAGGTCGAGAGTCTTTTCGATGAACTTTCGGTCATAGTATCTATAGTCCCAAACATAAAACTCTCCGTCAAAGGGAAGACCAGCTTCCTCGTGTTCCTGCTTTTTCAAAGCGAGGAGGGATTCTTTGTCTTTCAATCCGACCGGTCGAAGCTTTTGCTCCAGATCGTCGAGGAACTGTAGAAAGGGTCAGCTTCAAACGTTGATAAACATTTAAATAAACCTTTTGTGCTCCATCTGCGCTTTTGACCATCTTCACTTCGGTGACGTAGTCGGCCCAGGTCTGGTAGCCCAGGAGCGAGGCAATCTTACGACGGAGCTCTAGTGCCTTGGTCAGGAGAGGTACATTAATCGAGAGCCGTGATTCGTGGCCTTCTTGAGCTCGTTGACGCGTCGTTGGGTTCTTAGCATATTTGAACTAAAGGAATACACGTCAAGTCGCGTTTGTACGGGTACACCTAAACATACGATGGGGAAGATATCGGGGGTCTTGTAAGTGACATCGTAGACCTCCTTTGAACCTTCCGAACGCTTGGTATATCCAGAAATCACATCTGAAGGTACGCCATCAAGCTCCTCGAGAGTGAACGAGATGACACCCTGTGAAGAAGTCAGGATAAGTGTGAAGAGATAGAAAGACGTACATTCTCCTCATTGAAATTTTTCTGGATAATTCAATGAGTAAAGGCATCAAAGGATGACGCGAGCAACTTACGCTGAAATCCAAGCAAACCTTGGATAGCTCCTTCTTGAGGTCCATGAGTTCGGCTCTCTCTTTGTCGGGTAAAGCCAGACCAGCACGCGTTCCTTCCAGTACCTAGAACACATAAGAGTATAGCATTTTGACGGAACAGGATAACAAACCATCTTCTCTACGAGCCGCTGTTCCTCCGGAGACAACTTGTCCCAGGCACCAGATTCCTTGATATTTTTCTCTGCGGCGACTTTAGCGCGAAACACGTCCAGACGCATGGAAGCATCGACGCCGTATTCGCGCACGAGAGCATCGGCATCATTTGAGGCGTCCCGAAGCTCTTTGGACGGCGAGACATTCTGGTAGAAAGAGAGAGGTTCTATGACAATGTCGAATGCGGTCTCTGCCTCAGCAAGGGGTAGCTACATGACATCAATAGGTCGAACTCATTCGAACAAAGGATGATCCTTACAAAAACCTAAGTAAGGTTCAGATATCGGAAGTAGGCTCCAGACTAGTAACTACGCACCGATTTGAAATCAGAGTCCTGGGCTGCCAGACTGCCAATCTTATCGAGTGCTGTACGATCCTTTTCGATAGCCTGCTTGGTGATGCTCAGTATCTGCTCTGGGGTATGGTCCCATGAAGGGGGCGCCTGAGGAGGAGTGAGAGACATCGATGAAGTGAATGCGGTAGAGAAGGGAGAAGTGCTGTATAACCTAATGAGAGTGTTCAGCGTGACCCTCCGGGAATCTCCACCACCTGATCGATAGCTGGTGGCGACGAGCCCAACGGCGAGTGCTCCTCCCCATCCCAGCGTCCGTTTTGATTTCTGAGGTGCTCGCAGGAGTCGAGAACATAGACCGAGATGTCGAAGAGACATCCAGAAGAAAGAAAAAACGTCGATCATCCCGGACGGCAGTTTATCTTATCAGGGAATTTCAGTCATCTCCATTTCGTTTCTCTCGAAAAATAACATTTGTATGCTGAATGAACAAAACTATCTATAAGAGTGGTGCTTGGCCCAGTTCTTGGTTGATGACTACATAAAAGTCCCCCCAAAAAGAAAAATAAAGGTACGGTTAACCAGCCACCTTAACGTCAGCTGGGCTGTCATCTTCATCGTCGACATCGTCTTCCCCATCTGCCTCTTCTTCTACGTCATGCACCGACTCGTGTCCCGAGGGATATCTGCCTGAGCCACCCGCAGCATCACGGCGGTCATCATCTCGCTGGATCTCATCACGCATGACTTTCACATCCTGGTCAACCTTGGCTGCAACACGATCAATTCCAGCCTCCGCGAGGGACACATGAGCACGATGCTTGGCAAGATGCGCCGACCGTCTCGGGGGGCGCTTGAGCCGGCGACGAGCAACCTGTACACTCCAAAAAGTGAGAAATCTTTTCAAGACATGAATAATAACGCTGACCATCACCGGTACTGAACATTTCTGATGAAAAGACAAGTTTAAGAGGTAGGAAACAGGTAGTAATCAAAAACACACCTGAATAAGATAATTAGATGTGGACCCGAGAAGAATCCTACAACGTGTTGGTTCAGGATGGATAAAACTACGAATATGGGGAAGGCCTACCCCTTAAGTTGCCCCACTCCACGGGATCCAACAATCATCATTATGGGCTCGACATGGTCAACGATGTCTGAACCACAGTCAGCCCTTCTTCAACAGCTGCCGACGCGTGCCTCACCTAGTAGCATATGTCTAGAGTTCTTCGCATGCCATGCCTGGCATCGTACGGTGACATTCAACTTGGTGCGTTGCAATAAGCTTGTGGCCTGTCGGGCGAGAATATAAGCAAGAGCTTGTCTCTGGAAATGAAGCCATGGGTTAGCGGCCACGATGTATGTTACAACTGATAGCTTGCCTCTTGCTGACTTCTCAATTTAGTAGGGCGGTCAGCCGCATTGGGGATAGCTGGATCCACTGGAGAAAAAAAGACAAAATGATGAGCCATGATAACTGCCCACCACTTCCGCTAAGGATCGACGCACCCTTGCTTTCGCTTTCGACCACCGTGACAATAAGCATTTCATCGCCATCTCGGATAACAGTACCTATACCCCATTCAAGTGCATACCGACTCTCCTCACTCATGTCACTAGCAACCACGTAGCGTTTCGGTGCTCGACCGTCGAGCTTTGCTTCAGGATCGCCTTGGGTGATGGTTATGGTACAACGATCCCTTTGGAACACAGGGCGTGACGTCTGAAGCGGAGGAGGCTCGTGTTTCACTGACTTTCTCCGCTTGGGATTCCGTCTGCCCTTGATAGTACCTCCTGCACTACGTCCATACGAGTTCAGGGTGCTGGGAAAGTACGGTTCGGGAGGTACAACGACATTAACACCTTCTCCAAGAGGATCAGGGTCCACATCTATTTCGTCCCCGCCTATGAAAGTTGTATCTCCTATAGCAGGCTCGATGAAGGCGTTCCGCTCAGTGTTGCGCTCAGTTACACGATCAAACATATCATCGTCACTCCAGTCCTCGTCTTCTGTCTCCCCGTCATCACCAACGGTGTCATCGCCTGAGTCATCGCCATCATTCAGTACGAATGCATTGCGGGGACGAATACTGGAAGCCGAGTCCGACAAGTCAACATCAGAATGGGCAAGAGGGAGGGGCTGCGGAGTTGGTGATGTCTCTCGCTGGCGAAAACGGCGGAAGGAGAACGGGGATTGAGAACGCGCACGGGACTGGCTTCGGGACGGTGGCTCTGAGGCGGCAGGTGTCTGAGAAGCAGACCGCACGTTCATCATCTTGGAAAGGGACCGTCCTCTCTCCTTCTCCTCCTTCTTCTCCTTCTCCTTCTCCTTCTCTTCGGCCATACTGTTCAAACTCGAATTCGTGTTTGTTCGAGTAAGTGATAATGAAGACAGTCCCCCAATCATGGAGCTGAAGCTCATGCGACCGAATGAACCGGGCTTCAAAGAGCTGTCCGTAGTCTTGGGGGATAAATGCACAGGTGGCTGCGCGGAATTCGTTCGTTCTAGGGCGTTGGCAGCGAGCTGGGAGCCCTCATTGTCGAGATGCTGTGATTTGAAAGAAGCCGTCAGTAAGGTTGATGCAGACCATCGGTGTGGCGTAGAAGGACGGGAATGGGGTGGTGTCTCTGCAGCAGGCGTCTCGGAGCCGTCGCCACCGCAAGACGAATTCACAGACGATGCGATGGGTGTCGGTGAAGTTATGGAAAGCTGGGCGCCTTCAGTAGGTACAGGTAGCCCGGCGCTGCTGCCTGGGCGACTGCCCGGAGTGTATTTCGCATACCAGCTACGCCTTTTGCTTTCGGTAGAAGACATACTTTGAGCAGCGGTACCGGTGCCCCGAGTAGATGAAACGCTCAGCCAAGAAATCAGAAAATCAGCTTACCTGTACAAACAACTTCTGGGCCTTGGCAGTGTCCTATAGGATCTTTGTGAGGTAACGCGACTCTTGGCAGATGGTATACGTACACTGGTCATCGATATTGGAGTACCTGGCGCTGGCACCGTCCTGGCTACAGGAAACGGCGGCGAGAATAATGAGTGAAAAAAATGTGGGTTGTCACTGTCTCTGACAAGGTGACGACGCCGTGGTGCGCCAAGCCTAAAATAGTAATAGTAAATTCATTTTTTAACTTATCAAGCTTACACAGCCACTGGTCTCGGCAATGAAGATCCGCCTTCGGACCGTTGCCTTGCGATGAGTAGTATAAAAGTATTGCGCCAAATTACAAAAGCCTCTACAAATGTGCGATAAACAACCCAAACCGTGCTACTTTTGCGTCTCATCACCGGTTGTAACCTCATCTGATTGTGGCTCAACCTGTAATGATTGTGGCCCAGAAGGAGACGACGAAGAGGTAAAGAAATCGACCTGCGAGTCTCCGCTTGTCGGCAGGTGAGGCGGGACAGTTTCGGGTACTGTGCCGCATGTAGCCGGGTACTTGGTCCCATGGGTGGTTTCTTCAACTGGGCCTGTCGCTACCGGCGGAGAATCATCTACTTCCGCTGGCAGTGGGTTCTCTTCTGGTGCAACAGCCTCGAGAACAGCCTCAGCTGACAAGGAACTCCTTGAGGGTGTTTCAACGCCGGAAAGACTTTTTGCGGCAAACTCTTCATAGTTCATTGGTTCACGCCGGATCTCCGTCATCAGCTTTGCCCCCTCTTCACCAGTAGCTTCAATGTCAGCATCGGCATCAGGGCCTCCATGCGCAACGGCTTCATCGAATCTTTCTCCAAGAACATAGATAGGGCGGCTCTTGTCAAGGTCCTTTAATCGTTCTGTCTCTGCACGACCGTTCTTCGCTGCCTGTCGAAGCATAAGAATCATAGCATCGGGCTCCGTAAAGTTTTCCAGGAAAAACTCCGGAGACAATGCCTCTGCAGGATCGGGTGGTTGGCCATTGAAGTTCAGATTCGTCCAGAACTCTGCGATATTCGCAAAGCTTACGCCTTCCGGCAGACAGTGAGCGCGGAACTTGCGGGTAAGAGCTGCTCTGAATTGCGCTCGTGTTTCCGGTTCCTGTTCATCCGCAGTCAACCCGATCGTCCATTGTGTCGTCCCTGGAAAAGTGACATTCAAGGCTATCAGCCTTCCGCAACAACATAAAACTCACAGTCTTCAACATGTGAATATTCAATGGCTTTGCTACTGGACACCTTCCTTGCTGGATCCCCGAGGTAGTGCTTCAACCTGACTACTAGCTGCTTGATCGGAGATTTGTCTTCAGGAGATTCAGACTTCCAGTCTGCAGGTTGAACAAATACGTTCAGGTCGGACGCCACGGTCTCAAAAGTCGCTTTAACCGACTGCATCCAGTTAGCCAATGATAAAAGAAACCTGGACTGAAAAGACGGACCTGTCCTGGGAAACAGTTGACAACCTCTTCTGAGATGGCTTCAAGCAGAGAGACGCATTTGTCGAACACACGGTCGCCTATGCCTTGAATCTGTCCAAAAAGGCAGCTGTCCATCTCTGCCAATGATACATATTGAAAACCGAACATGCGCTCCGTGTTGTGATAGGCCACAAACACGCCGTCCATGTTTCCAATGCGCGCCTGGAAGCTACATGAGGAAGATGGACATGAATAAATCCCATAGTAGAGCAATTGAAATGTTTACCTATACTTGAGGAAGGCCGCACGGGTGAGATCATAATACTCCCTTTCAAAGCTTTCCATGACACCATAATGCTGCTTTATTATGTATCCAGAGTTCTCCTATAGATGGTCGAATCAAAGAAGTGTTGCTAGTATCAGTTGTCATTTATACTAACCTTGAAATTTAAAATGTCCATCCGTATAGGCAAACACGCTCGTGTCTTGATATCAAAGACGCCTGTACCAGGAAGACGAGGATCCTGACAATCCAGTTGAGACCGCATGACAAACGTTTTCGACTGCCATTTCGTCAGTACTTGTCTCGTTGCATTTGAACTTGGATACCAACCTTTGAAAACCGGAAGGCATCTCTAATATTCTCTTCCGTTGTCTCGGCCTCGAAATCTGGTGTTTCCGTACGCATGAAGGTCGGGAACTCCGGTAGCGGAGTGGTTAAGTATTTTTCAAGAAGAGTGCCCTGCCAGAAACGTAGGTAAGTCATTGGAAGAATGTTCTCCGGGTGGCCCTACCATCCAAGTTAAGATATTCTTGTCCGATAGTGTGTCTGCGTGAGAGTCTATAGCGTAGGTGCTATCCCGGTGGTTAAAGACAACAGTTGGAGGCATCCGTTGGCCTGGCGTAAAATTAGTTGGCTACAATCGAGTCAGTTAGACTTTGACAGCTGTGAATGGCGGGCCCACACACCGCATGTTGGAAGTTTTGGCTAAGCGTTTCAATGTTGACGGGCCTATTTCCTGAGATGAGGAAGTATATCTGACACAGCATACCCGACAAAGACGACGTTGATCCGGCGAATTTACGATTTTCGCGATTTGCCAGATTCCAGAGTTCCTAATTAGAAGGAAGTTAGCGCCGACTACAAAATATAGGCTAACACCACATACTTCGTCTCGAGAGCTCTTTGTGAAACCGGGAAGCCGTTCAAAAGCAAAATCGAATACACGAGGTATACTCTCCACACTAGGAGGAAAATTATACACGTGCGACCTAGGATCGCGTAGCCAGTGAACACCAGGGCTGCATGTGTGTTAAAGACTATTCAAAAATTGCGGTGTAAACGACAAACTTGAACAAAACACGGTCCAACCCGTGAGAAAGCCTTGCCACTGGTCTCTGTCGCGCAACAGGCTTTACGTCTAAGGAATAATACCATGAGAAGGAAATTGACTGAACCAATAACCCATACCTTGGAGAACGTGACCTTCTGTCGGGTACAGCATGCCCTCGACCGTGTGAGCGTACGGAAGGATTAGCTTAAGCGGGTTTGGGTCCGCAAACACTCCCTCCGATTCCACAGGCGTATCATCGTGTTTCTCGGCCTTTGCGTTGTTCGGCTTAGTTTCCTTGGCCTTTACCTTGGTAGCAGCCTTAGTCTTGGGGGCCTTCACCTTCACCTTTGTACCCTTTGTCATGCCCTTAGCAGCTGCTTTAGTCGCTTTCGTGAGTGCTTTTGAAGCTTTCGCTTGCGGCTTTTTATTCTCTACGTGTAACTTGACGCTTTTGGGCCTCGACCATATACTCACATCTGATACGTACGACGCAAGCATCTCTGATGACAGGCCTTCGGATGGCCTCAGTTTATCGGCCACGAGCGGTGTTAGCTCTGGCACCTTCAGTTAGAGCACTCCAATGAACTGGTAATGAATATACTCACTATCCTCTCCCCATCCTGTCACAAACTCTTTCTCTGAAAGTCCCGTTTCCTGTGTACGACTTGGCATAGCCGCCATTCTTGTGATAGTCTCTAAAACTCTGATACTCGTTTTAGCATTTTCGGACAGTGCTTCCTGAGACTGAAGTGACATCTGGAAGAATTTCGTCTGAGTCAAGGGCTTGCGCCGGGACATCGTTTTGAGTGAAGATCGACATATTGACGACGGTCCTGGCAGATTTGTGCGGCCCGTATGGAAGAAGGACATGGTACGGGTGCGCTTGAAGCCGGCCAGAGTCGGCAGAAATTTCGGAGGCAAAACGTCGACGTGAAATAAATATTTCGGTGAGAAAAAGCGGCAGCAGGACACTGCCTAGGAAAATAATGGCTGCACAGAGTAGAGAGAACGCGAGTGCTCTTTTGAAAATTGAAACTTCCCAAGACGGGAAATTCCATATCATGTGATGATGTGGTCACAAGCCACGCGACATGTGTCACGCTGTGCGCCCCTTTCTGAAGACTCCGCCTCGTCTCATTCCCTCATCTCATACGCGATGGCAGGATTCTTTGAATCCGTATTGCAATGGTTCATTGGGTGAGCTCTTATTTTTTCACATTTTCTTTCTCTAATCCACCCATTTCAGAATATTCTTCTCCAAGTTAGCTGAAATAGCTGTAATTGGCATCCAGGTCATAACTCTTGACGTTGTTGATGATTCTTGCGTTTACCTTTATGTTACCCAGGCCTCCGGAAAGACGTCCCTTGTAAATGTTATTGGGTCAGGACAGGTGATTTCACAGAATTGATGTATACGTATCCTTCTAATCAGACCGTTCAGTGGAGTGAAGATGTCGTGCCAACTGTCGCATTCAATTTTAGGAAAGTTAGAAAGGGAAACATAACCTTCAAGATATGGGACGTTGCTGGTATGCCTAATTGTCTATGCAGCCGTATAAGTTTTATTCACGGTACCCAGGACAACCCAAATTCCGGTCCATGTGGGTTAGTGCATCAATACTTCTTTCTCGTTACTTCGGATAACGCTACTTCAAGGAACGGTATTGTAATGGAGTTGATGCCATTGTGTATGTCCGTACTTTGGCCATTCACATTGCCACTCTGATTGCGTTCTTCAGTTTCGTTGTCGATTCCGCGGATGTTAGTATTCACTAACTCCCGTAGTGCTGATCCTGTCTTGATCATTCTCGAACAGAAGGAAAAATTTAATAGCGCCCGTTTCGAACTGCATCAGCTACTTGGTCAACCTTCACTCTCCGGGGTCCCTCTGCTAGTGGTCTGTCCTTCTGTGTCTCCACCGAGGCTGGTCAACCTGATCTTCAATCTAATACACAGCTCGGCAACAAGAGTGATATCGAAGGGCATGCTTCTGTGAAAGAACTGATTAAGGAGCTGTAAGTCGACGGCATCTATTCTGCCAGTCACATATCTGTAATCGCTCCCTTTAACCGTTCTCCTAGACAACTAGACAAAATCACCGACAGACCGGTCTCAGTACGTATCTTGCTTTTTTTTGAGATCTTAGTATTGTATTAATTGCTTTTCTAGTGTTACTCGGTATGCTATTCTTTTCTTTTTCCCTACAAACCTAATTCTCGCATCAGTGTTCCATGAAAAGTCAGCACAACCTGTAAGTTTCTGTTCGTCTTCTATGATAGATGTTTGCTAATGTCGCATTCAAAAGTGGTGTTATTATGCAGTGGCTGTCGGAACGAGGCCATTAGCTGTGCTCGTTACGAGCTCTCTTCCCCATCGGTCTTATTAAATAAATTATTGTATCCAGCGTTTTCTGTGCTTAGTTTTCTGTGCATCTTATCGGATCCTGTTACGTCTTCAAACTCTGGATTATGGAATTAATGTCTATCTTCGTTTCGCCATTTGGACCGTCAGGTTGTCGATATACATTTGCAGTGTTTCATTCCCGGAAGTCTGCTTATCGACCTCCTTCTGAACAGTTTGCACCCTGTCATATAATGCTGAAATTCAAATCAGATTGGATATCCTAAGGGGGATGAGGCTACACACTACGAAGGTCGTCCTGCGAGGCTGCAATTTCCCTGAAGTAAACATTAGTCCATAGAAAGACGGCAGATAGAGAATCCTCACTTGAGGAGTTGCTCCTTCCTCAGTGCGTCCTTGACGATGTCGCCGGTCTGAGGCGAAGGGCCCCAACCCACAGTGTCGTCGTACATGGCGGGTAATGGAGGATCGGAGTTTGAAACCTTGCTGACGCGTCGCGTGCAGTGTCCCTTTGTACCTACCACCACCACCACCACCGCCATCAATACCATGGCTGATATTCTTCTCGCTTTCAAAGCCGGCAGGGCTTTCAGAAGAGAAGGAACAAATATGGTCGACTCGGTCGCTGGAAAGGGAGCTATTATGATCACCAATGGAGAGGATGGACTGTTGCATTTCATTTGGAAAAACAGAGTCACTAATGATGTCGAAGAAGTCATTCAGTCTCATCTGAGGTGTAACCTTGTCTAATGTAGACATATAGGACCTCATTCTCTTCCCTTCGGATGCAAGCTTCGTTAAAGCATCCGGACGCACATATGTATTGAAGTTCTCCTCGTCGAATCAGAGGCACTTTGTGAGCTATCTTCTGCTACTTTGCTGGACAAACTCTGAATTTATTACTAGTTCTGGATGCAGGTAATGCCCACCTAATGCAACTATTCGATGGCTTCTCATCGCCCGTAGGATGCTTCTTCAGACAGAGACGACGAGTTCGTGCACAATGTGAATGGCCTTTTGGAGGATCCAGAATTCGTCCCAACGTGGGGATCAACGTCAACATCGTCTCAAGGTGCCTCTTCATCGTACGACTTGCCTCTGTCACCTGCTGTCCTTGTTTTGACGTGATATTAGTTCTGCAGCCTCGCAGTTCCAGGCAACGCCGGAACAACTGGAGCAATTACAGTCGATACTTGCATCAATGACGGGAGGGGTAGGTGATGCTCAATCTCGCGTCCCGGGTGCGTCTGGTAACTTGGCGATGAATCTGCCTGATGTATGACCATTTTCTGCAGAGATGTCTCTCTCTGACATCCTTACGCCTGAGACCATCACCCCGTTATTCACCACTCATCCTTCGCTCATACCGGCACTTTTCCCTCACCTGCCGCCTGATCTTCCAACGCCTCCTACGCCAGAAGCCGTGCAACGCGTGATTACGTATGTTCATTTGCTCAACTTCATGAAACCGAAGTAAATGTGCCCTCTTCAGCTCGCCACAATTCCGAGCTGCTGTTTCGAACTTCGATCAAGCATTGAGAACGGGTCTTTTGGGTGGGCTTGTAAGAGGACTTGGGTTACCGGAGGAAGCAGGTACAGGAATCGGCCCTTTTTTGCGAGCTGTGCAAGAACAGGCGGATAACGAGGAGCTAGCAGGAGCGGACCAGATGGATACAGATTAAAGTATATGCATACTGCATATTTTATAAATTCTCTTCACGCAGCGTCAGTATGACCGAACGCGAGATAAGTGCACAGATGGTAAGCTACTCTTTGTCACCATACGCATTTTTCACTGCCTGATGATTTCCGTTCTCGTTCCGAATGTATCATTATTCCTTTGGGCGGAAAGGGCGGCCCGACGAGACCGCCCTTTCAACGCATACCTATATGTTGATGCGGAGCAGGGTTCATGAAGAACTCTATGGCAAACCTTAAAACGATGTTTTATACCATTTGTCGTATGATCCCAAGATCAAATTCAACGCTAGTTTACGCCATTCTTAGAGATAGGCTCAGGAGCCAGCCCCGAATACACTGTCCTGTGCAGCGCTGTCCAAAATGATTAGACAATACAGATAACCCGAGAAATTTGAGGCCTGTAACGTAAAGGTTTTATGAAACGGATCGTATTCTCCCTTCATATCCTGTTCATTGTCGGTAGCTGATAATAACCAGATAGATACATTAGTACGCTTCCTTTCCCCGGAAAGGAGATCTGTTGAGCCTATGTGTTAGTGAATGCTTCTTGAGAGTTAAACTAATTCTCGACCCTTCCCGAGGTAAATGATATTGAGATATGACGCTTCTTTCTGGGGGATCATCAGACGAGAGTTTAGCAGTTTGTTTGCACTGCGGTTTGCGAAACAATGATACCACGGGACTTGCTGCGTGTCAACGATCCCTTAAATTATGGATGCAGAGGCCACGGGCTGCAGACCGTACAAGCATTATCATGGTAAGTTTTCCTGTATTCTGTACACCCCGGCTAGACATTCAACTTTCGAATGATGTAAGATATTTCCAGATATCTGAGACAGACCCAATACAGACGTTGTTTGTCTTCATGCATAGCTCAATTCTGAGACTACATTTTGGACGTTACGGTCCGAGGAGTTACTATGAGCCTAGGCGCATGAAACCTAGCCGGGCCCATACTAAATCTCTATCAACGCAAAAGACTCCAGCGCCCGCCACTCACCGCTAATACCTGGGTCTACTTCAAAACGAGACTGCCATGGATGATCAATGATCACGATAATCACAGAGCAGTAACTTACACGTCACTGAAACCCAGGTGGAACCCGGTAGCGGGTATTTCCATTACAACAGTGACCTCGGTTTAAAATGAGCGGGCCATGCAAACGCAATATTTACCGTTCAAATGGCATTCATTCCCCTATCTCACTGGAACAGGACTTCTGTGAGTGCTGCCGTTCTTTATCTACTTCGGTGGACTTATTGGCCCATAGATGCAGGAGAAGATTGGCATCAAGGAGACCCATGACCTCCGGATTGGGTCTGCCTACGCGGTTAAACAAGCAACTCCCTATGAACGCTACAGAGTGTCACGTATGAGGGTAAGGATGAGGCTTCAATTATTCACTGTAAGTGCTTCACATTATCGGCTCTCTGTGTCTCCAAAGTTCTGACAGTCAATATAGACCACCTTGCTCCTAATGGTCGCCTCACCGTTTGCACTGCCGATGCTTTTACTCAAGCTTCGCAACCCGGATCAAATTTCTGCATCTTTCGAGACCATTATTCCAGCTGCCTTTGTCGCGTCCATTGTGGCTGCGCTCACGATTGCTCATGCTCGCAGGTTGCTGGTGAAATCCAACGTAAGGCATCCCTGAGTTGGCAATGATATCTCCTGCTCACATGTAGTGCTTCTCCAGGTGGATGTACTCTATTCAGGAAACGATGTGCGTATATTACCCAGGTATATCCTAAGTTACCGACTCTTTCGCAGGTCTTCCAAGATGCGAAACTCTGGTACATTTCCAGGATTTCTAAGTACTCCGGCGCCATGAATTTCGGCTGCGTCGCAGCATATGGTGCAGGATGTGGTTCTCTGCTACTTGAATACTACCCCACCCCCACTATCACATTTGGAATTGCATTGTCCACCGTCATCCTTGTCCATACCCTTCTCTCCATGATTCCCCAAATCAAAACCAACACCTTCTTTAAGCGAAACGTCTTCTCTGCTGTATCTAATCTTCGGGATGCTGTTTCGGAAAAGAACGTGGCGGCGCTTGCACCGACGCTGTAATCAGACGGTCGCGTACGTGGGATTTACCGGTGCTTATGTAGTCATTGGAATGCATTGGTCGTATCTTCTGCGATAGAATGCTGGGATGTCGCACAAACTTGGTGACTTTGTAAATACACGACTACTAATTAATCATGTTTAATTGCCAAAAATAGATGATCGATCATCATTCGTGGTGATGAACTTAAGTTTGAACATGAGTCTGGCACGAGACCTTGCCATCTCTTGCTGCACACGGATTCCTTCGCAACAGTGATGTAGCTGTGGGAATGCCTGGAATCCAAGGGTCCACTTCCTTCTTAAATCCGATACAGACGGGGTATTAGCAGGACTCAACTTGAACTTGTTCACCCATCTCATATGGTCGATGCCAAGCACTGGGTGAGCGGCTTTGTTTTGCTTACCATGCTGGTTGACTCCTGACTCGCTGTAAGAACGACGTCGAAGCGGTAAGGTTGCCGGTGGTCAGAAAGGCATCGGCCTACGATCGCCGTCGGTTAGAACGTTGGGGGGCGAGGCTGGAAGTTCAGCTAATGCTTGTAAGAAACTCTTCGTCGAAATTTTTATTAACTGAGGAGGAACGTTCTTATTAATTAGACCTTCTGCCTCTTGTTGGTCATTACACCATTTGCGATTTACGCCTTGTCTCTTCGGTCTTCTTATGGCCCAATACACGAGCATCGGTTCGATACCTTCCTAACCCGGGCCTATGTCATGTCGGTTGTTACAGTAACGACCCTTGTTCACTGCAGGGCGATGCTTGAAGATGCTGATGTATGTCAACAATTACATTTTTCCCAGACTAGTAAGTTACTTACTGATGGCTGCGGTCTGTAGGTGGACTTGCCCTTCACCGAGGAGTGTCCGCGAAGTTCCATTACCAAGATATTCGTCAACGTAAGTCTCGTGGATCTTCTGATTTACATGGTGGTTGAACGTATCATTTAGCTTCGTCAACGCACCAAACGCTCTTTCATCACGTTTGTTGTCGGGGCCAGCGCTTACATGAATCTGGCGTGCTTCTCCATCTGTTTGATTGGCTGGACGGACATGCTCTGGCAGCTCTATCGCACTGTGACTATTGCAATCGTCATCATCTCCACCTCCGCAAGCATATTCCATGCCTTGTTCATGCTGGCATTTCCAAACCACTATGTCAGGTTTGTACCCCGGTGGACTGTCTTCTCCATCTGGGATATCAGACCACTTGTTGATCAATTCTGGGCACGCGAAGATCAGAAACAAATCGACAAGGCGACAAAGAGCTTGAGATGGGAATTCCACGATTGGATTTTTGATCGCAGTGAAGGGTATCATTGGAAGGGAGGGAAGAAAGGCCATGATAGCCTCAAGAAGATAGCCCTCAACAATCTCCGTGCGTCACTGTAACGATAGTGTTTCAAGGGCATTGCCTGTGTAGCAAAGTTTCCAAATACTCATCAGACACCTGTACTATGCGCCTTCCTTGCAGTATCTTCTCTTTTTTTTAACAATAAAACCAACTCGTACCAGTAACATTGTAGAAACGTTCTTAGACCATCGCAATCATCGTTTGGCACTGGCGTACGTAAAATAGGACAAAGTGGATCGACTATAGGTCAGAACACTGCTTCCCTTCATCTTCATCGTCAATCGCCTCATTCAATCACCTCATCCACTTCCATCGCCTCTTCCGCTCGTTTCTTCCTCCTCTCATAGGCCTTGATCTTTCTTGCTAGGTCCCTATTTGGTACGCAGTCAGATAGCCTGAACGAGGCTCTGCATCCAGAAGCAGGGCATTTCTTCGCGTCGCATTCGTTTCTAAACATCTCTTTAATGGCAGCTTTGGAAAAGGAATGCTTGCAGATGTTCCTGGCAAGACATTCAGTATCTTAGCATAGTAAAGAAGGAAAGACGAACGATGTATAAGGCTCTTCAATAAGACGAAGAGTTATAGGGCACTTGTAGTCTTGTGTCACGCCTCCAACTTCAATATCGACGTCATCGTCACTTTCATCTCCATTTTCTGCGCAAATAACTCAGTTGAATACGACATCGAGGAAACAAAATAATAACCTTTGTCTATCAGTTCTGTCATTGGTGGCATAGGTTCATTGGGATGGTCTACTTCCTGTTACAATATGACGTCTCGGGATACACTCTCAAGTGAAGGCTACTTACATAGACAGCTTGCTTGAAAGCCTTGTACTGTTCATTTTTAGCGTATTTCTGACGCGTAGTCTTCGCAGAATACTCCTGAGAACGCTTCAAAACGCCAGCATGATAACGAGGTACAGCATCGCACTGCAGAGGGGGATGAGAGACCTTTTTTTAACGATAGGCACCTGAAAGACACACAATAGTCTCCTTCTTAGATAGCTTCTCATGTATTTCATCTAGGACGCTCGAATGGAATCGCATTTCTGCCTCGATATCAATGAATCCCTTCACCAACAACTCAATTTCCTCAAGGTTCTAACAATTTGCTTACTCAGATTCGATAGAGATGCAGGCGAGGGCAAGGCCCGCACCTTGTCTGCCACCTCCTTTCCTCCGTGGTCAAGAACAGCTACCGCAACATCGTCGATGGCGCCACAATGTTCTTGAATCTTCGCTGTCATGAGCATCCAATCCCTCGAGAGCCCATTCAGCTTCTGGAGATCCCCCTCCCCGAGCGGTTGGTCGGCAAAGTTCTCCACATCGATAGGGTCCTCGTCGTCTGTGTCCGGCTGCCGGGCCTCCCGTGGCGTTGTATGCTGTTCGCCGTTGACTTGAGGTCTCTTTTCTTTCTTATCTGTTTTGCTCTTGGTCCTGCGACGAGGTTGTTCATCCTCATCATCCATGTCCACGTCCTCCCTGGATGGCGTCTGTGTAGCGCCTTCCTCGATGTCAGATGACTCTTGAGCTCTGGCGGATCGGCGACGCGATGACATGGTGGTCGGTAGAAAGGGGAAAGCGCGATATGTCACAAACGCGTCCATCCTGTCACGATCACGTCTTAGTCAGCTTATTACACCAATCAACTATTTGGCTGCTTCTTCATCCGTTTGCCAAGCCACAAACTGCAATCTAAGGTTAAAATAATTGATACATATATACAAAAAGTGAGTGAGAATTATATACATGTTAATCTACAGTACTAATTGAGTGGGGCAGTTGATGATAAGCCAATGTCCTGGTCGACCTACAAGTACAAATGTGAATCCCCCCAATATTCCACTATGAAGGCCTCTCTCCTTGTATCTCCTTCATTTTATGTACCATGATATCATGCGACTCCTGCACATATTTTTCCGACTCACTTCGCTTGAACTCGATTTGCTTCCCCTTCACATGCATATCTGGCTCACGCATGGCAAACGGATTCACGTCGGCCTTCGTGTCAAGGTTGGCCAAGCTGTGATTGACAAAACGATGGGTCGTCTCGTCAGATCGTACCGCGTATATAACATCCAACATTTTGGCGTCAGACGGGAGACGCCAGTAGTCGATTGCGATTTGCGGAGCTGGCATGTCGGACCACTCCGGAATACGCCCTGCTTCCATCTCCTGGATACAGCGAGTACTATACCAGTTGAATAGCAATGTAGCCGGCCAGTGTCTATGAGGCAAGTGACTCACTAGGTTACAACAGCCTCCTCCTCTAGGTGACCAACGAAACGATGGCATGTTTTCGGGGAAACCATATATGCGAAGACTAAAGGTTTGTAAGTCACAAGTTGATACGTCGTAGTTATTATGCTTACAAAATAGGTTGTAGAAAACTCCCTGCGCGCCAAGAATCATGGCACGGAAAAAGAGAGACGGGTGACGGAGCGTCATAAATGTCCTGCAGTATAGTGAGATACCGAGCAGAAAGGCGAGAACGATGATACTCCACTCACATGAGGTGCATCCGTTCATTCTCAGCTTCTTCCAGACAGGTGTGGATCCTATAGAGAGCATTACGGTTAGAGGGAGACAACTCCAATGATGAATACAACACCGACCAGCCACTATCTCGTCTCATTAGGCGGAGACTCTGAAGATGCCTCAACGTTGCTGCTACCATCCCTGGCACACCGGCAATAGATTCCAGAAACAGGATACGCTATGTTGGAAGTGTTATCAGAGTGAAGGGAGATCATCACGATTGTGAGAAGGACTTACGTTCAACCATCCCTGCTCGTCTAATAAGTATCCCTCTTTCCTTAGCTGTTGGAGTGTCATTTTGGCATCTGGTGGGATGGGTTTGTGCCTATAGCCCGAAATAAAGTCGTAGCCCCATCTGCAAAGGTCGACATTAAGGAGGGAGGAGTGTCAGCGACTAACACGCACGTACCGAGCGAACTTGACGAGACCGTATGCAAGCTTATCTGAGACGGTCTTGGCCTCACGATGTAAGACCTGATGCTATTATTCAGCGACCACGAGCAAACTACAAGGAAAGATCAACGCACCTCGACGGCTTTTATTTCTTCAGGAGTATACACAGGGTGGAACAGCACCCAGTCGCCTTGCATGGTCGGCACGGTGCTGACCGCGTCGACACGAGTGAGAGGGGACGACGAGGTGGCAATGCCTCGACGGTCACGGTCCTCTAAACACGACGGTCAAAGAAAGGACAAAGCAAATCTTGGGTTACGATGACTCACGAATATGATGTGGCACCAAGTTGACCTCTGCATGGTTACTTTGTACCACTGTAGCGGGATGTGTGGCGCTGGACGCGATGGCACGAACACGCAGCGCGCCAATCGCGACCTGGCGCACGGGCAGTCGAGTGATAGAGGTTCTCAACATAGCAATAATTTTGAACGGGCATTATCATTTCTTCTCCACTTTTATAAGCGTCCTGAATACAATTCTCTTACATTCAGACTTCCGATTCCTCCCGAGCCCGAGTTCCGGTTTTGGGAGCCAATAGGAAGGCATAGTGGTGTGGCTGTAATAGGAATTTTGCGGAACTGGGTCAATTACTATTATTGAGTACCACCCTTGTATCGGATAGATACATCACAGGCAGACGGTTGTTGCAGAGGCCCAATTGGAGGAACTAACCGAACATTGAACACTGTACATTTGAGAATAATAGCGCTCGCTATTGGTTCGCACAGTCCATTTTTTTGCGCAAAGCAGTTTCAAGACAAGGCATATTCATGATCCGGTTTGAGCTTCTGCGTATTCTGAAACAACAATCGGCAGTACCTACTAGAATTTCTTTCAACCCGCGTACAGTGGAAATGACCTCACTTAACGTTTGATTCGCTGATTGGGTGCTATTTTTTCACTCAGACAGGCATTCGGATTACTCATTTCTAGGCCACACCAAGCTTCGTATTGGCCGCTCCAGGTTCGTGTCTCGAATGATTGTCGACTTTGATGCAAGTTCTCGCACACACCGGAGCTTTATACTTTCTTTTCTGTGCTTCAAGACTCACGCAACATGATTGGTTCCCCAGTTCATTGGCCAATCCGAGGCGAGATACGGGCCGCTGAGGGTGCCCACTCTTGATGCGGAAAATTCCGACTTTCACTGCGCCCTAGCAGGAGTTAGCAGGCGAAGAAATTCTCAAATGACAGAGTCTCACTATGTAATTAATTCTTCGGTCAAATTCCTCAATCGATGAGTAATATAAGTATGTATTGTTCGTTATCCTTCGATCACCAGCAGCTGCTCCGCGGGTTAGGAATGAGATGGAATGATAGAAACTGATGGGGTCATATCAAAGCTGTCCTAGTCTTTGGTGGCAATCGTCTGGTGTGGAAACGTCAGTCACCTGCCCGTTTGTGGTTGCTCTGAGGCTTGCCTGAGTATTGATATCCAACAATTGGCGTCGTTATCTCCAACTCTACTCGCCTCGAGTTGCCGCTCCGATTACTATGCTTCTTTCCAATTTTCCCCTTGCTTTTGAGGCGGTGGTCGCCAGCAACAAGCACCAAGTTCCCAAGGAGGTACCCAGGAGTCGATATATCAGATCGACTTGAGAGTTGCTTGCATGCGTGCTTGAGTCGTATTCGCAAGTACATAATCGCTGTTACAGAAAATTCCACCGAGGACGTTCTGATTTAGAAATACAATCTTGATATTAGATCTACAGGGAAGGATAGAAGACTCCGGCCATGAAGAAATAGGGTTCCTGTCGGGTCGGACGTGGAGAATTTCGATGGACCTTGGACGAGTTGTGGATTTTTAATAGCTTGCCGATATTCTCACTTGGCCGAGCTGGCGGTGAACAACTACCTGAATCGACTCTGTCATTGGCCTGACCAGCTATCGATTAAAACAAGGATCTTCTCGAGCCCTTGCGTCCGGCCAATCAACGCGCATGTCATTCCCGGTCCGATCGATGAGACGAAAAAGCTACCACCCACACGGCGTATACAGACCTTGAGAGAGTTCGAGAGTTCGATTGAATTTGGATCTGCCCAAGAGCTGCGCTTTGTTGTCGTAGATTCGAGGCAGATTCGTCTGCGAGTTTCGTTTGATTGGAGGTGCAATGCTCAAGAATGTTCAGCACTGAACAAGGCAATTCTCTGCCAGGGGACCGGAATCGGGGTTTTGTTGATCGCCCGGTATGCAAATATACGGAATGTGGCGTTGCATCGATTAAAGCGAGATCTCCCCATAATGTGGGAATACGGCTAGAAGGAATATCAGAAAGCTGATTCGCGGTTGCGATCTGGACGTTATGTGGACCGTACCGACAGCAATCTGAATCTAGCAATGACAATATTCGCGCCACTGATCGAGAAAACATCGAACAGACAAATGCGGGGAATGCGTTTTCTGAGGAGGGTCCCGGCGGCTCGAAGGCCCTGAATTAACGTCGAGACGCTTCTTAATTAAAAGCGAGTCGGACGAAAGGGGGATACGAGGTTAGCGGGAGGTGCGGGTTACGCTGCTGGGGCAACGATAGAAGTCGACCTTCGGATAATTGACGGGTCAAGAGGACGGTTGGCAAGCAGAGAACTTGGGATTTACGGAATCCGAGTGGTTCTTGAGAGATTCTGGGTGAACCCTCTATCTCATAAGATCTCTGAGCGCCAGACCACACGCTGCAGGAGGAAGAAAGGACATAGACATAGCTAACCCTCGGTGACGACTGAAGAATAAGAGGCTCGGCCGACCGAACGATGAGTACGTGTACATATGTCGTCCGAGCACACCTTTACCGAGGAAAGCTCGTCTAAGCGTGAATTCGTAGATTATGCAGGCGCTTTTCGTGCGCTCCTTTTTCTCGATACATCAGTCTGAGGATTGACGAAGCCGATGTCCTTGCTACAAACGTCGACTGGTTGGTACTTGCGATCGATCAAAAAAATGCGCTCAAGGTGAGGATATGCCTCATGAGTGGTGTCATGTTGTCCGACACGGTCCCGACCTACGACACCTGCCTTCGTTCCTCGAAGGTCGATAAGAGTAATCGAAATTTCTCGGATTCTCGGAAACCGAGCGTTCATCACGCGTTTCTGAATTTCATCTGCGTTCATTTTCAGCTTCCGTGGGATGAAAGAAGAAAATGGGGATTGACTTATTTGGCAAACGGCGCCCCGATAGGAATTCGGGGTTAGGCAGCTTCCGCGAGAGTCTTGAATTTGAAGAGAAAACCTCCCCTCTACCGCGAGGTTAACCTTGCAAAATGTTTGGGGTGGAGGTAGGGAGCATTAGAACGGATATCATCTCTTCAGGAGCAGCGGGGAGCGCTTCCGTGCTGCGCCCAAATGAACATGAGGAAGCGGGCAATGGAGTCACAAGACATACAGCATGTTGTTTGTGTGGTGCTAGTATCTCTACCCTCGATTGCCCGATCCTTAATTCGTGAGCCGGATACATGCGATATGTACGGTAGGGACAGTTGTTGGATTTCTTTGACAGTACACCGTGCGGTTAGGAGGTGAACCAAGTTCTTGTCAGCTGTCAAAAGACAAGGTGGCTCGTTGTGGCTCTTCCGTTCACGGGACTATAATCCGAGCGGCGTCAAGCTTTCTGGAACGGAGCGCCAGGAGACTAAATGTTCTTCCCTGCTAAGCACTTATCTGACCAGTAGAAATTGACCTGTCCGAGCAAATCAAAATATGGAATTTTGGGAGTACTTGAATTTCAATGATCGAGTTTCCTGAATTGATGTTGTCAGCCTGAGTGGAGCCTAACCCTGAGAACAATAAAGTTTACTTCACCGCAAGAAAATTTGACTTGAAATCAACAATAGTAGAACATTATTTCGCATTTCCCTTCCACACACCTATCCGAGTCGACAAGTTTGCATTGATGCATGACGCATCCAACCGATCTAAATTTATGTATTTAATTATGTGAGCCAGGGTGGTATGGAGCCAACTTTAGGAAAGGCCTTCTACGTCGGAATATAGCTGATAGGCTATCCATCGATTAGGATGAACGTGATGAATTGACTTAGTGCTATGTAGTTACTCACGCGCCCACGACCATGTTCCTGGTGACTTCGGCAGCGAGTGAATACCAATAGAACGAACAAACGCCGCGAAAAGAACAGAGTCGAAGCTTCCGAAGACTCGGTAGTAATGTTGCACTGATTTGTTTTGGTGCTACGATCGTGAGTCGAGTTTGCCTTGCTCGTCAGGCAAACTCGGGCGATCGCAGAACTGTCAGGCACCTGGACCTGGTCCTCGCCTCGAGGTTTCATGTCCTCTCTGTCAGATGAGGGCAGACCCTTGATGGAAGCGCTAGCGCCTCATTGTTTGCGTTCGGCAGATGGAGAGAGTCCGGATTCTGAGGGTCTGGATAAAGGATATTAAGTCTGCTTGGAAACGACCATCAAGAACGTACATACGAAGGGGAGACGGTGGGACTTGGGAGCGTGGGGGCCCGAATAGCAAGGCTAACACTGGAAGATGTAGAAAATGATGGAGACATCGAACTCGGAGGCAGGGAGAGTTTAGAAGCGCAAGACGCCTACATTGGTAAGACGCCACTGCAGTTGAACGCATAAGCGAGAGCCACATAATGTAGCTGTATCACTGAGAATCAGCAGACATGGGATAGACCGAGATCGAAGAGACAGTTGTGAATCTTCGATGGGTCGCGTAAGGGCATTACTAGGACTTGAATACATGCAAGAAATGGAAAACAGGCGAAGACGCTGCGTCCCGGAGATGAATTCGCTAGGGATGTCATCGGCAATGGAAACGGGAAGAGCAGCAATGGTGATATGTTATAGAATACGACCTCGTGTAAAAGGTATGTTCCCTCGGAATCGGAGACAATGTAAATGGCCTGGGAGGGGTATCCAGCGATAAGACGCGTGGCCGGAACCAAAGACGCTTAGGCCGTCGACAGTCGGAGAAAAGTGGAGAACGAGCAGCAGAGAGCAACGTTGTATTCTAGATATTGTACGATATACGCGCAGCGACAGGCAAGAAATAAAATAGAGTACAAGAGGACCCTGCTCTCATCAAGGCTGGGCAGGGAGGACAAGGTCATGGTCGCCGGAAGAGAAACATGGGGGATACTATAAAAGGCAATCGGGAATCGCGTCCCAATCCATCAGGGATTCGGACTTGTTCTTTTCTTCGACGACGTCCTGTCAGAAGGCAGTGACGGTATCGCTATCGAACTCTTTTCTCCTCCTTTTCCTCGTTATAAGGGCCCAGTACTACCCAGAAATGTGCTAATTCTGTTGTACTACCTTTCACTGCCAGCCCATGCAAACAGTTCTCGCACCTCTTCCTCTCACAATGGATTCTGCTGACCACGATTTCTCTCCGGCACAATGGACTCCCCATCGCTTTACCCCTTCGCCGTCCTTTGATCCAACTCCAGATATCGAGTACCCTTCACCAGTCGCTTCAGTGGCACCATCGTTCCAGCAGCCAGCACCACCACCGGAGTCGACGTCGACGGCGGCGCCTGCAGACGACTTCAACCAGGTCCAGTCATCTATTGGCCCAGATCGTGTGCTGACGCGGCGCCAAAAGGCTGCTCTCGAGGGCAGGCGCTCCTCGTTTCCTGCTGCCCCACGCTCTCCAGTGCGTATGTCTTCTCGGGGTTATCAATTATTTGTCTAATTTTTATTTATTAATAGCAAACTATCCGCTCTCATACGCCACCAGCCTCGCCTCACCGCGAGCGCCTGTCGATGAATGTCTCTGCCCTGCAGATGCCCCATCCGTATCCACTGACCCCAGACTCTTCCTCTACTTCCTACTCAGCCCCTTACACCTTCCCTCAATCCCAGAACTCTCATTCCCAGTCCCCGTCTGACCCTCGTTCTGCCTCTCCAGCCTTGAGCACTACCTCTTCTTCGGCTTCAGCTTCGTCCAATCATCCCCAGTTTGCACAGTTCCAACATACTCCAGGCCTTTCTGGTAAAACACAAAAACAGCGCAAGCAGCGTCTCTTTAATGTCGATCGCAAAGCCATCTGTCAATATCATCGGCAGCATCCGGATGCTCGTCAGGAAGATATTGCTTCGCGCTACGGGGTTGAGCGCAGCACCATCTCCAAGATCCTCAAACACAGAGTTAAATGGCTTAGCGTCCCCTCTGATGAGGAACTCCGAATCTCAAAGCACCGGTATGTACGTTCCTCCCATCTGGTAACATAACTTACCCACACCATCCCGCCTCAGACCTTCGAAGTTCCCTATTATCGAGGAAAAGATGGTCCTTTGGTTGTCTGACTCAGAGACCACCAAAACCTCGCTCTCTGACATGCGTTTACGCGAAAAAGCCCGTCAGATTGCACGGGACATTGGCATGTCTGAAGATAGATTCAAAGCTTCCTCAGGCTGGGTCGAAAACTTCAAGCATCGACACGGCATACGCGGAGGAATCTGGACTGGTGACGGGCTTAATACGCGCGCCGCTAGGGCACTCGGAATGTCCTCGCCGGATACCTTGCTCACTCCGCAGGAAGCTGAGGAGGCCATTCGAGGGTATGAAGCCAGAGACCGAGAAATCGAACGAAAGCGAGCCGCTGGGCTGAGGCCTGCGAGTTGGCCGCAAGAACAGCCAACACATCATCCTTCGTATAATCATTATGATTCTTCGCAATATGAAGCCTCGTCGTCAGTACCCCCTACGACAGAACAGTCGTCGATAACACAATCCTCGCTCCAGCCAAGGTATGATTCCACAACAAATACTGTGGTGCCATACGATGGTGGCTCGTCTGTGCGATCGCCAGCGTATCAAACTCCAAGCTCTTACCCCGCTCCCGCTCCCACTTCGCCTACGGCCTATCCTCGCCCCCCTTCGCCCAGCTCTTCATACCCTCCGGCACCCCCTCCTGACTCCTACCCCGTTATGGAAGCCTATGTTCCTGTACCTAATATTCCCGACAACTCTGTGCCTACGTTGGCGGAGGTAGAAGAACACATGAACAAGGTGCTCCTCTTTTTCGATACTTCGGCGGGCATGGGGGTCATTAGCCATGAGGATCGAGAAAACCTCAACCAAGTGAAGCGTGCCCTGTTCCAAGCAGCGAGCGGCGTGCCCTACGTGAGGGAGTAGCTTACTGAAATAACTTTACGCTGGGGTTCTCATATAGAGACGATGTCCGTATTTCCTTTTTTCCTCCCTCTTTCTCTGGCTCGATAACAGTCTCATTGCAAATGGTCTCCTTTCTCGTATGCATGCATCACCATCATTCTTCATCCGCATCCATCAAGACATCCTTGTATACAGTTCACTTCACTGTACATGTAACCAACCCCATTTGTTGTTGTTAGGTACCAACCAGCAGTTAAAGACCATCCACATCCTGAAAATACGTATACCACCTGTATGTACAGTTTGCGCATTAAAACAATATCTGCGCCTGTCCTGCACACTTATGCATGGCGGGTAATGTTGCATTCGCCGAGAAATAAATATGTTATTATCGCTTTACATAAATTTGTACCAATTTCTTCTCTTTCTGAAGATCTGCCCTCATAGCAACTGCATCCGTTCCCCTTATATGAGCTGCACAAAGTGACAATTACCATAGCGCCGCAAAGACCTTGCCCTGGTAAATAAACATTATCCAGCTAGTCCTAAATAGTTCATCTGTTAGCCGTGAACCAGAGAGGAGAAACAACGTTCGGCATTCGATGCGAACTTCTTACTTAAGTTGACTTGGGATTTGTAGTGGCTTCACTTCCATACACTCCGCTCTTGGATCTCAACCTGCCCCTGGCCTTTCATCGAACCGGCTTGCGTTGGATATTAGAGAATGGTTACAACGATAAGTGGCTCACCACAGGTTATAACCAAGGTGACTCTTCAAGTTAGACCATGTCCTCAATCGTTCGGGTTCAGTTCGCGAAATACTTGTCTACGAATCCAGCACGATGTCAACTGACCAAGGACTTGGGTCATCTAGGTATTTTTTTCCCAGAGAACAGGGATCCCCCGTCGGAGAAGGCCTGTAAAGAAACGCTAAGAACAAGGATAGGTAAAACCTCGCTCGGATGGGGTAAAGACGCACCATTGTATGCATGCCGACGTTTCATATGTAAAGGAGAACGAAGTAACGAAAATTTGAATGGAGAAGAGATGATTTTGTTAAAGATGATGTACCACTCTCAGAATAAAAAGAATATCTAAAAGGAGGAATATGGATGAGCTTGAAATTTGATCAGGAGCGACAAGGTTGTACTTACCTTACCCTTACACATGCCGGATCCAAAGACGATATAAGAGATCCTAGATTTCGAGGGTAAGAGCTAGCCTATTAAGTTTCTAAGACGGTGTAGTACTCCGGAACATCTCCAGCTCAAGCCTCGAGACGTCAGTGACACTGGCAGTACGGGGTTGCTTGATTATTGATATACTGGAATGTGGCACAAGGCACCGAACTTCTAAGGGAGCCTGAGTAGAGCACATGTACAGCAAATAACAGATAAAACTCGCCTGTCATGGCGCAAGAACGGATTAGCTAAAAGAAAGGGGAAAATTGTAAATAAAAAACACACGCCTATTACGTTTAGTAGGTTGGTGGGGACCTAGGCGCAGTCCGCTGCCCAACCTGGGGCCGCAAGATGTGATGTGGGAATCATTGATCTAATAAAAACCGTGTTTGATTGGGAAACTAATTAGAATACTTGTTAACGGTTAACTTTGCTGATAATTCCAAAGAACTTATCGCGGAATTATGTAAGGAAGTCCTGGAAGGCGAGCCTTTCTAATGCTTTTCTGTGGAAAACGGCCATCCCATCTTGAGTCTACTTGAGAAAAATGATCAGGCAAATTAGGGACCCGGCACGGTGACAGGCAGGTGGCAATGCACACTGAACACACGTTGGCGTGGTATGAGCGGGGCAACCATTGAACTAAGTTCCGGGGTACATCGATAAACTAGTCATATCCTCATGGATATATGGCTTTGATATAGCAAGCCCGCCGCATGCATATGCACAACTGCCGTAAGGAGATGTGATGGGAATGATAAAGGACGATATAGAAACGCAGATGATTGAAAGTAGTAGAATGTCGGGGGAAAAAAGATGGAGACACTTGGCGTATGCCTATACCATAGACTGTTAGATGGAAGAAACAAGCCATGCAAACTGGGATAAGTATAGGTATCTGGCGGACAATAGTGCTACAGATGCACCATTATCCTTAGATCCGTTGTAGAAATTTGGTCTCGGTGGTAGGCCACATACAGGACGAATAAAAGAGCAGTAGAAACCAGATGAAGGGGCATCAGCCGACCAAGTAAACGACGAAGAAGGCTCGTTTGAGCCAGTCTAACCACAGCCTGACGACAATGGGTCGATCAAGCCTTAGGCCATAGAAGCGGATAGCTTGATCAACAACTGTCACGGACGTTGTGGACTCTTTCGAGCCTCGATTACAACTTGAAGTGACAAGTGCCGGTTATGAAGCTACGCGTGCATTAGGAAGACGGAGAACCGAAAATTTCCAGGACTAACATTGAACAGATAATATTTCCAGAACGAAAAATACCGTTTTCAGCCTGTGAGGATGGCCACCACATGCAGGGGAAAAGGACATGGCTCGACATTTGACCCTATTCGGGCCGACTTTGCCGATCTGTTTGGATGGTGATTTCCTCTTTTGACTTTATAATATAAAGTTTCGACCATCATGCCGACCGCCTGGTTCGAGATATTGTGGACTCCATACAAAGTACTGAGTCCGTATCGACCAGAACCCATTCAATCCCTTGCTCTCAGGAAATTATCAGGCGCTGAATGTTGAAACGCGGCTGCCGAGATCAATCCGACTTAGGGCCCTTTCCTGCTCTTTATGACCCGTTCTCTTACACCTGGCCTTCTTCTAAGCTCTATCTACCGCTGTGCGGGTAACGACTCCGGTGAGAAAGTGGCCACAGAATCACATCGCTCTGCCCTCGGGTATACTGCATTCCCCTGCCCGGTTCATATGTTCGTCAGCAGTGAAACCTTACGATTGGCGACGTCTGACTACCGATACCAGCAGAAGGATATGCTATTCTGACCGGTTATTTTACTCCCGGACAGGCTCTGGACTTCGCTGCTAAAAGAAAAACTCACGACATGTTTCATTGTCTTCATTGAAAGTCTACGGAAGGGCAAAACGACCATCCTTCAAAGCCTCCTTCGCTGCGCCACTTTGCTTTCTAACTCACACCGTGACCACAGGAACGTTTACTTACTCTGCTGTATGTGTCTATGTTCCTTGATTACATATATGAGCTCCTTAGACGTCACCTAGTTTCCAACACACACATGTGAATGAAAACTACTGGTTGCGATAGTACACCAGCACGTGGGGTCCATCTGTGTACGAATTTCGAAACGAGGTATGATGTACACCGCACACATATTTTTCTCCGGTGGCAAGAAAAGGAGATGCATTTTTACCGGCGATATCTGCGTTTACTATTGTCTCCTTGCAAAGGATGTTATTCGAGTCCCTAAAGACCGGTGGATAAGATTCCTCCGATGGTATTACAATTAAATAAGTAGCATACATGTTATCTCATGTTATAGCAAGGGCATAGCAGGAGGGCATGCGCCGGCTCTAAATGTGTATAGGAACTTCGAAGGGAACTTCCGTCACGTGATCGCGTATCTGACTCGTCTCGACCGTGATTCGACATGACTCAAGGTCAGCCTATGTAAGTTCTATACATTTCAATTGATTGGGCACAAAGTTGCCAATAATGCCTTCCGTTCTCTCTACCCAACGAGCTTATACAGGAAATTGGCCTGGTGGTATGTTTGTATGTCTCTGTTATCTTCCATCTCATGTTACTCAACCTTCCGCAGGCTGAAACGTCGACCTCAAATATCTTCGTGCCGTATGCCAGCGCGCTTGCATATCCCTTGACCCCGTCCTGGTCCTCACATTGACCGTCAATTTAAACCTGGCTGAATTCAAGTACCATCGCATTATTTTCCCCGTGCCATTGATCGACGACCTAGCTACCCTCCGTACACCTATTGCACTATATGTTCGGCATCTCTCAGTAATTGTATCTACTCGGCATTCTCCGTTGGTTCCGAAATACGATCGCAAGCTCACACATAATCACTCTGCCCTTGGGCACCTAAAGAACGATTTACGACCAGCTTTGACGTCCTTGATTAATATCGTGTCTGCGACAGTTGGGTATAGTGTTCCTCTTGTGATTTTTCCCCCACACTTGCTGTCTTCTGGCCATAGATTTGACACGCAGGGTATTCGGACGGTACCGTCTTGGGTTATTGATGAGATCTTCCAAGGGTTGAAATGCCTTTCCCCTACTCGAGGACGTCCATATCTCAGCCAGACCTTAATCTCCCATTTCTATCCTCGGTCAAACATTTGAATGGACCACGGGCATTTGATTGGGGTGGGTCAGGTCACTGCTACCGTACATTAGAGAAAGGCTTGTCCCTTGCAATCACAGCCTGCCCTGCCCTGTCACACTTGAAACTGGACGGGGATTCCATATCCGTAAATCACCTTCCTTACATTTCGCGTACCATCTCTCAGAACGGCTACCGTCTCTGTCAGCTGTTTCGTTATGTATCCCCTGACAAGCCTCCTCTCCTCACCAATCTCGACATTCGTGAATGAAACGTCTCCCATTCCGTCTGGCTGTATCCCAACCTTCGCTCCTTACAAACATTGATCATCCGTGATCGCTGCGACGTTTCCCCACACTTCTGGAATGGTCTTGTCCAAGAACACATCCAGATTCCGGACCTTACCTTGGTCATTGGTACCGATCCAGCGCCGCTTCATTTTCTCCGCTCCAATAAGGAGCTGGTGAAGTTAGTTTTATGGACAGGTCTCAAGGACTTGACGGGGGACTATGAACAAGTAGAACGCATGGGGATGGCATCCTTCAAAGACATGTTACCTCTTCTTTCTGGTGCACTGGAGGAGCTCCATATTAAGCCTAGGTTGCGGGGAAAATGGGTATATGGGAACCCTGCCACTGACTCGATCGCGCAATGCAAGAAACTGAAGGTCTTGGGAATACATGTATCTGATCGTGATTCTGTGGTCAGGGCTTATTGTTCGCTTCTTTCATATTAACAACAATGCTCACCTGTTACCAGTAGACATCTTTACTAGACTTTGTTAAAGTGCTGCCCGCTTTGCGCACGCTGTATTTGTACGGGGCTCCAACTCATGAACGGCCGCACACCCTATGTATCATCGATACAGACGCCTTGGAGAAGCTTCGCATACGAGACGCCAGAGTCGAGGATGTGATGAGCTATCTTGAGGTGATTCTTCCGGACGGGGTGGTATACAAACCAGAATTGATGATTGATGGGGACAAGCCATCCTGGTTCTTCAAGCGTTTCCAACCAGCCTAATGAATCGTCCTGAATTTGTAGAGAACAATCCTTCAAAGAAACCCAAGTGTTTCATGCTTTCGATATATGATACTTATTTTTACCAATGTCTTCTATGTCCTTGTGCTTCCCATCAGTCCACCCCGTTCAGGGTACGGGTTTCATCGTATCCTCGCGAGCATCGCGTTTCGCAGTTGAATTTGAGGGCCCTAATAACAGCAGAAGATTGCATATCTCCAACCCATCGCCACTCCGTGCACCTGATCCCCGCCGTCTGCATTGGCATCAGGCTGAAAATTCAAACAGCTTATAAGAAATATTTCGCGCGGTCCATTGAATCTAAAAATGGGCTGTAATCTTGTATCCCCATCATTAACCATTTACGTATTGAGACACGTCCAATTCAGTTGAAAACTCGGGTCTGAGCAGAGAAGTTGAGAAGGGTTATGAAATGGAGTTCTCGCATAGATTTATAGAACAACACCAGCAACGCAAGCTTCAGTTATAGCATCTACTAGAAGTTGATTAATGACATGGTATGAGTCTGTAAGCTATCTGCGCTTTTGGGTTCATTCAACGGGCCCAGACGTGGTCAAGGGCTGACTGGATATCGATAAGGCTGAGCTCCAACTCCAGATAGCGAAGCCCCTTCACATCATCCCCGAGTTCGTCGGCCATAAAGGCCAAGCGGATGGAGTCAAGCGGATGGACTGCAAGATGAACAATGAACACCTGAAAGCATTTTGTCTAGCACTATGTAGCGAGTGATCAGATCATCGCAAAATTTCTATCAATGAAATCCACATACAGAAGGAATCGATGCAATTGTCGCGCGTCCGTTGCGGCCTACGGCGGAGCTGGAAATGTATGATTAATCGTAGCGAATCAACGCGGGCTTAGGATACCAAGGACTTGATCTCCGCAATGTTGTATTCGAAACATCAAGACTCGGAAACAACTGTACTTATATGAATCTTGATAAACTCAAATTGCTCACGAATACCGCGGAGTTGGACCTCCTTCTTGATAACGTCTAAAATGAACAGATCACCAGGAGCAGCCAATAACGATCCATTGACCCACATGTATCTATAGCTCTTGACCCTTTCTCCAAGCGCATAGAAGCTACCTATGATCTCGAGGGAAAAGCCTGTCATCTCCTTCGTACCCGACGAGACGACAGCAAATCCAGGTATCAACCGACGATTCTAGACACCGTTGTTTGGAGTATATGAGGTGAAGATAGCAAGATCGGTGGCAAGAAAGCGGAAGCGAGACCTGGAGCTGTTAGTTAACATCAGACACAACGCACTGAAAGAAAAAAAGATCAAGGCGGACCACCATATAATGCCAGCAATATGGTGGATCATGACTTCTTCAAACCAGATCTAAGTGAAGATTAGCAAATAACTTCCTTTCTAAGAACGAGGAAATTTATCGTACGCTTCGGGACCGGCATTTTTCATGATGGTCAACTTGCCAGCGGAGGCGGCTGACACCATTTGCTGTTCTATCGACTTGTTGATTTTTGCAGAGAGATTCTATATTACGAAGTGTTAGGAAATACTGTGACGAAAAGTGGGAGCTAACGCACCTTGTGCAATGCAGCCTGCTTGACAAGGACAGCTTTCTTGGGAGCGATATAGCGTTTTCCTTTCTTTGTGGCTGCCGCTGCCTTTGACGCCTGGCGAGCTGATGGACCGGATTTGGCCTGTAGCCCCTTCGTCCTTCCCTGTGCCATGGCAGTAAAAAGTTGAGAATGACAAGTCACACGTTACATCCACGTGGCGTTGTGATCCCGCCGTTCACCGAGTCCGACTTGGCAACCACAATCTCTGCGTTATATCACTTCCAGGTGGGCATGTTTTCGTCCCGCATGCTATGCCTGCAGCGAGCAGCCCGTCTGCAGGGAATTGTTAGTATTTTTATTGCTGTATCTCTTCAATATTTGCTGATACAGTGTCGAACAGCGAACATACCACAGTATTACTCCGCTGCCTAACAAGGTCGTCGTCGCCTCTGGTCTTCCAGGTTACAGTGCGGTGTCGGGTCATGTAGCTACGGTCTTTGGATGCACTGGATTTTTGGGAAGATATCTCGTGTCCAAGCTTGGTACGCATACCTCATCATTCCGGTTGATGCATAATTGCACAATTATTACAGGAAAACTCGGCACCCAGGTGGTTGTTCCATACCGTGATGAGGACGAAAAGAGGCGTCTGAAACCCATGGGTGATCTAGGACAAATTGTGCCTATGGTTCGCAGCACGGCCCATTCGTCCTTTCGGTTTCTTCTAACGCTTCCGTCGTCCACAGGAATGGGATATCCGTAATGAGTCCCAAATAGCCGAGTGTGTAAGGCATTCGACCGTTGTATACAATCTTGTTGGACGTGACTATGAAACCAAGTGGGCCGCTCGCGTATCCCTCTGACGAAACTTTTTTTTTAATTTGGGAACGTTCACAGAAACTTTGACTTCTCGTCGGTCCACATCGAGGGCGCTGAACGGATCGCAAAGCTCGCAGCGGAGTCTGGTGTTCCACGCTTCGTCCATGTCTCGCATCTTAACGCCTCGGCTTCTTCACCGTCCAAATTGTACCAGGCCAAGGCAGAAGGAGAACAACGTGTGAAAGCGGCATTCAAGGATGTTACTATTGTTAGGCCTTCGGCCATGTATGGATACGAAGATAAGCTATTGAATAATATCGCTAGTACGTCTCGCGTTTATCCGTGCACCATTGCCCATGTGCTGACCCAGCTATTACTAGTCTGGCCCATCTGGTGGAAGTTGAACAATGCCGAAACCCAAGTCAGGCCGGTGCACGTACGTTGATCCAGCTTGCTATGGACATTTGGTCTCACGAGGACTGTTCTCAAGGTCATCGATGTTGCACAAGCTCTCGCTACCCTTATGACAGTACCCCATTCACCTGGAACTCTCAACCTTCCCGGTCCATCCACGCTCACATACGATTATCTGCTGGATCTCGTGTCTTCTGTAACGCTTCAGCCACCGTCTAAAGCTCCCACAATTCCCAAAGCAGTGGCGACCCTTTTGGCCAGAGTTGCTTCGCAGTCAGTGTGGTGGCCAACACTCAGTCCGGATGAAGTGGTAAGAAGGTACATTAATGACGCTGAATTGCCGGGTAATTGGGATCTTGTCGGTATTACTCCGTCAGAGATTGAGCATCATGCCATCACATACCTAAGGCGGTATCGCTCTGCAGATAACTTCACGCGGCCGATTCTCTTTCCTCCTAGGCCAGATGTAAGTGTTTACCTTGTGCCATTCCGCCGTTACTTTTTGCTTACGTTGTTCGGAAGACTGTCCAGGAGAACTGAGTGGTTATGTTTACCCACCATTTAGAAGAAATAAATAAATCTTGTCCTCTGAATATCCTTTCCGCTTTGATGTAAAGAGTGATGCTTTCTACGTTGGAATACTTTCATAAATGTGTGTATACCGATGGAGTGGTGGGGGGAAGAATACGTTACAGACAGAAAACGGTGTAATTACGAGGCGTAAGTCGTTAATGTGTGCAATCCTGAGTGATAAATACAATCTATCCCTCAATGTCATCTGAATCTGACTATGTCTAGAACCCGGGAGGCACTAATGGTTTTGGTTGATTTGCCTGTGGATACATTGGAGATATCATCTGAAGAAAAGTCAGGATGAGACAACAGCAAGAATGGCAAGAAAAAAACTGACCTGCTGAGCACCCTGTTGTTGCTCCAGCATTTCCTTCTCCTGCGCTACAATTTTTGCCTCGTCTTCCAAGCTCAGCGCCAGAGGCAGAGCGACGAGCAGTGCAGATGTTGTAACGACCCACACAATGTTCCCGAAGAATTTTCCGCTCTTTTTGACAAAGGAAGCGGTTTTTGAGACACGCGAGGCGATGTTATGTCGGGCAGTTGGGGGTACGATGTCTACAAGCGCAGCGATACGGTCGAAAATGGTCTCGTCTGCCGACAATTCTGAGGAGACAGAAGAGAGCGACTCTGTCGAGGAGGTGCGCGAGGATGAGGAGGAGGCATAGGGAGAGTTGGACTCCTTGTCGTCAACAATTTCAACTTTGACCATGGCTGACGGTATGTTGCTGAGAAAAAATTCGGAGCCGGGCTGAGTGGCCCAGGGTGGATTGGCCTTATTTGGTCCCCTTCCTGAATCGGCGTTCATATAAAGTACCTTGCCCTCTAGATCTTTGTTTCTTCCATCCCCTTGCTCGTCCCTTATCGCGGTACCATGCAGGCAGATGCCCCAATGCCGTCGGAACCATCGACCAGCTCTATTCAGTCAGGTATCCGTCGTTCGCCATTCGCCGTCGTCCAGCACATAGCTGAGCTTACAGATTTCGCTTTGTAACGTCCAGGCATCGTCCTTCCTTCCCCTTCGATGCAAAATCAGATTCACGAGCTCGCGAAGACTCTGCCTCCACCAAGGAAACAAAACACGGCCTGTGATGCTTGTAGAGCGAGGAAAGTCAAGTGTCATCGGCTGCCAGGCCAGGAGAAGGTATGTCCTACAGCTTTTCTTCGTTCGTTCCATCGCTGACCTTTGTCCTAGTGTCAGGCACGTTTTCTTCTCTTTCTATACTACCATCGTGTTCAACTGATCCTTCCAGCACTGTGTCTCCAAGAACTACCCATGCACGTCAGTACACTTCCTTGTCGATAAACATTACCCTCATTCCCGCTTCTTTGTATCTCAGTCATTTCGTCCAGCAAGCCACGAGTGAGAAGAAGCGAACATCTGCCCCCGGACGACGGAAATTATCATCTGCCAATTCCAGGTACGTTGTGCCGTTCCTTGCACTCGTTGACGTGGACCCACGGCGATTCCGATTGCTACCACCCATACTCTCTGTCTACCTTCTATATGCAATTGCGCTGATCATGGTTGCTTAGTCCACCGTCTCCTAACCCTTTCAAGAAGTATGTCTCTGCTTCGTTGTGTCCATACTCGAGCTGATTAATTATCCGTCCAGTGGCTCTCCTTCCATAGAAAACGGCTCCCCTGGTCATATGCCAATGTCCAGCACTTACAGATACAGTTTTTATCCACCTGTGACTATGAGCTCGTCTACGCGTGAGGTCTTAGCATATCTGTTCTCACCGCCGGAAATCGGAAAGTCAGTGGGTAACGCTATTCGCGTAACTTTTCATTTGGTAACCTCAATATCGTAAAATCAGTGATCCGACACCCTTTACGCAAATCAGAGTTTCGCCTTATTTCCTCTGGGGAGAACAGGCGTCAAAGCTAGAAGAAGAAGCGTTTAGAGTCGAGTGCGTAGTTTTCATACCCTCTTGATCCTTTTGTACACATGAGAATATCTCTCCTTTTTGGTGCGTCCGTTTGCTTATAATAACCCTACAGTAATTTGCTGACTACTATCCGCAGTCTTTCTCTCACTGTCTATTGCATCCCTAACTGCATGCCCTTGTAATTTGACAGGTTTGCTCTCGACCTCGTGGAAGTTTTTTTTCAGATCGTCCACACTCGGCTGCCCCTGCTTAATCCCGAGCAGTTTCGTAACAGTCTACGATTGCTTCCATCCCACGCGGCAAAGGCTACCAAGCATCTGCACCCTGCCTTGGTGGCCACTGTCATTTCATGGGGCGCCAAGTTTTCTGAGCATCCTTTACTCGTCGCCGATCGCAGACGTAATAATAACCTCAGTGCCTTGGCGAGGACTCTCATACTACGGACCCGCGAGCTTGCTGAAGCTCTGAAGGTACATCGTATTCCGAAGGATGACCATGTAGTGATTGGACTCTTGATCGAACCACTTCAAAGTCGTAAGTCTGTTTGCCAACCTTATTTCTCAAGCTTCTTTCCAATTTTTCTTTTCTCCAGAAACTCCTGATGACCCGACAGGTAACTCAGACTGTCACGCAGTGTGGCGTAGTTAAATCAATCTTTCTAGGCTTTCACGGGTTTTGGCTGGCCTCAGCGACGAGGCATCTTATGGATCTCGGGGTAGGCGTCCAACTCCATCCAGACACCTGGTATTTCAATTTGCTTTAGATAAATCACAAATCAGTCATATCGTCCACTCTTCGCGACACGGAAGAGCGGGGAACCATGATTTTTGCTTGGTGGATGGCGTGCATATGTGATGCATACGCTTCGCTGTACTACCGTCACAAACCGATTCTCGACGATGACGATTATGACATTGACTTCTATACCGTCGATCCCATTAATCCCGACGGTCATGACGGAACAACTCCCTCGCCAAGAGAACAATTAGAAGTACGTGAATCGCATACTGAATCCCACACGCTAACTAAGTCAACTCTACACCAGTTTTTGGTTAGTATCGTGATATGGTCACTTCCATCTTTTGACGTCATGAACAACAGGGCTACTACCGAGCAGCTCATGCTCTTGCACGAACAGCGCGGCAGATGTCCAGGCAACTCTGGAAGCCTGCGACAGAAGCCGATGGGCTGCCCTTCGACATCCTATACACGTTTTTCAAAGCCCTTACTGAGTGGCGCGATGACTATCTCCGGGCGGTAGGCGTTCCCAGCAATGAAAACCAGACGTGGGATTTCGTTACCGTGAGGGGATAAATCATTGTGTTCTTTTCAAGTTGCTCATCCTTCGTGATCGTATTTTAGGCGGTATCTTCCTGTGCCAGCGATGCACAGTACCATGTGATGTGGATCATTCTTTTCAATGCTCTAGATGAAGTTGGGGTAAAAGAAATAAACGAAGCTACCCGGCTTGGTGTCGATCCGAAGTTCGCGCCTGATTTCGCTCACATGGATTCGGTGATGCAAAAAATTGCGGACGAAGCTTTGCATGGAGCTTGCCGGATATCTGCGCTGGTACGTCGTCTGCGCACGAGTTATTCGTTTATCGATTTTTTGTCACTCACTGTATCTATAGGCAGCGGTACTAACAAGCAACCAGTACCTGGTAAGCGACCGATTCTTTTCAACTTTAAACCCATTGACTCGAGTTTCATTGCTTAGCGACTTGACCCAGCTGTGATGCATGTCAGCTGTATCCAAGCTGGAACCCTGCTCGCACGTCTAGGACGGCCAGAAGCAATCAACTGCATCAATGGCTTAGAGCAGTACAGCCAGGCTTATGAAGAAGCAGGCGATCATGCGAGTGAGATCAGGCGCATATATCGAATTGGCGATCGAACTGGTGAAAGCGACTTCAACCATATGAACTCGGTTGCTCCCAGAGTCATTCTCGAGTCAGGATCACCGAGTTCACGCCGTGACGATATGCAGATTGACGAGCGATAAAAGAAGAATGAAGGCAACACTCCCAGCTCAAGGTTTGGAGTTTTCCCTCGTTTTCGTGTCCGTGTTTGGAATTCACTGTCTATCTTGGAGTCTTCTGTTGTACGGTTACCTTTGCAGTGATTGGGTTTCTTTTTTTTCCGTTGTACATTCCACATAAGCAGGTATGAAGGCACCAAGTAACGGGGCTAATGGTAGTTTTGATAACTGGACATTTTATTTATCATCCTATGCGTATCGGTAGTAGCAGTAAGTACTGTAAGGTAAGGTCTTGTACTGGTATAGACAGTTGTATTCAATTGCTTCGATTTACTTCCGCTTAGCCTCCGGAAGTAATTCCTGTCCGGCAACTAAACTGAACGGCTAAGGAATAGAGCATCTTGATTAGATCTGAAGATCAGTATAGTGGGGTAGTCGTGATTAAAGGAATATATGCCAAACAAAATACAGTAGAATGCTAGGAAATATAGATAGATCATCCCACCAATACTATATCAGAATCACCTGGTTCATCATCTGAGGAAATCACAATCACCTCTACAGCTTTGCTTTTCCCCTTTCCCCAGATCGGGCTCTTCTCCCTCGGCCTACGACTAGGAGAGTCCAGTTTATTCTTCCGCGGGCTCTTTCTCGCTACATCATCCTCGGAACCTCGCCCACGGGCTTTCGCTCTGACAGGAGAGGGGGTTATAGGCGGCGGCGGAGCAGGTGACGATGGCCTTGGAACAGGAAGGTCGTCATCTTCATCGCCGTCATAGAATATATCTCGCGTTCGAAACCTATTGAAAAAGATGCAGGCCTTCCGGACGGTATCTTCAACGGACTATACGACGGTAGTTGAGCAGATGACGAGCGACCCAGTATAGGTAGTTCCTCGTCCTCATCGTCGTTTTCGCTATTAGTATCACCATGTAGATCTCGATCTTTTCGGGGGCTCAGGCTGCCGAACTCGTGCTCCAAGTCCATCGGAAATGGTGCAGGCTTCCTCGATGGTGTCTTAGTCGGACTGGACAGTGTTTTTGTTTTAGGAACTTTATCGAGTGCGAGAAGAATTTTAGACGAAGACGAAGGTGTGGAGAGGAAGGCAGGGTTAGCCTTGCGTTTCATAGGCGTATGTGGCGTCGTAGAAAGAGCCGTTGTCTTTTTCTTCCTCGGACTTGGTGGTGGTTCGTCATTACCGCTCATCTCCTCCGTCACCTTCTTCTTGCCTTTTGATTTCTTCTTCCCTTTCCTGCGCCTGACCATATCTTCGTACTCCTCTACTAAAGCGGACCTGGCTCTCTCGACCATGACACCCGGGAGCCAAATAAGAAGGGGGCGACGCGGGTCCTGAGCAGGGTCGATTGCACGATCTTCCGTTTCAAATTGCCAGGGATCGGCAGCGTACAGACCGGTGCCAGCCGGTCTTCTCAATCCGTGCACACCAGCTTCCGCCAAGTGGACAGGAACAGAGACGTCGACTTCAACGCGATACTGCAGTGCGCGACCCGCCGACTGATGTTGCCGTGTACGGTGAATCTTTGTCATCCACCCAAGTTCACCAGCATCCACTACCTCGTCCCCAGCGAACTTGCGCCAAACGAGTTTCTCATCCTTTCCCTGTTCGCCCTCAATTATGTATCTTCTTAGAACACGGACAGCCAACCCAGGCCAGATGAGTGTCCTGAAACGCTTGACGATCGATTCTTTGTATCCCCACTCAAAGTACATTTCGCACAGTGCAGCAATCGCAGGAATGTTTGGTTCCTTCTTCATCCAGTCGATGTCATTGTACTTCTCGAGTGGTGACGTGACTGGTTCCGTGTACGCCAATAGGATATTGATGTCCGGAAAGGTCTCGGGCACAGAATTTGCCAGTTTGCCATGTTTGTGTCCCAGGCATCCAGAGGAATTGGTTCTGAGCTCCTTGATAATTTCTGCGCGCCATGTACAGAGATGTACAGGCAATTCTGCTCTCGTCAGAGTTGTCGCTATGCGGTACAGTGTATCTGCGTGACCTGCACGAGCAAGCCCTTCGGCAGTGTTAGGGCCACAGCCAGGAAGACCCTCGGGGGAATAGTCACCACCTGCACAGAGCGCAATTAATATGAGCTCTGCCCTGCTTAATTTCACATCCTGAAAAACCAGTACGAAATTCCTCTTCTCTGTAGCTGAAGTCTGTGCGTGCGCCGAACTTGGATTCCGCCAGACGGTCTTGGCGCCGAACAAGAGCGCGTCAACGTCGTCACTAAGAACGCCATCAATGATCCCTGCAGCATTCAGATATGCCAGCTCCGCCTCCGCCTCGCCTGGCGCATAGCGCCATTCAAACCCAAATGCCTCGATAAAAGCCTTCAGTCCATCGGTCAGCGCGTTCTCGGACCAGGTGTTGATACGCCTGCCTCGCTTCCATGCCGGTCTCCCTGGACCGTCGAACATAAAGAGAGGCAGTATTGGATTGCGAAGAAGAATTTCCAGGCGAAAGAAGAGCGTCCGCAGCTCGGGATTTTCGCCTTCCTGCCCATACTCAGCATGGAAGAACCAGAGAGAGACGTCGACGCCGAGGCGAAAGGCGTGTGGTGGCCGATTTGTAGAGTCCATCGTCAGCTCATAGAGAGATTTCCTGGACGAAGACTCATCGAGGAGTGGCCAGAGTTTTGCAACGCCCATCGTGAGTCCAAGTGGCAGCAGATGGAAACCTCACCACGTGACTGTGGCGCGTCGTTAATGAGCGTTACACTTGTTTCTCTATGTAACATTCAACGTGAGTAGCGTGATGTCCTTCAGCTCTTTTCTGAGCATTTTCTGGATTACAAAATCGGTGGCTAAGAGAAGGAATGGAACGTCTTGTCATGAGTCCAAGCAAATCGATTGACGCACCATCGGAGGAATAATTGTGATGCTGGATCGTAAGGCATCAAGATTCATTGTACTGATGAGTAAGTCATCGTAGTACACTTCTCCGACTGTCGGAATGCTTCGTAGAAGAGAGAGGGTTAGTGAACTCTTTGATAGAGAGCACCGTTTCAGCGAGTTTGTTCCGAACAATCTGGAGACACCCTACTTACTTTTCCGGAACCTGTACATCCCACTGTCACAGCATAAGTATAATTACACGAAGCAAGATGCGATGAAATTTTACGGACCTATTCCAACATGTTCATCCGATTTCATCTCAAAGATCAAGTTATGTAGAACTTTATGACCATCCTGTTATGATGTAAAGGTCAGACACAATGTAAACAATATTACTGTATATAGCAGGACAACTCTCAAGCATATACATTGCGCACAAATTCTCTGCACGTAGACTCCCACTGCTTGGCCAGTACACCGGAGGGATACCTATTGCAGAAAATTTGGGCTCTTGTTCCATGTTGAAGTAACGGAGAATTCTTTCTAAGCTGATGAAGGGGACATTGTTTTGTGGACGACGTCCGACATCAGCAGGTGACATACTTTATTTTCTGTGGGACAGATTGAACATGCAAGATGACGGGAAACTGAAACATGATTGTACTTGCCATGTAGTTCCACGGCATCAAATATCCTCACCCATACAAGAATCATCGAGCTGAATGAGACTACGAGCAAGTTAGGCATTGGATGAACATTTGGCCTCTGAGGAGGGTGTTTTACCAGCCATGGCAACAGAAAGGCCCATATTAGCTGAGCTCATGTTAGGCCCCCTTCCATAAACTAGATAAAAAGCCTGCGACGAGGTAAACAGCCCTGCCAACGCATCCGTTCGAATAGATGTCCATCTAATGCAGCTTAGCTAAAATATGTGGCACCAAGAACGACGAGTGCACACCTATGGAGATCGTAGAAGATGGGGTCTAACATAATCATCGATACGACACCTAGACTCTTGAAGATAAAATTCTTGAGCGCCGTATGCCCTGATTGAAACTAGAACAGAGTGTAAGAGTTCACCTTTGAAGGGTTAGCATAGGCACTCACCGGGTCCCACGATAGCCGCCCCGAAGCTGAGGGCTATGGTATCTGCGTCCCAAATACTGGCTACTTTGTTATGAGAACGCACTGAGCAAGGAGTGGGGATTTCGCATTTGAATTGTATTGCTTCACTGGTAACTGGACTTTCATATACAACTGCCCGAACATGCCACCAAGGCATGTCATCACGACTCCTGGAAAAGAAAAAGCATGACTGAAGAAAATGATGGAGCCAAATCGAGTGAGGAGCTGCAAATTTAGCTCCGTAAAGCGGTAAATCATAGAAGGGATACCGTTGTCCGCAGTTCGCATTTATTAGCCTATATGACGGCATTCTTACATGACGGAGAAATCGTTTACTCGGTCCAACGACACCTTGGCTAAATAGGATGTGTAGGTTCAGTTGCAATGCAGCAAGTATCAGGATGTGTTATTACCTTGTACTGTAGATAGGATACCAACGATGACCAGACGGAACTTTTGTTGTAGGATTTTGAATACCGTAATTGAAGAGAATACTATAGCGGGTGGAGTTTCGGCTCTCGATAAGTAATTAAAGCATACAGGCTCGAGTTGAACGCACCTGTAAGCCGTCTATTCACGATAAGCATCTGAAGGAAATGTTAATAATGATCTGCTACACGCACAAATGACGCATAGGTTGCAATCATTGTAAGAAGCGGGATTAGAAAGCTTTCAGAGACATGAGAAACACCGTTGAAGGTCTCAAGACACCATCTGACTTCACATGGGCAGTCAGCAGGACCAGAATTTTGTTCCATCGGACATATGTTAACTCGTCAACCCTCCTTTCCATAATCTGCTCTTTTATTTTGGATTCCCAGCCGAACAATTTGATCATTCTCAACATCGACATAGCTAAAACAGACGATTGGGATTGTCCAGTTCCGTCAGAAAGATGTTTAAACATATCTTCGGTGACTTTCTGTCTACGATCATCCATCTTGACGACGTAAATACTACGGAAGGAGAAATAAAATTAAGTAAATACCTTTTTCATTCTCTTTTCTGAACGACTCGCATCATCCGTGACAGGTAACCTGGTATAGGAATACATATCTGTGATGAATGATGGTGAATGGCTGAATGGTAAGACAGCGAATGGTACTTTACTATATAGGATTCCCATGGTCAAGAGCAGATCGAAAGGAGACCAGAAAACCTCTAATAAGGACATGGGTAAAGCTGACTCGGTAATACTTCCCACGTCGGCTGTAGCCAACGTATTGATCCTGCCCATGATATTTGACTTGGCCGTTTTCTGACTTTCCAGATCAAGTCGAATGCGGAGAGCATGCTTGAATATGAGTTGTATAAGGATTCCTTGCGCTACGTAAGGGGGATGACCATCAAGAGAAATTACATACGGCCGTGTGCATAAACCATTCCGAAAAGATAGCTCGAAGAAAAGGGCCTAGAAACGGCCACGAAATCCAAACCCATGGACGGACAATCGCGCCTTCACCATCAGTCTCCAAATAGCTGCAGTGCTTTACTTCAACTTCCTGAATAAATAGAGTAAAACTTACTGTAGAAGGAGGTTAATGCCAATGGGAGCGACAAAATCCAGAAAGATCTGATTGGATCTAAGAAAAGGTTACCTAGGAAAGAAAACTGACCATGTCTTAACAACCTGGAGTAGTGAGTAATTAAATGAAGTAATGAATAGATGCGAAACATAACATACCTCAGTCGTAATGATGACCATCAAGCGAATAGCCGTCTTTCTGTGGTATTTCAAGAAGCTCCGGAGAAGATCGTAATCTTGGTCATCAGAGAATGGGTCTAGGAATGGGAAGGCATTCCTGATTTGCACTTTCGACAAATGCGCATAGGCCCAAAGGAGGCAGCTTCTCCAGAACAGATGTAGGGTCACGATAGGCCAGATACACCAAAGGATCCAAGTAGGCGAACAGTAAACGAAACAGCCAAGGAGCCATTTCTTCAGGCAGCGGGGTCCACAAATCCACAGGAATCCGCACGTCATCATCTACTGGAATATACTCTACGGATGTTGACAGCGGAGTAACAAGCCCCACGATCATGAGGGTAATCTTTGCCCACAAAAGCCAGTCTTCATGCGGAGTCCTGGGGAAATCGGTCGAACGTCACCAAAGGGTATACATCACGATAGCTGTAAGTCAACAGTGACACAAGAAGTACTGCGTTAAGATGTTAGGCGGCTGCTCTGTGACGGAACAGGTTAACGGCGCCAGGGCGGTAGCATAAGTCTAACACGTTTCACATTAGAACGCACCAAATCAATTGAGAGATCGCCTTATGCTGGCTAGGTATGCAGCGAAGGCCTGAAAAATCTGGTCTTCATGGCAAACTGGCTTCCCTTCTTCAAGGAAGCCGAGAATATCGTCAGTATCAACTAGAAAGAAACCAACGGTCGACATATGGCAACACGATCAGCGTGTTTTGTATCATTCTTCTTCGTGCTCAAGTACGAACATGGTCGCGGAGGCAACTGTCCAATAGAAAGGGCCTAGACTCGTGTCGGCCCAAAGGCTAAGGACGTGATCAGCCCGGCAGTCAGCCTGAACACGAGTCGCACGACGGCGCAGAACATACTTGGAGCTGGGCATCTCGAGGTGCCCTGGTGCAAACCTTGAACGAATGAGCGAAAGACGCAACCAAGGGAGGCCACATACAGTATTTGGTGATGTGGGTGCAGAGTAAGATGAGCAGATGATTACAGTCGCCTCCCTCATAATCCACTCTCCCATAACCCATAGGATGGTCCATCTACCAAAGTGCAGATTTCCCTCAAATTACTCCCTCATAACCCATAGCACCGAATGAGAACGGAGGGGGTATGGGTTATAAGGGAGGCGACTGTATTCCAGAATCGCCGCTTGAAGGCAAAAAACAAGCCAAAAAAGGAGTGTGCTGATATCGACAGAAGAGGTCGGGCAAATGTGACTAAAGTACTGCACAGGATCTCACACAGGATGCGTACATACTCATGTCCTCAACTCAAACGCACTGATTTGACAACCTTCGAAATGCCCGATCTCTCGCCATCATACCGATCAGAAGCACCACCCTTGTAGACAGCCTTTTGGGATGCGATTTTCTTCTTCGCCTTGTCGAACTTCTGCCGCTTCTTGACTCGTGGGTTACGCACGCTCTTTGGACGATGAGGAGTAAGGCCCTTGTTCTTAAGAATGGCACGCGTGAGTGACCGCGGCCCCGTTGCTTCTTCTTCGTCATAATCGATACTGAAGAAATGAAATTTTAGCAAAATGGATTTGGCGTAAAAAATCACTGCATACCGAGCCGTTCGTGCCTCGTGCGAGGCTTTCCTTTTCTCCTTTTTATCTTGGGCTTGTTTCTTTACCAGTTCATAGTAACCATCGGCATCCTCTGCTTCTGGCTCGTCAACGTCCATATCCATAGCACGCTTAGGCTCTGGATCGATGCCGTCCAGATCCTCTCCACCTTGCTTCGAAAGTCTCGCTTGAGCCTCCTCAACCGTCCGCTTTTCCTTCTCCTTCTTACGCTCGCGATAAGGAATATCGTCGTCCCCTCCAAGCGTATTGCTTCTCGCACTCTTCCTCCGCGAGCTTGTGCTCTCAATCTTGGAGGTGTGGAACCGCAAACTCTTCCTATGCGCGCTTTTGTCGGCAGCATCTACATGTTGTAATGCAGTCACTTCACCGAATGCATCAATCTCATCGACGTGCTGTTTGGATGAAGAGGTCTGAGTTGAAGTAAACTCGGGCTCGACAAGATCAAATACAGGGTCGTCATCCTGAAGGGACATGGATTTCGTCGTTTTCCGTTTTTTCTTGGGACGAGATCCGCTTTCCGATGACAAAGCTGGCACTTGTAACGGTTTGATCGTTAGAGGAGGAAGATCTGTAGAATGGTCTAAATTTGCCTCCATCAAGAGTTCCGCCAACTCGCTGTCCAGCTGAGGGTGCCGGCCCCGTCTCCATGACTTTTCAGCATCTAGCATGATATCGTCGTCCAGGTCGTCTAAATCGGAATCACTTTCGAGATCGGCGTCGTCGAAGTCAAGGTCTTCAAGCGTGATGAGGGATTGTTTTAACGTCAATAGACGTGACATCATCGGATGGGTCTTGAGCAATTCTGGGTGTCGAGCGTATTTTTCCTTCGCTCGTAAGTGAATGTAGAATGCGAGTGTGCTGGCGTAGGTCAAAAGGACCTCTGTTTTGCGATCAGAGAGGTAGAGACGACATATAGAAGCTCTTACGATAATGGAGATGCAACATTCCAAGACTCAGCGCGTCAGGCGTCTTACTTTCGGTCCTGGTGTCAAATTTAATGTGCCGAAGGCGCAGGCATAAGAAACCTTCCTCACCGAGTAATCTTCTCTTTAGTTTTGATAAGGTTTTGGGCCGTATCTGTCCAGTCTCGGGCAAGAGCAAGACTCTCTGGGTCTGTGCGCTCAAAGTGCCGGATGAGTGAGGCATTGTTTAAAGGCAATTGCTGTACCGCCGGAGGTCGCGGTTCAGCTAGTGCACTAAAAGTCGCATGAGCACGAGGATGATGGGAACAGAAAGTTGACGGACTCATTATTCTCCGCATCCTTTGTCAAGTCTATCGGGTCGTTCAGCCCAAAGTCATCGTCGGTCATGTCCTGGCGCATCTTCGCCTGTAAGCGCCTGGCCTCCTGCTCTTCTAGTTCGTTTCCTTCCTCATCATCGGATTCCAGCTGGGCAGCATTGGAAGAATAGTACGCGGATTTTGATCTTCCCCACGACTCTTCCTCTTCGGACTCTTCAGATTCAGAGGATTCAGAGGATAGCATTTTTCCTTTCCCTTTGGATTTATTTTTCTTTGACTTGACGGCAGTTTTCGAGTTATGGGTCTCCTTGTAGTCCATACCATCCTCATCCATATCTTCGTCGACATCTATTCCATATTCGTCTTCGTCTTCGTCTGATACTCTGTTCAAAGCGAAAACTTCGTCGTCCTCGCCATCATCGTCCTCTCCCTCATCACCGGCCATAAGAATTTTATCTCTGGAAGCATGAACTTGGCAAAAATCAGCATTTTCAATGGCTGAAACACCGAAAGATGCCTCACATTGGTCCTCTTCGTCCATGGGTATGTCCGAGAGTTTGTCCCATTTCTTCATTTTACCGTCTGCGCGATTCAAGACTTTGGGTTTCCTAGAAGACGGCCCAGGTTTTATTCCCCGTTTTTTACCCATCTTGAGACGTGAAGTACAATTTACTGGGTGACTGAAGGCGTGAAACAACACAAAAGTTTACTTGACCAATATTCGTTTTTAACTATTTGGTCTGGATGCCAGCACCAAATACTGCCGTCTTCCTGCCATCATGACTTCGTTATTGCGCGCTCTTGCGCTCAATACCGGGCTACGTGCTGCGGCACTTCTCAGGGAGATACCACCACGATATGTTCAACCCAGTGCCCTCATCATCCTCCAACAATGCCGTTCCTTTCACTCGTCACCACCAGCGGCCGCTACTATGAACCAAGCAATGAAGCGGAAAAAGCGACCCGTCCGGCGTACCCAGCTTTCCAAGTCCCCTCTTTTAGATACTTCCCCTCAGAAAAAGGGTGTATGCACCCAAATCATTATTGCAAAGCCCAAGAAACCCAACTCCGCGAAGCGGAAAGTCGCTCGTGTGAAGTTGACCAATGGGAACTCGTTGCAGGCGTACATCCAAGGCGAGGGGCACAACTTGCAGGAGCATAGTGTTGTTCTGGTTCGAGGTGGTCGTTCGAAGGATCTTCCTGGTGTCAAGTGAGCTTCCCTTTCACTGGCGTTGCTTCCTCGTATTGACCCTGCTCCCAGGTACAAGGTCGTCCGTGGCGCGCTAGACTTTGCCGGTGTACCGGGTCGTATGACGGCGAGAAGTAGATATGGGTATGTCTGTCTGTTATTCTGTTTAATGTCTTGTTTATATTATCATTCTTAGGGCCAAGAAACCCAAAAAGTAATCTTATTACCGTCGAGATTACGTTGAAATATTGCAATGCGTTTTCGTAACATCTAGAAGGTCACCTGATTACTGCGGTTTTTGTGTGCAAGCGATATCAAGAGAAGGACTTTTCAGTTCTTGTTCTTACTACTGAAGTCGAAGTCCTTCAGATCAATTTGTTCCTCGATGAACCGTATTCCTTATCTCCAGATACAGCTCCAATTTTGTCAGACTTTCCAACATTAGAATCACAATCTTTTCAGGCGTATTTCAGCTCTTGTTTAACGTCTAACTCTCATCGCGCAAAACTGCGAACATGGTTACAAGTCGTCATGATGCATTAAAGTATTACAATTATTGCCGAGTATATTAGCTGCAAGTATGTGGTATGTAACGGTTCCGCTTTCCGCCATGTCCATCAAGAAGAGGGTATCTGAAAAGAAGCTATAAACATAATTTTGTCAATCCGCCGGTGTCCCTCAGCTTTTCCTCTTTCTCCTTTTGTGCTCTCGCAATCTTCTCGATTTCAGTGTTCAAAGCCCAGCACCAGGCATCGCGCTCCAATTTGTTTCGCGTCCGAAAAATGACTAGTTTGTGTTTGCCCGACAATGGAAGATCCGCATCCGCATCGCTCTGGAGACGATACCGAATTGCGAACAAGGTATCCTCTTCCGGATCATCGGTTTCCAAACCGTCCTGATAATGGCGTGGAATGCTGTTGGAGTCAGGATCGTATTGACCTTGAGGAAGTGCCATTGCCGCAAAATATCCCGAACAAATGTATGCGTCCGACAGACTGATCTTATGCATAGCATTGTATAGAGCCGAGTGCGATTTAATGCGAAACAAGCAGAGACTTCCGGAAACGAGGATCATTCGGGCGAGCCTATATTAACGTGAGAATGGACAGAACTTGGATTGATGGCAGGGATGACTAACTTGAATTGCCCGCTTAGTCCTCGCCGAAGATGTATTTTCCCGCCTCGTATAATGGTTTTACAACCTTCCAGAACACACCAATTGTACAAGGAGGTTAGGGCTGGCAAAGGCGCTGAGGGATCCGGAGGCGCTGAAGGAGGTACATCTTCCACCGCATCGTGAACATGCTCTTTAGGCGTCAGCCGTGGCCTGTGTGCTGCAGAAACATCCATTTCGTCCTTGGCATCTGCTCTATGTCGCAATTTCCAGTATGAGATCAACAATCGCAATCTGTTAATCCACTCCAGAGAAAATTTGCGAGAATAACACTAAGATTCAAAAATGAGCAACGGGATATCCTTGATTCAATATGATACCCACTTCAAACCTGATGACATGGCCATTTTTCAGAAGAAGCTCGAACGAGCGTTTCATTCTTAGGTGATGTTTGTCCGAAGCCTTGTTGACGATATCTTCTCCTCCTTCGTCTTCGTTGTCACTGTGGCTACTTTCCTCCACGCTAGGCTCGGACCAGACATTCATCCACGAAGAATTTGCATCCCCATGATTGTCCCCAGTGCCCGCTGGATCGATCTCTGTATGGGTGTGCGAAGGAACAACTTGAAACGCCCGTCTTACAGATATTACACTCCTCAAATCAGCTACCGCAGTGGCATTCAGAATCTGTGACGTTCCTCGTTCGACCTCGTGCTTATTCAGCTTCTGAGCGTAATTTTCGGTATCTCTAATGGGAAAGGGCGATGGGGGATGCGCCTTCGAAGTAGGAAGAGTAAAGAGATTCCCGTCATGCGTGGTCATGTATATGCGTTGTTTCAGCTGCGTGTTTGGCTTAATGCGGGACACGTAGCCTTCGATACTCGGAGGTTCGTGGTAAAAAGAGTCTTCTGTTTCCACGTTGATATGATTCAGGGGTTTAGCGAGACGAGAAGGATAGTGATCCCCAAGACGAAGTTCGAGATGAGCCTATGATAAAATATATCAGCGTTGAAGACTTTGACGAATACATCGATCTACCTGCTTGTATGCCAACCCACAGAGAACCGCCCAGCCTCGTCGTTGTCCATACACATCGTCTTCGAGCCATATCCAATCCAAATTGGTATCCATTCGCCACGCAAGCTCTAAAACCTTACCCAAACTAATTTCTCGCTCAATAACCTCTCTCCAATCAGGAACTTTGCGAAGTGATTGCAAACATAGGGCGATAACATTAGCCCGCGTGAACATCTTGCTGTATCCTTCCACAGTGGCCATTTTAGGGACATCAATTTTGACTTTGGCGTCCAAACCTGGATTGCGAACCTCGATCACAGATGGGACTTGACCTCCGATGTGGCACCTAATGTAAAGGCATCAACGCGTCTGCATTGCATTCACCAAGTTCGAAGGCACGAGTTACCACAGCTGCCACATCCAGTCCTGGCACCTTGATCGATTTTTGGGTTTGAAGACGAAAATGTTAGTGCCTGCCTTTGCCACATGGAAAAACGCTCGTGACTTTGAAGTTCCGTTGTATGTAGGGGTGGGTGGGCAAGTGATGCAGAAGGTTAAATCAACGAATGAATATAAGAATAGCCGCGTTCGTTCTGATTTGAGTGGAACGAGAAAAGCAAGGTGTTTGTGCCCTGTCAAACGCTCCTTCCCAGGAATAGTCTGAAAAGCAATCAGGTCATGATTCGAGCATGAAACATGGATATACAAACGTAATCTTCGTACACTTCAATGGAGTCTCGCCTCCAAACAACCATGAATTCAGCCCAGTCTTCATGGCGCAAGCCACTCGTCATCCGGTGCTGGTACTCGTCGAATTGAGACCCAAGAGATTCACATTCTGTGTAACTGACGCGCACGAGCATCCTGTCTCTCATAATAACGCCTCCCCACCCAGCGTTCGAATCTGCATAAGCAGTTGCTGGGGTCATTGCTCCAGCACTCGTCTCCTCTACCGCTTCCCCGCACCTCTCCAACACCTCTTCTGGAGCAACGGGCTCCTGGTCTGGAACATTCAATGTGGTTGATATAGGAGTGAGCGTGGGGTCGGCATAGTGAACCTTTTGCTTTCCTTTCCTTTTGCTGGTCAACGTACCACTTTTGATGAATGACGGCATCTTGATAATAGGTCTAGGAATTACATCTGTGTTGGCCTTGCTCGAGGATGAAGTGTTCCGAGCTGTGGCGGGTCGTCGTATAAGCGCCGTAACTGAAGATACACTGTGGTTGTCACCATCAGACGAGCCGGGCACGGCGCCATTCTCCAACGGCGGTAGTCGTGAGGTACTGGCTGTCACAAAGGTTTCAGACTCCTCATGAGTTGGGACGGGAGGCTCTCTGAATGAAGTACTAGCTTTAAGTTCGAAAGGTGCGGTGATAAACGTTTCGTTGGCAGACGCCGTTGAATCCTCGGCAGGTAGTGGCGATGATGGTAACTTTCCAGCCTCGTCTTCCGGTATTAATGGTAGATATACGTCGGAAAGGCCTTTTCGACTAGAATAAGCGGACGTGACAGGCTCCATGGATTCGAGAACGTTCACGCCCAGAAATTTTCCCACTTCAAAGCTAGAGCCTACCCACTTCTGGTCCGGAACTTTGCCTGACGAGGCAAATTTTCGAATCCAGATGGAGCCCCAATCACTCTCGCGCCATTTGGTGAGCATTTCTTCGTGCACGCTGGACTTGCTCTTTTCGCCCCATTCATCTGGATTTCCGCCGGTTAAAAGAAAGAATTTGTAGGCCATATCATTCACGAGTTGACTGAGATCTCCTTCCTCTTGATCCATGGCAACCTCACCGGAGACAAAGTTCTCCGGCATGGGCCCAATGAAGACGCGTCGATGTAGATGGACATTTTCCGACATATGTTTCGCTTGGGAGGTAGAGGATCCTGCTGTAGAGAGAGAGAAGCTTCGCCTAAGTTCGAAATCCATGTCAGTGGACAGGAGAGGAATATAACGCCAATTTCTTCGTACTTTTTCATCAATATATAATGTTCGACGACATTGAGAACTATGTATGGTAATGCAAGACAAAGACTGCCGAACAATGGTAGTAAGCCAACTTGTCTTTGTACTTAGATGGCAAGGTTACGTACCGAAAGCCTTTGTGACCAATAAAAGGCAAAAAATACAGTCAATTACTTGTGTCCAATTACCTTGGATGGCAAAAGGTGGACTTTGAGAACGAGAACGTGGACGGCTAAGACAGACAGTAGCTAATGGTTGGGTGAGGTCATTTTCTCATGGTTCGGGCCGGAAATCCGAACGATCGTGCCCAAAGTATCGCACTTCTGAATATAGCTACTAGTACATGTCGAGTCTCATCACGCTGAGTCGCTGACGGCTGACTTTGCCTTGCTATACGATGTGAGTGTTCTACGCTTATGTATTTTTTTTGAGGAACGCGGCCAGAGTCCCACGTTTTACATCCAAAAGGTTGGGGATCATCGATCCCAGGATCCTATCAGTAATTGATGTAGGTCGTTTTAGCATGCTGTACGCAGGAGCAGTCTGACAGAGAAAAAAGCTCAGCGGGCATATGCATGGTTTTCTATTCAAATGTATATGTATTCTATCTTAAATAACTTGTCCTGTATGCAATGCCCTATGAAATGATATCTATTTTAAAAAAAGGCACATAGACATTATACTACTAGACCCCCTAGCAAGCGACTACATAGGTCACCAGAAGGTAAAGTATCCGCAGCTGACCTGGACTAAGCAAGGCAAATCACAAGCGGCATCGGCGTCTTTCCGGTAGATTGACAAGACAGACATAAGAGCAAGATGTTGTTCGAGGTAGGGCTGTGCTACTACCACCTATATCATGATTCTCGGATTGCTGGGGTACGTGAGATGTAGGGGATACGAATCTGTGTGTTTGGGGTCATGTTCAGCACTAGCACTTCTGCTCCAGAAAAATCACACTACGACAGAATAACTCAACGCTTTCCCGCGTACAATATATAATATCTTTTTTTTTTCACACGCACTGCTAACAGGAATGTTGATTCCGCTGATTTTTGGCCAGGGAAAACAGATGCGACCGTGACCCCATGCTATTAATATCGTTGGAGCTCATGTTCACGGCACTAGAAGTGATGGACAAGCCAATACAGTCCACGGGGCAAATGACAAGAACGCGCACCACAGCCAGCAGATGCAGATTGAAATATCACCATTTCTGCCGCTTCTTGGCCTGCAAGGTGTTCTTCCCTCGTGCACCCCGGACGCTCTGCAAGTCCTCAAACTTCTTTTTCGCATAACGTTTCGCCTCGGCGTCATCCACCAACTCGTCCACCAAAGTCCTCTTACGGTTCGCCCTTGTAAGATTATCCGAACTGCCGCCTCCAAATGGTGTGTTTGCAGTAACAATAGTACCAATCTGCAAAGATAATTTTAACGAGTGCTGCTACGCACATGAAAGGGATGCTCACGGCAAAATGTTTCGGCAGGCCTTTGATGCCTTTCCCTTCTCCTTCGTCTTTACGATAGAAGCGCTTGGGGTCCATATAATTACGCAGACGCATTGCTTCCACCTCGCGGTAGAGTCGCGGAAGGTCTGCTTCTGCTGGAGCAGGCATGTCAAACCATCCCGGCCCTGCAGTTCGCTGTTTTAACTGGCCCCAACAATAAATAAATTACGTTGATAGAAAGGAAAGATGGTCCTCACCGCTTTACGTTGCTTTTTTGTCAGTACTTTCCCACCTTTGGTCAGTTCTGGGGGTGGTATAGGAGGTGCGGGTACGGATGAGGATTTCTCAGCAAGTTCGATATCGGGGTCGCGTATGGCCGTCGGTCGATTATGCCTTGATTCATCAAATTCGAAATAGGGCTTGGGAATGTTTCCGGGGTCGAGGAGAGGTAATATCCTATAGAGCGATTGAACTTTTGACACCAAGAAGATAAGAAGAAGCGACAAATGGACATACTGGTTGCCGGGTTCGTCATCTAGCTCTACTACATCCCCTTGTAAGATATCCACAGAATTTGTCGGCTCACGAGACAGTGATAGAGCATTTTTCCTGGCTTTTTCAAGTAAAGAATCGAGATATTCTTGTGTGACAGGTTCACTGTCCGAACTACATGAACTAGACGTATCTGAATCGACGTCGGAGGTAGAAGCCGAGTCCGAAGAGTCCTCTACAATCTCTAGATACAGTTTGTTCAACGTGCGGCCTCTTCAGCATTCTGTCACATACCTGTAGCCTTTTCTTTCCCTTTTCCTTTCCATTGAAGCATGACGATTAAGGATGGGGATGACGAGACAGAGACGTGTATATCTTGGTCATGCGTCCGAGTCGCTGGTTACGCTGCAAGCAGCAATAATGGCTCGAGCTCTCTTGCAGGAGTTCTCGAATCGTCGTCGTGACCTCTGTGACCGATTTTGCCGATTTTGGCCGAGGCGAAATCACATGACTCCCCAGGTGGGCGGATGCAAATCCTAAGATTGCCTTCTCCACTGCATCCTGCTTTTTTCCAGTTTTTCTTACCTCTGTTTCTTCCTGTACGATGAACGAGAACACATATTTTTCTGGCTGAATTCCACCCCCTTGCTCAGTCTCGGATGAAGCCGCCTGACAAGTTTACTTCCCATTCTTCTGTCCGACACCTAGCTGCCTACCACACAAATGCGGGCAGGGGAGTAGTAGAGGGACCCTCCGGGAAAAGCAAACATGTCCAAGCCTCGTAACGAGACAGCTTAGGATGTCAGGAGGAGGACAGCAGCATGCGCGGTGAGTTCTCCATCATTCAGTGACATCGAGGAGTTGTGCTGAACTGCGAATGATAGTGAATGTAAGGTATGCCAGCAACCAAAACAAGTGAACACTTCTGAGCGTTGTAGCAAGGCAGCTAGGTAGGCATCAGTGTGCAGGGTGAGTTCTCCATCGTTTGATGACGTCGAGGGCTCGTTCTGAGTTACTGATGATAGCAGAAGCAAGGTGTGGCCACCTCCAAGGCGTGCGATCCATATCTGAGTTCACAGCAAGGCCACTACGTGCCGACTGGAAGGGCGATCAGCATGCGTGGTGAGTTCTTTGTTGTCCAGTGATCTTGCGGGTTTGTTCTGAACCATGGATCATAGCGAATGAAAGGTATGACTACCCTCAAGACAAGCGAACATGTCTTTGCTCGCAGCAAGAACAAGGCATCAGGCATTATTCAGAGGTAGGTGTAGGTGCGTGCATTCCTTCTCGGCGAAGAGAAGGTGCAGATTTTTATGGCTGTTACTTACAGGTCCTAATCAATGCTTTCTCTGCGGCCACAAACAGAGACGTTAGATGTTACCCATTGCGACACCCGTCTGTCTGCTTTGATGGCTGTTCTCCCTTACGCCGTTACATTCATCACAACTGCGAGCTTCATCTCAATGATCATATATCCCATCTATTAACTTCAGGACTACACTATCATTATGCATATCTCTGTATTTATATTTACCTTGACGGTTGACTTGACACACATTCATATGCGCGCGTGAGGTTATTTTGAGTTACAGAAGCAAGCAGGAGCAAAGGCCATACACACATTATCGCCCTGGACTTTAAGAGAGCCATAGAACCAGTCTATGTATACTAATATCGAATGTAATATAAGCGACGCTGTGAGAATCTCTTTCTGGCCCTGAACTTTTTCCTCTTCAGAGTCCACTCGAAATCACCAATTCATAGCAGGGGGCACATTTCCCGATGCGGCATTCCAGCATTTCACCGAGACGAATGCGAACGAATATTCCAAAGGCACTCGTAAGTAGTACAATTTAAGTCTCTATAAAGTACATATAAATGAAAAGATTGACTGGTCATAAAGAGCGTAACAGTCCAAAAGACTTGAGAGTATAAAAACACCGGGAAGTTTGAGCGCTGATGATCGTAAGTTGTAACGACAGGATAATGCTATAGCGAACAGAACAGATAAGACGAAAGTGTAGACCAAGATAATCATACTACCCAAAATATAGAAAGCAAAGCACAATAGCGTCGAAGGAGGATAGAAATGCATACAAACAGTCGCGAAAGAGAGTGAAAGCACGAAGCAACCCGATAATGAATTAGTCCACAAAAATGTCCACAGCAGCGTGAAAAAGGAAGTCGCGATCAAGAACCACGTACGGAAAGACTTACCATTCTTATTTTGAGATGAGGTAGTTAACCATCGCGTTCACTTGTCGCTGCGCTTTCGCGCGGCGATAAGATAATACTTGGCCGACCGTCTTCCCGACGAAGCGGTAGCGGCGGAGAGGACGCGCGCCGCTCGCGGTCAGACAATCGAGGACTCGATTGCTGCCGATGAAGTCCTGGACGACGGATCATCTTTCCCGACACATGATGAGTGCTTTCACGATGCGAGGTCGGAGGTGACTGCACATTAAGGCTGCGAGGCTGAGAAGGGCCGTCACCGCGCGGTATGGGATCTAGACGGCTAGCAGATATCGAAAGACGCCTGGAACGGAAAGGACCCGGGGAACCGTTGTCCGATTCTCGTCCGCTTTGACAATCCCTGTCTCTGTCGTGTGTCCATCCGGGAGACGATATCCGTCTGTCATGTTCAGACATCAAACGATCTCGGTCAGAGGGTGCGACTGGAGGAAACGTGTACGACTCTGAAGCCATGGGACCAGTAGGTATAAGACCATTCCTGGCCATCTGTTTCTCCTTCGTCTTGTGGGTACCGGGCATCTCGATGCTCGGACGGCGACCGCCATTGGGTATCCTAAGGGCATCCTCCAATTCGTCTATTCGCCGCTGCATACCCGCCATCTCCGCTCTCATGCCGCTCATCCTTTTATCGACAAGACTTTCCACGAGCTCATGGAGCCGATCTTGTTGCTGATTTAGATTCTGCACAAGGGCCTGTGATTTCTGAAGCTGCTCGCCCAGCCAAGTCTTCAGCTGCTTCGAATCATTAAGCGCATCGTAAAACATCTCAAAGGGTGTCAAGAAAGCGGCCTTTCCACCCGAATAGCCAGGGTGGTGAAGAGAGCTGGGTGTAGGGGGGACAAGTGTGGAAGAAATAGCGACGGAAGCATTTGGCGGCGATCTGCCTGAAATTCCGGGAATAGGATGGGTAACTTGGCCGGATCCTGACGGATTGCGTTGCAAGGACAGTCGCGTTGGAGTGGGGGGAACATTACCAGTTACCACCCTTTTCATATTTTCACCACCGCCCAGTACGGATGGCAACCGCGGCAATGTCATTGGAACTCTTCCAGAATAGAAAGAACCCTGTTGCCCGCCAGCATGTGGTATCGGTGGCGCACTTTGAATGGAAAGTGCTAATTGCTCTTTCGTATACGCCTCTCTGGGGCTGATGACAATATCAGCCGGTTTTTTCTTCCCCTGACCGCCTAGTTGATTAGCCCGTCGTCGCGCAAAGCTGATAGGAGGTGGTGGTAGTGAATGCGGATTAAGGCTAGATGACGAGGCTTGAGTTGGTACAATTTGCTGAGGAGTGGGAATAATGATAGCGCCAGGACTGGGGGGATGAGTGCTCCCGCCCGCAGTGTTGGTAAGACGACGTGATCCCGTCCCTGAATTAGGGCTAAGACGAATGGGTCGGGAAGATGGCGGAGGTGCCTTAGATGGCGTCGACCGCTCATCGGAGGCAGAAGGGACGCCTGCCAGACCAGGCGAGACGACGCCAGCTACGCTACCTCTGCGCTGCTCAATGAGAGCCTTCTGCTTTTGCTTTACGGAAATCATGGACCGGACCTGCTCGGCGGCATTGGGATTGTCGCGTTGGCTGGGCATACTGAAGCCAATGACGACGGGCGATATAGGGGTCGAGCCAGCCGGCTCTGCTGGGGTACGAACGTCTGTATTGAGGGCGCCAGGTTGCGGTGCGCCGCTCACGGTGACCCGCCGTCGTTTTGAAGGATTGAGGTGGACAGACGATGGCGCCGGTGCAGCAGAGATATCCAGCAGCCGTTCTGGCTGGGCTGGCTCTGGACTGGATTGGAGCATGTCTTGGTCAGGTTCCTCTTTGACCCGGGTCGTGCGAGTCGTCCTGGAGGGCCATTAGCATCGTGTACCTAGTATCTTTATATTTTCTGTAACGCACTCATTGTCCGACTCGTTTTCTCCCTGCGTCGGCGGCGATTCCTCAACTCGTGCGCGTTTCCTACTCACCCTCTGTGAAGACGATGCCTCTTCGCTTCCTGGACGTGAAACAGTCATCGTCGGCGTTTTGACGCGAAGATCGCTCGAATGTGGTCGTGTCTGGATGGGAGGCAACGATATGTTTCCCTGGGATATATTTCCCAGTGACGTCGAGCTGAAGGCCTGGGCAAAGGACGGAAGAGACTGTGGGATATGTGTCGCTATGCTGCTCGTATGGTTGAGAGACATGCCGTGCTGGCGACTGGACAGGTCGGCTCAGCGAACACAGTGTGCTGGCTGCTGATAACGACGGCAAGCTGGTGTGGCGGCCGTCGAGAACGATGGCAATGATGGGATGGGGGTGATGGGAAAGGGTGGTTGAAAGAAACAAGGGAGGCCTACTTCGGTCGGATGGGATAATTAAAAGAAGTTCGGTATGGAATATGTGTTACCCTCTTTCTGTAGCCCGATCATTGACCTTGAAATTTGCTGCAAAGCCTCCTCCTGCGACAAAAGGGGCCGTATACAAGCAGCAACCTTGCACTATTCTCATTTTTGTATATTTTCTCTCTTTTACAGCAAGCGTTCACAAAATGTGTCAATCTCAAACACGAACCCGGTATCGGGGTATGAAACACGACAACGGACAACGCATCTTTTTACTCCTCCATGCACAGAACTGGTGCGAACTGCCCGGATCCGAGGTCATACCCTTTGTTCAAGGTCGACACCGCAGTCCCATCATCCAAGTCCGATTCCGTCCTCTTCATTTCTCACCAGATAATATCCCCTTGCTTCCGTGATCCCATCGTTCTCTCGACACCAACCATATGCATCACCTGCGAGATCCCGAATTGCTGGGATTCTTCTTTCAGCTTACGCAATGGCGCATCGTGCTAGCTCGACAGCGAAGCAATCTTTCCTTACTCCAGAAGGGATGGTCCTCCTCTGGTGCCGGATTCCTTCACTGCATACATATCATGGTCCGCCCACGACCGCACCTCAGTTAGGCGATTGTTTGATTTTGTCGTGATAATCGATGACATCCTTCGGAGAAGGGGTCCAACAGTTCTGGAGAGTTTGATAAGAAACAGGACATCAGAATCAGTTCCACACACTGCTTTTGTCAGTTCGGCCAAGCAACTTGCCTAACTTTAGACCTGCAAAGAACATTCTGGGTTCAATCATCGCAGTTAAAAATTGGCCGATGACTCTTTTTTGCTTATAACGGGCGCGCATCCACATGCAAAACACTGTGCTTTCAGTTGTGTCTTCTGACTTGGTGCGCTACGCAATTCAAAATGGGACTACAGCCAATTTAATAAATCGTTTTCAGGCATCGGAACAAAAGGAACATTTACCTTTTGCGAGTTTACTTTGTGTATTGAAGCGAAGATGGACGTCGTCAATGTTTGGGGCCTGACCGCCATATTTGTACATCGCGGTCACTTGATCAGTCTTCATCGCGTTTCCGAGTCGTCGTTGTGCGCCGGTGTCGGAGCCGTTGGTACATAGAAGACCCCGTAAACTTCGAATCCTAAAATATTGTCGAGTCTGCAAAGCCATTCGCCTCCGTATCCACCAAAGAGATTAATGTATAACTCATGCCGGCATTTCTTTGTTCTGAAAGCAGAATGCAGCCGAACGCAATTGATTTTGCCCAGTATTCTGCCGGCAATATTCCGCGCGTCCATTAGCAGAAAACGTTGTTCAGTGCAGGAACTTGGGAGCAGACGATCTTTTCAGGGCTCCCAGCGGAGAGTCTTCGTAATGCAAGATCGTAGGACGAGGCGCGTCTAGACTGGTTTATCGCTTCATCTTGGTCTTGGTCCTAAGGGTCTGAAGACGACGTTACAAGCATTCCGCTTCTACTCCAGGAAAGACGCTTCCATGGCGGTTGCTGGACTAGGGTAAACCCTAGGCAGTCAAGCCCACAACGACAAGCGGCTCTCATCGGCAGCCAGCTTGCGGGCATTGGGCGATGAAGCTTGTCTAAGCCTTCAAAGATTTAAGCACTGTTGTACATGACACTATACCTAATAATGTCATGAACGCTAAGCCAATTGCGCAGGAATGCGTTTCTACACACTGGGTAGTAAATTGAAAATCAATTATTGAGAACAGGTCGTACCATAGAAAAGTTCAGAGCATGGACTAAGAATTGAGCATAGAACATCAACATGCCAAGTCGTAAAAAGAACCATGTCGTTAGTGGCGTAGCAATGTGACTATCTTCTCAGATAACTTCATGCTAGTAGTAGTGGCCAGCGATATCCGACTGTTGTGAGAATACCATGAGTAATGTTTATAGCAGCATTTGTTATTACATTCAGTGAAAATAGTTCCTGAGTACGCGCCCCAGCTGCTGAATTACACATATAAGCTTATTGGTTTGAACAGTCAATAGAATCATAATGACACACAGACTTATCCGTTATTCGGCCCGTTTCATTTTCCTCCGCACCGTTAGAACCGTCACTTGTGGTGCATCGGTCGACTTTCCGGCACTTTGTTTGACACCCGGCGCGGTTTCTGTCTTCTTCGAAGGTCTGTCTGGGTTGCTGACACAAACTGACCCGTAAATGTGTGAATTATACGTCTCGAGAGACGGCTCTGGCTCGGGAAAAGGATTCGGGGAGACATCTGGCTCGATTCTTGTTCCATTTGCCATTCGAGGAGGTGGGGTAGATGGCTGAGGGGGAGCCAATAACGAACACGGCTCCGGTGTACGTCTCTCGGACTTGGGAGGACGATCACTTGCACGTATGGGACGAGGCGCTTGAATGATAGGCGTAGGAATAGAAGCGATGCCTTCGCACAGGCCCCGTATGGCACCCTCCAAAGACTCCGTGGCTCGGACTGCAAAATCAGTCGATGAGAAGTCAACTGCAGTATGCAACGACGTCATGATTCTTTTATTGATTTGCGACGAAACCTGCCCTGGTTGAGGGGCGAGTGGGGAGATGGAAGAGTGTATTGAAGGATTTGACAATGCTGGATGGGGGAATGTTACTCCAAGAGTGAAGAATCCGGTGACAGCGCCAGCCACGCATTCTTGACGAAATGACATGCGTTCCCAGAATTCGTCTGGTGATACGATTCCCAGCTCTCCCGATGGACGCTTGTCCTTTCTATCATCTTTTTTTTCCGACGTATGAACGTCTTCCCCATACTCTTCTGATTGCTTTTTTGCCAAGTCCAAACGAGAGTTGGTACGTGTACGTTTTCGTGCGGGGGATTTAACTCGCCCATTCTCCGTAGTATATGCAATCTCATCGATGAAACGGGACTTTGGATCATCATCGAACCATGGTATGTAATGGCCCAAATTCAAAATTTCGCTCTTCGGACAAGCCAATGGAATGTCTTGTTGCGAATATGGATGACCATATATCCAACGCAGGTGTGGTCGAGACGATGGGGAGGAAGATGACGACGTAACTTTCAAGGAATTCTCTGCCTCAAGTTCCGAGTACCCGGGAAGCACATAGTTCAATCTAATGATAGCTTTAGATTGGGATCGAGCGTCAAGTTCTGTGGCCACACCAATAAAGATACCCTTCCACCAACCACACAATCGCACGTCACTCAGCGGACGTTTCCCTGAAAACTCTGAAGAATTAGGGAAGAGATACTGGTCCTGGGCACGAGCAAAAAGATGAATCCAAAGATGTTGTGCCTCAATGGGTCTGGTGGCAGGGTTAGCGTAAAACAGAAGCAGTGAGCGGACTAGCGCAGACGTGGGCGATGGGGAACACGCCTGCCCAGTGGAATCCACCTTCGACACATAGAGAATGGCGCATGACGTGATAGGTATATTGTACACACAGGCCTCGATACCAGAAATCATAATCCGTGGCGAATCTGGAGTTCTCTGCTCTGACAGAAGAATGAGAATGTCCTGCAAATACGACCTCGGTCTAGGGAGCGCATAAGGATACAAGTCAGCGTGTTTCCTGGGCGAAGAAACCAGGACATGAATATGGAATTCCCGGGTACCAGGAAGGTCCCTCAGCCCGTCAAGAAGGGCATTCCTGAGGAGATTGACCGACATGGCAGCAGTGATGGAAGAAGTGGAGATGTTCACTGTTTAGCGCGCTCTCAGGCGCTATTTTCTTCCAATGTGTTTGCCAAACATAGATCAATATGACGCCATAACAATGCTTAGCCGAATTCTCGAGTGGAATACCTTCGCGGTTCTTCCGAAGATTATGATCGATATGCAGATAGATATAGAAATCAAATAGAAATACAGCAAGAAATTACGGTGGAAGGTTAACGTTTCCCGGTTTCCATGTGGTCGTCACTACACTGCAGATAATACTGGCACCAGGTCCAAACAGGCACTTCCGATAGGCTAACATTTGAGTCAACCACGTTACAAGACCGAACGGTAAGCACTCTGCTACACTCACAGTCGTAACACCGTCATCTGTTTTCGTAATAGTGGATGTTTGAACATTGATCATGAGTGGCGTGACAGACTGATGTGTTAATTGTTCAATTCGACCAAGTCGTAACTTGTATTTTAAAACTTACCGGCGTCCTTGATGATCGTCTTGCAACTGGAGCTGGAGCTGGCATATGAACGGTCCCCCCCGAGGCAGTCTGAAAGAGTGAAAACTGCATAAATGTTTTATCTGATTTTTGGCCCGCCTTCTCCCGAAGTGAATAACGACAGTTCAACCTGAGATTTGGCGTCAGAAAAAGTTCGAGAATCGAATACCGGAAACGACTCTACAATGCCAAGAACGAGTTAACGTAGCCTAAAAATGAAGCAAGATACTAAGAAATCGCCACCACCTCGTATGAGCGTCAACACATACATTTTCCGCCTATCCAACAGAAGGCCAGCCAAATGTAGTTATTGGGCATAATTACAAACTAAAAAAAGTTGTGAGGCAGCCACGAGCAGATAATAAGCAAGCCTATACCGTGATTACTATCACCACGCCGATCAAGCTAACCGGAGGTAAGTTGAGCATCTCCAACCGACCGAGAGGTTCAGAAATACCTTGAGACTAGGCCCGTCGCTACGCTATAGACAATCAGGGTGCTGATGAGAGAGTCGGTTCTTAAAGAAGTTTCGTTGTGGAAGGATTTTTGCATGAGGATAAACAATGCACACACCTCGGATAGCCCGTCCGGCTTCGATACAGATAAAAGCACAAGGAGGCGGCAATGAGAATATCCGCGACCGCTGAGCTTCCATTTCCTGCACTGGTGATCCACTGTAAATCAATTCTGAGAATCGATGTCAGGCTAGTGTTGTATCACACTCACAATCAACTGCTGGAATTCTCCCATGGATCCTAATCTGAAGCTAGAATATCCTTCTGTGCAGTCGCATGATATCAAAAAAGCAAGATAGACAAACCTTTTGACGGTGAAAACTGTAACACGTTGCAGCACCTTTAATGAACGTAAACTTCCCAGGCGCCGGAAAAATACCTATTTCAAGACCTGCTACTATTGTAACCATTCCTCGAGGAAGAGGGTGAACTAAACTTACCAAAATGAAAGCAGGAGAAGACCGCCTAATAAGCCAATTGAATGTCTGCATATAGTAACAATCATGGAACGCAACAACGTACAATAGTTGCAGTGATAACAACATTCCTCGAGACTAGTAAACTATGAGTGTGCTGCTTGACTCCGTCGTGGAAAGCCGCACGTGTATAAACTCGTCGAGCAAAGGAACTGTTTTTAACATTCCATGAATACGCAATATATATCAAAGTGCCTAACGCACCATTCGACGATCACAGCGATGAGTCCCTACGATAACAAAGGTTATATGAACCAATTGCGTTCACTGTGACAACATACATTGAACCCGGTCTGCACCTAGCTCATCAGAACATATATCAGAAGGTTTAATGTGAAATTATGGTCAATGAACCCCACATTCATGCTCCTGTTATTCCGTTGTCAGAAAGACGAGTAAGCAAGAAAACGGAAACATACCACGTCAGATGATCAAGCGAGGAGGCATGGGAGAAGTTGGTTATCAGGTGCCTATGCTGCGTCAGTCTTGACCAATGAAAGAGCGGACCGTCTACAAACCAGTAAAGTGTCATTATACATAGTATAAGGTGAATGGTGTCCAGGATGCTTATGTGTGCTCAGTCAATAAAAGAGCACTAATTCCTAGGTCAGACAGACCATAAAAGCGCGACCTGACAACCAATCAGATATCTATATGGCTGGCTTCAACTGTGAGCAACATTACTGTATATCGGATACATGCTTTATCTTTTGAATCGTTTCTGCTAAAGCATTGTCAGTGAGCGAAAAGCGGATTCAGCATTCGCTCCCACTTGAAATAAATATATCTATGGTGACGTCATAAGACTGAAATGACTCCGAAGAACATTACTGGCATACGTTTGAATTATTGTTACACCGTACAATCTGTTCGACAGTCTTTGAGAACAAATGACCGAGAGAGAAACGTACAACACACATAGAGGCGGCGATTAGGCCAACGAAGGCGCTTCCGTATGTTGAATCAGAATCCATGGCAGATAAAAAAGACGTCGAATTACGGTTGGGAGCAGGTTGTTCATGTCACTACTGTTGAGCACATTTTAAGAAGTGTCAAAGGCTGTGGAATTTTCCAAACGAAGTGTGAGAAAGTTCAGCTGTATGGTTACCTCGGCTAAGATCGAAACAGACAGGTCCCTATATCGAATGTTGTAACCCACCCAGTATTTAACCGCCACCAGGGGGAAGAAACGACTGCATGAGGCATCCAATTCAATCCGGTATGTAGATGCTGGTCGTGCTGTTCTTTGTTCTTCAAAGATTGCTGTATGCGTTACAGCACTTCCTGGGTATCGAAGCTATTAGTTGACAGCAAATACAACATGTATGGAGAAAATGGAAAGTACCTTGATCCATAATACCTACTTGGGCAATTAGTGAGTCAGACGTTACAACTGCGGGAAGGTGATGTAAATATGATCATTGGGTACAGTATGCTACAGATATGCAGTTAGACACACAAAACAGATGGAAAACTACAGCAGAGATTGAATATGAAATAAACGATGGAATTATGCAACATAGGCAAAAGTGTCTCGAGTCCCATCCACACGCTCGATGTACTCCTTCTCGAGTAGTGTATCAATAGCCTTTGTGAATGATCGATCAGTATAGTAGGGGCTGGAGGCAAAAAAGGGAGACCGCCCGAACCTTCTTAATGTCCGGAATCTTCGGTGCAAATCGCTGAGAAATCTGTGAAATGACCTCTTGTATGAGCTGTTGGTTTTTCATCGACTTCCTAGCCTTCATGATCCTGGAAGTAAGGAGTATCATAAGAAACCGGATCCAAATATATGCAGTAGGAGACAGACCGAACGATAGTGGCCTGGATAACATACTTCCGGTCCTCGTCGACGTTTTTCAGGACCTCAGTTGTTTCCGCCCTGACTTCGGCTTTAATCGGTTGATTCAAGTTCACTCTGATCTTCTTCGACTTGAAGCCTGCAAATCCTGTCAGTCGCGATATCACCAATTCTTTCTTATATAGTCGCACCAGGGTTAAGATCATACTGCTCGGACTCCTCGTTGACGAGAATCTTCGCCTTTACAAGGATGGCTAGGACTTGATTAATGAGTTCTTTGGGAATTGAGGTGGCGGTGACGAGTTCGGAGAGAGAAAGCGTATCATGGTTGTTATACTGCACCAAGACACCCATCTGGAACGAGCTGGTCATCAGTATGTATCTCTGGTTGAGATAGTTGGTTCGGAGTTCGTTCTTCGAGTAGTTCCATAGCCAGGTTAGCTTCCGCCCCGAGTGTTTCGTTTGGTAGTACTTTTGGAACCGGTCGAACGTAGGGTAAATTTCCCTCGGTACGGTAAATTCGTGTGAAGGCGGATTCAAAGGCCAGAAGTTCGTACCAAGAACCATGACGCTAAATGTGACGTCTAGGTCATCGTGGTTTTGTTGCATGCGTTCCTTGAACTGATCTGTCAGATCTTTACTCAAACTCATGTCTATTGCGTGACATGAGTAATAAAGTACGTCGAGGATCGTCAATAACTTGCCTGTAAACATCCGTTGCAACTTGTTCGTGTATTCGAACCCGCAGGCCTCTTTGAGCTTGGAGATCATACTGGCTTCGGCCTCGTCAGATGCTGACACGCTATGAATCAGACGTTTCGACAGCTTGGTAGAGTAGAATTGCTGGAACACGTCCTTATCCTCGAGGTATTTAAAGAGGATCATCTAATGAAAGACTAAGCACAATGAACGTGACTGATGTGAAAACAAAAGCGCACCACACGGTTCAATGCCCCTTCCAAATCCTGTTCCTCCGCCATTTTATTGTTTTTTCGGAGTAACAGATCTGCATGCTTCGCCAGCAGTTCTGGTGATTTATTACTTGAGGTCCCGGTCGCGGCGTTCCGATTTACAAAGTCTCTGCATGCCTTGTCGAGACTAGCAACGAATCCAGCTTCCCCTCTGAAACTACGCGTCACGATCGCCGAGTTCTTCGCGTGAACCTCCAAAAGCGCGTCAACATAAGCTTTCGGATCCAGCGCCTCAGGCGTCGTGCCTTCCTCGCCTACAAGTCGTGAAACTGCGTCAAGGCCAGCCTTCTTGACGTGTTCCTCGAACTTTTTCCGCAGTGGCTCCAGACCGTCATGTATGCGAGATAAAAGCGCATACATGCGTTGCAGATCGGCGTCTCTATCAAAATCGAGAAGACTTTGAAAGCTTTCCCACATGAGGTCGGAGTGTGATTTAATGAGGACGTCTTCGCATTTGGATATGAGTGTTTTACGTGTTTCTGTGTGTAGGTATCGCTCGACACGATCTTCCTCCTCTCGTAGACGCTCTTCAGCCTTCTTGAGATATTCGGGTATGCTGTTTTCTGCCAAGAATGCCTCTGACTCCTTCTTGTAATACATTTCTGTGGCAGCAAGGAAGGGAGCTTCGAAGTGATCTTTATAGACGTCGAGACATGGCTTGTTTGGATCCATGTCATCCAGTCCAAGGGATACAAAAGAATCGACGACCTTCTTCACAAGTCCCTGATCAATAGTCTCTCCGTTTCGCTGTTGTTCAATCAGGTGTAGTAAGGCATTGGCTAGGGTGGAGTTCTTCTGTTGTATCGGAATGAAAAGATTGTTTTTCCATTGGACCAGAGCCAGCTGTGCACGCGTATCAATAAAATGATACAGCACAGATAAACAGATGCGACATACGGTATACACCGGGTACACCGTTTTTCTACCTTCGTCTCTTTCCCGTTTGACCCAATGTCGATTGAGGTATGTGAACAGCCGGTTGATGTAGTTCGCTCCTGTCGTGTATCTCTGCCATTCTACAGAGTAATACCTAAGTAAATTATCCTCTTGCAGACGCCCGGCTTTCTGTAACAAAGCTGTTAACGATCGACGCGACATGAAGCAATGCGAAGCAACGAACGTCCCGAAGGGCTTTGAGGTGCACCACGAAATATCGGATAAGGTTATTATACAGGTCGGATCCCATGAGATTTGCCCCGGCTACAGAGAGTATTCAGAACGGCTCGATTAGCTGGAAAAGGTATGCTCACTTCTGGTAGCCGCGCCAAGGATCATACCTTCCGGTCCCGACTTTGGTGACGTGCAATAGTTGTATGCGACCGTGTAGAGCGACATATACTGTATGTCTAGCTGTTAATTGACAAAATCGAGTCAAGATCTGAGCCGACCTTGGAGTACGAAACACCGGTCTGCAACTTGGTCATGATATGGTCGACGCCTTCCTCTAGGAAGGCCCAAGTTGTTGTCAGGTCTGCATTGGCGGGAGGAATAGGTGGATTCGGGTTTGGAAACGCCATGGTTGCAGAGTGAGGTGGACGTCCACTAAAAGGACTCGCACGGCGACCAGAGTACAGACAGGTATCCTTAGTGACATGTAGTCACAACATTTGCAACATTTGTGACACAACCACAAGAACAGAGGAGCATTCATGTATACGTCCAAAGCAATATATCTAAAGTAATAGAACTGAAGTGCCGCGATATGGTCACCCTGATTTCACCGTTCCTTCCATTCCCCCGCCTTCGTCAGTCTCTTGTGTAGCCATGGGACATAACGATCCCTGAAGCATTCATTAACGGTTTGCATGCAGAGAAAAAGGACCGGCAAACCAGTATCACCACAACTCTCGTCTCTTTGCACGAATGGCCTTCACCAATGCATGTCTTTCGCTCCATTTTTCTCTCTCCAGCTGGTGACCTGCCTCCCGTTTCTTCAGCAAGGATTTGCGTTTCGAGCTCTTAAGAGCAGCAACGAGGCCGACAAAGGTCTGCGTACAGCCGAACATCTTCGCCAGAGTGCCCCGACTATATTTTTCAGGATTTCCTCTCCTGAGCTTCTTGATTTTTTCTATATCAGCCTCAGATACACGTTCAGGTTGGAGTCTCTCATTTGGACGAGATAGTGGAGGTAGAGCATTATCCGTAGGCTTGGTTCTAGGTCGAAGAAGAGGTGAAGCCGGGTTTGTGGTCAACGAAAATGGTGAAGGCGACGTAGGTGGGGGGCGATGGATGAAAGTGAGTTCTTCGTCGGGAAGGGTAGTCACAGCGGCCTTGGGATTGTTTACCAAAGGATCTGGAGCGCGATATGGCGGTCTTTCCGACGTTCCTGGTTTCGGTCGCGGATACCTGGTAGCATAGGAACGCATGAACGACAGGGCCTGTACGCAAAACTGCCGTTGCATGTCGTGGACGACGATGAGCTCTTGGTCGGACTCCGAAAACTCGTGCCGGTCCGCGAATTACGCTGACTAAGCGAGACCTAGACGCGACCTTCATCGTGGACGTTGAGCTCGTCGTTCTATTCACGTTATGCTGTGTGTCTTTCGCTGTGCGGGACGACCATTCCGCCTGTCGCCATCCGTTGGTGCCGGGGTCAGATATATCAGCTCTGAATCGTCTTCCTCCTCCCAGTCACCGCCCAAAACCGCTTCATTTGGTTTTCGAACGGTCCCTGAGGAAAGTAAAGAGTCACTCGTCAAAGAGGTTTTTGACTCTGTTGCCTCCTCATACGACCTCATGAATGATGCGAGTTCTCTTGGTGTTCATCGCCTCTGGAAAGATGACTTCGTGTCGAGACTCAGACCTGGAAGAAAGGGCCCTTTGAAATGCATTGACGTTGCTGGAGGAACGGGCGACATTGCGCTCCGAATTCTCGACTACGCCAGAGAGAAGCATTATGACAGGGAAACAACGGTGGAGGTCGTGGACATCAACGGGGAGATGCTGAAGGAAGGCTTCAAGCGGTTCAAGCAGACAATGTACCATAACAGTGCGTGATTTGTTTGGAAAAGTCCGGAGCGCTTTGCCAATATGCCTGCAGCCCCACAGGTATCATTTCATGAAGCCAACGCGCAGGAGCTCCCTCCCTCTCAGTTTCCCGACAATAATTATGACCTTTACACTATCGCATTTGGTATTCGAAACTGCACGTCGATTCCAGCCGTTCTCCAGGAGGCCCACCGCATATTGAAGCCAGGCGGCACATTTGCATGTCTCGAGTTCAGCAAAGTCAATAATCCTGTCCTTAGCATGTAAGATGAAAGCGCTAAAAGCTTGTAATACACTAAAACGGTCACTAAATAGGTTGTACGAACAATACTCGTTCTCCATCATCCCTCTTTTGGGGACTATCCTTGCCGGAGACCGCAATTCATACCAGTATCTCGTGGAGTCCATTCGACGATTTCCTCCGCAGCCTGAGTTCGCAGACATGATTAGAGAGGCTGGGTTCAAGACCGGTGAAAATATAGATGGAGGTGCATGGACAGATTTGTGGGGTGGTATTGCTTGTATACATACCGGAGTCAAAATTTAACGCGCCGAATAACTCTGGACGCGAGTAGCTTCATCCGAAAACGCACTCAACATGTTGCAATTCATTTCATCTGCATCCACGCTTGGAACATGCCGTTCCTGCCAAGCCTTCCAGGCTTTTCACTGAAGACTAATACTGTAAGTATTTTTTACGTTCGGTGTTGCCATTCTTTCTGTTAGTTGCCGTCACTATAAAATTAAGCACCGAATAGGCCTTGAGGCTGGCTGGGCCATCACCGAACAATGTCAGAACCAGCCTACCCTCGACAAGGAAACAGCAACGGACGTATCATCGACGAGGAGCATGCTTTGTCCAGGCGAAATTCTTCATCTAGTAGCAGCTCAAGTTCTTCATCTTCCTCATCTTCTAGCTCAGACTCATCCGACATCTATGGAATGCGAAACTTTCATCTGTTTCCCCGCAAAGAAAGTCTTGTGCACTTTAAAGATCGTTTCTTGAGGAAAGGGAAGAGGAAAATTGGAGTAATGGAAAGTTTTAGAGCCATCGCATTGTCATCATGTGCGTCTGAATAGCATGTATGCCCTGAACATTTCTTGACTTTGTTATTCTTCGCAGGGGTTAACTCTTTCATCGTTTTTATTCCTTTGGCATGGGTAGCCCACTTTGGAAATACTCACGATGAGCACGAGAACGGAGATGCACAACGCGTATGGCCGTACGGAGTCACATTCACCTGTGAGTGACAGTCAACGGACTCAGTGTTGAATCATCTTTAAATAACATACGTTTCCACAGTCTGCTTTCTCGCCATTGTGCCGCTGGAAAGACTGTTTGAATACGGAGGAGAACAGATGTCTTTCTATTGTGGATCGGACCTGGGAGATTTAATCATCATCTCTCTGAATAAGTATGTGTATTCAGGCTACGTTGGTTTCTTCAAACTGACTACATACTGCTACAGTGCAGTAGAAGCAACCTTGGCCATATTATTGATGACAAAATGCGAGTGAGTATTATTCAACCACTCTATCCTGTAGAACCATCTAAGTCTACTCAGGCTGAAGCTCCTCCAGTCGACTATCATTGGTGGGCTCGTTCCCTGTTACGTTGCATCGCTTACATCTAGACAGGTGTCATCGTTCTTCATCTTCTCTTGATACCTGGCACTTCTTTCATCACGGGCGGCGCGCGCGTAATGGAGCAGGACCTTCATCCTCACGTCACGCAGCTCAATCATACATTACTAGCCATTGGGTTGGTCTAAATAACTCTTAATGCCCACTAAAACGTGTTGACACAAGACAGTGTGCTAGCACTTCTTCTCCCCACAGCGTTCTTTGCGTCAATTGAGGGTGTGGACTCGACGAACGTCGTCAATGATGAAACGCGCCATGCATTCCTCCAAATGAGCCGCGGTCTGGCGGTTATTCTCCTCCTTGTGTACATTTGCTCTCGCATATTTTTGCACAATCCACCCGGTGCCAATAATGCAATGAGGTTGCATCCGAATGCTCCCAAGGAGATGGAAGAAAGGGAGGAAGAACTAGTAGAGGAGGAGCCTGAGGTCAGTCAATGGGTCTGTATCATCATGCTGATCATCACTATCGGTCTGATGGCCGCCACTGCCGAGTGGGTACGTCGAGAACATTCAAGTACGGTGGTCGTTTGCTTACCATATGCTTGCAGCTGGTTGATAGTATTGAATTTGTGAGAGAAGAATCTAACATTGAACAAGAGTGAGTCATGTAGGAATACCTATAGCTCTAGATTGACTATGTGATTAGGTGGTTCGGTCTTATTCTCCTTCCGATTGTATCCTTCTCTGCGGACGGCGCTGTCGCAATGATGTTCTTTGTTCGATACCTTTGCCGGCACTACTTCGGGAAACCTACACCCCCAAACACAGTAGCCAAAGCTCGAGCCATCGACCTGTCCATCCAGTTCATTCTGTTCTGGATGCCATTCATCGTTCTTCTGGCATGGTGGACGGGCAGGCCTTTCTCCCTTCTGTTCGGTGTGTTTTACTTGCCGAGATGGCTGAAGACTAAACTAACGAGTACAAAGATACATTTGAGGTCGCATTGACGATTGCGGCCTGTTTCTTGGTGAATTATGTGACCGCAGATGCCAAGACAAACTGGGCTGAAGGATTTGCCATGGTATCGTTTTATGTGATGATAGTGAGTCCTGGACCGACTCCCTAGCCTGGTCTGATCTTTGTCTACAGTCATTGGTATCGTGGTTCTACACTGGACAACCTGAAATTCGCAACCTCCTGGCTTGTACGAGTGTAGCTGACGCTGTTGCCGGTGGTGGCGCCGAATGATGAAACGACATATCACCGTTTGACCTTCTATATGATTCAATGTTCTCCTGTGCTCCTGCAAGAATGGTATTAGCTGAAACTAAGATACAAAGCGCACAACTGTCAACAAGCACAAAGCAATAACCAAATTCTAGTGTAGGACTAGTTCCACCGGCTATTAGTGATTGAAGAGGAAGGCGACAGGTAAGCAGACGTACAGTATTTGCCACACCCCAAATTACCCCTCCTTCTCTTTCGAAGCCAATTTGACAGCCAATTTGATTGGCTGGTTTGGCTGTTCAGACGTTCCCCTTCTGATCTTTATGGAAGTGCATAACCCCTCCTTGCTGCCCTCCTCCTCCAAAGGCAGAGACAACGAGGGCGGTTGATTCACCCTTTGAATGATAGATCCAACAGCGTACTTGACTGTATGCAAGAATCCTTGCTGGATTCGTGCGTCTGTGACCTTACTGTTTTTTTCGATACCGTTCTGGATGACAAAATTTCCGGGTAAACACCAAGGACGTACACGATGATGAGTCCGTCGAGTGCACCATCGCATATCCCTAGTTACGACGGAATTGTATGTGTCGAAGAATACCACACAGCCATAACACGGTGGCGCAGAAGTGCCGAGGTAGGGATATGGCGTTAGGTCATTATTTTGATTATGATGATATAGAAGTAAGATTGACTCTGGGCAATGTCCTTGCGAAGATGCGGCATCTTCGTGGTTCATTATGGTGTTTAGGAAGTTGGAAGTGGTCTCGCTCAACCGGCTCTCTACGTCGCCTTTTTCTGTGTCTGTATGTACACTGTCATAGGCGCTGCGAAGACATCTGGATAGGGTTTCTCGGCTATGGCGCGTGGGACCGATGAAGGGTGGTGGCTGGACAATGATTACTCGGAGTTTCTTTTTAAAAATGGCACATGTTCGAGGTGCGGCAGAGATGTCGAAGAGAACGTCTATACGCAGTTGAATTTCCATCAACGTGTGTATATATTGGGTAAGGCTGAAGGGCTGTTTATTCTTTCCTTGATGTAGAGTGAGCAAGCAGTCAACAAATATTCAAGTATTCAGTAACGCGACGTACTTTCGTTCTGGTTGTGATATGTCTCTGATTCCTCAAAACCGACGGCCAAAAATATTTTGAATGCAGATGGAGAGGTGACAGTGTATAGGGACGTCATGAGTTTGGCCACCAACAACCAGGTGCCGTCAGGTAGCGCCTTGTCTATCCTGCACAGCTCGCGAAGCATGACGATGATCTCTTGGACCACATCCAAGAAGTCGAGATACTCCTTCTTCGGTGGTGGATCCATTGTACGAGCGTGCTCAGCGACTGCCAGGAAATCAGCATGATACTTGCTGACGCGGTGGTAGATCCTCCTAAAGCAACGCCTATACACTAGCCCGCTGAATTCCAACAAAAGCGCGAGGCTTTCTGACAGTTCCTTGGCCCGCTGGGCACTCGCGAGAATGTCCCAAATAGAGTGAATATATGTCTCCAGTGCCTCCGGAGTAGATTCTCCCCCCGTTGAATTGGTAGCTACCCAGACATAGACCGAGTCTGGATGGTGTGAATAGGACACAGCCACAGACTGGCCTTCGGGCTTGTCGACGCACATACACGCGACTGCATCCAACGCTGCCTTGGAGAACAGCTCGGACCTTTCCTCGGAAATGCGATGCCCAACTACTGCATTCCGACGAACGGATTGCTGAAGAATATCGTGAAGATCAGGTCGGGCAACACTGGAAGACAAAGCAGAAAGGATTGACAAAGAGTCTTGTGGTGAAATCTCCATGAAGACGGGACAATGAAGAGATGAAAATTCGGAGTATTTTTCTCTGGATTCGACGCCTTGTACGTCAGGAAGAGGGTAAGCGAGCCTAGCACCTTGTGGGGACCCACCACGCGCCGTCCGAGGTCTGTGAACGATGTGACAGCGTGAAAGAAAGGAAAACCATCAAAAATGGACAAAATGCGGAATCGTCCATGGGTGGGTCGAATGAACGCGAATCCGACACTTCGATTTCCCTGCCTGTTGTTAAGGAGATGCTCTCGGTGACTGCCGCCGCGATCGCCGGGACGGTCCTTTTCCAGAGCATCCATGTCGCCCCTAGTCGTCTTGGTTTAGATCAAGAATTGAAGACTTTCTTACACTCAGAGCGTACGTGGAGAAGCAAAACAAACACTTTGAATCTCATTTTGTCTTTCTTCTCCGGTCTTTCGTCCAAACAAACAGCCGAAATCGATCCGAAGTTCACCATGGGCCGAAGCGCAAAATTCGCTAAACGCATGGTAAGTAGACCTACTTATGTCTCAGGTAGCGAAGCATTTCTTGATTCCTTCTATCTCGCAGCCGAAGAAACTAAAATCCTCCGCGCTGGCCACTGGCTCTTCAGCGAACAATACGTCTCACGCGCAACAGGTTCAAAATGCTAAAAAAAGAGCCAGTCTGAAAAGCAAAGCGGTGGATAGGGGAGGAACCAATGAATCGCTGCTTGGAGGTGCAGATTATGTATCATTAATGATGGGGGGACGAAAGAAAGCTCGTCAGGAGGCTCAGAAGCTACCTAAAGATAGCTAGACATGCTTAGTATCCATCAGCTATTCAATTCGCATCAGTGGTAGATGATTGACAAATAATTACTACATTTTTTTGGGTCAGTTAATGATGCTCACTTCCAGAAGGTTTTAACCCAGATGAACAAAGTAGAGGAATTGCAACGTATTTTTGTTAATAAAATCGAAAAGGCAACCGCGTCTAACTTCAAACCGAACGTGATTAGCCAAGGACCCACTGTGGACGGCACCTGGCTGACCATAAATACATCCTGCCGAAGTGGCATCAATATATTCGCACTATTGTATGAAAATTCGACGCACCCGACATAGCAAGTCATTTAGCCAACCCAACAACATTTCCCCAGCTTGAAACAGTATCCCGGTTACGAATTAATGGAATGCCCTGCAATCTACCGTCGTCGCTCGAAGGTGGTTGTTGTTGCGTCAAAGTTCTGTTCTGAGGAGACGATGGCAGGCCAACAGCGACTTGTGGTTGGAGAGGCTTGATGGTAAAGTTGGAAGAGGCATGCGATACATGAGCAGAGACGGTAGAGCTTCGCGTAGTCGCAGGTGCGAAAGGTGGGATAGCAGAAGACCTAGAATCCTGTGGAGTTTCTGACCGTAAGTAAGCTTTAGTGAGTGCAGACACAGATTGAGGATTGCCGAGGTTGCTAAATGAGGATTCGGATCGCGCTGCTGGGCTGATAGGTCGAGCGTTGTTTTGGTTCGCGGCCATATTCAACATTCCCTCAATATCCAGAGGGTTCATGCTCGCTGACCTGTTCATGGGGATGATACCGTCAGACCCACGTCTTGTCTGACCGAGACTGACAATGTCCCATGACTGCCCACTGCCACGAGAGAAGTTGGAAACGGACGGAGAGTAACTCGCAAGGGCGTAAGGCGGGTCTACAACAATACCGTCTGAATGCTGGAGTTCTGGGGATCCAAAGGGAGAGTAGTCTCCCTTTTCTGTCAGGTCAAACGAACGTGGTTTGTAGAGGGAATCTGGCACGAAGGGGATGCGACTCAATCGCTGCTTGCGGCGTCGCCTCTCGCGAATGACGAATATAATGGCGAGAATCGATACCAAACCCACTAGTCCCGACGCTACACCAACGCCAATGACGACATTCCTTCCGAAGTCATAAGAATAGAACAGAAGAGTTCCAGCCTGAAATCGACTTACTTTGGCATTGTCGACTGGGTAGTCGCATCGTTGTCTTGACTGCTGGTCCCATTCTTGCTATTTGTGTTATTATTAGAAAGGCAATTCCTTGATGTCGTCGCGTCTCCAGTAACTAGAGAACCGAAGGTCAGCGCGGGCAACTGAGGCGAGGATAAGTCCCGAACTCGCCTGTTATCAAAGATGAAGTGTTCTGCTGATGGGGCCCACTGTCAAATAACAACACGACGTCGTTTTGACGGGAAAAATTCATTGTATAAATGGCCTGTTTAGAGACCGTATTATCGCTGGTCTGCTGTAGCAAAAAGGATTGTCCCTTTGGCTTCCAAAGTCGGACGGATGGAGCCTCTGGGGTAGCATATTGTACGGTGAAATTACCGCATTGATCCACAGATTCATCATAAGTGAACAGGGTTTCCTCATCAGGATTAGAAGGAAGGCAGGCCGTGTTGTCCGAATCCAGGATCCTGAACAAGTCAGACACCTGGGCGGTGCTGTCTCCGTCCTGGTCATCGAGAGAAGCGATGAATGTCGTGCCGGCCTTCAGTGGGAAAAAGGTAATATAAACTCCGGAGGAGTTTATTGCCAAGTTAGGTATGGGTATACCGATAGGTGGTGCATTGAGGGGAAGGAGAGTGAGATTAACAGGGATAGAGTCCTCAGGAATGTCGCTCCCCTGGAATGAGATGGAGACGGGAGCGCACTGGGTAATGTTATCATTCTCGAAACTGAATTTAAATGTTTTTGCGAGAGCGACCTGCGATCCCAAGGCCGCTACGCCCAGCAGAAAAGCAAAGGTGACGACCAGCATAAGAGAAGATAAAGAGAGAATTAGTTCATGGGGACCGGCCGCCCGAGTCGTGGACTAGCCACAGAGACAACAGGGTAGGAGTGGTGAGAAACAAACACAGAAATGATGCCGCCAATCAGTCAAGTACGGTAGCACATGACACGCATCGCGACGGATTCGGCAGATCAGAAAGTGCAGAACTACATCATTCATCAAGGAAGAGTATGCATTCTTGTTGATAGATGCAGCTGAGGTAGTTGCTTAAGATAAAAGTGCAGGAAATTCTGAGCCTTTCTGCGGTTCTTGGGACCAAAATCTTGTTGGCTTTTCTGATTCGGCACGACCGGGCCGAGTGCGATGACGAATGTGGGGAACCTAACTTGGCGGGAAGGAATCAGCTATGTTCCGGTCGACCACCACAGGAACGTTTTCCGCCCTTAAGCAGTCCAATTTTCTTCCTTTTCGTAACTACAGCCAACTGCGGGAGCGCCTGCCTCGTTCTCAGTCACCAATAGTTTCTCGACCAGCGTTCTTCAACTCCGTAACGTTCGATGGGCAACAAATTCCGACCTACCGTGTCCTGGACGGTGTTGGCAAGCTTTTGGACGCGACATTTACAATAGAGGTATAAAAAACCAGCTTTTATCTGTAAATATAATGTATAACCCGTGTTTTGTTGCCTAGATTGATGAACAGCTGGCACGAAGACTGTAAGTGTGCACACCCTGTTCCTTGTATCATTCGCCGACGTGACAGCAGTTACGAAAACATGCAACTACTACCGGCTCTTGATAACATTTTGTACAACGTACAGCGGCAAGGGAAGATCTCATTCTATGTCAGTGTCAGGTAATGCTCATGACACAGTTGTGGATCTGATACATGGCTTCTTTCAGATGACTACGGTTTGTTCATAGATCCAGGTGTCATGTTTAGTATCATGTTTATTTCGAATTAGTACGGCGAGGAAGCCACGATAACCGGTGCAGCAGCTGGTCTAGCGATGAATGACGAGTAAGTTTCCCCCCCCCCCCATAAGCGCGTTCATACTCGCGTTCTGATGCTCTCCTAGAGTTCTTGGTTAGTCAAAAAAATAAAGTCACTCTTATCTTCCGCATGTTGACATGCAGACTATAGGACAGTACCGTGAAATGGGTGTCCTGTTGTGGCGCAAATTCGGGATTCAACAAGTCTTTGCCCAGTGTTTTGGGAATCAAGAAGACATGTCGGGGAAAGGCAGACAAATGCCGGTCGTGAGTACAGGGCAGATATTCCATGCCAATGCTACTCATCTATTTGCAGCATTTTGGATCTCCCGAACATCACTTTCATACTATTTCTTCGCCTCTTGCCACACAAATTCCACAAGCAGCGGGCGTTGCCTACGCGCTTCGTCGTATGCGTTCAGGTGCTGTCGCTGCTTGCTTCTTCGGGGAAGGAGCCGCATCTGAGGGCGGTGGGTTATAATTACGGACAAGCTTCTTGGTCTGATAAATCTTCGGGGACAGATTTTCATGCTGGGCTTATGTTAGCCTCCACGATTCCGTCTCCGGTTATATTTATTGTCCGAAATAATGGATTTGCCATCAGTACACCCAGCACAGAGCAGTACAACGGCGATGGTATTGCTAGTCGAGGACCAGGATATGGCATTGACACCATCCGTGTGGATGGTAACGATGTTCTTGCCGTAATGACTGCTGTAAAAGAAGCTAGACGGCGTTGCGTAGAGGAAGGGCGTCCCGCCTTGGTTGAGGCGATGACTTACAGGTGTGCCATAGAGCTGAGTTTGTTAATTGACCATTGATTCGTTTCTAGAGTAGGACATCATTCTACTTCAGACGATTCATTCGCATATCGTCCGAGATCTGAAGTCGAAGACCGTAAACGCATCGATAATCCCATTGTCAGATTTCGGCTCTATATGGAATCCCAAGGATGGTGGAACGCGGAAGCCGAAGAATCTCTGAAGGCAAGATTGAAAGCGGAAGTCATGAAAGAATTCAAGAGGGCGGAGTCTATGAGCCTCTGTGAAGTTGGAGAACTATTTACTGATGTCTACGGTGGTGAAGTGCCATGGAATATTGTAAGATTTTATGCATGTGCATGCACCTCCTTTCTCTGATTGTTTTGAACAGAGAGAACAACGCGAAGAATTAGGGAGTCTGTTAAAGAAGTATAGCAAGTCATGGGAGCCATGGCGGAATCAGCTAGCGAAGTACAAGAATGAAGGTCAGGACATAATGGAGGAATGATAACTATTGCAGCTTGGAATGGAAACTCGTGAAGCTTGTAGCATTATTGTAGCCCTTAGTATTGCAATCACCCGAACGTTTCTTGTCGTGGCCTGTTATACTAGTACGTGTACAACTAACACCCCGAAATGCCTGTAACTCAATGACCGTGGCCTAACAGAGAGCTCAGAGTAAATGGCACCAACATGCCAAATATTATAAGAAGGACGCGTATGGATTTGTGAATTTCCGATGCATTCCCTGAAGCAGGGCGATCTGACACTGGCTGAAGAACAGTCGCGACGTATAAGAAAGTACCACCCTGAGACAATTAAACAGCTAGCTCAGCAAGAGTCCAGAAATGGCGTACAACTTACAGAGATGAGCAACGCAAGACCTGTCCAGTCTGCATGATCTCCGGCGCCGAAGAAAGACAAGAACGCATAAGTGGCAAACGTGGCCACGGGCGTTGTGGCACTGAAAACGGCAAGGTGCTTCTTACACTCAGGACGAGGGAGTGATGTGGCAAGCAACGAAGTTGTCAAAGCCAAAGAAGTAGGCGCTAAAGTACAGGTTAGATGAAGGCGCTCGGTGTGATGAAGGTCAACATCGACAGATCACCTTTATGAACTATAATGGCCAGAAACACGATGAACGAAAGACGGGAAGAGTCGTCTTTATTGTTAGGAAACAGAGAGACGCCTAACGCGAGCCCGTCTGCTAGGCTGTGAATTACCAGTCCAAAAGTGAGAGGATAGGCTCGTGCTTTCATCCCATTGGCGACAAGGCTACGAGGATTGCCATCCACTTGGACAAAGCCAGGTCGAGAATGACTTTCTCGGCTCTCCAGCTCTCCCAGTTCAGCATCGAATTCAATGCTCGAAGTTTCGTAATCATGCACAGGTATAGCTGGAACGTCCGACGAAGAGTGTGAATGCGGAGAGAGGAACTGTTCAACTACGAGCATCGATGTGAACCCGAAGAGTAATGAAAGGGCCACACGAGACGATAACAACGCAGGATCAATTTGGGCCTCTACAAGAGCTTCTATTCCTCTATGGACATTAATAAACGATTACCATGGTGAGAAGTAGCCATACTCTGGTATGATCACTCCTAAAGCAGTCCCGAGGAGCAGGCCGGTTCCAATTAATGTAAGACGAAGCAAATGATTCTCTACGATAACGTGAGGCAGAGTCTGAAAAAAGGGACGTAGTAAACATACTTGAAAATGTAAAAGACAGAGGTAAAATTCCACACGCAAAGGATGAAGCACCCAAGAGGGTCGTCATTGTGAATAGGGCAAGCATGGCTGTGACTACCGTCGGTTGACGTGCAGCAATTGTCAGTGTTCAGTACGTCCACTCGTCGACGTGGGATCTTTGGCTGCGGCACGCGTTCCGGGCCGAGACTGATTATGCTGAGTCACATAGCTAGTGTGGCGATATTTGCCGCTGTTGTCGTGTTGTTTCTCAAGCTTCTTGGCCGCCATCACCATCTCTACTCTGCATCCTATGGCCAAACGACGTGTCATCGTCGAAAGTGACAGCGAGGATTCTGCTGGAGCTCCCAAGCGAGCTCGCACTGACGAGTACAGCGAGGCTCCTTCCTCCCAGGCGCGTGAAAAGACGCGTCTTAATGGCAAAGGAAAAGAAAGGGCGCGTCAAAATGAGGATGGAGAATCCGACGCGGAATTTAATATGCAACACACCGGAGTCGATGACGAGAAGTACGAGGAAATGCACCAAGAGCAGATCAGGGCTGCCGTGGAATCCAAACGCAAAATCGCTGGTGTACGTTCGCAGTTTTCCCATTTTCTCTTTCCCTTTAAACCTTTTGTAGGGGATCGCTGATCATGGCATCATCGAAGCCATAGAAATGCATCAGTTCATGTGTCACAAGTATTTGACTTTCAGTTTTGGTCCACAGATCAACTTCATTATCGGTATGTCCATGAAGTCTGTATCCATTCTTTACTTAAATTGCATCTTAGGTCACAATGGCAGTAGGTATGCCTTCTTTGTTGGACGCCTCTAGCTCACTGTTTTTCTAGGTGGGAAGAGCGCTGTTCTTTCAGCCATAACGGTTGCGCTTGGTGGTAAAGCCAATTCCACAGGTCGAGGAAGTGGTTTGAAAGCTTTCATTCGAGAAGGACAACCGTGAATTCCTTGTTTTTATACGTGTTAGGCTTTCCTGAGATTGATACTGTCTAGTGCCTCCGAAGTGACGATTCAGATAAAAAATCAAGGTGAAGAAGCGTACAAGCCTAAGGAGTATGGGAAATCCATTGTCATTACTCGCAAGTTCACTAAGGAAGGCTCTTCTTCCTGGAAGATCAAAAGTAGAGACGGTAAAGTTATTAGCACAAAGAAGGAAGAGCTGTCGGCCATCTGCGATCATATGAACATCCAGGTAGACAATCCGATGAATGTCCTGACGCAAGGTCTGAATTCCCATCGCGTCGATTTGTTCTTTCTTTGACATTGGATCTAGATGCGGCAAGGCAGTTCTTGAGTGCTTCCCATCCCACTGACAAGTATAAGGTGTGTTCCTCCTGGTCGAATGAGCAGTTTTACCGACTCCGGGTAGTTCTTCCTTCGCGGCACTCAGCTCTCCCAGTTGTCGGAAGAGTACACCACTTGTCTCGAGAACATCGAGCATACGACGAAGGTCCTCAACTCGAAGAAAGCAGTGCTTCCGGATTTGCGTGCAGCTTGCAAAGAAGCCATGGCCCGATTCCAAGAGGCGACCAAAGCTCGCGATCAAAAAAAGAAGGTCAATGAGCTGAAGAAGGAGTTAGCCTGGTCTTTTGTTCATGATAAGGAGGCTGAGATGACGAAAGCTGTTGAGCACGCCGCTAAGACTGGTCGCAGGATCCCAAAAATTGAAAACAATCTGAAAGAAGCTCAAGTACGTAGTCTTTTGTCTGGCTCGTGATTTGGCTAACATTTTTCTCTCGTCAAGGCAAGATTTGAAGCCGAAACGGCCTCCGTCGCTCAGTGCGACGAGGAGTTCCATGCGTTGGGCAATATGAATCATCTTGCGGATCAAAAGAAAGAATTGACGGAGAACATGCGGAACAACAGAAGTCTTCTTAACGAGTTAACAGTAAGTCTACTGTAAGTTATCCAGACTCATCTGCTCACTTTTGTAGAGCGAGCGAAAGCAAATGGAAACCACCTTTAAGGCAGCCAAGGAATCAATCGCTCTCATCCAGAAGCAGATAGATGACGAAGCACGTAGAATGGAAGCAGATACGCAGACCAAACGAGAAGAATCCAGCCGTCACCTAGAGCATGCACGTATATCTCTTCAAGAAGCTGAGGCCGCTTTGCCTGCCTTGATTGAAACCAAGGATCAGATTGACGCTGAGAACCGGACGACCAAGGAACACGGTGAAAGGGCAAGTAACGATGTGCAGAGAATGCGAGATGACATCATGCGCTGCGATAATATGATCCGCAATTGCGAGATGCAAGAAAAGAACCAGTACGCTGCATATGGCCGGGATATCCCCCAAGTACTTGACAGGATCAGGCGAGCAAGATGGGTCGGCGATCAGCCTGTTGGCCCACTGGGTGTGCATGTCAAGGTTCGGGACCCTGAGTCATGGGCAGACTTGCTACGCAGACAGCTCGGAGGCATGTTAACGGCTTTCGCGGTTACTGATGCGCAGGATCTCAAGCCGCTCAAGCGGATTCTTGTCGAGTCGGGGAAGTTGGTGTATTCAGTCCTTTAATCGACAGTGTTTCTAATGTTTCCGTGTGCAGCCCTCATCTGCTCATCTTCGTAGCACCGAGGGACATATTCGATTATAGCTCTGGTGAGCCGCCGGCACATATGCTTACTGTGCTTCGCGCACTTGATGTATGCAACACCCTTTTCGACCCTTCGATTCACTAACAGTGATCTCAATATAGATTTCTGATCCATATGTTCTTCGTATCATGATTAATCAAAGGAGCATTGAACGGTACGCTTTCTTTCTGTCCCACCCTACGATCACCGACATTTTGATATTGTACAGTATGTTTTTGGCGAAAACTCGTCGTGAAGGGGAACAGGTATTACGGGAAGTGAACGGTGGCGGCCAGGCATGGACTGCAGATGGCTATCTTCTCAAACGTTACCCGTATGCAACATCTGTTTCCTTTGTTTGAGCATGAAAAGGTTCTGATGATTTTTTATAGGGAAGGCGGAGAATCAACCTCTCCACTGCCCAAACAGAGGAATGATGCCACCAATTTGTTGTTGAGTGGTCGCAATTCTGCTGCAGAGAAAGAGTCGGTGGCCTGATGCAAACCTTGTACAATTTTACTGATAACTTCATGCTCCCCAGGCATTACATACGCGAAAGGAAACGATACGAAGAAGAGGTCAAGGTTTACACTCAGCGTGTCCATGACTTGAAGCAGAAGTACATGATGGGCAAACGCGCCTATGACGCCAAGCTGGTGGGTTAGAGTCTTTTAGGTATATCACTCCTAGGCTGACTACGCTCTTCCACTAGAGAGAAGAGATGCAAGCTCGACAGACCATATCAATCGCCAGGGATAGGCTACACCAGTTGCAGGAGGCAGCACAGGAGGATATGCCTGCCAACATTGCCGGGTTAGAGGCTTCTAAGAAGGTGCATTTATCGTCGTCTATGGCTCTGATGGTATCTGACGATGTTTTGTAGGAATCTGAAGAAGAAAAAGAGAACCTCGAGGCACAATTCAAAGATCACATTGCTCGAAAAGCTGAGATTGACGAAGAGCAGAAGAGTCTGTTAGAGCAGTTGAATGCCGTTAAGAGGGACATGGAAGAATTTGAATCGAGGCAGAAAAAAGTTCAGGTATGTACCCAGCTTGCATGCTTCAGCATTGATCAGTCAGATACTCATGGATTCATGCTTAGACCAAGGTGGAGAAGGCTGCTGAGAAGCGGATGGAAGCGCAGAACAGCATCAAACATTATGAGGCTAAGCTTAAAGGGGAACAGACCAAGGTTGACGAGGCCAACGAGGCGGCCAAAGTTCTGGTGGAAGAGTTTGAGGCAAGTTTGCCTCAGTACAGTGATGGCATTAGAGTTGACAAATATTTCTCCAGGCTTGGACTGCGAAGGCAGCTGACTATTGTGATCGTGTCGAGACTACTCGTCGGTCAGATGAGATTCAGAGGAATCTGGACTCCGTCCAACATGCCTTAAAGGAGAGAGAGAAGAGGTACGTTTCTGTATGATAGACGTCGCAGCATCTCAATCACCGCTGCAGGCACGGTGCAACGGTCGACGAAATGACAGTGGAGGTCAACAAGACGAGAGCAAACCTTGAAGTCGCGGAGAATCAATTGAAGCAGATGGTCTCCTTGAACAAGGTATTATGAACGCATGCCATATCCAAATGACATTGCTGATTGGTGATGTTCAGAGGTTGAAAACTTCTTTAGTTGCTCGTTTGAACAGATGGCAAGAGTTCCGCCTGCACATCGCTGTTCGGTGTAAGCTTGTATTCCAATACAATCTCTCTCATCGAGGCTACTTCGGGAAGGTTTTGTTTGACCATGATAAGGGTACGTTGCAGCTCAAGGTATGCTGATAGCAGTGATCTCGAGTGCAGCAGGCTCATTCCCTTCCAGGTCCAGACGGATGATGTTGCTGCCACACAAGGTTCTAGAGACAAGGATCCCCGTTCGCTGAGCGGCGGCGAAAAGTCGTTCTCTACTATTTGTCTACTTTTGTCGCTGTGGGAAGCTATAGGGTGTCCACTCCGTTGCCTTGGTTTGTGTTTTGCTTGTGCCGTGTCGGGTTTGCTGCTCATGAATCCCCTTTAGATGAGTTTGATGTGTTCATGGATGCTGTCAATCGTCGGATTTCTATGAAGATGATGGTGAGTAGTTGACCTTTCCTTCTGGACTGCCGCCGCTGACGGGCTTTCCAGATCGAAACCGCTAATCAGTCGGACAAGAAGCAATACATTCTGATCACGCCGCAAGACATGACAAGTATTACAGCGGGTCAGACTGTGCGCGTTCACCGTATGCTAGATCCGGAAAGAAACCAAGGAGTGTTGGCGTTCAGCTAAGTAGAAAGAGAAAGGCCTGCATATGTGTGGGCATGTCTTCTAGATAATCTTATTACCTGTTGTTTTATAGTATCCATGCTATCCATGCACGTCCAGCTAGGCTCGTTCCAGTTTAGAAGTAGACTTGGTACAATGGGTTCCTTGAAGTTGCATTTTTTCTGACACGTGAGACAACGCGTACGCGCATAGCGGCATGTCGTGCCGTCGGTGCAACTTGGTCACACCGCGACAAATTTTCTTGGTTTCCTATTCATTGACTTTGCTACGAGCATCCTGCACGGAACCCCGTTTGTTTTCTCCAAAATGGGCAAGAGTGATATGTTGCGTATCATTTCAATGCCTCTTCGCCGACCCGCACCCTCAATTACCCCTGTCACACTACCGCGTATCATGACCTATTATCAGTTTCAACTCAACCCGCCACGGCCGCAAGAGTTGAGCGTTGGGCGGTCGAGATGGATGCCAGAAGGAGGTCTTTTACTTTGGGCCCAAAACAAGGCTGCCGACACTTGGGCGGGTTTCGGAAAGGCAAAGGAGGGAAGCTGGAAGGTGCTTGTTACCGAGTTCACCATCTGTTTACAACTCTCACGTTGGCTTGACACAGCTGAAGGTCTTCCAGTATGGTGAGCGTGTCGTTGACAGGATAGACTTCGAAGAATTGGCATTGAAGGGTGTCGACCCTTCCCTAGGGCCAACCGTGTTGCATCCTGACTTTTCAGGCAATGTGGGGAAGAAAAATTCGTCCTTAGTCAAGGTGCAGGTACGTTGGTTTCTCTCGTCACCTAACAACTGCTTCCTTACCCAACAATCCAGATACCCCTACTTTATCCTCCATCCATCATCTCCGGAGAGGCTTCTCTTGCCCATTTGTTGGATCTTCTTGAGCACCGGGAACCTCGGCATAGAAAAGGATTTTGGATCTGGATGATTGCTGCTCCGTTTACCGCACCCTTCATGATCATCCGTGCGTCGCTTCAAAATCTTGATCCCTCTGAAACCCATTTAGTCTCCGTTAGCCGTCATACCTAATCTACCATTTTTCTTTTGCGTATGGCGATCGTGGTCGCATTACAGAGGTGCGTCCTCATCACTTCAGTCATATGTCCTTCATGCATTCTGATGTGTATTTTTTATATTGTGATGCAGCGTACCGAGCTTCCCAGTACCTGAAAGCTCTCCTTGGCGATGGTACTATAGTACCCCAGTCCAGCAAGGTTCTTGACCAAATATATCGAGACCATCTCCCCAAAGCTCTGCCATCACCATCGAACGCAGGATCATTGGATTCAAAGAAATCAGTACCGGCATCCCCAGTTCCAGGCGAACAGCTACTTTTATCTCGAGAAGCGATTCCCAAAATCATATCTTCATTCAACCTGAGATCGAGTGCAGCGGCAGACATGTACAGGGCTGTAGAACAAGCAAGGGTGCGGGTTAAAACATAGCGGAGAACGATAGTGGACTGTCAGGACATTAGATGGAAACCTTTTATGCGCAAGGCATTGTTACCAGGTCCTCGGTGCTTCGTGGAATACCAACGAGGGGACCCTGCATCTCAGAAGGCCGACTGACTGTAGGGGCTCATTAGGACGAAGGGGGTCCTTTCTGTGACACCCATGATATGAGAGAAGACTGATATGGGTAATTGGGATCGTCTAGTGCGCTCCCGACCCTCAGTTGAAAGACCCTTCTCTAAGCATCGACGGATATGTGTGGTCATCGATTCTATCAATACATTGGAGCTGAAAATTTCGAATATACTTTTTGCCAGGCACTAATGGAAATTTTCGGTGTCGCAGTCTAGTTTTATCCGTGTCAAGTGGAGAACATTATCATCTTCTGAGATAAGCCGGTAGCAACATCGGAGGGCCAGATAATAGGACGATAAGGCAGCTGTCTCATTACTTGTGCACAAAATTAGTCTGGAAGCCAACTTTGTTGAAACGACTTTCTTCCGGTCTGATATCTCCTTCCGCCTACTCTTTCTACGGTGCTTCACACAGCACCGAACCGGAGGATGATATTTTTTTCCATCCCTTCTGTTTCTCGGACGCTTGAGATTAGCGCCCGCCCTGGTCAATGCTACAGGATTTCCTCCTGGTGGAACATATTGAGTCGTCATGTCCCGAGTCGGTGTCAAACATTCCAACTGCAACCAGATCAGCGGTTGTCAGGTCAGCGTCCTCCGAGAATGTTCTCGTTGGAGTTACAATGAAGTAGAACGCGCGGAGCATTACTTCGATTTGGCTCCGCAGAGCTACCGGCCCGGTGTGAGTCCGGAGGATTTTTGCTACATAGCATGGTTGCACATTCCCTCTCTAGTACAGGATTCAGCATGCCAGATACAGAATTTGGTTTGCGTTCCATTCCATTTGCTTGTACCTCCCGCTCATGGAGAGCTGACAGATTGGGAAAGCAGCGCACGGCAATACAAGCAAATCTTTCTGATCGCTATTCTATGATAATGCCTACAAGCCAATCGAAAGTACGCTGATGCAGCCACCTGGACTTGGAGCTTGCTTGCTACGCTTCTTGTTTTCCCCAAGGCTACATCCAGATCTAACAATACGTGAGACTATGTCCCTGGTGACGGTACCGTAGTACCCCAGTCCGGTCAGATTCTCGGCCAGATATATCATGATTTTCTCCCCAACTTTCGGTCATCGCCGTGGAACGCAGCACTTCTGCAGACTTGTGCTTCGTCGGGTTCAAGAATATCACCACCAATTCCTCCTATTCTAGATGAGGAGATGCTCAACCGTTCTTATCTTGAGGAGATATCGACATTCTCAACTAAAGTATAGGGCCACTGTTGGCCCCAAAGTAGGCAAAGTTCATATCTAGTCTTCCGTTTGGCCAATGTCGATCTCTTTACCGTCTGCTAAACAATATTATTCAAGCCGCAACAATCGTTCATGATCATATGCAGCCCTTCACGCTGCCTGGAATTAGCTTTCATTTGTAAATGAAAATATAGGAACCACATCGCTCATATAACGCCAGGGTAATACTGTATTTGAGTCGCGTTGGGGACTCTGCTACAGGAACGCCCTATCCGAGCGGACCGGGCTCCATCTGGACATCGCCTTGGATGGCAATCACTGGCAGGTAATAAGTGAAACCCGACAGACCTTTGGATATACCGCTGCTCAACTCGTACGCATCTCTTGCTAATTAAGAAATGATTTCTGCTGAATTGGATCCACGCGGCGCACGAGATATGTGCGCGGGACCAACGTAAGTTACCGCTGTCAGCTCAGTACCAAACTCACTTTCTTGATCTAAATTTGGATTCGATCGATGAGATTCATGTGGGGAATAGCTGGAATATTCGCATTGTTTCTGGGCTGTACTAGTCCTGATGCCCGGACGAGCTTTGCAAGGCCACTACGACCGTTTCTATTCTGGCGCTCAGTCACATCAATCGCATTGAATTCATCACCGCGGTCTTCCAATGCAAATTTACCCGTATACAATCCACCGAGCCTGCCCCAAAACTTTACATCTGTCCCGAGAAATGACAGGGCCCAAGGGTCTAAGTTGGCAGTTGTTCAGGGAGGCCGATTTTCCCTTATAAACGGAGAACAATGCCTGTGGTCCTCGATAAGCTCCTCCCAGGTGGACCCAACTCTCAGCGTCTTCAGCAAGTACCATACCACTGTCCGCCATGTCTTCGATCGAAAAGCGTAGAATTTTGATGCTTCATGGGTAAGTCATGCCCAGCTGTCTCCATTCTAGATACTAACAGTGCTACCCCATAGCTATGGCCAAAGTGCATATCTCATGAGTCGTTTGGTAAAGACCATCATGCCGCGTCTCTGATGAGCATCTTCTGATTGTGGTTCTAGCTGGCTTCCACGATCAAGGAGTGCGCCAACGATAACATCGAATTCTGTTAGTATCGCTTCATCTTTCTGGACGGCCGTCATCGCTTACTCATGATACTGATTAGTGTTCTTGGACGCACCATGGGTGATGACACCCGCAGACCCAAGCGGCGCTGTCGCAGCCGCGAACTCTGGGATTTCTGCCCCAGTCTGTACGACACCAACAGCTTCCCCCCAAGGGCCAGGTACCCCCCGACGTTGGTTTACTATTCATAACTTCGGAGGGAACACTATGCCAGGCATAGAGACTTCTCTCGACCTGCTTCGTGAGACCCTACAAAATAACAGATTCGAGGTCGGTATCTTGTCTAGGTCACTGTATACACATATTCAAATGCATCCGTAGGCTATCTTTGGGTTTAGGTATGCGCTTTAGACCGATGATGTCGCAGGTCACTGAGCCAGGCTTCTTTGTTTAGCCAGGGAGCAGCGATGGCCGAGCTGATCGCAGCTATGGTGTGTGCTCTTCATAACGTTTGTGGATCATACCTGATTTCGATTCCTACAACAGTTGGAACGACCGCATCTCTATCCGACATTCTGTCCCAATGGTGTTGCGCCTCACCCACCCTTGTAAGTTGCTGACCTTGGTCTACATTGAATGTCACTGATGAGTTGTTCCAGGAAATATATCGTTACGATTGCGGGATTCCTGCTCCGAGGGCCCTTGGCTTCATGGGGGGGGCGTTCGAAGAATGCGTTCCACCTGGAAACCGGCGCTTTCTGTCTGAGGACGCCCGTTCTTCATGTTTTGGGCGAGGTCGACCTCGTTGTTCCCCGCGAGAGAGCGAACATTTTTATGGGTTTCCACGAATCGAAGAGGGTCGAGCAGCACGTTGGTGGTCAGTGTCAAATTATCTATCCGGGGCGTATTCTGACCGGGGCTTCTTGTTTATAGGTCACTTCATACCGACGCGACCCAAGTGGCGAAAGTTCTTTGTTGGGTTCCTCCGTGATCCATTTGGCGAAATCGTATCCCCTACGCTTGTCAAGGAAAGTGTTACCATTGCACCGCCGCCTTCGGCTCAGATACCGGAGACGAGGTATCGCATGGGGCAGAGCCTTCCACGAGGATATGAATCGGAGGAAGAAGAACGAAGATCCGGCGCGTCTACACCCGATTCCGAGCCGCCTCAAACGCCTACCTTCGAGCCGACCCTGTTACCCCTGCCCTCCGCCAAGGAGGACGCACGCATGTGGGATGTGTATACCGGACTGGTGTACCAAGGATAGGCGAAACTGAATGTACTAGTAGTTTGTAGTTTTAAGTTATGGTAGGATAGCTCGATAGAGGGATAGAACGCATGAATTCTTGTATATTACATATTTCACGATAATTGAATTGCGCCATCGCGCGGGAAACCCTGGATAGCGTTGGGTAAGGATTACATGCCACCAGCGATGTCACGGTTAGACAACCCTAGGTAGGGTCTTAAGTTCAGTCCATGTTTGTGCTGTGGTCCTCTCTTTCAGCGCCTTCGAGACAAATAAGTTCCGCCGGGCCGTTCTTGAGTTCTTGTTGTCTATGCGCCGTCACAAACGTGAAAATTGAAAATTTAGGCATAATACTTGGGAGAAGAGATAGTTATCCAGTGAGCCTTAATGTAGGCCCCATAACCAAGCGCGTAAATCTGGACCTCATGGGCGCGGTCCGATCATCCCGACGTGGCGCATCAAAGGTTGGTGATGGCTGGCATGGGAATTTGAAATATGCTCTGGTGGGTGCTCCCTCCCAGCATGAGCAAGCACGTGATTCTTGAACACTGCCGGTATTGTTCTTCGATTGGGAGACCATTAAATTCCCTTCAATATCAGGTTTGATCAGGGACGTAAAATACCTACAAGAGCTGCGATGTTCTTTGGCGGTGCTGTCGTCATTATCTTCTGTTCCTCCTGGACAGCTTTGGAACTCCAGATAACAAAAACCATTTGTGTTGCGTTCAGACCCAACGCAAGGACCATTATTTGGTCCTGCGCGGAGTTGGCGAATTAGTAGCCCAGCTTGAAATTCCCTTTGTGTTTCGGTGTGCTCTTATCACTTAGTCGGGAACTTGTTTGTATTTAAGCTTTTTCACTTCGACTTGAACAATCCTTAACGGAGCTAATGGCTCTCCTAACTCCCCTGCAAAAGGCATTGCATACAACATGGTAATGGTTGCCTGGAATTCTTCTCTTTGGTTGGCCACATCAGAGACATCCATACGAGGTGACGAGGAACATAAGATTTCTTTCCCGACTTTTACATGCGAAACTTATCGATCGATAATTTTCGGCAAGTGATACACACGAGGGCTCCACAGTAAGGTTATATTCGACCAGGCCAGACCAATGCGAACAACGGCCTCTTCAATGCGGAAGGCGAGTATCCTAAAGCATCCGCTCTATGCTCGCACGTCATGCTCCTCATCAAATCGCAATTAGGAAGGTTCGGCATGCTAAAGGAAACTCAATCGTGAAGGAGTCCGACCTGTCACCTTGGTGTCGTCGACGCCTGCTTGTGAAGAGAAAGCGTAACAAGCGGACAAAGAGTTCTAGCGGTAAGATCGGACCTAGTGGCCCCGGCCGGTGGTAATAACGTACTGAATTTTGGATCATTCGGCGTACACGCAAAGTTGCCTTGCCATCGCTCGCCATCAAACGTGCCCTCGTCGAAAAGTCAGTATATAAATGGTGAATAGGAGGGTGTGGGTAGTCTCGACAAAAGGGGGATGCTAAGAGGTGATAGAAGCATTCTCCTTGATATTGAAACTTTTGAAGACCAGATGGGGCTTGTGTGCGTAGTAAGAACGGACAGAACGTGCTGTGTAGGGAAGAACATTCTGCCTCGCGCAATAAGGGAGCTTGTTAGAGAGTATATCCAAGTTCCAACCGGTATATAGGAATTCAATAGCATCTGGCCAGAAGAGATCCAGAATTCGAAGGCTGGAGGCTTGTGGGCGGCCAGCTAACCAGTTGAACCGAAAACAAGGGTGATGCGAGTGATGAGAAGGTGTACGAGTGGTAAGTTATACCCACTTGAATCCGGCAGGGCATGATGTTTGGGGTGACAAGGAAAAAAAAAATCAAATTTCTCCACAGTGGCGGCAAGGAAAGGTCGACGCGAGTACAAGCAAATTATTTAGTGGTGAGAAAGAGGGATTTCGTAAAGGTAACATGTGGGATAGAGACAGTTCCGATGGTTATCGAGAAGCGGGACACTAGGTTCATGGGAAAGGACTGGATCAGGAAGGGTCCCGTTGGAATCAGGGCGGCGACGGTGTGGGTATAGATGCTCCGTTTTTGGCATCTTTATGGCAAAAGTCTCAAAAAACCCCGAAACGTCGTAAATCGGACGAAATATCAATACAAATTCGGCACAATTGAACTCAGCGAAGGATCTCTGATAGAGAAGCATACATCATTCAGGGTAGCCACCTCTGGCAAGCTCGTGCACTTTCTTCATGCCCACCACCATCCAGTCGCTGCCCGTCGAGCTCATCACTCGTATTATCGTCCTGGGCTCCAACTACGAATATCCGTATACTGATTCTCCATTCCTCTTCAAGCCCGTACAGAATACCTTCTACAATTCCCCTTCCTGCGCCTTCCAGATCGTAGTTTCCCATGTATGTCATACCTGGCGGGAAATTGCCCTGCGAACTGCCTGCCTCTGGACTACCCTGCATTTTCATGAGCCCGCCCATATCCAAAGAGCTCGTGTATTTCTCTCCCGTTCTAGGCCCCAGTCGTCCAGCACATTAGACATCCTCATATCAACCGTATCTGAACCCGAATACATACCCAATGTCAACCTCTATCTCACAGAACTCCGTGACATCTTCCAGCTCATCGTCGGTCATGTCAAGCGTTGGAGATCTTTCCACCTCAAAATTCGAGATAATCAGTGCAAACTGGTTGCTCGTCAGTACCTCTCTTCCTGTGGTCCTGGACCAAACCTCGAAACCCTCCAGCTCTATCATTTCGAGGACTTTGAAAACTCAGCAGACTTGTACCTTGCGACGTACAGGCCCCCCGTCATAATATTCAATAATGAGGTTCCTAAAATCAAGAATGTATCCTTAATTGGCGTCAACCTCCCTTGGGATCAGTCACCTTACCTCGAAAGTCTCCGTTCCCTTGAACTCGCCCTGCACGCTGACAATATTCGTCCTCCATACGTAGACTGGGAGCACATGCTTCGTTCCCCCGATCTCGAGCGCCTGTCGCTTCATTACAGTGGTCCAAGGTCGAGCGCAGGTGATGCTAAAACTGCCTGGCCTACTTCTCTCACCTGGCCAGTTGCCAACCGCAAAGGTCCCGTGGTATTGGAGAGGTTAACAGAACTGGGGCTGATGGATCTGGAGCCGGAATATTTGGGAAAGGTGATGCAGGGAGTAGTCATGACAGATGTCACCAAGCTCTCCCTGAACCTTTCAGAGCAGGATTACTCACCTTTTCTGGGCTCTCTAACCCGACGGGAAGGAAGCAAGAGCTCCCGAACGGGACCCCCAGTTCATTACGCTTTGCCGAACATCCATTTGCTGACCGACCTGACCGTCACTGCGTTAGAATGTTCGGTTTCTAGTTTCCGCGCGCTTCTACGCATACTCGTTAATCTACGTTTCTTAGACGTGGATTTCGCTGGTTTATGTGGTGGAGAGGGATGGAAAGTCTTCGTTGAAGATGATGATCCTGAATATGAGCACGATGAAGAAAAGGGTGGAAGTGAAGCGACACGGTCGTCACGACGACCAACCCCAGAGCAGCAAGACTTAATTGTGGATAAGAAAAACGATCTCGAGTGGGACCTTCCTCAAGGACCTCTACCTCGTCCACTTTCCATGTATGCCGGGATGAAGGCTACGGGGTCGTCTTTGGTTGCCAGCACCTCGGCAGCGGAGGGTCGTTCGGCGATCATGCCAAGTCTCTTACCCAACCTCGACACTTTTCGGGCACTCAGTCTGGACGGATCGACACTGCGTAACGTTATCGCTTCGAGGGGAACAATGGCGGGGAAGGTCAACTGGATAATACGTATCGGCATCCGATACCGGGATATTGCAACTTCCACAGATGACAGCATCTTGGATGGCATCATTCGGACTGGCGAGTGTCCGCTTGAGGAAATCGGAATTCAAGTTCCCGTCCACGTGGACTGGGTCCAGGACGATGAGGAGGAGGAAGAAGAGGAGGAAGAGGAAGATGGTGGTGATGACCTAGAGTAACAAACCATCTGGTAAGGATTATCTATTCCCAACGCTGGATTGATCTAATTGATCGTCATCGTAGGGCGTCCGCAGATTGCGTGCCAGCGGTTTTGACAACCCTTCAAATACAACGCAATTCATTCTGACATATATGCCCTGCTCATTCATTTCTTTCTTAGGCTAGCATATTTCTTCTGTGTATACCTTTTCTTTCCGGAAATTAGGACGCTGCTTTCCCATTTCCACAAAATATCCGGTTGATTACCTTCTAGTCCACTTCTGGAAGTTCGTGTATATTGTATCTTTAGGCTTCGTTTCAATGTATAAAAGTTCATCCTGAAGTGCTGAACTCTGCTTGTGCAACTGGAGCAGGCTGGAGGAGAATATGGCGCTGTTTCAAGAATCCGTATAAACAATGATACACAAGGCTTCGTCGCTCTGCTTACATCAGCCTCCAAAGCCTTTCCTGTCCTCCACCAAGTACAGCCAGGATGAGTTATCCTCCCCCTCCCCCGGGCTTCATGCCTCCACCAGGGATGAATCCTGCGACTCAAGCTTCTGGATCGAGGATGCCTCCAGAAGGTACAGTTTTTGCGCTGTGGGCTTGTCTCTATTTTGTTGACATTTTTTCAACAGTCATCGCACAAAAGTCCATGAAGTGGAAACAAATGCAGAGGAAGAGATATGGTGAAAAGCGGCGGGGTGGATATGTGGATATGGGCAAAGTGGTCTGCCTATTCTGTTTTTTCTCGCTGAGAAATCGCGTCGTTCACACTTGCTTTTCCAGGATCTGCCCCCAGAACACGTCCGTAAAATTATTAAGGACCACGGTGATATGAGCAATCGCAAGTTCCGAAACGACAAGCGTGTTCATCTTGGTGCTCTCAAGTATGTGCCTCACGCAGTCATGAAGCTGCTGGAGAACATTCCATATCCATGGGAGCAAGTCCGTGAAGTTCCAGTGCTATACCACATCACTGGAGCGATTACATTTGTCAACGAAATCCCTCGAGTTATCGAGCCAATCTATCACGCCCAATGGAGCACTATGTGGCTGGCGATGCGAAGAGAGAAGCGGGACCGACGACACTTCAAGCGGATGCGTTTCCCTCCATTTGACGATGAGGAACCTCCTCTGGATTATGGTGATAACGTTCTGGATGTGGAACCACTCGAGGCCATACAACTTGAGCTTGACTCAGAAGAAGATTCTGCCATCATCGACTGGTTTTACGATGCTAAACCCCTCGTCGACACACCCGCTGTTAACGGCTCTTCTTATAAATACTGGTCATTGACGCTACCCGTAATGGCAAACTTGTATCGGCTGGGTCGAACCCTTCTCTCAGACCAGCCCGACCAGAACTCCAACTACCTCTTCGACAAAAAGTCTTTCTTCTCTGCAAAGGCTTTGAACATGGCTATTCCAGGAGGTCCCAAGTTTGAGCCGCTGTATCGTGATATGGACTCATTTGATGAGGATTGGAACGAGTTCAATGACATTAACAAGGTCATTATCCGGCAGCCAATCAGGACGGAGTACAAGGTCGCCTTCCCTCATCTATACAACTCCCTTCCACGCTCGGTACACATTTCACCATACCATGCCGCCAAAAATGTCTACATTCGCACTGATGACCCCGACCTCCCTGCTTTCTACTTTGACCCTCTCATCAACCCTATCTCCCTCCGTGGTCATACCGCCAACAATGCGCCTTTAGTGTCGCATGAAGACAGCATCTTTGGACCCAATGGTGCGGACGATGACGCCTTTATCCTTCCCGACGAGGTGGAGCCCTTCCTCGAGGAGAAAGATATCGAGAACGATATAACGGCCGACGGTATCGCTTTGTGGTGGGCACCTGAACCATACAACCGTCGCTCTGGACGCATGCGCCGTGCTCAAGACATTCCTTTAGTAAAGAATTGGTACCTTGAGCATTGTCCACCTAATCAGCCGGTCAAAGTTCGGGTGTCATACCAGAAGCTCCTGAAGTGTTTTGTCTTGAATGAACTCCATACAAGACCTGAGAAAGCGATGATGAAGAAGAATCTTTTCCGCCAGTTGAAAGCAACAAAGTTTTTCCAGACGACAAAATTGGATTGGGTTGAAGCTGGACTGCAAGTCTGTCGGCAGGGCTATAACATGCTCAACCTCCTGATTCATCGCAAGGTAAGCATTAGTCTTCTCCCTGCAACCATCCAACTAACGTTGCTGGCGTACAGAACCTCAACTACCTTCATTTGGATTACAACATGAACTTGAAGCCCGTCAAGTATGTTGCCTTGTTCAATATAGAGACCTGAGCTGACAATCACTTCCAGAACACTAACCACGAAAGAACGTAAAAAATCTCGCTTCGGAAATGCTTTCCATCTGTGTCGAGAGATTCTTCGTTTGACCAAGTTGGTTGTTGACGCACACGTTCAATTTCGGCTGGGAAATGTGGATGCCTTCCAGCTTGCTGATGCGCTACAGTATATCTTTGCGCACATTGGGGCTCTCACCGGCATGTATCGATACAAATACAAGGTCTGTTAGCGCCTCTCCCTCAGATTACACATGTCCTCATGGTTATCTCAGCTTATGAGACAAGTTCGTATGACCAAGGATTTGAAGCATTTGATCTACTATCGTTTCAATACCGGACCCGTAGGGAAAGGTCCGGGATGTGGTTTCTGGGCTCCTGGTTGGCGTGTTTGGCTTTTCTTCATGCGTGGCATTGTACCGCTCTTGGAACGATGGTGGGCACCCAGTCTTGTCATAATATGCATTATCTCATCCATTCACAGGCTTGGTAACCTTCTCGCACGTCAATTTGAAGGACGTAACAGCAAGGGAATCGCCAAAACTGTAACGAAGCAGCGTGTCGAGTCGCACTATGATTTAGAATTGCGGGCAGCCGTTATGCATGATATTCTCGACATGATGCCTGAATCAATCAAGCAGAACAAGTCAAAGACCATCTTACAACACTTGTCGGAAGCTTGGAGATGTTGGAAGGCGAACAGTGCGTGATTTTATTCTTAGCGGCGTGAGACGACTGGACTAAGTTGTTTTTTTTTCCCAGTCCCCTGGAAAGTTCCTGGCATGCCTACGGCAATCGAAAACATCATCTTGCGGTATATCAAGAGTAAGGCTGATTGGTGGTGCTCGTAGGTCTATCTACTGAAGTAGCCTTTTTGATCGTTCTAACGCCTTCTTCAGTGTTGCCCACTATAATCGTGAGCGTATCAGACGGGGTGCTACTGTCGACAAGGCTGTGGTAAAGAAGAACCTCGGTCGCTTAACTCGTATGTTTATAACCTTTCGTCTTCTTCATTTTCTGAGCACGACACAGGTCTCTACCTCAAGGCGGAGCAGGAACGTCAGCATGGGTATCTCAAAGATGGCCCTTACATCACGGCCGAAGAAGCCGTAGCCATTTATACGGCCACTGTTCATTGGCTGGAGAGCCGGAAATTTGCACCCATTCCCTTCCCGTAAGCTCTCCTGATTTATCATACTCTCTGGCGCATTGACGAAACCATTCTGTAGTCCGCTGTCGTACAAGCACGACACCAAACTACTTGTTCTAGCGCTTGAGAAGCTCAAGGAGGCATATTCGGTAAAGGGTGGGATCTTTGGCTCTTGTGCCCTATTCGATTCTGATGTTATTTATCAAGGACGACTCAATCAGTCTCAGCGTGAAGAACTCGCGTTGATCGAACAAGCATATGATAATCCTCATGAATGTATGCGTCACTCTCAATCGGCTCAATGTTATCAGAAGATACTTATGTTTGCCGCGATCTAGGTCTGTCACGGATCAAGCGTCTACTCCTCACCCAACGGGCGTTCAAGGAGTCTGGCATCGAGTTCTTCGACACCTACGACAAGCTTATCCCCTGCTATGACATTGAACCTGTTGAGAAGATTACTGATGCTGTGAGGCTGTTCGTCGATTACACTACGATTTGTTGCTAACTACTTTCTTCGACAGTATCTCGACCAATTCCTCTTCTTTGAGTGAGTATTTTCTAACTCAGGCCGCCTGAGTCATTTGTTCATACATCTCTTTCAGGGCGGACAAGCGTGGCCTGTTCCCTGCGTGGATCAAACCCGCTGACACCGAGCCTCCCCCACTGCTTGTTTACAAGGTATCCGCAAACTGCTTTGTTTGTTGATGCTAAGAAGCTGACTTGTACTGAAGTGGTGTCAAGGCATAAATAATCTGACTGATATTTGGGGAACAAGCGAAGGAGAATGCAATGTTCTAATGGAGACTGTCCTGTCTAAGGTGTATGAGAAGATAGACCTGACATTGCTCAATCGTCTCCTCCGTTTGATTCTAGATCATAATCTTGCTGATTATATAACGGCTAAGAACAACACTGGTGAGCTCAGTCATTTTTTGAAAATAAAAGCCCATTAATATCCATCTCCTAGTGTTGACGTACAAGGGTAAGCAACAGATTTCGCAAGGCTGTTTCTGCGACTGACTCGCTTGCCACAGATATGGCGCACACCAACGCTTTTGGTCTTATACGGGGACTGCAATTTTCCGCCTTCGTTTTTCAGTACTATGGTCTAATCTTGGACTTGTTAATCCTAGGTCTTCAACGGGCTAGCGAAATGGCCGGACCTCCTCAAATGCCGAACAACTTCCTGCAATATCGGGACTCTACTACGGAAACCCGGCATCCCATCCGACTATACTCCCGTTACGTCGACAGGCTTCACATTCTATTCCGGTTCACCGCGGACGAGTCCCGAGATCTTATTCAAAGGTATCTTTCGGCCAATCCGGATCCGACTAACAACAATGTCATCGGGTACAACAACAAGAGATGCTGGCCAAGAGACTGCAGGATGAGGCTAATCAAACACGATGTTAATTTGGGTCGTGCAGTCTTCTGGAACGTCAAGCAGTCTCTTCCTAGGTCCTTGACAACGATAGAATGGGAGGATACATTCGTCAGCGTGTACTCGCAGAACAATCCGCAGCTATTGTTTTCGATGTGCGGCTTTGAAATCCGCATCTTGCCGAAGATCAGGACCATGAGTGGGGAGCAATTCTCATTGAAGGACGCCGTCTGGAACTTGACGAATGAGCAAACGAAGGAGCGTACCGCTCAGGCATTCCTCAGGGTATCCGATGAAGGTTGGTTTTAATAGAGTTACTACAGTTGTACAAAACTAATTGCCTTTTCCAACAGGTGTTCAACAGTTCAACAACAGGATCCGACAGGTGCTCATGAGCTCTGGTTCTACCACGTTCTCCAAGATCGTGAACAAATGGAACACAGCTCTCATCGGTCTTATGACCTACTACCGCGAAGCTGTTATCCATACCAATGAACTACTGGATTCCCTTGTCAAGGCAGAAAACAAGATTCAGACTCGAGTCAAGATTGGTCTTAACAGTAAGATGCCTTCCCGTTTCCCTCCAGTCGTCTTCTATACACCAAAGGTATGTAACAGTGTATCATGCTCGTGTAAAACAGTGCCTCATTGGTTTCACAGGAGCTGGGTGGTTTGGGAATGTTATCTATGGGACACGTACTTATACCACAGAGCGATCTTCGCTGGTCTAAGCAAACGGATGTTGCAGGTGAAGTCTCTTTGGTTGCTGCATCAATCTGTCATATTGACATCGCTTGCCGTAGTTACTCATTTCCGCGCTGGTATGAGCCACGAGGAAGACCAGTTGATACCCAATTTGTATCGTTACCTCCAACCTTGGGAAGCCGAGTTTCTCGATTCGGCACGGGTTTGGTCTGAATATTCCATGAAGCGGAAGGAGGCCAATGCTCAGAACAGACGTTTGACACTAGAGGACCTGGAGGATAGTTGGGATCGTGGCATTCCTCGCATCAACACTCTGTTCCAGAAGGATCGTCACACGTGAGTTATTGTTTGCTTTCATAACATTCTTGATCTCACAATATGGCTAGGCTTGCCTATGATCGCGGTTGGCGTGTAAGGACTGATTGGAAGCAGTACCAGCTTCTCAAACAGTAAGCCCACTATATCTCACTTTCGCAGAGAACTCACAGCACTGCAACTAGTAATCCTTTCTGGTGGACTTCGCAGCGGCACGACGGTAAACTTTGGCAACTCAATAATTATCGTGTGGACGTTATTGCGGCCTTGGGTGGTGTTGAAGGCATCTTAGAACACACGCTATTTAAGGGCACTTACTTCCCCACTTGGGAAGGTAAACATATCTATTATCGGCTTTTTTCGCCTGCTTACATCGTTGCTAGGCCTGTTCTGGGAAAAGGCTTCTGGATTCGAGGAGTCGATGAGGTACAAGAAACTCACCAATGCCCAGCGTTCAGGTCTTAATCAGATACCTAATCGACGATTCACTCTTTGGTGGAGTCCGACAATCAACCGTGCCAACGTGTATGTTGGTTTCCAGGTGCAACTTGATCTTACAGGCATCTTCATGCAAGTCCATGTTTCCCTGTGGATGCTCTCATTCATGGCTTAACGTTTTTGTAGGCACGGAAAGATTCCAACGCTCAAAATCAGTTTGATCCAGATCTTCCGAGCCCATCTATGGCAAAAGAGTACGTCGGTGGTCAGGCTTCAGACTGAACTCAACTAATAATGATTTTGACCAGTCCATGAGAGTGTCGTCATGGATTTGGTACGTGATATCTCCTATGACAATGGCACGGGCACTCAAATATCTACATACCTAGTGTCAAGTATTCGATCAGGAGCTGGAGCCCTTGCAAATCGAGACTGTCCAGAAAGAGACGATTCATCCTCGTAAGAGCTACAAGATGAACAGCTCTTGCGCAGATATTTTGCTCTTTTCAGCTTACAAGGTAATTACTAACCCTACCAGTGCCTTCACCTGACTAAATGTCGATGTTTTAGTGGAACATCTCCCGACCATCCCTTGTGACGGACGTTAGTGTTTCCCGCACCCTATTCGTGATCCTTCATGCTAACGCAGATTTTCCGCAAATAGGTCAAGGATGTACTAGATGGCACTACCAGCAACAAATATTGGATTGACGTCCAGTTAAGATGGGGTGATTTCGATACACACGACATTGAGCGTTATACTCGTGCCAAATTCCTGGACTACGTGGGCTGCCTCTATCTCTGTCATCCCTCATACTGATGTACTTTGAAGGTTTCGGATTCCATGAGTATCTACCCGTCGCCAACAGGAGTGATGATCGGCATGGACCTGGCCTACAACCTGTGGTCGGCGTATGGCAACTGGTTCCCTGGCATGAAGCCTCTTATCCAGCAAGCAATGGCCAAAATCATGAAAGCCAATCCAGCCTGCCATGTGCTGCGAGAACGTATACGTAAAGGTTTACAACTATATTCGTCCGAGCCAACAGAGCCGTACTTGAACAGTCAGGTCAGTAACATCTCATTGGCAGTTCCATGCCTATGCTGAAGGTTTTCTAGAATTATTCGGAGTTGTTCTCCAACCAGATCATCTGGTTCGTGGACGACACGAACGTCTACCGTGTTACCATGTAAGCAGCTCCACTCAGTGTCTGTCGATGCCTTTTCTCACTTGTTACTAGACATAAGACGTTCGAAGGAAACTTGACTACTAAGCCCATTAGTGAGTTGTGTTTTATCGTGTTCTGTGTGGTGTCACTGACTATCCAACAGACGGTGCTATCTTCATCTTCAACCCTAGATCTGGTCAATTGTTCTTGAAGATCATTCACACTAGTGTTTGGGCTGGTCAGAAACGTCTTGGTCAGCTGGCGAAATGGAAAACCGCTGAGGAGGTGGCTGCTCTCGTTCGCTCCTTGCCTGTCGAAGAACAGCCCAAGCAGGTTATCGTCACTCGTAAGGGCATGCTGGGTATGATTCTATATCGTCTTTGTTTTTATTTCATCAATTCACGCCCTTGTAGATCCTCTTGAGGTTCATCTGTTAGATTTCCCTAACATCGTTATTAAGGGTAGTGAACTGCAGTTGCCCTTCCAAGCGTGCATGAAGATGGAGAAATTCGGTGATCTTATTCTAGTACGTCGGTTCATAATGGCTCCCATGGTCATTCTGACGGTGTTCTTGCAGAGAGCTACGCAACCGCAGATGGTCCTCTTCAGTCTATATGGTGCGTACATCTGACTTTTCCAAATTCTCCAAAAATGCTCATGGTTCATATCTAGATGACTGGTTGAAGTCGATCTCGAGTTACACCGCCTTCTCCAGGCTGATCCTTCTGTTGCGTGGTTTGCACGTCAACAATGAGAAGGCCAAGATTATCCTGCACCCTGACAAAACAACGATAACTGAGCCTCACTTCGTCTGGCCAACACTCAGTGATGAAGAATGGATCAAGGTTGAAGTTGCAATGAAGGAATTGATCTTGGCGGTATGCTTCTCCCTTTTTGATATATATTGGTCCCTTATATGGTTTCTCAGGACTTTGGGAAAAGAAACAGCGTCAATATCGCATCCTTAACAGTTAGTGAAGTCCGGGATATTATCTTAGGTCAAGAGATCGCAGCGCCATCGGTCCAACGCCAACAAATGGCGGAGTTGGAGAAGAGTTCTGAAGCGCAGAGCCAGGTTACGGCGGTACAAACGTAACTTTCTTTCAAGGCTTTTGCAGTATCCATAAGTTGATTATGGAATCCAGACAAACCACGAACGTACACGGTGATACGATTCAAACGGTGACAAGTAAGTTGGTTAATGGGGCTTTCCTCGGCTAGTCTAATCAGTATCTTCATAGCGACCAATTACGAGCAGCAAGTGTTTAGCAGCAAGTCCGACTGGCGTGTTCGAGCTATATCGTCAACACATCTTTCGCTTCGTCTCCAGCACATATACGTGTCCAACGACGACGTCAAGGACGATGCGGCCTCATACACTTACGTCTTACCAAAGAACATCCTTCGTGCATTTATTACTGCCGCGGATCTGCGTACTCAAGTGGCTGCATATCTATACGGTGTCTCTCCTCCTGACAACAAGCAGGTGAAGGAGATCAAGGTACGAAGGTTGCTTCTAGCCATTCAGCAGCGTTATTGAAAACTTCGACAGGCAGTCGTGTGGGTTCCTCAACGCGGAAGCAATAACAGTATCGAGTTGCCGTCTCGGATGCCGAAAGATGATTTCCTGCTGAAAGATGTTGAGTTCCTGGGATGGATCAAGACACAGGCTTTGGAAATCAACCACATGTCCCCCACAGATATCACGACGCAAGCCAAATTAATGGCGGACCATCCTGAACTCGGATCGTCTTGCATTTGTATCACCGCTTCCTTCACTCCTGGATCTGTTTCATTGTCAGGACATTCCCTCACACCCAGTGGATTTGAATGGGGCAGAAAGAATGCGGACAATTCTTCAAATCCTCCCGTAAGATGTCGTTTCTGTGTTTTAGGCAATTTTTATAGTTAACGTTCCTGCTCACAGGGCTTCAATCCTAACATGTCAGAGCGGGTTCAGTTGCTTTTATCTGATCGTGTCCTAGGCATGACATTAGTTCCGGAGGGCAGAGTGTGGAATTATGGCATTGGTCTTACCCAGCTTTGGTCGCCCAACCTCCCCTATGCTATGACGTTAGATACTCCTCTGTTGTTCTGGGCTGAGGAGCACCGGCCGGCGGCATTCTTGACAGTAAGCACTTCCACGTTGACCTATTCTCAAGTCCTGATTTTTCATCTTTCAGTTCGCTAATCTCGAGCAAGGAGAGGACAGCGCTGATGTTGAGAATAGCTTTGCTTGATTTTGTTGTGAAATTCATTAGCTACGTAGTACTACTTATTGGCACATCTATATTTTTATGTAATTGTATTGCACAAACTGTATATCTAAAACGTTACAACCGATCCGTGAGTATAAGCAAGTGTGGTACATGCGATAAGAAAGCGATAAGACAGCAAATAAGGAGAAATCCTCCTGGGAAGAAACTGACCGTGTATTCTACATGGTTAGAATGCCCAATGAGACAACCGAACCACAGCGTGAATGGGGTAGAGGAATGTTCTCCGGTAAGATGGTTACACTGCGTTCTTGAGGAACAGCTACAGGTTCCTTTTCCGGGACTGCTACTTGCTTCGATATACGGCGAGGAGGGGGTGACAAAGATCTCAGTTGCGGCTCGTCATCGATAATGATGGGAACATGAACCGTTGGCGTAGGCATCTTGGGAACGGGCATCGAGGACGTGATAGGCGTGTATAGTTGCAGATAGCTGTGGTCGTTCTGCATATAAGTGATTTTCTCGTTGATAGGTGTTGATGGTGACGACGTGGATATATATGACAAGGGCGTATGCGGTGGAGAGATGGTAGAATGACGTGATCGTGGCGATGGGGTATGGAATCCGTTACTGATATGTAGAGGCGAAGGCGCACTCAGAATGCGAAGACGTTGCTTAAATGAAGTGGCACGTGAAGCCGGAGGAGCAGAAGCAGGCAATTCATTCAAAGGTGGCTCGGGAAGTGGACGAACCGGTGGAGGAAGGGGGGCGCTCGCAGGATTAGGTGAAGATGGAATAGTATACAAATCGCTTTTCATGGACACGCCAGCGCTAGCTCGACGTGACCGACGTTCTGTCTCGTCCGGACGAGGTGGGAGCTGACCCACAGGAGGAGGTTTTGGGGCCATCAATGACAGCCTGAATCCGCGACTGGTCGAGTCACGTTGGTGTCTCTGATCCGGGGCGGGAGGAAGAGCAGTAGTAGGCGCCGGTCGTGGAGGTGGCATAGAGGCACGGTGAGATGATGCAGGTCGTGTATGAGATACTGATGCACTGTTATAAGAATATGACGTGCTGGTAGTATTGACGCTCAATGCAGAGCACCCAGATGCGCGCTTTGAAAAAGTAGGGAGGGTAGATACAAGGCTCTTGCCGCTCGTCGCAGAATACGAGTTCCGGCTGGTCGGTCTGTCCGATCTGTCAACTACACCAGCTGCATATGGGTGTGGTCGCGAAGGCGACTGACTCGAAGGTATAGCGGGTGGCGGCCCACTTGGAGGCGTCAGACGTTTTGGTAGCTGTCGTGACCATCGCTTGACGCTCGAGCTCCTCTTCGTACTCGTACTTGACGAATGTTCCCCAGATGCGAGCGTGGAGACAGACAAAATAGACGGCTCTCGGGCTTTTTGCTCGGGTGTTCCAAACAGATGACCGTTGGCAAGCGGGCTGGGAAGGGGTTCGGTACCCGAACGGTCATGGGAAATGAGAGCGCCGGGCTCATTCTTACCATTAAACTGACTGAAGGACCCCATGTCTAACGACGGGGCACCCGAGGTAGTCCATCGCTTGCGTGGGGGTGGTTGTAAAGGAACAGCACCCATTGAAAGCGCACGAGTAGCCCTATCTTTATTCACTATGGATGTGGGCGGAATCCACGAGTTTGTTAGTGTATCGGTGTCCACGATCTTTCGCTCCAGATCCTGAGGTAATATAATCGGTGTTCCGAGAGTTGTAGATGTTGTTGGATACTGAGAAGACATGCTGAGAAGATTACTTCCCATGGAGGCAAATGAATCTTCCGTGGGATTATTACCATCCCTCTCAGAGTCGATGGAAGTCGAGCGTGATCCGGAGCGCGGTCGTGTCGTACTGAACAGACCCTTGAGAGTTGACACGGCACCGGCAGGAGCAGGTTTTGCTGCAGGCGTCTGTGAGCGTGTAGACTGAGATGAGGATGCTGAAGAGTACGTTTGGTCTACTCGTCCTAGGGACAGGCCAGAACGGTGGAACTCCTGCACATTAAGTTTGTTCTGTGTAGATGAATTGACGATGCCCTGGGCGCGCATTGAGAGCATCACATCCATGTCACCTTTAGGTTCTACAATTCCGTAAGTACTGCCTGGAGACCCTAAGCCTGCCCGTACAGCCCTGTAAGTCCCATCAGTTCTAAGTTTTGCATTGCATAGCTGATCAACACGCACCGCTGACCGAATATCAACTGCTTGATATTCGTAATCCATCTTTGAGACTCGGCTTGATTGACAATTTGCAGAAACCACATTGTTCGACCGCCCTCTTCAGGGTTTAGGTCCTTCTTCAACGCACCGACGTCAACGCCGCCAACTTTGATGACATGTTTCCGTCCACCGACTTCTTCTTCCGCCATAAAGACGACACTATCTTCATTGATTTCGAGCCGCTCCAGCTCCTTGTCCTCGCCATTTGATGTTTTGAAGAGATGCAGATATGATACAGTGGGGCTTGAATTGGTTGTTACATGCGTCGCGGGAGAAGACAGTACTAGATAGCGGCTCCTCCATTGCTTAGACAGGGCGAATATTCGAAGAGAAGGAGGTGCATAATACTTCGGCAGGGAGGCCGAGGTCTGTACGAATTGGGACAGGGCGGCAGGAGAAGAAGGAAATGGCGGAATGGGTGTAGGAGCAATGGAATTTGAGCGACTATGGGTGAGCATGGATGCAGCTTGAGTGCGAGAAAGAAACGGTGCAGAAACGGGTAAAGAGAACACAGACTGCTGTGGAGATCTGGGCACTGCGGCACTTTCCGCAGTCTGCACTTCCGGCTGTATAAGGTATTCTTGACGGTCCTCTGGCTCTTCTTCCTCCAAGGGCGGTGGTGGTGGATCAGGCTGTAATAGAGACGAAGTCAGTCCTATTGCTTGAGCTGCGGCATCCCTGAGCTGCTGACGCTCCTCGAGCTCAGCGTCTGGGCGCGGGGCACTGATTTCTATGACTCCGGGAAGTATGATGGGCATAGGAGATTGGCGAATGGACTTTCGGCGACGTCCAAATTTGAAGCCCAAGGCGTCCGATGCAACGACGAGTAAGCTGCCTCTGGAGCGTCGCGAAGGCGAAGTAGGAGGAGAACGTGGTGACCCAGGCAATTCAGAGGAGAATGACAGTGGCGCCTGGTTACGAAAGTCTGGCATCTTGGCCAACTTGGGGTCGATATCTGGATATGAGCTTAGCAAAATTCATAGGATACGGCTGTTACTCACTGCGCATTGAAGAAATATCGTCCAGTGAATCACTCAGGGCTTTCTCCTTCCCCTTTCCTTTTGATTTTGGCAAGAGAAAGCCGCTGCCCCGTCCTTCGTAGGCATCAAGTTCCGGCGACATTGGCCGCAATGGCTGCAATGGCGAGGCGAGGTGGGGGTCGGAGAAAGAAGCCACTGACGTCGGCGACGACGCCTTGAAGTACGGCGACTTCTGGGAAAACCCAAGTAAGTACTGGATGTCACGGCGGCCTTGCTGGGCAGGCACGAACCTTGAGGGTTGTCGAGTCGTCGATCCAGACGTGGTCAAGGATCGTTGCAGTCGACATGGAGGAAGGCGATAGAAAAGCGGACAGGGGGGGGGAGGGACGAGAAGCTCGGTGGAGGCAAATACGGGTAACGGCGGTATTTGAAAAAGCAAGTGGCCGCAAATAGCGATTCTAATAATTTACCTACTACGGCCATTTCTTGGTGATTCATCATCATTCATGTAGTATACTCACAACGGACGTGGACGTCTACATTTCAATCAATTCGGGGGCCACGACTCTCGCACTTGCCTTGTATCGAATTATCGAATTGGATTGCTCGGCTTCATAGATTTCAGATTGTCATGCAGAAAAAGGGGAGCCGACTGAAGAGTTTTCAAGATCCGGTTCTGGATCTAACTGATTCTCCTGGGCCGATGATGGAACAGGCTCAGGTCAGGCCCCCCATGTGCAGGGAAACATGATGTTACATTTCAGATGCCTTCAGAGTGTTGGTGGAATCAGATTGCCAGAGTCACCATCATGATCTTAGGGACGTGCTTCGGACTGAAAGGTGGCGGCTTCATGTCGAACGTACTGTCGCTTTTTCAAAGGGTCGTGCCTGAAGAAAATCTTGACGAACAGACGTCAAACTTCGTAGAGAAAAACTGGTACTTCGCTCATTATTTATTCTTGTCAAAATTCTGAAAGGTTTTGATACCACCTGATCAGTAGCTTACTATACGTATCTAACCCAATGGAAGGAGAATAGTCGCCCAGACCGAACCCGAAAAGACCACTGGGTACAGCGACTCTAATATCCGGACCCAAGATTAAGCAGTAACATATGACATCGCAGAAATGGACAAGTCCAATCGCGATGCAATTCTCCGCGACTTTTGACCAGCGGCCCTCTGCAAAATTTTCTGGTTTCGCCGTGCACTGCGCCTCTCATTCAATTGCGTCCGGGATATTTCACCAAGCGACGCGAATTTTACTTCCGTGAATTTCACCGTCCTGCGAACACGGGGCACAACGACATTGCTTCACACACGTTTGTTGCCCGTCGGAATAGCTCGTTCAGCCCAAGTCCGCCTTTCCCCCATAAAACCTTCCGAGGTTGGACTTCTTGGTGGAGTTGTGGCAACTTAAACTTACATTGGCATTAGTATTGACCATCAAGATGCGTAGGAACCCATGCTAGCTCCTTTGGAAACGTATAGAAAATCCATAAAGTGTAACTTTGTCGAAGAAAGATGTTGGAAGCCCTGAGGCGTCTACACGAGCATAGAAATCTACATGCAGGATATTTCAAGGATCGGAGACAGACCGGGTAAGCAACAAGCTGTCCTTATTAGGTTGTATAGACTCCGATTTGTGATAAATAGTGGTCTAAGCTGATGTTGACACAAATCATTTGCTTGCGAAAGCGGAGAACAGCTCACATAGCGTTTTTCGGGCTTACTGCGATATGTTATCGAGCATCAAGGCCGACGTATTCGCGATTGAACAACAAGGTCTACATCTTTAGATGGGCAATTAGAGAAGAGAAATGCGGATAAAACAACACTTACCTATTACAACAGTATATCCACGCCCGAACGATCGTGTACGCAAGACATCGACGCACGAACAGCAAGAAGACCGGCAGCACAGCTGTGCGGCTCAGAAAAACAATAATATACATCCTCACCAATCGACCAACAGCAAGATGAACTACTTGCCCGCTACACCACAGGACGATTCCGCTTGAACGTGCCAAAGGGACCCACAGATGATCCAGGGGAAATACCGACCGGACGCGACTTTCCCGGTTCGAAAAGCGTCTTCGAATCGTACCCCTCCATCCTCGCCTGCAATGGCAAGAGCCCCATCATCCTCTTCAACTCCTCATTCTCCTTCTCCAAACGCGCAAGTTCGATCTCCCTCTCCAAGGCATGCGCCGATGCCGATGCCACTGCCTGATCCTTCGAGGGATGTTCCACATCTTCGCCCTCAAGAGACCGGAGAACCTGGCGCATTATCGTGGAAAGACGCGTGATGGCTTCTGATGTGGCGGTACTGGTTGATAGGTCCCTGGCGGCGTTGTCTTCTTCGAGAGCTAGAAGCCTTGTCTCGTATTCACGTATCAGAGACAGCTCGCGTTCTTGGACGTCTTTCTTCAGGTGCGAGGTCCATTAGACGGTCCAAGACTACATAGGAAAACATACAGCACGATTACGAAAGTTGCTCATCACTGTCTCCAACGTTTGCTCATACTCCTTTATGAGAGTATTCAGTTGCTTGTTGTCGTACTGCAGACTTTGGTTTTCAGCGCTCATCACAGTGTTCATTCGTTCCAGCTCGGTGTCATATTCGTCTATAATGGGGAATGAGTGGTAGAGTAATGGAAGAAATGAACTGCCCACCTTGGCTCTTATCAAGGTTGAACCTGCGACCTTCCAATTACTCTTTCACGCAGAGACGGGTGGCTCTCACCTACGCAGCACAAATCCTGATTGTGTGTGAACGGCCTGGCTCTGTAATAACCAAGTCAGATCTTGCCACTTCCAGAAAAACCAGCCAACGAACCTTGACGTTCCCTGCCTGTGCATACAACGACACCGAAAGACTCCTATTTTGGTTAAGCTGCTCGCTCAGTTCAGTGATAATCTGCCATAGTTGCATGAGGTCTTGGTCGTTATTGTCCAGTATTGTCATGATGGGCTGTCCAGCAGGCGAGAGTCAAATTGAAAGAGCGAGTCGGGCAGTGCACCGGATTCGACCAGGATGGAATATGCATCACGTGAAATCTGATATTTTCCGCGGATGTTCCTCGATCGCTGCCATTACCAAGAATAAAAATGCATTCAGTTTATCACGAAAATATTAGCAGGCCTGTCCACTATTAGAGCAACCCAGCAACCGCATCCACACTTCTGCAACTCCCTCTTCCTCACACCCAACCTGCATGCCATTGTCCCTCAGAATAAAATACTCCCGACCAGGCGTTTGCACTACCGCCAAAGCAGGATGAAACGGCTCACCCTTAGAAGTCTTGAGATGGACGCTTTCCACATGATGGTGTCTGAGATCATGTTCAGGGAACGCACCATAAAATACAATCATGCTTACGGGGGCAGGAAAAGATTCACGCGCTGATTCTTCAGTTTTGCGCTCAACGAGGTCGCCGAGGTTGACGACAGACCCGAAAAGTCCTGGGCTATCTCCGTCGAGGACTTCCACCGACCACTGACACTGTCGAACACAATTAGAGAATCACAACTAGGTGACACAGACCACACGAGCCTGTTACCCACGACACAGGCGAGGATGTACCTCCCCGCAATGACCTCTAGCACAGCACCAATCTTGCCTTCACGTCGCATCCTCTTCAACCAATGTCGACTAATTCCTCGCTCGTACTCCTCGTGGTTAGTCCAACAAATATGCTCCATCATCGTCGGGGGAGACGTCTCAGGCACCGAAGACGGTAGAATCCTACGTTCTATATAAGCTGACCAGTCCGCGCGAACTGGGAGCGAGGCAAGCTGGCTCTTCTCAACTGCGGGGAGATAACCAACGACTTCGCACGTCGCTTCCAGGACATATAAGGACTCTTTGGCATTGCGATGTTGCATGGTGATGCACCAGATCTCGCCTTCGAGAACTGCTTGCGCATCGACCACCGTTCCAGACATCCATTTATGAGCATCCTGGCTGTCATCGCCTACAGAAACACTGAAGAAAAGCCGCGTCAACAGGAAGCTTCGGTAGTGTTATCAACAAATACTCGTCAACAGAACAACAGAAGAGTGCACCGAACAGCGATCACAGCTTGATGTTCATGGTCAGGGCTGGCCCATAGTTGGGATGCTATAATCATTTTATTACGCTTGAAAATATCAGGAAGAAACGATGCTTGATACATCTCTCGTCGTTGAGCCAATTCTTGGTTTCGCTGTCGTAGGTACGGCCACATGTTAGTCATATTCTGAGGATAAGATTGAAGTAGGAGCGCAAATCGGCGTCCGGGGAATTCTCGTAAGATTTTCTGGCTTGCAGAAAGATAAACTACATGCCAAAGCATCAGATTAGCCGCCGTTGATGTACCCGAAATCATACCAGCATATCTGAACATTCGTGAGACTAAAACACACTGCTTAAGATCTCCTTCGTAAACTTGACACAGGATGATGGCGATGCGAGTTACAAGCCTGCGCTGAGCCATGGAAGGTGGCAAAGTGATGTTGTTCAGTGAGATGGGTGGAAAATCAGGAAAATCGAGGTAGGAAGACGAAAGCACAGCTGAAGTAGTTGCAAGGTTTTTTGATTGCATCGCCGGAGCAAGAGACACAGTGATAGGCTTCTTGACGATGAGAGGAGTGAAACGCTTCCCAGTGCCCGTCATAGTTACAATTTTTCGACTAGATTCTGAATGTGATACAGGTTTTCGAACAGTCCCCTTCGAAAGTGCTGAAGATGAGGTTATCATCGGTCCTTTAGAAGGAAACAAGAAGGGTATTGGTTTGGGAGCGGGCTTCGGCTTCTTATTCTTTTGTACAACGTCTTTCGGAGCAGGTCGTTTCTTGGCCGAGGATCCAGCAGAAGCTGCAGAAGAAGTGGCGATAGAGTCAGAATGAGGATGAGAAACGTTTGCATCGTGAGAGAACAAAGAGGAAGATGTTGCTGCTGGTGCTTTAAGAGGATGGGAGAAAACGGTTGGTTCGCCTACGACTTTAGGCACGGTATGCACCACTTGAGACTTTTTGATCTGCACATTAGATATTTTAGGTGCTGGTAGGTTTCCGAACGGATTAGAAGACGGAAATGGAGGAGCAGCTTTGAGTAAATTGGACTGAGAAGCGGAACTAAGGAGTCGTCGAGGGAGGTCGGCCTTGAGAGACTGCTTTTGAGACGTCTGAGAAGGAGGAGCAAAAGGCTGAGAGTCACTAACGGTACTTGTTAAAAATGAAGGGTTTAGAGACGAAGGCAGTGAGGATGGAAATGGCTGAGATGGCTGGGTCAAAATGGATGGACCTGAGAGCAAGGAGACATCTCGAGATAATGCTGAAGGAGCTTTTAGCTGCCTGGATTGCGGTGCATCCTGGGCAGCGACTGCGGGAGCAGGAACAGCTGTGGAGGCGTCAGGCGTCGACACAGCATCAGAGTTAACTTGTCCAGATTGTTTCCTCTGATGTTCAAGAATCTTTTGTATCAGAAGTGCTTTGGTTAGCTTGGAGAAGCATGTGATGTGTCGCCCTTTGCATATGGTCTTCAGTTGAGCGACCAAGAGTTTCTTGAGGGCATCTTCTGTGAAAATGACTTCCATAGCATGTACAACTGGCAGAAAAAGATAAATAGAGAAGAAAAGGCAACCAGAATGACTTACAGGCACTCCAGTAGCAAGCAGGGAAAGCTTGACGCGTTCCGTATGCGGCGCGTCGTGGTTGTTTACCAGGAAGAGATTCAAACTCCGAATCAAACGAAGAGCGGAACACCGGCCCGGACATTTCGATAGTCAGTAACAGCTCACCGCCTTGGTTGGACATTGGATTGCTGACCTACGGCCTCCTACGGTGCAGACATTACGATGCCCTTGGTCTTGGAAACCTCTGCATGCGTGCACTGTAATGGCACACATACTCGCTATGACGCCTATCTCATGACATGTTCGCAATGCAAGGTGTCCTATCATCACAGCAAGTCCGCCACATTTCGTATGTTTACAAAAGTTTCTTAGCTTTGCTCTCTCTAGCATGCCACCAACCGCCTCTCACCCAAGATCGCCTGACAAGCATCCTCAATGCTACATTTTCTGAAGTTCCAGTCGTCGAAAATACCCTACTATCGTGGAAATGCAGTCGCTGCACCAGAGCGAAGACGGTCGCTCCCAGGGTATCAACCAGCCTGGGGAAACGGCCAATGACTGCGGCATACCAGAGACCAGCTAAACGGGTGCCACCTGCAGACGCGTCAGTTGAGGTCATCGCGATATGCAGTGACAGCGAGCCGGAGGATGAGCCATCTGTTATCTCCCGAGAATTCACTCCCGTTCTCCCGAATCTACGGGCCCGACGTTGGTCATCTCCCATCGAAATAATCGATTCACCGTCTCCCCGCTCAGAGTCATCGCATACACGCCCTTTTGCGGATTCAATATCGGCTGTCAGAATCGTCGATGACCGTATGGATATCGACGAGGAGCCGCAAATCGCACCAGTTCCAGATGTCAAGCCCGATATTGCGACTACCTGGTTGAGGGACATCTTCTATAAAGACCTGCCTTTGGAGCAATCGCGAAGAAAAGATGGCCCGGGTCGTAGACCTCGGAAAGTCAGAGTAGTAGTGAAGCGTCAGGGAGCCGTCGATTCCTTTTATCTCTGTACAAAGGATTGGAAGCCAAATAAGCGTTGATGTTGATTGAATACCACTGCAATGATTGAGGGTAGTGGAGCATAACCTTTTGAGCATTAGGAAGCCAGAACTAGACTCGGAAGTCGGTCGCTGCGCCACCCATTTTTGGCAAGTCACGTCTTCCCTTCTACCATGGACTCCAAAGAGCGAATCGACGCCGCTTGCAGCTTCCTCTTACAATCCCCGCCAGGAGAAATCAACGACGTCCTCAACGGTGTTATCTCTTCCACCTATTCAACAGCTCTATACTAATGGCCACAAAGATGTCAGAAATATCATATCCGACGACGACAGCCTTCAAGAAGGCGTCCTCCCTGCACTGCGCGAGTACAACCTTGCGCAATTCATGGCCGTCGACGTCCCTGGAACGGATCATCAAGTGAGCCTCGCGCTGTACGTTAACTGTCGCCCGATGTTGATATCCAATTAGTCCATCGTGAGCGAAGCAGCGAGGGTGCTGCCGTCCGAGGACGGGGCTGAGAGATTTCTGGACCCTCGGTCCCAGACCAGCTTCTTGTTTGATCATCTGAGCCTAGTGCGTTTCTTGCCCGTTAAACAGTGACTCATCCTTAGGTGGTACATACAGGAAGCATCAGACCCGCAGGCGGTAGACCCGAATGAAGACTCGGAACCCTTCCGGTGCGTTGCATACAGCCTAACTAGGACCTCTCTCCTAACCATTCTCCCAGCTCTGCATTGGACAAGGCAACACTGCAGTATCTCTCGGCCCATTTTCACGACGGTGTCTCTTCAGTGTTCTCGAGGACCGAATCTCCGAACCAGTTCGTGATACAAGTCGTCGCGAACAAGTACAATCCCTCTAACTATTGGTGTGGATGCATGCTTATTCCTTGGGCTCTGGATCGTAACCGTCGTACAGGTCAGGACGATGGCGGTCCGAGTACGTTGTTGATCTCAACGAACACAAGGTCGATGGAAAGGTGCTGGTCAACGTACATTATTACGAACAGGGAAACGTTAGTGATGCCTCTATCTTACGCTATGTTGTTTTCACCTGTCTACAGGTGCAACTCGCTACGACGCACACTGTTTCAATAACTCTCCCATCCGCGATTGTCACCTCCTCCCCGGATACTTCCACCACAAAAATCCTGGCCCTCATCGAGTCAGAGGAAGGCAAGTTCCAGTTAATATTGAATGACACGTATCAGGACATGGGCGAAAAGACATTCAAGGGTCTGCGGCGCGCCTTGCCTCTCACCAGGCAAAAGTTGGATTGGGATAAGGCATGCTCTCAATTTTTTCTCATTGCTCAACAGTGCTTACATACTGTTCTCAGGTTCTTGGCTACAAGCTTGGCGCAGAGATATCCTCGAGTAAAGGTGTTTTCGGCAATTCTTAGACCAACAGGTGTACAAAATCCACATGTAATCCTTGACACCGTGCGGTGTTGTAATTCAGGTGCAAACGAGCTAAACGTCCTCCTTGTCGTTTACATGCAGGTTCATTTTTGTACATCCGATGGATCATATATACATGAGTATGCACGAAGGTGCGTTATTATATCAAGTAACATCGTCCGAGACTACGTCGTCTAAATCTATTAGAGTTTCGAAGTGAACTGCGCCTCCGTGACACCAGCACCCATAGCAGAAGTAGAGGAGACACCTCCAGTGACAGTTTTGATCAGGTTGTCGGCGTAATCAGCACCACTCCACTATTTGCTCGTCAGTAATCGTATCTCAAGCTCCGACATCAAAGAAATTTACCTTTTGGTGAGTGAGGACGTCGGTACCAAGTTCCCTCTCCTTGCGTTGCACAAGCTCAACGTAGGCTTTCATACCGGTCTTGGCAAAGTTCTGCGCGAACAGGTCGGATATGTACGCGTTGGAGTGCAAGCCACCGAGCTAGAAACCATACATGAGTCATATGCCAGAACTCTGACCATATAACTTACCGTGATGAATTGCCAGACAAAGCCGAGTTTGCCCAGCTGCCATACGAAGGATTCCATGTCCTTTTCACCCAGACCCGCGGCATCCCAGTTGAATGACGGACTCAAGTTGTACGCCAACCAATGTCCTGGTCGGGCATCGAGAACACCAGCGGAAAACTCTTTTGCTTGCGAGAGAATGGGCTTCTTGGTCTCCATCCACAGAAGATCAGCGTACGGTGCAAACGCGATGGCACGGTTAATGGCGCACTGAGTGCCACCCTGGTATCGGTAGTAACCTTCACGCGTCCTCGGTGAATCCCAATCCCAATAAGGCACGGTCTTCAGGCCGTACTGCTTCTGAGCAATTTCAACTGCTGATGGCCATGACGCATGGGCAACGGTCGAAAGGAATTTGCTGACTGTTGCCGAGCTGGCACCTTGCCTGCTCAAGGCATCACCAAGAGTCTTGGTAAACAATTGGAGGTTGGCGGAGGCTATCCACTGGTCCTCAATTGCTTGAAGCTGGTCGCCGTTCTTGCCTAGGCGCTCGGCTTCCGTCATGACGGTATTTAGAGGACGTAGGGATGGGTTAGTGGAGCCGAGAATGAACGCATGGTCGCGATCATCGATGTTAGAGGTGATGAGGGTGGCCGCTTCGGAGTCAGTTCTAGCGACAGCAAGGTTTTCGACTCCCATAATATCATATTGGAGACGGATGGCGACAAGTCGGTTGATATGTTCGGAAATGGGCACCAAAACCTTACCAGCCATGTGTCCACACTTCTTCGTTCCGGGCGCCTGATCCTCGACATGAATTCCAGCAGCGCCCTTCTCGACGAACATTTTCGTGAGCTTCATAATCGCAGTTAAACCTCCGTGACCGGTGTCGGCATCAGCAACGATGGGGCGGAGGTAATCAACAATGGGAGTTTTAACGAGCTGACCCTCAGTCATGTTGGAGCGAGCTTCATGCTGTTTGCGGTCATGGAAGAGCTGGGCCATGAACAAATGTTCGACCTTGTTGGGCACCGTGTTCGAAGGGTAGTCTGTAGTTATAATTCGTAAGTCATGACGAGTCAGAGTAATCCGGGGCACGCACCTGCAAGATCCGGTCCTGGTTCGTTTGTGCTGGACGCGGTACTCGATGATTGCCAGCCAGAAACATAGACGGTTTCGAGGTATTTGGCCATCTGCGTCACCTGGACAGGGTCAAGACTGCATAAAAGTTAAAAAAATGAAATGTACAAAGATGACGACGAAGCGACTTACGCTCCATAGGTGTGTGACGGCGTCCCCCTCTTGGCATGTTCGCTGAGGAGTTTCCAGAGCTTCTTGCCTTGGACATTAGAAGGGTATTGGATGGGTATCGTGCCGCGCTTGGCGACGACCTGTGCGGCGGTATACGGTCGCGTTACTCGTGCAAAACGAGGGCTCTACACGATGCACTACGTTAGTATAGGGCAAGCAAGTGAAGCGGAGACGAGTACCTTCCACCATTCCTCCACCTTCCTGACCTCCTCGGCGAACGCGGCTCTCTCGCTGGACATTTTATTGGATATTGTTGGTATGGACGAGATGATAGTAGTAGGAGGTCAAGGTGTGTTTAGTGGCTTCCCCACATTTCCAGTCTTATGCCGATACCCCTTTCCGGTACAGACGGAACATGTGATTCCGTCCATCCTGAATAATGGACACCGACTTATTCCGACGGGGCTCCTAAGTTTCACTTTCGGCCGGCAGAAGTTTGCATAGTCTCACCTAGGACCTAGCGCGGAGCCCTTGCTCTCAGTGGAATACAAGTTGTGTACCAGTGAATACGATTTAAAGTATATACAACATCAGATTGCTATTGGATACCAGTTGTGAGCGGGCAAGCGGAGGCAACCCTTAGCAGCTTTCTGCACGGGCGTCCGTGACCCTTCCGACCACCCGCACCCCCGTTTCGCATTTGCTGTGGCGAACCTTCTCTTTATTGATTATCACGGAGTGGCGCTCCTTACCGTCTATCGCCATCATACACCAATCCAGCGAGGCCATATCGAACGACAAAGCCGAAAATACTCCCGGCAACCTTTGAAAAACACGGGGAACATCAATAATCCACCACTATAAAATCGGCTTTGACGTCACCTGAGAGCACATTAGGACTTTTACGAGGCTCTTCTCACTCATCGGACCAAGATGGAGCAGGAAGAAGTTTAGAATCGTCAAATTCGTTGTCTCTAGTATTATCCCAGAGGTGGGATGTATGGTAGTATCGGTCAGCCTGAGTGCGGACATAAATTTTAGTACGACGGTCGTCAGTTCAGACGGTGGACGTAGAAAGACGGCCTTGGACGGATGAAGGAGGTTTGTTTCCGCGTCGAACCTGATCACTTGTTCCATCAAAGACCTACGAAAGACACTGTCCAGACTTACCTAGGGACCCTGTGCCGAGGACACGGCACCAAGCCGAACAATTGAGGGCAAGAGAGCATAAAGTTGAACACCTGCGGAATAAAGAAGAGCAGCAGCGTCTTGGAAAAATGCGCCTGTATGCCCACGACGGCAAAGGCCATTCCCGTGACATAGCACAGCGTATCGCCGGGAAACACTCTTGCAGGGTACCTGAATCCTTAATATTAGTGTGTGTTTTTTTTTTTAATTTTAACTTCAAGGTAAGAAACGACCAACCAGTTGTGATATAAGAAGCCCAGGCAAACAGCCACGAGCGGCATCATGAAATACAGACTGAGCAGGTGTCTTTCTACGAGCACCTTGCTTCCATACGCCATGCCAGCACTCCAGACACCGCCGAATTCAAGGTCGGTTTTATTCCCCAGCAGATGAAGCGGTAAACGGAATCCCATTCGCCAGGGAAGATAGAGAAGGTCGTTCAAGATGACGGATGCCGCAATGATCAATGCTTGACTGACTTCGGACCCATTGATGCCAGCAATGATGTTGATACTATTGGTCGCAAAAGTGGAGAGCAGAGACATGTACATATAATATAGAGGCCCTACAGCACGAGATAAGGAACCAGGTGACACTGAATGGAAAGAACAAAATTACCGAGGTTCACCAGGGTCCCAAATGCCCATCGAAGAGGAAGAGGGACGACGACATGTGTATTACCGCGCGCAGCAAAGTACACGATCAGAAGGGGTATGGAAGCGATTATTGGTACGGGAAGCTTGTGACGCCATCGTATGTCGAAAACATCGTCCAGGAATCCGAGTAGAGTGGCGATGAGGAGGGAGAGAATAGATGAAAGGTAAACCGACAGCTATAACAATGTTGGAAGTTGATTTATGACACCAAATTGGAACCGTACTTGATGTAGAGGGAACTCGGCAACAGATATGCCTTCATGCGCTGTCGCCTTGTGAGAAAGAGAGTCCGAGAATGCGAACGGTGTAAAGAGGAGCAAAACCAGGATGTAAACCGATGCACAAACAAGTCCAAGGCTCTCTGGGCTGCAATGCCTTGAGAACAAAACCAGACCACAGAGAAGGAAGCGTACATTGGTGTGTGGTATACTTTCAGCAAGTCCCTTCCCTTCAAATTGGCCTTGACAAAGGTGGGCCCAAGGGCAGGAACCAGATATAATGTTGCCAAGAGCGCGAATATTGAGAATCCAAAGCAAGTGTACAGGGCCGGAATGGGAGGTACTGGGTCGAGCAATGGCCTGACGACGAACCAGGCTGCAACGGGCAGCAGCGCAAGAAGTAGTATCGAGGGCAGCGGTCGGGGTGCCAGTTCCCCCATGGGCGTTTAGAGTAGCATGACGTCGAGCACCGGCGTGGTCAAGACGTGTCTTGGTCACGCGTTTGGCGATGCCCTCTCCTTCGCCGCCCGAGCACCTCAATACCACAGGATGTCGCATACAGTACTCGGAAGGCAAAGGTCGCGGTGTCTATGGTAGGTGATGCAGTCTATTCCTCCTCCTCGTCCTCATCTTTCTTTTTCAGCTTCTCGGTTCATTGAAAATCGGACGGTTGTTGAAATCAGCCCTGTTCTCTTGTTCTCAAAGGACGAATACGAATCACACGGCAGACACACTGTTCTGGGTCACTACACATTCAAGTGTAAAGATGGCCGGATGGCTCTGGCGCTGGGACTTGGTGCGTTGCTTGTCTTTTTCCTCTAATTCATTGATTAACAGATCTAAGGATAGGTTCCCTGTTCAACCACTCTGATTCACCCAATGTCACCTACGAAATCGACCTTTCAACAGAGTCTATACGATATACTACCGTTCACGATATCGAACCCGGCGAAGAGCTATGCATCTTCTACGGTCATAATTTGTGGTTTCAGCCTTTCAGATCTGACAGCCAAGCGGCCGAGGAACCTGAAGCAAACGAGCCCCTCCCTATGTCTACTGATAGCCAAAAACACGATGATATCGTCGCTGAGGACAACCTTCCCTTCCTCAAAATCAAACCACCGCCAGACGAGGAGGACCTGGCGAGCGTAAGAACCGGTAGGTCATTTTTCCTAGCCTAGTTAGCCACCCTAGTTGACGACTCTGCCCAGTTCAAGCATGGGTAGTGGATATCCCGGACCCAAAACACATAACTACAATGCTAAAGTAACTCCAGTGAACCTTTCCGCAAAATATTTCTCGCTAAATAGACCTTCGGTAGATGGCTCAAGCAAGCAGGCCTCGATACCGACGATCTAGGCCACCTTAAACGCGTCCAAAAGCAGGATGGCAGGACGCGACTCTTGCTGACAGCACTACCTACATGCCCTTCGCCACCGGCAGACTTCAATCTGCCTGAGCCTGTTCTGGTACCAGTACCAACGTCTTCTGCCCTTACGCCTACCTCCCTTGCACTCAAATCAAGTTATTGGCCTACCATATACGCTCCACGTCGGAAAGGCGAAACTGAACCCTGGTCACAAGATAAAGTGGCATGGGCACGAGAAGCGATGAGCCAGGCCGTCACCACGGCCCTTAGAGCTCAAGCAAACGGAGAAGTTGTTCTTTTTCTGCATTGTAGTCTTTCGATTGACCGTCTTACAGCTGCCCGTTGCCGCCTATGTGCCCGTTCCCTGCGAGATCGACAACGAAGACGCTATTCTGGTAACCGCCACAGCTTCAGATTCACGGACGTCGACGCAACATCCTTTGCGCCACTGTGTGCCCAATCTCGTAAGGGACATAGTGGATCGATATCACGAGGCAAGGAAACGGTCTCCTCCTCCCCCTGATTCCATGAAGAATGGGACGAATTATCTCCTTACTTCTCTCTCACTTTTCATCACGCACGAACCCTGTGTAATGTGTAGCATGGCATTGTTGCACTCCCGTGTCAAAGAGGTGTTTTACCTCATACCGATGGAAAAGACGGGCGGGTGCGGCGGACTGACTTGTTTACCCGCTTTGCCTGGAGTAAATCATAGATTCACTATCTGGAGATGGCGGGACGGGGGTTTCGATGTAGATCGTATCCGAATACACGAGAATAGTGATGCATAACCACTGATCTAAGAAACCATTACAAACTCTGTCACGTTTGAATCTAATGCAAAATAGTAAGTGATAACGTATCGGCACCCAAAGCAGTGTATGGTAAAATAATACACGTATCATAAAAGTTGGTCCTGGAAGTAATGGACACAATATAATGGTATGATGATGATTCCGAGGCGACGGAAAAGAACAAAAATACAGTGTGGATGATGCGAATAGAGATTAGGATGGGATATTACCAGTTAGCCTTGCGTTTGCCTCCTTTGCTGCCGCTGCGGGTCTTGCCTTTAGTCTGTCCTTCCGCCACGGGAGTAGGCGTCGTCTCGACTTCAACGATGTCCACTTCACTATCGGATGACTCGATCATCGTTACGTCGTCCTTCTCCTTCTCCTTCTCCTTACCCTTCCACACACGCCATTCCTTTGACAGCTCCAACAGCTGGCCTCTAAGACCTTCTCTCATGCCACCAATATCCTCAGCCTTCCACACCACCTTGCGATCCTTTTGCATGTTACCGCTCCCCTTAGGCTGAAAAATTGGTTAGCGGCTTGGATACAGCATAAAGAGACAATCTAAACAACACGAACAGCTGCGATGATATTACAGTATCGCGCAGGATCGGACATGAAAGTTTGCGCAAAGTGTATAAGATAGATACCACAGTCACAAAAATTGGGTTGCACGGGTACCTACATCGCTGTTAGCCACTGGTTGAACAACATTCATTCCACTTACTAACGCTTGCTTCCCAATCGGTTTGCTCGAGATTTCGATCCCCTTTTTGTCTATCGCTTCTAGTCGAAGGTAATTCCCTAATACACCGATTACTCTAGGATGTCGAGAACCGAGAGAATCCATGGTAAAGATATAAGTCCTAGAAAAAACGTGAGTACAACACGAATAAATCACCATTAGACGTACGAAGGGCGGCCGTCGAATATCACCACTTCATCATCATCAGGGAATTCCACCTGTGTGTCAGCATCGTCCCCGGCCTTACGCTTTCGTGAAGAATAGACCTTCAGTTTTCCTTTCTGGGGACTCTGTGGATCCCCAGCAGTGATAACTGGGTCTGCCTGTGGTTCCGCCTTCCGTTTGCCTTTTCTGTCCGTCGACGCGTAGAACCATGATGGTGATATCGCTCCAGGACAGGACACAGACTCTTCAGCATGGGCAGAGGCAGACTCAAAATTCTCGTCGTCGTCAAATAAGGAATGGGCAGTGTCAATCTCGATCATATCACCTGTCGTCTCTCCTTCAAACCGGGGTGACAAGGTTTGAGACTCACTCCCAGAGGCGGTCGCTTGTGCTTCGTCGGATCGGATACCTTCATCATCGGACACCATATCACTGAGATATCCCTGTGGACGGTCGTCAGCCGTGGGTGAAAGGGATGCACGCCGAAAGTCTGCAGGTATTTCGGGATCAACATCCATTCTTGCGTCATCATTTGGCGATTTATGCATGTCCAGATCATGTACTTCAGCGGTCGACCCTTCTAAGGGTTCTTCCTCAATTCTGCATGATTGAGACAAACGCAGGAGTTCTTCCACATCCTGTGTCTCTTGCGCTTCGCTTGATAGAATGTTGGCAGAGACAGAACTGTCGTCAAGGGCCATGGCTCCACGAGAGAACTCTCGTAGTGGGTCTGCTGAGGGAGATGCTGAAGTTACATTTGATTGGCGTGTTCGACCGCGCGTTGCTGGGGATTTTGTTTCAAGAGGAGGTAAAAGAATATGTTCGGGTTGGTAAATGATCGCAAGGTACCAATGAAAGCTGCAAAGCAAGTCGTGTCACTAGCCATAACTAAGAAAATCAACGTACTTCTCGTTAATGGGCACGATGATGTACTTCTTCGCGAAGATATCAGTCTTGGAAGTCCAGCGACGCACGGCGTTATACCCCTCATCACTGCTAGAAGTGACAGTCAGTCATAAATCACGAGCAGCAGACAGAAGCCTACTTCTTCACGCTTAACTTCTTGTAGAAGAAAGAACTAAATACATAGATGTCATTGGCGAGTCCTGGATTTTCTCTCTCCAGTCTCGAGTGCCACATCCTGAGGATAAGATGAGAAATGAAAGATGGAGAGAAGATATTCATACTTCAGTCCAAGCTCTATCAGGTTATCGTTGAGGTACTCGCCCGGTCTCAATCGATTGAGATCACTTTTGCTAAGATTAACCCCCCCAGTTGTCCCCCATGGATACACCAGGACCCTTGACACGATTAGTCGCACTGTATTAAGCAAATGAAGAGAAAATACACACAGCTCATCGGGCTCCTCTTCCGGAGGTTTGGGTGGTGCGTCGGAGTGACGAGTCGAACGGCGTGGCGCAGATATCCTGGTCCGATCGTATGGATGAGTGAACGTCAAAAATACAGTGAACTCACGATTCTTGGGTTGGCTCATAGGCTACTACACTGCTAGACTTGGCCTTTCCATTCGCGTGAAGTTGGCGTGAATTCTTTTGACCTGGCTCTGACCTGTAGATGATATTAAACCAATAGTCCTGTAAGAAAGGATACAAACGAACTGATGTGACGTTGATGCTGAAGAAACTGACTCTATCGATGGAGGTGACCAGCTACCTCGTGCCACAGCGTCGACGTCGACTGGATCCGTCTCAGGTACGGAGGCGGCGTCCCACAAAACATTCTCCTGCCTGGATGTACAGGTTTCAATAAGTCCCTATTAAAGGAAGTGCACTAGATCGCACCGAACAATAGCACTGTCTTTGATGTTCGCCCGAAACCACGCCAACGTGGCATCAAACACGGACCCATACCACTTAGGATGCCTCTTGTCGAACCTTACGCAGATTTGGCCCTTTTGGCCTTCATCGCCTGCGTGGCTGGGTAAGAACAAGCCAGAAGCGAAAGATGAAGACAAACCGGGGACAAACAATGCATTTTTCTCGACCCGCACGCCTTCATCATGCGTTGATTGCAGGGTAAAAACGGGATGCTCTTTCGTCTTCTCCATACCCTGTCAATTGTCAGAATCAGTTACACAGAATTGAAGAAAACCGACCTGAAATTGATTAACGTCACGGTCAATTTTAAAAGATCTTGACTGTGACGACAGGCTCCCGTTTCTCAGCTCGAAGGTTCCCTTCTTCTTGCTGCAGTGAATAGAGCAATTATTTTCTACATGCTCCACACCAAGCATGTAGTCCTTTAGAGGCAACGTCCACTCCCCCACGTTAATCTTGTCCGAACGGATAGGATTGAACGGGGCGTCCGATGCCCTTTGAGGTAGAACTCGTCGTCCTTGAACTTTATTATCCTGCAGAAATTAGATGAACATAGAAACCAATGGACGTTGAGAAGGAACCAGCCTTCGATTTCATCTTCTCCTTCGCCCGCAGATCGATATGAGGGACGTCAACCGAGGACTGAACACGGTCAGTCCTCTTCTCAATCTGATTTACCATTTCTTTCACCATTCCTGGCTTTTTAGGCGCAGGCATAGGACAATCAAATGATTCGATAGGACTCGTAGATCGGCCATGTTTGTTCTTCAGGAATTCTATTCCGGAATTTGGCAGGGGCCTATCTTCATCGAAGGCATGCCTTTCTGGCTGTTTTACATTCGGCATCCTTGGTAGAGAATTCAACTCGCCACTAGACTGAGCTATTCGTTGATCAATGTGCTTGGTGCCTGGTATCCGCGGTATAAAATCAATCTCGTCGCTGGAAGGCTGAGCTATTCGTTGACCGGTGTCTTCCAAACCATCGAGATCCAATATGATGACATCAGAGTCGTCCCCTCGAGCTAGGGGAGGCATATTTGACCTTGAATTACCTTGACAGACTAGACTTAGTATTAATATAGTAAAGGTTAATGGAGAACATACGAGGCTTGGGGTCATTGATCTTCCGTCGTTTCAATGGTCGATGGCTGCTGTTGCTATTCGACGTTATTTCTGTCCTTGCGGCAGATCGGAGCTGTTGCTTGCGGCTGTCATGAAGATTATCCTGAAACCGACTGCCCGAAAAAGGATTGCACAAGCCATGCTTGAAGTCATTGTCAAAAGGTGGTCAGCAGAGAGAAACATAAGAACGTACAGAAGGAGTTGGAACAGAAATGGGCGTTGGTTTGTTCTGCCATACTTTACTGCAAAGGTACCTTGAGAAAATACAGCCGCAAGATACACAGTGAGACACACTTTGGGCCCGATATCGACGCGTCTCTGTGATTAGGAGCCGAAGGCCCGATGCCATGCAGTTCTTCCAGTTTCTTTCTTGCAACACTCGCCATTGGTGCCAGCAGGGAGAGAGATCGCGGGAGTGCATGCACGCCGCTAATGGTGGCTGAGTTCAGAGTGAAGCTGTCATCCTTCCCAAATAGGTAATGCGCAATTATTGGGCGCCAAATTATTTAATTTCGACAGTAATATTACACATGAATATTTGAATCCTGCTACTTAAATCTTCTTGAAGAGCCGGTAAAAATCAGCTACGAGATACAAACTCCCGGCCAAAACAATCAAACCATTGCCACTCAACTCGTTTGCCCATTTCAGCGCATCAAGTAAGCCGCGGTCTCCTTCGCATATCACCACATCTGGAGAAAGACTCCGTACAGTCTCTTTCATCACCAAGGAGTCTTCCATCTTTACCCAAGGCATGCCTTCTGGTGGTGAAAATGATACAACAGCCACCCGAAAGCGAAGGGGACCGGCAATGCTGAACAAAGGAGCCAGAGTTTCTCGAGGTCTTTTGGGGGGAGAATGAGAAAGGGCCAGTATGTAAGTGATGGCGATGCATTGCTCCGTGGACTTCAACGAAGAGACGAGATATGTCAAGTACCTAGCTAGAGATTCGGAAGACGCAGGATTATGCGCCCCATCTACCAGTACTGGTAGCTCTTGCCCATCAAGATTGACAGAATGGAAAGAAAGTCTCCCCGGCCATTTTGTCTGTTTGATACCTTCAGCGATGGTTGCTGGGGTAAGACGATCTGGAGGAATTAGATGCTGAGAGATGAGAGTATCCACAACTCCCAGGGCCAACCCTAGATTTTGGAGTTGGTGGTCACCGTGAAGAGGTAGGCGAGCAAGAATATCTTGCGAGAGGGCAGGAATATAAGCCCGCACAGGTAAGGGAGGAGGCGAATGCCATGCTGGCGAAATTGAAAAGGAAGGTGGTTCTGGTCCATCTGCAGACGCATTCCATGGACGAACAGATACTGGGAGGGCACCGAAGACAATCCCATCGACAGAAGCTACCACCTCCCTGGCTACCCTTTCAACTTCATCGTGTGCCTGATATCCCAAAACAAAAGGCTTGCCCTTCCTGGCAATAGCCGCTTTCTCATTGGCGATAGCAGCAATGGTAGTTCCCAGAAAAGCCTGATGATCCAAATCAACAGCAGCCAAGGCCGATAGAAGTATAGACTCGTCAGGGATGATATTGGTAGCATCCAGACGGCCTCCCATTCCCACTTCTAGGACCACAAAGTCGACTCTCGCCTGCTCAAAAATGATGAGCGCCGTTAAGGTGAGCTTTTCAAAGCTGCTGATGGGCAAATCATACTCCTTGGAGGTGGCTTCCACCAGTGTACTGGCGGCCGAATATACCTCTGGGGTAATTTTCCTGCCACCGATGACGATAGAATCATGCACAGAGACTAGATGGGGGCTATTGAAACGGCCGACGGATGACGGAGGATCAGAAGCGCTCAAAATCGAGGAAACGAATGCTGCCACGCTACCCTTTCCATTCGTTCCTGCAACATGAATTGTGGGTCGAGTGTAAGGCGGCAAATGATGAGAAAGATTTCTTATCCGGTCGAGAGTCAAGTCGATAGACATGGAGGTCCTATCAGAAAATCTTTCTGGATCGGCAGTCGGACCGACATCCGGCATACGCGACTTCGATGAAATCAGCCATTACCATCCTCCGTTTGGCGTCGAATTTCTTAAGCATTATTGGTGGAGTACATCAGATAGAGGACTCAGGAGAAGATATAATCATTGAATTCGGTTAATCATAGCTAGCTAGTAGCTACGGAAAGGCGAAAAAAACACACGGGTTGCCAATTATGATTTCACAACATCACTTATGCGAGCCCGGTGGAGAAAAGTCTTCCATAAAACCGGGTACGCGAAAGGAGTAATGCGGTGGTGGTCGCACATAGTAGGATGGCTCCAATCTAATGGTACCGTCAGAGCCGTGAAACAGCGTGGAATCCAACGCCTCAAGCTTCAAGGTTGAGGCATTCGGAGACAATAGACTTGACTGTTAACAAGTAACCGGCTGTCCGTATATAAAATGCCCAGTATAACATTCGTAACCCCTCGCAAGTAAAGTCCTTAAACTTGAAAAGCAAATTCATCATAATGGGGGGAGGACTGCATGTACGCGTGGGAAAGAGATGAGGTTGTTGTTCCAGACGTATCAACTTGCAATGCAACAATCAACGGAAAGTACTGTGCCATGGTGTTGGGTAGCAACAAGACTTGATAGAATCGAGTCAAAGGTGGAGAAATACTTTAACCTACGACGTCGATGTCTTGAATTCTGGCAGGGACAACAATTTGACGACCAGGCTTCGACTGATCCCCATCAACATTAAAATGGCATTCATCCTTCGCCTCGCGATTCGGATCCCAAAAATACTTTAATGGTCTGAACACCCCAATCAATTTTACTGCCTGAATCCAACCTCTGAAAATCCAAACGAGTGTATGTATAATGCCAAAGTGTCCGAAAGCTTAACTTTACTAAGTATAATCAAACATGGGAAATAAATATGTAGGTCCTTTAACCTGTGGTGTGTCGAATACAGCGGAGGCGTCATGAAGCCTAGCATCGTGTGGGTTGGATCGTGAATAGCTATGTGGTATAACAAATCATTATGCAAAGTTCGTCTTGTGCTTCAGCCAAAACGTCGCGTGTAGATATAGTGCTCGGAGTAGAATGATAATGTGGCGTTGACGACGAAAGGGCATCGGATTTTAACAACCGTCGTACAGAGAATTTCGAGGGAAGTCATATCCAGCATCTGTCCATGTTGTGTAATTGGGGTTTGTATATGCATCAATATGGCTGGAATAGAATAAGAGAAGAGCTCTAGAGCTTTGACGGAATACATACTTGTTAATGTAATCTTGCGTAGGCCGCGTTGAAGGATTGCATGTCACAGCATTCTTCGTCCCTGAACGTTGATATACCCGTATATAGTCGATATACATTTTGCCTGGAAAGACCAAGTGCTTGTAGTCAGCTGCCTGGAAGTTTGGTGACATTCCCAGGTTAAGAATCAAGTACTTGGAGACTGCGTCAGATTTCGCTGGCGGTGAGGAGGTACGGTGCGCTTACCATTGGTTCCTCGGGTATGAGGCGCTGACTGACTTCCACTGTCGTATCGGGCCCGATGGTAGCAGCCGTGATCTGCCATGACTCTACGCCTCCACTATACCATTGTATATAGCCATCATCCCGGTTGTCAGGATCTGACCACCACTCATACCCATATGTTCCGTATGCCACGTCATTGTAGTGTGTAGGGTCAATGAGGGTCAACGCAGAGATGGCTTGCTGGTACGTTCCACCTTTGTACGGGTTGAAAGAGGTGATCGTATCATTAGTGACGGTAGTAGCTGGTGTGGTGTTAACGAAGCTATACTGGTAGTTGAAGGGTGCGATCTGGAAACTCTGCGACACTTCTCCTTGCCATATGTCGACGTCAATTTGATGTTCGAGGATATCGATTTCGGGAACCCCGCGGCCCACATCTACGCTTGGACCGGGATGGTCCCCTCCACTGCATGTACAAGCAGACACTCGCTGGCCGGGTAGGTAGCTAAGAGCTCCCCCATAATTAGAACCCGTGAGGGCCGCGGCGGGTTCGCCATCTGCAGTTGTTTGATTCGGGAAGGTTCCAAGGTCGCATGTATCGTAGCTGTAAGGCCACATACCATCTGTCGTGGCGCCATAGCCTGCTCGTCCCTAGTATACATTATTAACATGAGTCATAAAATGGTAAAGAAACGTACCAAGTTGCCCATGGTCCATGCACCAGGCCAGAAACCAGGGACTGTTGAGCTTCCAGGTATGCTGACGGAAACCTCGACGTAACCCGTCATGAAGCAAAACTTGTTCCACGATGTAATCATGCCTGAAATAAGGTAGGTAATTTGTTCGGATCCTCAGGCGCACACCTGTGACTCACCACTTTTGAAGTTGAGATCGTGAACATCCTCCTCGCTGAGTGTCAATACAAGCTTCCCGTTTTCGGTAATGGCGCCCTAAATAGATCACTATCAGTGTTCACAAATTTAGGCACCTGAGGTGACCTACACTGGGGTCATACCACTCAAGGTCTCCCGTAGGCCAGTAATGCAAGTCAGCTGCTTCCCAGTAGGGATCATCACCGGGGTAAAAGGTCCGTCCATCCGTATTAAACTCATCACTGAAGACAAGATTGTACTTCTTGCCATCTTGACCTGTGCGCGTATACGCATCTGAAGGCGTATCGCTGTCAATGAGAGAAGGGAGGCCGGGGAGGTCGGGGACCTGGCCAGAACCATTGATACCACCGAGATTGAACCCTGAGGTCGTGACAGTTTCTTTGGTGTAAAAAACGATGACGGGGTATCCAGCAAAAAGTGTGATGAGTCCAACCACAAGGATGAAGAGGGCACCAGCGTTTAACCAGCCTCTCGCAGAGAATAAGGTAAATGAGCGGTCCATTTGAGCGTCCCGGACAGGGTCTGGGTTGTGGAGGGCATCGTCGAGATCAGGATCCTTATCCCAGAGATAATGAGGGACTGTCGATGTGTTTGAAGGAAACACCTTTTCGCCATTGCCTCCCGCGACTGATGAGACTTCCGAAGGCGCTGCACTAAATCGTGAGCCGTTGTACAGGCCAGTATCGCGGTTCAAAGGATTGTACTACAAAACATGAGCGGCGAAAAGAAGAAAAGACTGAGTACACACTGAATAAGGTCCGTATCCTGCGCCGATGGCGCCGCTGGCAACGCCTTGTGCAATGGAGCCCCTGCCTTGCTGTATGGTGGAGGTCGATGCAGGAGGTCGTAGTCCTGGTGAAGCAGGTGAGACGACAGGCATGCCTGTGCGAGGGCTCTGAGGAACGGCAGCGTATTCTTGAGGGCTTGTCTGGGGTGCTCGCCGGCCAGAATTCTGTGCCATGGCAGTGGGTGACAGAAATAAGTGCTCATTTTTCCCACAGTGCTACCTTCACAGCCACTGCCGGTGACCCGTGATGCAATACTACTTTTCCCGCCCTACGAGCAGGCACCGGAACGACGCCTCTGACCATCCTCCAGTCCAACAGCGTCTTTGGTCATCTCGGATTCGTGTATGCAATCGCATTCACCTGAACCGGTATACCTTTCAAGGCAAACTCTGTAGCCAACTTCATCCTAGGTTAAATGCAAAGTGGCGGATTTGATGGTGTTGTATGCAAACTGTCCTGAGCACAAGGCACTGACATGTTGCTGACCCAGTACTTATACTCGTTTTATTTATGACACTTGACGTGTATCCAGCTTGATCCTTCGTCTGGTTCTCCAGCGATCCAAGGAAGGCCATCATCACCACAGAGTAGATTGAATACACGAAAACGTCCAGCCCACCCTTCTGATTTGGTGAACAACGCTTGGCCCAATGTTTCCGCGTCCTTGTGCTGCGACGAGGTCAGAATGCTAAACTACAGAGACATGAGGTGATAAGACGATCTGGACATGATGCCAGTGCGAGGGCCGCATAATGAACTTGCCTGTGGAAGGTGGCATCGACATTGCATCAAAAGACCGATGATAGCGCGAGCATTCTATGCTTTACTTATCTGACAGATCTTTTACTTATCAGCAGTTATGTTATTTCATTAACACGGAGCTCTCTCCTCGATCAATGACCGATCAGACCGTTCATTATGCATCAAGTACTAGTGTCCGCTGGGAATTGTTGTCATTAGAGTTTAGTGTTCATGCATCATGGTCCGTTCAATACATAAAAATCTTATATCTGATATTCGAGGGTCAGCAGCGCGGCGGCAATGTATTGGAATGAAGACTCACAAATTAAAAATATATAGGGTTGCGCCAACCATTATCGCAGTAGATTTCTTGCAGACTCGTTGGTACAGTGTACAACCGACGAAAAAGAGGAAGGGTAGTATAAGGTTTCTGTCGATAGTTTGCGTCACATAGATGGAGGTATCTGAGATTCGGCGTGTGAAATTTAGCCGCCAAGTACGAGAGTTCCAGCGGAATATCTCCGCCTTCAACCCGTAGGTGCAAAAAAGCTAGAGAGAGCAGAGAGATCCGACGGCCAGGGGAAGGATTATACAATTCCGGCTGGACGAAACGGTGCGCTTTCTTGGGAAATAGAATATGCAACTCCACCAGTCGACATGAAACTCGCAAGATCGAAGTGATTTCCTTGACAGCTTGAGGCCCCGACGTGAAGCCATGGTGTGTGTAATGTAAGGATATGAGGTTCTGAAACAATGAAGGAAGCCATGTCAGCCGAATACCATGGACTGTCGCTCGACGAAGGCGAGGTGCAACGCCAGAAAAGAGAGTAAACTCTTTGGTATCGTCATTCATGGGATACACAAGTGTCAGCTCTTCCAATGACGTCGCCTGTACCCCGCTGGCAGAGCAGCACTCTGACAAGGCAGCATTCCACAAGAAGGGGGAATAATGGTCAAAAAAAACCTCCAGAGTCCGCCATCGATGGACAAACGGCAAAATCAGGTACATCCTCCATTGTACCGAGTCGGAATCCAAGAACATGGATCCTGTTACAGGGACCAGACGCAATCTGACGTCGAGTGAACAGGCTCTCGCTCTCCTCATTCGTTCACGCCACATCGCTTCGCGAAAGTCGATGTCGATACACCTCCACATGCGGGGTGTGCGCAGCGCGATTAACCGCCATGCAGAGCACACATGCGATACTACCACGGGTAACATGGTGTCGGACCGGGAGCCCAAGGTGAAGATGCGGGCTAGAATCTCTGCCGGAAGATGGTATATAGGATGGTCGACGGCAAATGGCGAAGCTGGAGACAATCGACGCCTTGCCCGGATGCGGGATGATCTGCCAGGTAAACTGTTCCTCAGATATCCTGGAGCATATAGATACCGAACAACTCACGAGGATGAGAGAATTGATTTTACCGAGTCAAATATTGATACAGAGTTCCGTTCCTTTGCTCGCGTCCTAAATATCGGTAGGCCCATGACTAGATTGGTGGGAGAAGTCAAGCCAGACGCTACGTTATATGTGGCTCGGATATATGAAACAGATATAATAACGTTCCTCGGCGAAGATCCATTGCGGCAACAAAGAGAGAACCATGGTTTCGGTTGGCCTGGACAAAAGAGCATGGTCCCCGGAATGTCGAAATGCTGGCCTATACAATTCTGGAAAGCAGGGCTGAACAGGGGCCTCGCATGGCCTCGCATAAGGGAATTAGGAGATAAAGCGACAGCGAGAACAAGCTAACAATTAATTAGTGACAGTATTGCGCCGTACTAGCAATGGCGTCACTGGTCAGGCGTATGGTCAGGGTCGGCTGCACGAACAAGGATATTTTGTTCCAGATTCTGCGAGAGAAGCCCTTGGCTCAAATAGAAGACCTTTCAACAAACGGAGGGGAGGATGGGCAAAATTCTGCAAAAATGGGATCTATGTGGTACTACTACTGTACCGCAATAGTAGCAGATAAAGAGGAGCCACGTGCTCGTGTCTCTCCTAACGTCCGTCTATCATGGACGATGCTCAGACTCTGGACGTGCTCGCCAACGTTCTCAACGATATATCTGAAAAGCCTTATAATTTCTCTCTTCATGTTCAGCATATCAATCTCGCTCGCTCGCTGCAAGGCATGGAATCCGAAGTCCAGTCAGCAATCGAGATGATGTCCAATTACTACTCAGTCGGAGGCGACCTCTGGTTGGAACTTATCGAATCCAAGAAGGCGTCTTTGGATTTGGATACCGTCGATGGTGTAGCAGAGCTCTTGGTGGTGTACGAACGTGCAGAATACGACTATACATGTGCGCGATGTTCAACTTCGCCGGTTCTTTGTGATTCACGTTTTGCAGCTATTCCTCTTCTGAAAAGTCACATAGAATTCGTCTTGGAACGATACGCACGGTACTATGGCAGCGAAGCTACAGAGCCAAAGCCTGATGCATTTGGCGAACTCTTCTCGGAAGACTGGACCCGCACGACACTGTCCGGCATCGTAAAGAAGGGTCAGGGTCATGTAACACAGGTGCGCACTATGATAGGCTGAGTGTCTGTATGCTCCGTTCATGCAGATACCAGAGCCATGTGTTATGGGATATGCAACGGGACTGGGAGCTTGAAGTGCTGGAGTCTACTTCAGGTTCAGATAGGTAATTGAACAAGCTTGATTCTCACTTGGTAGCTGAACCGTATGTACTAGAATTGAAGCTGCTGAACGAGTGCAACGCTTCCTCCTTGAACGCCTCCGGCAACCTCACTCAAGCACGTCAATGCCGCCATTTTCCCTCTGTGTATATATCTAACATACGTTGGTAGACTCTGACGACACCTTTCAAATATACTCCTCGTTCACCACGAACCACAAGCCACCGCAGGAGTACGAACCGCTCCTTGTTGCTGCTACCAAAATCCGCTCACAAGCTGTTAAAACCTTTCAACGACGAGAAGCCATGGAAGCTGCATTGGTATGTCTTCGAAAGGATCTTTAGCCAACATTGAAGCCAACATGCTACAGGTCCAATCCAATTTCTCTCTGGAGAGCTATGCAAGCTATATTGCCTATGAAAACAGAGCTAGATATCCAGAGCTGCTAGTAATGAGTGGCCTTTATGAGCGGGCCATCGCAGAGGCTGCAAAGCGGAAGTTTGCTGGTGAGGCGGGTGCCGACGACGCTTTGAGATCATTTTGGGTTGGTTATTGTGACGCAGTGGTATGCAAGTCACCTTTGTACTTCCTTTATTCTTTAATCTTTCACTAGAGAACACTCGGCGACGAGTCTGGAGAACTACAGGTTTTGCGAAGAGCCATCAGAAGCGCACCAGCCTCTGGGGACGTGTGGGCTCGAAATATCCGGTACTTGGTTGGTAATAGCATTCAATCACAGTGCTGTAACTTACGCAGCTCCTGACAGGAACGTATATCTGACCCAACAGACAGTTCAAGTACAGCGGATTCCATATCTAGTGTGTTTTTATCGTCAAAAAGTCTTTCTACAGTGTGCTAAAAATAGTGCTAGAGATCTACAATTCGGCGCTAGGCACGGATCTGCTCCAGTCTGAGGTCGAACAAATCATCCCGGTCGTGTTGGCGCGCGCAGGTTTTGAAAAACGATGGTTCGAAGCTGGATATGGCGGTTAGTAACAATTCATTCGTCTTAGGTCAGGTCTTTGATACTCTGCAGATGAGAAAACATTTGCCACGCTAATAGCGATATTGGAGAGTGGAATTGATATAGTGCGGAAAGGTAAAACAAACCACACAACGGTTTCCTCCTATTTTCTGATTAACTTTTCAGCGAACAGCAACGGCGACCAGTGGTTGCGGCTTGAAAAATATCTGTCCGAGATTGTATGCGTTTATCCATTTTCTGAGTCTTCGCTGAACAGCCATTCTTCTCTGTAGTATCGTGTCGCGGGATTGGTGGATGGCCTGATAAAGCTGTGGCAAGCGACTGCGAAACACTACAAAAGCAGTTACATGGCATGCACATTGTACACTGATGCACTCATGTGGGTATATTTCGATTGCTATCTGATAGTGACAATAACATGCATGTCAACAGAAAAAACGACCGCGCGGATGATGCCCGCAAAGTGTTTCAGGAGATGCACAGGAAACACTTTGACTGGCCGGAAGCCATATGGGACGCTTGGGTAACGTTTGAACATTTTCACGGAACGGTGGAAGAGATCAATGCCGCAATGGATAACATTGAAAAAATCCGACTTCAGGTAAACGCCCGACGGGCCAAAGTCAGTAATCGTTCTTGTTATATGTCTGTATGTGGCGCTGACCGGTGCGAAAGGAAGCTGAAAAGGCTTCGCGGCAATATGCACAGATGGCTGCAGATCAGTTTGTGAATGAAGTTGCGGCCATGCAGCCGCATGAGACTAGTGAGAACGCTATGAAGGTCGACTCTGTGCCGCCAGCCATGGTCGAGAGGGGTGCCAAGAGACGATCAGAAGACGATGATGGAGGTACAGCACTCAAGAAAGCCAAGACAGGTAGTGTTACCGTTTACGAGTTGAAACACTGAAAGAGCTGATAATCACTGTAAGAGCAACACACAGCTCCATTGAAAAGGTACGCACTAATGGATACTGACAGCCATGTCGCTGATAGGCTTCTAGGGACAGGGAAAATTGCACCGTTTTCGTTGCGGATCTTCCTCCAAATGTAAAGGAGGAGGATTTGCGTGCGCTTTTCCAAGACGTGCTTTCACTTTTTCTCAACTTCGACAAAGCATCACTGACTGAATGTTCAGTGTGGGACTATCAAAGCCATCAAAATTTCATCAATGCCAGAGGGACATGTTGCTACTGTCGAGTTTGCAGAAAGGGTAAGTGATACAGACCCTGCGGCTGGGCATGTCTGAATTTGATCCAGGACTGCATAGCGGCAGCGTTGACGAAAGACAAGAAGCGAATCCACGAGCAAGAAATTGCTGTGCACCTTGCATGGCAGTCCACCCTGTACATCACCAACTTCCCCGAAAGTGCGGACGATGCGTACATTCGAAAACTTTTTGGCGAGGTGAGTAGGCGGCTTAAAGGTGACCGCAGGATTAATACCGTGCAGTTCGGGGTCATGTTCGATGTTCGCTGGCCGAGTAAAAAGTTCAAAAGTACCCGACGCTTCTGTTACGTTCAATATACCTCACCGGTAGTTTCCCGTCGTTCCGTATCCGTTCCCGATGCACTAATGCCCTTCTTAGGCCGCCGCCGAGGCCGCCCTTTCGCTCCACGGAAAAGAGCTTGAACCACATCAGTCGCTCAGTGTCCTGATTTCAAATCCTGAAAGGAAGAAAGACAGGACGGACCATGACGCCGATAACAAGGAGATATATGTCGCGGGGCTGAACAAGATGACGTCTTCCGATGATCTTCGCAAACTCTTTGAACAGGCAAGTCTTGGCTATTTTGGTCGAAGATTCATCAATCTGAGTTTCTATTAAAGCATGGTAAGGTGAAGGGTATTCGAATGGCCACCGACCAAAATGGACATTGTAAAGGCTATGCTTTCGTTGAATACAAAGATGCTGTAAGTTCATCACGCAGATTGATCTTTGGAGTAGCCTTGACGCTGTTACAGGAACACGCAACCGCGGCTTTGCAATCGAACAACTTCGAACTGAAAAAGCGGCACATCGCGGTAACAATGTCTGACCCCCGGGCCAAGGCTCGTCAACGGTAAATCTTTAATGATAAGGGTTGTTTTAGAGCCGTTTAAAATAGCTAACAATCTCGTACAGAAACAAACCCGACGCGGACACGGAGTCGGGTTTAGGCAGGCGCGCTGACGTGCGAAGCCGGTCCGTACGCATCCACAACCTTCCGCAGAATACGGAAACCCAAGAAGGGCTACTACAACAAACAATTGAAAAGATCGTTCCGGTAGTTCGCGTCGAAGTCCTTGGTGACACGCGGGAGGCTGTTGTCGAGCTCGCCACTGCTGCGGTGCCTCATCTCGTTTTCTACGCCACCCACTGATTCTGATGGTCCCTTTTTGCAAAACAGGATGCAGGAAAACTTCTCTTGAGACCCGAACCACTAGAATTCGGTGGAAATGTGTTGAAGATTACTGAAGAAGCAATAGGTAGTAAGTCTTCGGCGCGCAACGCCGCTTCTACACCCGGTGGGATGTTTGTACCTCGGACGGCGACTTCGAGACCTAGAGCGGGTCTAGGGCATGCTAAAAAGCAGCCGACCAAGGTGGCGTCGAGCACTAGCACTACTATAAAGCCATCGGCTGCATCCGCCACAGGCAAAGGACAAGATGATTTTAGGTCAATGCTGGGAAACTAACAGTCTAAGAGAATAAACTCAAACCTTCGATTGATCCTGATATTCACTATATCTCATTGTCCTGGAAGAAGAAAGTATCTCGCTCCTTCGGGTGCACGACTATACTATTCCACTGAAGTATTCGAAGGAGGGGAGTCTCACAAACGAACATGTATAATTCTACGGGGTACCGGTTCAAGAGGCCTAATTCCATCACTGTCAGGATAATTCAACCGAGTCGAAGACGACATTAGGGCCAGGGTAATCATCACCCGAGCCACCACTGATGATAGATATGGTGCATCAGGGATGGTAAAATCGTCTGTACGAAAAGCTTGTCATTAGAATGTTCGATGTCAGGTTCTCAAGAAGTGCTCGCACAAACTTGATTGAGTCCGCGCCAGGTCCCACGGGTGACACTGCAGAGTATAAATCGGTAATTTTACGTCAGAAACTCTTGCTTTACCCTCTCGAATTGACGGCTGTTGGGGCTATTAGCAGTCGTCAGTGTCATGCATCATAGAGGCCTACATGTTAGGTAAAGCAAACTCACCTGAAGGGGCACTTGAGGTTCAGCTATTTACCGTAATCTGCGGTCTTCTAACTGCGAAGGCTACTGTGGTACATATGTGCAAAGTTCGCTCCCCTGATATGAAAGAAGTTAGCTTCCAATACTAATCAGACGTTGATACACTTCTCACCAATCTCGGATGACGACGCGGTCCACTCAATGGTGGTGGGATTGTTTATCTGTCAATAAGCTCCAATCAGCATCAGACGACGATATCACCACGTCGCATACGTCTTTGACCTGAGCCATTGGGAAATCAGACTTCGAGCTCGAACTGATAAGTGAACATCACTGGAACCCAGTCGCTCATTCTCGAATCCGACCTAGAAAATTCGTGACCTGGGAATGTAGGGTTTGCTGGAGATGATCGGCCATACTCACGGATGCATCCTTTCAATGAGATCGGCGTTCAAGGACTTGGTGAACCATTATATTTCTTCAGACTTCGAGAAGACACACATACACCGGAGGGAGTGCCATCAACGGTACCAAAGTTCCAAATGGTATCGGGGACATCAAGGGAAGACGACAATTCCAAGGTAGCACTTGATCCAGCTTCCACAGTGACACTGGCAGTCCCGGCTGCAAGCTCCCCTTGGTCCAGAGCCGCTGTGTATGTTCCGGGTCTCATGGAATCTCGTGAAAAAGATCCACTAAACGGTGCTATTGATTAGAAGACGATGTGAGGTGACTGCCAATCCACCGAATGCTGGAGTCCAGTATTGTACATCATCGTTCTATAGGTGGCACATCAGGTCATAATTGAAAAACTGTTAATGGATCCGTACACTGAATCCAATAGTCACGTCGACACTAGACAAGGTTTCCGAATACGTGCCAGACACGGTACAACGGTCCGAAGACGCTACGTAGCCCTCAAGACCAAGATCTTCATGAAGCTCATGTCGAAGTTGTCTGAAGGGGCTGATCCACTCATCATTACCAGGGCATATCTTGAAACGACTTTGTGAGCAGCGAATACCTCGAAATGCACGCCAAGCCCTACGGTCCGAAAAATCGGGTACGATAGCTCTCCGTTGGTTTGGAATTCGTGTAGAAATAAACTTCCTGTTGAGTGCTTCCCTGACTGTCGATACCTGAAGGACACTCAGTGACTTTCATTGGGCAAGAGAACAGACCTCGGAAGAATGGATCACCAGACGATGTCACAATGTTGCAATTGAAGAGACGCCAACGCTATCTCCGGTTACATGAACTTGATCCTCAATGAAGCAGACCTGCAGCATCATGACGTGAACCAAATTAAATAAGTTCATTTCAAGCACACGTATGCTGGAATAAAACTTGGATCGGGTCTCCGCCCAACTCAAAGACGTCAGAACCCTCGATGGCCGTACCGCCATTTACTTCAGATTTGGTATTTCCATTCGGAAGTTCGTCCTTTGACAAACGAGCAATGAATCGCAGTTCATCGACAGAAGGCTCTACAGAGGCTTATGTTCCAATATACAGGGAGGGTATTCACACCTGACCGGACAATGTAATAATGTTTCTGTAGGAAAGTCTAGCATGGAATATTGAAGGGCAATTAAGGCGGCCTACGATTGTGTCAGTCTCGATTGTCACTACTGCGATGTCGTTGTCGACAGCTGAAGTGACCGTCGCGGACTCCAGGCCAGAACTAAGCTAGGCGAATTTTGAAGAATCTTGCAATTCCTTTCCGTTGTAGTCAAGGGAGATGATATCCCCGTTTGAAGTGTTGACTGTCAACAGGTGAATTCGGTTCTGAGGAAAATAGGAAGGACCTCTCACTTGTTGTAAGCAAGCCAGAATCGACCAGCATGTTGGAACCCGATGTTGTAACACCAAAGATGCAAAACCGGATGAAATACATCCCAACAGAATGAACGCTAGGAGCTTCATTTCTTCAAAAATGGTATTGGAAAAGTATGGATGTCAGCATTATATATGTGAAGCGGCTGGACACCTCTGAGGGGATAAATAAACGGAAAAAGGTTAGTCGGATTATTTTCGCTAATGTTCAAAAATGTTTCCAGAGAACCCGACCAAGTGATGCGGGGGTTGCTAAACATACTGCTGTGGTGTGTGACCATTGGCTTGGCCCGTGGGCCAAGAACACTTGGAGACATAAGAATGGAATACGGGCGCCCAAGGTACCTAGGAGCAGTCCGCCTGCTGCCGCATTATGCAAAGGATTATCAACAGTGTAGTTTCGAAGACTAGTTGCACGCGATACAACGATCACGATACCGCGTTTGGATGCGTTGCAAGAACCCGATAATTAGGCGGACCAGAGGCTCGTTCCGAACGGTCCGCTGAGCCCTCACTGCATACTTTGTACTCCATCAGTTGTCCTTATTGAATATGAACAATGTAACCCAGAGAAAAATAATTTAATCGACACTGGTGAGACTCGCCCGTGATGCTGTCTCTATATCCTCATCGTGAGAACTCTCATATGGGCTACATTCGTACCCAACTGCAGTGGGCGCTCGGTTAAGACTATTGCCCGAGTTTATCACAGGCGTAGCCGATCTTGAATGGGAGGTGAAAGTTTGAAGAATTGCTCCAGAACCTTTTCTCGTAGATAATTTGAGCTTCGACAATGTAACATCATGATTTTGACGAATCACCATTAATCAAGTTTCCAAAACACGGCCGCGACGCTACATGGCTAGGAGAAGTCGGAACTTGTGTAGATGGCGAAGACAGGGTGGGGGATGAGTGCTCATGGGACATATCAGAAGAAGATTCTGGACCGGATTCCTCCAATATGGTCGGAATCGTTTTAGGAATATGGTCTTGCGAGAATTGAGTCGGGAACAGGTCTTGGCGCCACTGAGCCTGCCGAGGCTCTACCCAGCCCATATGCTGATTGGACATATAAGTCGCATCTGACTGTATATCTGCAGGAACGAACAGACTTTGATCTTCGTAGTCTTCTTGGATTTCAGGAGGTGTTGTTGCCACATGGCCGGAAGAATGCGGTGGTATTCGATGCAGAAGGCCGTAACTAGAGGTATGTTAGTCTCTAAAAATGAAAGCAACACGGCCCGAACCGACCCAAACACACAACCCAGGAGACCATCGCCACCCCAATGACGGTTAGGAACAAGAACGACTTCCCTGAGAGCACTGAACTCACGTCAGATGGAGTCGAAGATTACTAGAACGGTCACGTACTCAAAGTCGTGAGAGTATACATAGACCCGCAGAGGTTTATCAACATGCTGCAGAGAAGGAAAGCATTATTATACTGACCACACAAAGTAGAGGCAAGAGCTTACGGCTTCGACTAAATCATAAAAATCGTTTTCGGCACCAAGAACGCCTCCGGACCAGCCTGTGATATAATCGCCGTACGGGACCAAGCCGGCGCTTTCAGCAGGACTGCCTTCAAGGACATCGAGGACGTGCCAGACGTTGTCAAGGGCGAATTCAGGCTCGCATATTCGCATGCTGAGCCCGAGCAAAGAAGGCTGAATATGGGAGCTCTGAGGCTGGGACTGCTGCTGAGACCATGCACGAGAAGGAACAATAGGGACCACTGCAAGCGCAAAGTGGAAGATTAATTCGAAGATCAGAATATCCAGCGTATAGGAAGTTCACGTGCCTCGCGTTTCCTGGCCTTTGCTGTTCCAAACCAACAAGTTGAGCATCCGGCCCTCATGACTCTCCACTATTTTCTCCAGCTCTGCTACATCGATATTCTGTGCAGACAGCGAGTCACCTTCAAAGCCAACGACAAAGTCAAAGAATGGCTCAATATTCGTATGGGACGCTGGCGAAGACGGGGTGACGCGAAGAACGTGGAGAGCACGAGATGGGGCGTGGCTCTGAGAAGTCGACTGTCCCGCTCCCATGTCGTTGCAGGCTCCCAATCAGAATCCAGCAACGAGACGAGAATAAGGGCGATGAAAAGAAATTGTCCGAAATTAATGTCTACGTCGTGGTAGTATTATTACTGGTAATAGTCTATGTACATAAGCGTGACAGAAATCACATGACGTCACTGTCACATTACTCGAAAATTTCCAGTGCTGGACGTCGACGTTCCCGGTGTACAAGTCGAGATTACTGGCATCGCTGAAGCAGGAATACTGTGCTTTTTCGTGCCTTCCGCGCTTGTTTTGACTGGGATTGCGGCATGCAGTGAGTTGCAGTCCTATTCCTATTCAATGAGTCAACTGGAACACTGTTAGGTGACTTATGTTCCTTTGTCGTCGACAATTGAGCCGTGTCGTCTTTCACAACCTTCTTTCGTGTACGCGCCAAGTGGCGTGTAGAAAATACACAAAAAATGCAGGCAGCCCTGCTGCACAGGCGGTACCTAGCGTGCAATCTTCGTCTCTCACGCGATCTTCATCTTCCCAGTCAGACGAATATCCTACGACTTCCTATCCGATTATATCCCGACAAACGCGTCGAAAACCCAAACACCTCACGCTCGATGGATATTTTCAGATGCGCACTCAGGATCTCCAGGCCATTGCTTTTTTGCCTGTTGATGCCTACCTGGATATCCTCGACGACAGACCACTGTCTCTGAACCAGTACAAGACAATTGTATCGGACGTCCTTCAAATTTACAAGGGCTCAACGGGAGATCAGATGGCCGTTATACGGTCTATCACGCAATCGGGTCATTTTTTCAACCTATCCCCCGAGGACGTACTGGCGTTGGTACAGAGACTTGACCAGTTGTTTGGCGGTCTGGAAAAGGCGGACCGTGGCCTCTTTGAGCGCCTTCTAGGGAAGCTGCATCCCTCCCGTACGGTCGCGCACCTGGAGCTGCTTGATATGCTACACCCCGTCTTGATGTATCACCTTGAAGAACATCCCCTTCCACCCAAGAAGACATCTATACCGTACCGCCCAAGTCAGCTTATCCGCAAATCGGGATTCTACATTCGGGCTCTTTTGATTGCAGACAAACGCGACAAGGTGTTGGAGGTGTTCCAGGCGCTAATGGAGAAGCAATTTGTTCAACCGATTCCAGAGCTTTCTGCATCTCAAGAGTTCGGGGTTATCGTTCTCTTGACCCTGACGAAGGCATGGTTTCATTGGGATTGGCGAAACGTTGGTATGCTGCTCCTGCTCGACGGGGTCCGCCAGCCGAATGCTTTCGAGGCGGCAATTGCACCTACCACGCACCGCCTCATCGCAGACTGTGTTCACCAGTGTGTTCAGAATGCCAGGTACCATGAACTGGGCCAGTGCCTGGAGCTCCTTTTCCAGCTCCGTTTCATCTCGCCCCTTCCCGATAATATCATTCATGCGTTATACATCGCCCTCAAAACGTATGAATTTTTTGACCTAGGTTTGAAGCTGTACGGCTTGGTCAACAAAGACTCAGTCATTGAACATCATTCATATCCGCCTCCACCGAGTAAAGTTCTATTATGGCTACTGCGATCAATTGACAACCAATCGTCGGGGTCCCGACTGGCCCGAATTCTCGCTGGAGCCGTCGTAAACCAAAATGTCGACCTGCCCGTGGAGGATCGCGCTCATTTTATTGCGATACTAGCGAAAAATGGTTTTGGTAATCTCGCAAGGACGTTATGGCTCCGATACTCCACCGGGCCAGACAAGGCATTTGTCACCGGCAACGCGACTTGTATGATTCGCATGGTTTCCATTTTCACACATCTCCGAAAACGGCTTGAAGCCCCAGAAGGCCGTCAATTGACGAGAATTCCAGACCCTGCACTGTCTCGGGAGCGCGACGCTGAATATGCGACTTTCGTTGACCATGTGTTGGCAGAGTGGTCCCTGGTTCATACGCCTTTGACAGCCGCTAGCCACGAGAATTTGACATCGTTCGCACGAGCCAATTTCATAGCTGGACGGCAATCTGATGTGTTCAGCGTCTATGAGATACTTCTCGAACGCAGGGAAATCCCAGATCTTTATGACGTGAATGTCGTGTTGAGAGCACTGGCGGAGCGACATCCTCGCGCTGCAGCGAGGATGATCGAGAGGATGATTGAGAAAGGCTTGCAACCCGATGGAGTGACTTTTGGCACGGTACTTCACCAAGCCCTCGTACACAATGACTTGTCGCTTTTCCAGGATCTCCTCCTCCGACTTGGCGAAATGCAGGTGGTGCTGACGGAGAAAGCGCTGGTGTCTTTCGTGCGCGCCAATGCGACGTTCAGCGTCACTGCAGCGCCTGACGTTCAGAGAAAGAAGTTCCTTGGCATTTTGTCGGTCGTCACGGCCATGAAACATACGGGGATCACGTCGTCGCCGCATCTAGGCAAGTTTCTCGTGTATGCGGCGTTGAAAGCGGGATTGGCGGTATTTGCCTACAGATTCTGGAAAGTGCTGTTATCGGGGTCGGCTCAATGGGACGACGACGAACAAGGCCAGCTACGAAGTACGTTGATCTCTAACATTCGATCTCGCTGGCGCAAAGGTGCCCTGGCGGAAGGGCGGGCTAGACTCATGCTGAGGCATCTCGCGGGTAGGAATTGTAATAGGACATAATAGAAAAATTTGAGTAACCAAGAAACGGGGGGGGGAAAAGGTTACGATGGACAAAATGGAGCACGTGGAAGTAGGCACGAGCCGCAACTCGGATCGGAGGCAATGAAAGTGGTGGTGATGTGAGTGATGTTGAGCAAGCCTGAGGAAACCAAAAGAGTGCATCGCGAAACTTCAATCTGGCCGGTTGCGAAAGATTAACCGGAGATAGGCCGGGGCAGTGACCGCGGTCTATTGTGAGAACGGAGGCAACAACTCGTGATACAATATTTGTTGAATGATATTCTGGAAACCATATGTGTAAAAGTGCTCAATCCGGACGGGGGACGCTGATTTTTAGGTTTCCATTGCCTTTACGAGCCTGATCCCAGTTTGATATATAACATTGAAAGAAGAAGAGGAAAAAAAGCCCGAGTAGCAAACAAAGTGCTACACGCATGCTTCAAAACGGCCACTGCACATACCTTCCCATTTCCTCTCAAGGCCCCATCTGTCCTCTCTGCGCGCTGTGTCTTCCTGCCGCTCATGCCTGTCGCCCGTCCAAAGAAGGAGTCGAGCTCGGCCACCCCGCCTTCCGACGACGGCCTCCTCAAGGATCCACACGCCGAAATCAGCAAAAGCAAGAGAAAGTATGTCTAATTTCTCTCTGTTTCACCGACCTTTCTCCGCGCCCCACCCCCGCATTTCTTCCTATTCCCCCCTTGCTTTGCCCTCCTTGCTCCTACACGTCCTGTTCATGTTGTGGCTCTCTTCTTTTTTTTCCTGTCTCATCTTCGTTGCTGACGTCTTCTTCTTTGTTGTTTAGGCGGCAGTCTCAGAGTACGTATTCTGTAATCCCTATTTGATTTGCCCTTTATTGATGCGATATCGAAGGCTGTGATGCTTGCAGAGCGCGCAAGGTTCGATGCGCTAGAGAGAACCCCGACGATCAGAAGCAATCATGCAAACATTGCATATCGCTCGGAATTCCCTGTACTTACGAATACCAGCCTAAAAAGAGAGGTCCCCCAAATCTGTGGGTGTCGTCATTCCTCGCTGTTCGGCTCTGCCATACTTAGCAGTATCTCTACAGATATCTTCGCAGGCTACATGAAGCCCAAGCAGCGGCCGCGGCGGCTGACAACCAGGTCGATGCAGATGGCTCCGCATCACCGTCATCGACGGCCATGACTAGCCCCCAGTCACTCCTGTCCCCGTCGTTTGGTCCAAAGAGTCCCTCTTCGTTTATGGATTCCCCGATACCAGCACTACCCACCGTTCCTTCTATCCCTATACCCCCTTCACGCTATCCCATCGCGGCAGATACCTATCATTCCCACTATTCCAGCTCAGTGTCATCGTCCTACCCTGGTTCCCTCTCTGACACATCTAATACCCAGGACGAACCCAAGGGGTACTCTCCTCAACCCGATTCTTTCAATACTTATCCTTTATATAATTGGTCCTACAAACAGCACCAGGTCCTTCCGGTGCAGCCACCAGCCCAAATACCCCCTCTCTCGTTTTATTACCGACCGCATAGATTGGAGGAAATTGCTCCAAGAGATACAATATCTCTCATTATAGCACTCTTCTTCGATTTCGTGTATCCACTCACTCCTTGCGTTCACAAACCGTCCTTCATGGCTGACCTCCATGCCCGCCGGGAGGAGCGGGATCCGCTCTTTTTCGCCCTTGTTATGTCCACTGTGGCTTCAACGCTCGTTCAGGTTCCCCGTTCCTATGTCCCAATGGATCGTCCGGTTGTTCGGAAGCTCGCTCAGGTACGTACACATTACTGTTGGTCCTGGTTGCTCTCCAACTAAAAGGCAATCAGACCTGTCACGAAGCTAGCCGGCAAGTTTCTATAGCATCCTACGATCCACCAACTTCTATGCATGTTATTATTCGATATTTGTTCGTGCCTTTCATCCTTTTTTTTTTTTTACATGATTTGGGTATTCAGATCTTTTCTTTAGCGATTGTGTGTATCACTTCTGTGAGGGTCATGACGCCACGCAGCATGCAGCATTTGGTGAAGCTGCGCATATCGCCGTTACTTTGCGTATGCATGAAGAAGCTTCGTATGAAGGCCTCGACCCAATCGAGAGCGAGATCAGACGGAGAACTTTTTGGCTGCTTTTTGGAGGTGAGCGCGTTGCTTTGTCAGGTGTGAGAGCATTAGATAAATTTGTAATTTTTTAGCCGACAAGTCAATGTCAGTCCTCCTTGGACGGCCCATCTGTCTTCGTGACGAAGATTGCACCGTTCATTTCCCTAAGGAACTAGATGACGAATAGTAAGTTTTTGAGTATGTTAAAATGATCCACTCAACTTCCTCGGTTGTTTTATTTTGTAGTATCACCCCCAGCGCTTACCTTCCTCAACCACATGGCAAGACTGCCATTGTCTCGGGTCTTAACTATACCTCCCGCATTTTCGCACTTCTCGGGGAGATCTTGGTCCGTATCCGAGTCGACAAGCGCTCTCCACCCCAAGGGCAGTTTGCTACCGCCAGGCTCGAAGAGGTTCAGTCACTTCACGGCCGTATCCTTGCGGCGTTAAGCCACGCGCCTGAACCCTTGCGACTGAAGCAAACACATGCCCCTTCCCACATCCCTCCAGAATACGGAGGTGCGGTTTTCCGACAAGCGACCTTTGCCGAGGTGAAAGATTTCTTTGACAATCCTCATGCTTCGCGAGCGAATGCATTGAACCCATTCTTGGTCATGCAAGCGAACTTGTATGTAACTCAGGTAAGAGTTAACTCTGTTCGCGTCGTATGCAATACTGACTCTTTTCCCAAGCAACTGGTCCGATTTGTGATTGAACAATACCGTGATGAGCTGGTCGTCTCGTTGCAAGGAAATATTGATGATCACCAAGTCGCCGAGGACCGAGAGGCTGTTGCTAGTGTACTGCTGAGCATACTTCACAGGCAAGGGTTGTTCAATTGAAAACGCGTCTTGTTACTTGACGTTACATGTACAGCATCCCGATTCAATCTATCGCCACCAATGGACCTAGTTTGGTAAGTGAGATTTCATGGATCTCTCTGGGTTTGCAAACCTTTGAATTGTTTTCTCAAGGTCCATAAGGTGCGCTTTGTCGCATCTACGCTGCTGGATGCAGTGAGAAAAGCTGAAATAGCGCCGGCGTCTGCCGCCCGCGCCCACGCATATCTTTGTTAGTTATTGGTCATCCATTATTTATGTTTTCAAAGATGTGTTGACCCTGGGTATCTAGGGGATTTCCTTAGCATCTTATCTGAGATCGAGAGGAACTACTTGTGAGTCTAAAACGACATGCTCGTTGCGATGCGGGTTAACTAACAGGTACCTTGTAGACTTGACGACGACCGGGATGGCACGTCCAGTGGCGACGGAATGGCCATGATGAGCTAAAGGAACTCTGGCAGCCTTTCAGCAAAAACAATAATCGTAACTGTATCTATCGTTTCGGCTTTCCCATTGTGGTATACCCGCGCCCTTCGTATATTGCTCTAGCTGCATAACAGCGCTTACTGTGTATTGTTAATTAACTCATCCTGTCGCATTGTTATCGAATAGTACTCATCATCTACTTGTGTGTAGCCCAGCTGACCTTACTACCCTTTAGTCGACAAAATAAAAAGTTGGCTTGGTTACTATGTCTGCTGCGCATTTTTGAATATAGATGGGACCGTTTGGTTTTAGAAAGCAACTCGAATTCAAGGGGTGATCGTTGGTGATCATCATCAATCGCAATTTGCCTTCGGGTTCCCGAGGCCGAAGAGACCGGTGCCTGACTGAAAAAGGGAATTTCTGTGACCCGGACTGTGATTTTTGTGACGAGCGTCTTCCGCACCGCTCAGCATCTAGCATTCCGAGGAGCACTGCTATAATTTCCTTTTTTTTTTCCACAGATTTTTCAACTAAAATACAAGAATTTGATCAATGTCGACTACGGAATTCACAGAAGAAGAACAGAGTCGCTACGACCGACAAATCCGTCTGTGGGGAATCGAAGCCCAACAAAGGTGCATTTCTACGATTTTGTTTCCCCGTGGGGTCCTTCAGAGAGCTTCTTTTGAATTGAGAATTGCAGTCGGACTTTCTGAGACTGATTGACGTGATAGGATGCGTAATGCAGCGATTCTCGTTGTACGATTGCAAGGCACTGCAACAGAAGTTATCAAAAACATCGTCTTAGCCGGCGTAGGCAGGCTCGTCATGGTAGATGACGCAGACGTTACTGAGGAGGACCTTGGGGCCGGTTTCTTTTTCCGAGACGAAGATGTCGGTCAGAAGGTAAGCTTCGCAATTTCGCGTCTTTCGACGGAAATTTGATGGCTATTCTTCGGGCACCGTGTAATGTAGAGAGTAATTGCTGCAAAGTCAAGAGTTGAGAGTCTCAATCCCCTCGTGACGGTGGAGGCAATCACAACTATGACCTTGCTTGATGAGGCAGAACTTGAACAAACGCTCGGATCCGTACATTTGGTGTGTGTGACAGATTGGGATCGAGATGGTCTTGTGAGCTCTTCACTTTGACACTCTGAATGTTTACTATCCTAACACCACCTCTACAAGATCCGTCTAAACAACGTGTGTCGGCGACTCCGTATCCCATTCTATTGCGGAGGTACCTATGGTGTTGTAGGCTACATATTCTGCGACCTGCTCAATCACGAGTACATTGCTCCGTGAGTCCAGTCTCTCCTGGCTTGATCTCTCTACCGGTAAGTTTATCCATCTCGCCGGCACATTTACAGCGACCGCTCTGCTCCCAACACTGCCCAGAAAAACATTAAAGTTACAGCCGCGTACTCCCCTCTTCGAGATGCTCTACGTCACAAGTGGTCCGCGTTGACAAAAAGGCAAACTAAAGAACTGAATCCTTCGGTCCTTTTCATGATTCTTGGTGGGTTTAATTGGTCGTGACATCATGCAATATTCATGGAAAATACTCGGCTCTAGCGCTTTGGGAGTTCCAGTCGATACACAATGGAGTCCTTCCCGATAGTGTCGCTCAGGTGGAAGAATTAGAAACTATAACGAACGCAATGATAGCTGCGGCGGACGTGAACAAGCAAGTTTTAACAACAATTCCTAGAGACTTGGCCGAGCAAGTTGCTTTTGCTTTCCTCTTCATTTATCTTCCTCTGAAACCGCGTTCAGGTCAGTCTCAACGACTGCAGGTCATGAGTTCTCTCCAGTTTGCGCGATAGTTGGCGGTATGTTAGCACAGGACATCCTGAAATCTCTTACTGCCCGAGAACCCCCAATCGCCAACTTCCTAACTTTCGATGGTAACACAGGAGGCGCTACCGTGGCTAGGATGAATATGGCATGATTGTTGGTAGCTTGACTAGTTCAGATCTACCATGTTTCTTCGTTAGGCGTCTCTTTCTCATCTGCAGCACAGGTAGTTTCGCCGACGTTGGATGTTCTATATCTCCGATAAATATCAACGAGGTCATCAAACCTGCAGTATTAATTGTCCACATCGCTGGTTCCGAGGTAGCACTTCATCGCCCACGTTATTCTCAGATGGTCTATGTACCTGAACGATATATGGAGGATTTCAACGCCTAAGTACAAACCATATCTGATTTCAGATGCATCATGCATCATGCAAGTGCCTCAGCTGACCGTTTTCCATGCACGAGTGGATCGAAAGATCATACTAGACGATCATGACAGTTTGCTGACCGGCAAGGCATGTTCTTTATAGGCGTCACTCTGCCGGCCTACCCATCAGGCTCACTGACTACATCGCATTTTAGCTCTTGATTTTTGCGATTGTGGCTCAGTAGATGAAGGAACTGTCTTCATACAGGTCATGCATGCATTGGGACGGTCTTTCTTCGTTCCGGAACTTTTCACAAACGAGCCACGAGACAACGTGATATGCCGTTCGCTGCTTCTGATGTGAAACCAACCCCGTCTTCTTTTGCAAAGTTGCACCTCCAACAACAGACGTGCTCATGACTTACTTTGATTGTATTGTTGTTGGCTCAGGCCATGCGGGGAGTTGTGCCGCACTTTCATCGCTACAGGCAGGGTGTCAGAGAGGTCAGGCCGATCTGATGTTTTGGATAAACATCTCATTTTGCTTGATAGTTTTAATTGTCGATAAGTGTCCCCCAGCTTGGGTTGGGGGAAATGGTTACTTTACTGCTGGGGCCCATAGGACTGTGCATGGTGGACTGCAAGACTTGGCGCCTATCGTAAATAATCTAACTTCAGAGATGGTCGATCGGATCGACATGGAACCGTACAGTCGTCACCAATTCTTTGAGGACATCATGCGGCTCGGGAACGGCAAAGCAGACCCTGTGCTAGTTAGTGCAGTGGTTGACAATTCACGGGACGCGATACAATGGCTCGCTCAATCTGTCAAAGTCCCTTTTGTGTTCTCTTTTCATCGCCAAGCATATGAAGTTGATGGACGCCAAAAATTCTGGGGAGGAATGGTCCTTAGTGTCAAGTCCGGGGGGAAAGGTCTCATAGCGGCACATCAAGACGCTCTACGCAAGGCAGGTGTTGAGCTTTGGTTTGATGCCCCTTGCATGGAACTTCTAAGGGAAGGAAATGCGATCGCGGGAATTGTCGTTCGGAGGAACGAAGTTGATATCACTCTGAAGACGTCTGCAGTCATCCTCGCTGCTGGCGGCTTTGAGGCGAACTCTGAGCTAAGAACCAGGCACTTGGGACCCGAGTGGGAAGGGGCCAAGGTCTGTCGTATGGCCCGTTCACGGATTTACGGTTATAACGACGTTTATGGCTAACCAGGTTCGGGGAACACCATTTAACACGGGCGATGGATTTCAGCTCGCCCGGGCCGTAGGTGGTAAGATCACAGGTGACTGGGCGGGGTGCCACAATACTGCCTGGGATGCAGATGCTCCAAGTGATGCTGGGACACGGGACGTAACTAACCAGTACACAAAATCCGGTTACCCACTGGGAGTTATGGTAAACTCCGACGGGGTACGGTTTGCTGACGAAGGCGAGGACTTCCGAAATTACACTTATGCGAAGTTTGGGCGGGCGATATTATCACAGCCCGGGGGAATCGCTTTCCAGATCTGGGACGCAAAAGTCATTGGGTCATTAAGAAAGGAAGAATATGGCGACGGGATTGTTGACAAGACGATGGCGAATAGCATTGAAGACCTGGCGCGTGAGCTCTCTGCCAAGGGGTTGAAAAATCCGGATGCACTTATTCGAACACTGAGTGGTTTCAATGCGGCAGTTGAACGGCACCAGAGAGACTTTCCCAACCAACAGTGGGATCCCACAGTCAAAGACGGACTGTCCACTCAGTCGAGTAGCTGCCTGCTTGACATACCCAAGTCAAACTGGGCTTTACCGATTAATCAGTCTCCTTTGTAAGCTGATTTTGATTTTGAGTACTAGTTCTCATTCATCAATTTCTTATGGCAGTATGGCGGTCAAAGTTTGCTGTGGAATCACCTTCACATTTGGAGGTTTAGCCATCGATCCCGAAACTGCTGGAGTTATTTCTGAAGAGACTGGACGGTCCATTCCGGGTCTCTTTTGCACTGGAGAAATGGTTGGAGGTCTTTTTTACAATAATTATCCTGGTGGTAGTGGCTTGACTGCGGGTGCGGTATTCGGGCGCAAAGCTGGTGCTAGTGCTGCAAAGCTGCGTCTTCAACAGTAGACTACGTAGAAGCTCGATTGATATGACGTCATCGATACTTTGGCTCCTTTTTTTTTTTTACTCTGAACACGGTCCCACCGCCCTTCCTTGGCTTGTTCCATTACCATCACTACCGTCTATTTCGTCCTTTCAGCGTGTCGGTTTATTTCACTATTTATCCCCTTTGTCGACTATTTTATCTGCACGCTTTGGTAGGTGTCAAGGTGTCGGTGGCTTGTCATGTCGCGTATTACGGAGGCTGTTGGACAGACCATTGAAAATGACCAGCGACATGGGGCTCCTCCTGAAGAAGGGGACAATTCGCGAATTGCCCTTTCGAGTCCTTCACGCGCAACGCCCAGAGTATCGAGCCAAGAACAACGTGTTACTCATTTCCGGACGCCACCTACTACTCCGTCCATGAGGACTGGTCCGCCACGGTCATTGTCGTACAGTTATTCGACTCCAAACTCTCCCGCTACTTCTAGGAATAACTCCAAGCACGAAAACGGCGACCCAAAACCAGATTCTGCCGTAGAACAAGGAGACTTCCCTTTCGTGTCTCCCAGCACTGACTTTCGCGACGCGTTGGAGTTTAGGAGTGCTTCGACTGATAAGAAAGGGAAGAGGAGGGAGAGTAAACTTCTTGACGAGAGTTGGAATCCTCTCAAATGGTTTCACGAGTCTCCGAAGGAAGAGAAGGCTGGCTTTGATTTCGATGGCGTCAGTGCAGATGGTCACCCTAGAGAACCAGTGACCGACGGTGAAGAAAGCACCAAACTCCCACCTTCTGGTCTACGGCGCATATCATCAGGACCACCTGCTCCTCCAGAACGAAAGACTACGGGAGCAAGATGGGGACGGTTACGCTCATTAATTCCAAACGTCATTACTCAGGTCTCCCATAGCCCCGTAACACCAGGACCATCAGCCGTCACGTCTAATGCTGTGAATATTACCGACGAACTTATCGCCGGAGGCCTTTCGACTCTCATGTTACGCTTATGGTTCGAGCGTGACGAAAATGACTTGCGACGTGTTCCCGTACTCTTCCACCGACTTCGCATCCGTGTCAGCGATAGCTTGCATCCTTTACACAGTCATAAATCTGTGTTCAGGATCGAATGTGAATATGCAAACGGTGCTGCGCGCTGGGTAGTTTACCGACAACTTCGTGACTTCATCTCTCTTCATTATCACTACAGTTTATCCAATGCCCTACAACGCAATGTTGAAAAGATCCCTGAATTCCCTAAGACCAGTACGTTGATATCCGTCTCTTCACAAATGCAGACACTAATCGACAGGCAGGTTTACCTTATTTTAAATTTTTACAGAAGGAAGGCCGAGAGAAAGGCAATCAAGTTGGGCATGCCGACTTTGCTCGTTTACAACGCGAAGCCTTGGAAAATTATCTTTTAGATCTTATCCGTGCTGTTGTACGTCCTTTGTGAACTTTGTGACGTTATTTTGACTTCTTCCCAGATGTTTCACCCCGCAGCTAACCGCTTGGCTAGTTTTCTTGAGATCAGTGCACTTTCCATGTACCTTTCCCCATCTGGAGGTGCCCAGTATAAAGCTGGCTATTTACGGATAGAAGCTGAAGAAGGAGAGTTTGGGCGCAAAGGTTCAAGCTGGAGGGCCAAGCGAGAATCAAGGTGGTGTGCCGTCCGAGAAAGCTACTTGGTAGCACTTGTTGAGCCGGGAGAGGTGCGCATTTTGCAAGCTTCATATATTGGTCCTAATGTACATGTAGTTAACCGTTTGGGACGCCTTTCTGCTGGATTCCGATTTTAAGATCGAGCGTCCTAAGCGGTATTATCGACAAGGACTGAGTCTTCTTCATTCCGACACCACACACAACGAGGACCAGTCACATATAAAAGCGAAGGAACGCAAATCGGAAGCAAGTGCAGAAACAGAGCATAGGTCTCTGATGGGATCTATTAAGGGACGATTTTCACGAGCTCTTCGTCTCAATCACAGTACACATTTCCACTCCGACCATGGTGAAGAGGCTCAAGATGGCTCCTCTTCATCTTCATCTTCTGTGGCATCGCATGCCCCGACTCCCCTGCTTGATCCGTCTACCAACACCAATCCTCTTTCCGGTGGTGTCGACAACCAAGACATAGTTGACGGCGAGCCTTGGAAAGCCGAGAAGAAGAAGAAAAAAAAGATTCAAACTGACGTTTCGAAACACACTTTCTATATATCAAACTCGCAAATGCGGCTGAGGTTGTATGCTCGGAATGAGGTTCGTTCAGTCATTGCTTGCTACAAGCAGATGTTAATGGTTTCTCTACGTAAAGAGACAGATGTTGCAGTGGATAACAGCTTTCGAGCGGGTCGCTGCTGCCTCACATCATACGGGGACCAACAGGTTTAATAGTTTTGCTCCGATACGGCTCAATGTTGCAGCTCAATGGCTCGTTGATGGTGTGAGTCACTAATGTCTTCCTTGTATGGCGTCAACATTAATTCAATATTACAAGCGTGACTATTTTTGGAATCTATCCCGCGCAATCTTGCTTGCAAGGGAATCAATTTACATTCACGATTGGTGGTTGTCCCCAGGTAGGTAAGGCACGACGCGGCAGTGTTATATGTGACATCGTTCTAGAGCTTCAGCTTCGCCGGCCCAATAAAGAGCGTTATCGACTAGATCGATTGTTGGAGAGAAAGGCCAAGGAAGGCGTCAAGATCTGTATCATCGTCTAGTGCGCTTGAGGTTTCCATTCAAGGGGCTCAGAATACTGATCAAATGTAAACAGCAAAGAGGTGTCGAGTCGTACAACGCCGACAGACAGCAAGTGAGATTCATTCCCTGCTCTCTGTTATCGTTCTAATCAGAACGGACTAGTTATACAAAGCAGCGTCTGGCGTCCCTACATCCTAACATCATGATTCAACGGTCTCCGTCGCATTTCCAGACAGGTACTTTCTATTGGGCGCATGTAGGTTCCAAGGATCCTCCCTCGTTCTTTTTGTTTGACGCTTCTGGTGACAGCATGAAAAGCTTTTCGTCATAGATCAAGCCATCGCTTTCATGGGGGGACTTGATGCTTGCTTTGGAAGGTAGGATTGTCATATCGGGTCTAAAAACTCTGTTGATATGCGAGGCTCAGATGGGATACTCCGCAGCACGCACTTACCGACGATGCTGATGACGAGTTATCTCAAGTATGGACTGGTAAGCGAGAATTCCTATTTGTTTGAGATTTTTAAAAATTGCTTGGCGCCCCGTCAGGCAAAGATTATAGCAACGCTCGGATTTCGGACTTCCATACGCTCAACAAGCCTGAAGAGGATATGCATGATCGTACGAAGATACCTCGCATGCCCTGGTGAGTTGACTTCTATGTCATTTTGCAGGCACTGATGCATTTACAGGCATGATGTTGGTATGCAGGTAGTTGGGCAACCCGCTCGTGATCTGGCTCGGCATTTCGTTCAAAGGTGTGTTGTCGTCCGATATACGTCCACTCGGTATTGATGTTCCTGTCTTTAGGTGGAATTATCTTTTGAGAATCAAGGTATGCTTCCAAAACTTCGACTGGTACATGAACTATAGAGGTTATTTTAGAATCATTCTCGAGCCATGCCCTTCCTTTTGCCACCTCCGGAATTCAGACCCGGCGAACTGACGCAGATGGGTTTAACTGGTACGTGTGAAATGCAAATCTGTCGTTCAGCGGGACCCTGGTCTTTAGGGACCGCGAGTCGCATCGAACATTCCATTCAAAACGCATATCTCAAGGGTTTGTCCATACTGTCGAAAATGTTAGTACTACTAACCTTTTTCAAATAGCGATTCAAATGTCAGAGCATTTCGTGTATATCGAGAATCAGTTCTTCATCACTTCGTAGGTTGTTTTATGTGCCTTCTATCCTTAATTGATTTATGATGCCAGTACCACTGTCAACGACGTCAGGATTGATAACAAGATCGGCGACGCCTTGGTTCACAGGATCATCAAAGCTGATCGCGATGGAACCCCCTGGAAGTGCTGTGTGGTCATCCCCCTACTCCCAGGCTTTGCGTTCCCTTTAGACCATAGTGATGGCAGTTCTGTTAGACATGATGGGTATCTTTATTTTATCCTTTCTGACATCTGACCTCAGATCCGCATCATCCTCGAATGTCAAAATCGTACCATATCCAGAGGCTCCAATTCAATATTCGGAAGGCTCAGGAAGGAAGGCATCGACGTGAGTGTTTTTGTCTTCATTACTCTTTTCCATTACATATTTACTCGCAGCCGGATGATTATATTACTGTATTCTCCCTTCGTAATTGGGGTAAGCTCAGAGACGTGTTGACGACCGAGCAGGTCAGAAGAGTCCTATTTGAACGTCATTTTACTCATTGCGCTTAGGTTTACATCCATGGGAAGGTTTGCATTGTAGACGACCGGCTTGCCATCATTGGAAGCGCAAACATCAACGAACGATCTCAGAGGGGGGATAGGGACTCTGAAATTGCGGCCGTAATTCGAGATACAGATATGATCGATTGGTCAGTGGTAAAATTCCCGTCATCCCAACAAATCTGACATTGCTTTAGTACCATGGCCGGGAAACCATTCAAAGTGGGACGTTTTGCTCACACTTTACGAGTCCGGCTGATGAGGGAACACATCGGCGTTGATGTCGATGCTTTGTATGAAGAAGACTTAATGGCTTCTGATACCGTAAAACCCGAGCATGAACAAGTAGCTTTGAATCCTGGTAGCGAACAGCGCCACCGACGGGAGAATGGTGCTGCTGAGCCGGCGACGGCTGGTAGCTCTTCACATGCAACTACAGACGGCGTTGATCGAGGTATCTTCGACTCTTTGTCGTAATTATGAGGAACTTATTTTCTGTAGAGCTAAACGGTCCATCAGAAGCAACTATCGACACTACAAGACAGGTCTCATCGGAGACTGACGATGACATGGACACGGCGTTTCCGAAAAACACCCGCACTGGAGAGAATGTGCCGAGTACCACGCTGGAAGAGAAAGTCGTTCAAGATCATCTCAACGGAGGAAGGCCACTCGCAAATGGACATGCCCAGAATGACAAGGCTCAGGACATAAAGCGGACGTCTCACGACAATTCGTCTCCAAACGGTGCTTCACATCTCCCATCGAACGGGAACCTTTATGGGACATCTGTCGATGCCTATAGATCCCCCGAAATAGATGATCAGTTCCCGCATGTTCGTTCGGGACCAGAGAGTGGGGAGGATGAAGAATGTACGGTTCCAAGAGCACGTTCAACGCTCCGTAAAAATCTGGGGAGTAAGTTGGGCCACAATAACAAGTGGACTGTCCCAACACCGCGACCTCATGTCGATCCGAACGGTTTTGAGGATCCTATATCGGACGCATTCTGGAAGGATGTGTGGGTCGCATGTGCTGTCCATAATGTGTGTCTCATACCCTCTTTGTGACGGTTTACTGAGTTATTATTCCCATTAGACGGAGATATATCGGAAAGTCTTCCATGCTGTTCCGGATGACGTTGTCACAACTTGGAAGCAGTACAAGGAGTTCGTATCACATCACGAGCGCCTGAATAAACCAGTAAGAATAATCCTCTCTCCGGGAAGTTAATTAAACATATTAATGGCTATATCTAGGCGTTCGATTCGACTTCGCTTGACGCAGTCGGAAGAGTGCCGTCTGAAACTGGAGACGATACCGTTCTCACTAGTGAAATTCCAGCTTCTACCGAACATGTAACGGAGCAATCCGATGGGCATGTATATCTGAATGAGGAGCCCGATCTGAGCAGCTCTCCTGGCGTAGCGGACAAGGAGCCTACCCGTGTTCGCTCACGGTCTACGCGAAGCACGGAACCTTTTACGAAGGCTGAGCGAGACGAGATGGAAAAATTGCTGGGCGAGTTGTGTGGACATTTGGGTAAGCCTATCGTTCTGGCTACAGATGTGATACTGAACACTTTCGGCAGTGATATATCCCAACCGCTTTTTGGAGGGTGAGGACGTTGCAAACAATTTCTTATTCAATGCCGATCGGTGCGTGTAACTCTGCTATAGCATTGTCCCTCTAGAAGTCCCTTTGACCTGTTGTTCAGGCTCTTGCCCCTACCTATTTATGACTAATCATTCTTATGTTGGAGGGTCCCTGAGGTCTCTTTAAATTTTACGCGATACCAGAGGTTGTTCCATAAATAATTTGCATTTTACCCCCTTTCAGAATTAAGGAAGTGTCTTCACATGACGAAAAAGGCAATCACCGCTTCGAAGGAGGCCAGGCCCTCGAGGGATTTTGGAACGATCTGGCCACCGCCATGGCGGTGGCAATCTGTTTCTTCGCCTATTCCCGGGTTTAGAAAGTTCAATGATACGTCAAGCATTAGCTTACCCTCTCACCTGGACCATTCCTTGACCAAAAGTTTTCGATACGGCGCTTTGGGCGGTAAAAATGGGCATATGATGGACGGAAGTTGCATGTAAAAATAAAAATAATATGGGCTATGAATATATGAATATTGACAGGATGCTTGAAGGGGATTCAGGGTGGGCAACGTTGACCGACCTGATTAGTAAGCGGGAAGGGCCGCAGTGTATTCGCAATGCTGTTTTTCCATTCTTTACTCCCAGCCTCGTTCCTTTCTTCCCGCGCCCATTCACTATGCTCCATTCATTGGCACGCGCCCTGTCGCTCTTTCTTTTTCTTCCTCTCGTTTTTGCTGCCTCTGCTGATGACTGGAAGTCGCGGTCCATTTATCAAGTAAGCCCAAGCCCACCTGCCCCGTGCTCGTCGTTGGTGACCATGATTGCCTTAGATAATTACCGACCGTTTCGCTCTCTCGAACGACTCTTCACCGACATGCAACACCGAAGACCGCCTCTATTGTGGTGGATCCTGGGTTGGGATTGTTGACCATCTGGACTACATCCAGTACATGGGTTTTGATGCTATTTGGATTTCGCCTATTGTTAAAAACATCGAGGCGGATACGGCGTACGGGTATGCTTACCATGGGTAAGAACTATCTTTTTGCTCCCAAGTGCAGACTCTAATTCGGCTTCCAATAGCTACTGGACACAAGACATCAACGCTCTCAATTCGCACTACGGTTCTGAGGATGACCTGAAAAGCCTCGCGACTGCGCTGCATGCACGAGGCATGTATCTCATGGTCGACATTGTGGTCAACCAGTGAGTCGCGTCTATCACGTCGAGACTGTTCAGGAGCCAACTCGTTATCAGTTTCGTACAGAATCCTTCGAGCAATTCCTCCACTCTCCCTCAAACGTTCGATTACTCCGCCTTGACACCATTCTCAGCCGAGACAGATTTCCATACGCAGTGTTTCATTAGTGACTACACGAATCAGACCAACGTTGAGCAGTGCTGGCTGGGAGACTCAAAGTGCGCGCGCGATTCTTTTCAGTGTCAACTTACCAATTTCCATTCTCTCAGCCTCCCACTTATGGATATCGACACAGAGAACAACACGATTGTCGAGGAATGGAACTCATGGGTTACTAGTTTCGTCGAAACCTACGATATTGATGGTCTCCGGATCGACACTGTCAAACATATCCGCAAAGACTTTTGGCCTGACTTTGCTTCCGCGGCGGGAGTCTTCACTCTCGGAGAAGTACGTTACAAACTCTCTGAACCATGTCCTTCTGCTGAAACTCCCCCAGGTATTGAGTGACAATATCACTTACGCCAGTGACTATACTCGTAAGTTTATCTAAGATCTTATTGAACCACACTTTCACACCGTTTCCAGAGGTTTTGGACAGCGTCCTAGACTACCCAACCTGGTACCCCCTAACCGAAGCTTTCAATACCACCTCCGGCAATCTCTCGGCTATTGAAAGCGCCGTCACGCAAGCGCAGTCATCATACAAGAACGGCCTATTTGGCACTGGCTCTTTCTTGGAGAATCACGACCAGCCTCGATTCCAGTCGCACACTACCGACACGGGCTTAGTCAAAAACGCCATCAGTTTCCCGTTCATTCATGATGGTATTCCCATTCTCTATCAGGGCCAGGAGCAAGGCTATACAGGTGCTTCCGACCCTTACAACCGCGAAGCGTGGGTACCAATAATCCTCGGTATGGATGGAGGTGACCAGGCTAATTGATTTTGTTTAGTCTCTGGTTCAGCGGATACGAAGAAGACAAGGACCTCGTCACACACATCAAAGCCGTCAATACTGCTCGGCAGTTGGCCGCCAACGCCAGTTCTAGTTTTTTGACCACCAAGGTAGCGCGCTTCTCTCCGCATCCTTCAATCTCTAATCCCCCTTCTAGATGTCCTTTGTCTCTCAAAGCGACGAAGGCGCTATTGCCATCTCCAAGCCTCCCATCCTTGCCCTCTTGACGAATGTCGGTTCCTCTGGTTCCGCGTCCTGGAGCGTTTCGGGTGTCTACGATAAGGGGGAGACCGTGGTGGATGTGCTGACCTGTAAAACATATACCGTTGACTCCAGCAGTGGCACATTGAGCGCTTCTGCTGAAAGTGGTGCACCGCGGGTGAGTGTGCTTCCCGCACTATCGTATGCGGAAAATGACTGGTGAGATGGCAGATCATTCTCCCGACGTCAGCCCTGACGACCGATGGTACTCTTTGTACGAGTGTCGCTAGTAAAAGCGGAGCAATGTCAGTAAACAGCGTCAGTCGAGGCGCACTAGGTATCTCGTTGGTTGCTGGTTTGATCTTGACATTCTTATAAAAGACATTATTTACTTATACATTTCCCTGGTTCTTGGGACACTGCTTGGACTAGTGGACTGTTTGATATAATAACCTTATACTGTAGACTTAAACGTTTGTACGAAAGCTTCATTCATATTAGTCATACCCGGTCTTCCCGGGAACTACTCCAGCTGCAGCCCCGCCTTTGCCGAAGAACTTCCTCAAATCATCTGCTAGTTCAGATGGCTTCTCATGTGCTGCGAAATGACCTCCATGGGAGTGTTCGGATGTGAACTTGAGGTTACCAATGGCTTGGGTCCATCTACGAGGAACCAGTCAATGCAAGGACGGTATAAACAAGATGAGCTGGACTAACGTCTCCGGTGTCCGTCGAATTTCTTTGGCGAAATAGGAAGCGCCCATGGGGATTGTGGATGGCTTGATCTTCGGAGTGGATAGCTTCGACACAGTGAGCAAAGAACCTGGTTGCTTTGACTTGGGTGCGACGGTGGAATCTTCCTGTCTTGTCTCGTAATAAATTCGCAGAGAGGCCGTAGGGCCTGCACGAGAAAACAGGTATATAGAAACCCAGGTTAATACTGTGGGTGTAGTTGAGTGACTGCGGGATGCTTCAAAGGGACAGAGGAACCTTCATCGTCTCCCCATGGGTATTCGTCTGTCCAGTTGATTAATTTCTCGTAAATCCAAGCAAGAAGCTTATGGGATTGATTAGCAGCGATATAGCAACTATATAAGGGAGGGGCCACTCACACCAACGGGGGAATCGGCCAGAGAGTAACCGATAGTCTGGGGCTGGGTCGCTTGCTCGTGGAAGTATCCGCGACCTGTAGCATCAAATAGCTTGGAGCGCTGCATGCCCGCTTTCTCGGCAGCGTCCAAGGGCAAAAGATGGTCCTTGAGCCAGAGTAAGGGTCGTGATATTGGGGGTTTAGCTCCACTAATCGATGCCAGTGGTCAGATTAAGATTGTAGAATAGAAAAGAGTCAATACATACAGCGGAAAGTTGGTATGCCATGCCTTTGCATGGCTTCCGCCATATTTGGCAGCTACGGTACGAGTGATCTGGTTACTACAGGTTTAGTGTTAACGTCGGTATGTCAAAGTCCACCACTAACGCGTGCTCCCCAGTCGCCCCCCTGAGTGACTGCATGATTTCATAAAAGGTGTGCTTTCAAGTACGGAAGAGAAGAGTACCATAAGCATTGTAGCCGAGAGCGAGCATGAGCTTATGTCCGACCTGAAAGCGGGATGGGAATGTTCTTAAAAGTCGTTTAGACCTCCAAGCCTACCTCTGCATATTGCGCACTTGCAAATCCTTGCTTGGTGGGTGCCTGCGAGAACCCATATCCAGGCAGACTGAGGGCGACGACATGAAAGCTCAGGTACTCGAGGGAGGGTTTCGTCAAAAGCGGAAGGAGTTTCTGCACTTCAATAAAACTGCCAGGCCCTATGGGAAGTTTGTAACCAGATAATATAAATTTGACAAGGTACAGAGCTCACAGCCGTGAATGAACAGCAACGGGATAGCATTCTCAACTTTACTGGTCTGATGCACAAAGTGGACATTGAGCGTCCCAAATCCGTCAACAGAGATGTTGAGTGTGAACTGGGGCAAGTCGGAATTTAAAGCGGTTTCGTTTTTTCGCCAGTCGTAGCCCTCTTTCCACCGAGCAACGAGGCGACGGATATCTGCTAGTGGCGCGCCGTACTTTAAGCCAGCATCGTCGAGCTCGTCGGGGAAACTGACCAAGTTGAGTTTCTGATGGAGAAGGCGGATTTTCTCGTCCGGGACCGCGATCTTGAAGGGAACTGGGTCTGGGAGAGACATGGTGGTACGAGAGAAAGAAGGAACAGCAGTCCTAAGGTACCTCGGAGCTCGGCCCGGACTCTTTCTTCCCAACCACCATGCTGTCGAAAATTCTCGATTTCGCGTCCTTAGAAAGCTCTTCTAAGTAAGCATCGTTTCCCTTAGCACGCTATTCTTTCATTAATTCTTCAACAGACATCGCCAACTGCCTTCTCCTCCCGGTTTCTCCAAATCGCTGGCCACGGTGCGTCAGCGTGCCCTCAGTTAAGCTTATCCTGACATCCTTACAGTCCAAAGGGCCGGCCAAGTCATCCACCACCTCGACAGCTGCTTACGATAAGCTAAAAGAACGTCGAGCATGGGATATGGCCATCGCTCCCGCCAAGTCACTACCAATGCAAGCTTTCATGCTCTACATGTCCGGCGGCGGGGTACAGATATTCAGCATGGGCATCGTTGCGATGCTCTTGTGGACACCATTCAAGAACATTGCTGGTATTAATGAAGGTGCGTCTGTCGTGGCTATGCTGGCATGTTATTGATTTCCTTCAGCCTTTGTGCAATTCGCGCCGTCAAAGGCCCAACCAAAATCGCTCACGACCCTGCCTCTGCAAAAGATCGTATACGTGTTATGCAATATGTTGACGCTTGCAGTGGGTCTGTGGAAATGTCGTTCAATGGGGTTGCTGCCTACTGGGACGGGAGACTGGCTTGCTTTCGAGACGAGAGGTCTGGTGAGATCTTTACCTCTGTTACCGTGAGCATCTACCCTAACACCTTGCTAGGCTCCCGAATTATCATTATTCTAAGTTGGAGGGGATATTTCGCTATTGCCATTTGTTGAGGCCAGTGTGATACTATCCCGGTTTCTTACTGCCAAGATCCTTCATCGCTTTCTCCACCTCAAGCCTCTCCATAACAGCCCGGGTAAGACTCGACTTGCTTCTAGCCCCACCTGCAGCCTGTGGCGTGGTAGAAGTTCCTGAAGCTAAAGGTTGTTCATGAATCCGCAAGTGATGTGGTACGATAATTGGCGTTGAAGGCGGTGGTGGTGGCCACTAAACGGGACACTTAGAGACACAATTAGGCGACTGAAAGAAAATACTTGCGTTTCGTCTCGGCTGATTGAAATGAAGTGCAGCCCACGGCGGGTATTCCTTCTCCAGCCGGATGATGTGCTCCTCAAGAAATCTTATTCTTGTCAGTAGGCTCGCTGGAGAAGAAGGTACTGCCAGAAATCTCGAGGCGTGGTCAGGAAATGAAAATGACATACATACCGTAATGCACCGCTAGATGAGCCTCGATGTCTGCGATTCGCTCGAAGACGGCCGGATTTGTTAGGCTTTCATCGGCCCTGTCTACCTTTTGTTTTCCCTTTTCATCCAGGACTGACCCTTTTTCCTTCTTCGTTGTTCGACGCAGTGGCCCGTCTTCATTTTTAGCAATGTCGTATTTCATTTGCGTGTCACGGTCCAACGTCTTAGCGTCCGTTCTTGCGCAGGACGTTTCGGATGTGGGACGAAGGAACTCTGCTCGATTAGACGCGTCGTTTCGCGCACGGTTCCGGCCCAGGTACTGTGAGATAGATTTCGTGACGGTACTTGGAGGGGGTAGATTGGTATATGCTGTTTTGCGCTCGGTCAATGTATCTGGTTCTGGTTCGGACAAATGCTGTGTGGACATCAACACTTGAAACGAGTAGCCTAGTAAAGAATTATACCTTGATATTTTCAATAAGCCTTTCTAGAGCACCTGGCGCGGTTTCTCGCTCCCATGTGGGGTTCAGGACGAGCATATCGAGTTTGAAGCCGCGAAGAGCCTGGAAGAGACCCATGTCTTGGAGGAAGATTTTGAGGGCCACATCCCAGTGAAAGTTGCAAGATGATTCCCTTGTTTGTGTGTTAGCAGAATGAGAGAGGCCATTGTCAAGATGGGAGTGCGACGAGCTGCTGGAGCTTGCAATTGGATTCTCTTCCATGGACGCGAATGTCAAGGATCAGTGGCTGTGCCATAAGGCGCTCATAAATGTTATTTATACAATGAACTAGAATTTTGGATTGTTGTGGCGTTGGATTTCATCTTGCTCTTGCTCAATGTGGCCTACTCCTTGGAAATAAAGTGGTAGGTAATAGGTGCCATTGGTAAAGAGTTACCTTTCTTTCCTTGAAAACTAGGCTGTGCAGGAAAATATTAGCGAATACATGAGGGCTGGCCTTTCACTATGCTCGGCCCGGGCCGCCCGATATCCTTCCCCACTTTACCACCATGGCCAAGAAGTTAAAAGTCGAGGTAGCCAACCCCAACAACGTCCCTAACAAGGACATTATCCAGCGCCTCAATTTTCTGTATCAAGCTAGTGTCTATCTCAACGGCGTCACGTCGCAGGCACCTCCACGAAGGAAAAAGCAAAAGAGAGTCACTACGTGCGATCTGTCCCGTAACTACGTGTCTTCCATGAAGACCGTAGGCCAAAAGACGACCGTGAAAATGTGCGTTCTCCTTGGATATGCTATGTCCTGGGTCTAATGGGGCTGGAAGGGATCCATCCGTCAAGCGAACGATCTGCAAAGGATGCGATACTATTCTGGTTCCAGGATCTACAGTTACGATACGAGTGAATAGTACGCATATATCCATCGTCTCCCCGCTGCTTCGCTAACTGAAGTTCAGAATCACCATCGCACGGACATCTCATGGTGTACACTTGCACGCATTGCAGAACTTCGCGTCGAATACCTGCGCCACCTGTGGATCGGTCGTCAGACACAGAGGTTGTAGATTCCTCTACCACAGCGGATGTGGACGTGGACACTGCCGGCCATCCTGTGTCACTTGGAAAGAAGGGCCCAAAGTCTCGCATTCCTCCGCTGTTTGCTAGGAAGGCAGGCCATGTCATTTTTTGCGGGCAAGAGAAGGTTCTGGTTGACGAGACGTCACTGGGGAATGGAGTGTTCATTGTCTAGGTACGATTTCACTTGCTAACGAGATCTTTATGGTTCAGAGCAGTTCTGCCTGACTATATGCGCGTTGAGTGTATTTGTATTAAATTTATGTATTACTCAACTTTACGTACCTGTCATCGTATCATCCACCATTAAGCGCCCTATACTAACACCACGATGAAGGTTGTCATTGTTGGCGGTGGTATTGGCGGTCTCGCTGCCTACCACGCCCTGCACACATACCTACCCTCTAATGTCTCCATCAAAGTCTACGAGTTGTACCAGACCCCGAACACAGCAACATCCGGTATCGGTGGTGGTATTGGCATCGTCCCTAACGGTCTTCGCGCTCTCAATGCCATCTCACCTGCCTCCGTGCTTTATCTGTGGGCGCACGGTAACGTATGTCCCTATTTCGTTGTTCGAAATCAAAACGGAACTACTCTAGGTCGGCTTGGAGGTCTGCATGATAGGATTCTGCTCCCTAGGGCATCAGTGCATGAGAGTTTGCTGTTGGGCATGGCGAACGGCGTTACAGAATGGGGGCGAAAGGTGGTGGAGGTGAAAGAGACAGCGGACGCTGCGCAAGTCGTCTTTGAAGACGGCACGGTAGAGACATGCGACCTTATCATCGGCGCCGATGGTGTCAAGAGTATATGCAGACAGGCGCTCTTTGGCAAAGATGCCTATCAAGCGCAGTACGAGTACGTCTCTTCTTTAATTTCCTGCCATTTCCTCAACATATATTCAGCGGCTTAACTGGTGTCGGCGGCTTTGCTCCCTTTTCCTCACTCACGCCCGCCCTCCAAAACGGCATAAAGGCCGACCAGGCCGCCATGACGTTCAGCCGTAACGGTTTCTTTGGCTATGCTCTTTCCCTGCCTTTAAGCACCCCCGTCAGCGAACAACAAGTGATGTTCTGGTCTACGTACGCGACCGATACACCGCCGTCTCGTGATCTGCCTTCAGAAGAGATACGTGCCATCCTTATGGAAAAACACGATTCGTGGAAGTCTCCTTTCGCCGGTGCATTCCGTCAGATTATAGATGCTGCATACCGACCCACTATCACCGATTCACGCTTCACCAAATGGCTCGTCTTACCTCGCTATGAAATTTCGCCCTTACCATATTGGTCGTCCCTCCATGGCACGGTGCTGGGTCCAGCAAAGGGTGCTGCAAGGATCATCCTTGTGGGTGACGCCGCTCATGCGGCCGCACCTGATTCTGGGCAGGGCGCGTCAATGGCATTTGAAGATGCACAAATGCTTGGTCTGCTACTCCGTCATTACCTGCCCGACTCAGATCCACTTCCGAAAGTGGCCAAAGCGTATGAGGATATGAGGATTCCCCGTGTCGGAAGAATCCTCAGGATAGGAAGACGCCAGGCAGAGGGAAAGCGCGAGATTAGCTGGTTTAAGGCGGCGGTTAGGGATTTAGTGCTTTGGATTATGTGTATGTTCTTCTGTTCCCAATTCATCTTCGAGGTCTAATTTTTTTTTACTGCTGCAGGTCATTTGCCACTTCGTGTTATGCTATGGCTAAATCCAACTCATTTGTATGATGTTGAAAAGGAGGTTGCAAAATACCTCGCCGCTGTGGCACGATGAATGCCACGGGTGGTTGGATGGAATGCTGTAACATTATTCTGTACGATAATATATCCAATCCTTCACAAGATTCAAACTGATCGACATTAATTGACTCCACCATAAAACCATGCTTCGTTCTTTGATACGAGCAAGAATGCCATCATTGTTGACAAAGTCTCCCGCCTGCCATTCTTTATATACCTATCTGCCTTCGAATGTCTCTGCGAACTCTATCCGATTCCGAAAACAGCAACGTCTGTCGTCGGTATCTTTCCTAATGGTTACCGTACGCATGAAAGCCTACTGGTGGGCATCCCTGATGGCGTGGTAGAATTGGGGCGGAAAGTAGTAGAGGTGAGAGGGACAGCGGATGCTGCCGAGGTCATCTTTGAAGCGTACCACGTTTTTGTTAAATCTGTCTTTCAACACATTTTGATACAGTGGCACTATTGCCATCTGCAGTTTTGCTCCTTTTGCGTCATTCACGCCCGCTCTCGGGGGCGGCATAAAGGCCGACCAGGCGGGTATGGCTCTCGGCCGCAATGGGATCTTCGCCTACGCTCGCTCTTTCTCGACCAACCACCAGAGACCCGCGATTCATGGAAATGGCTTGTTTTGCCTCGTTACGAAATTCCTCCCTTGCCGTCACATTGATCGCCCTTCCATGGTACTGCCAGGACCATCATAGGATACTTATTTCTCATCGCTCATACTGGACATGAATGGCACGGAAAAATCTATTTTTATAAGGGTCTTTGCGATGTAATTTCACGCACACTCTGCTTTTATTCGCCTGCACTTTTTTTGACTTGTAAAGATTCTACTGAGTGATTTCCTAGTCACGTCAAATAGACACGGGGAATCCGTATTTTTTGCAAAGCTTTTGCGGCTGGTCTGTAGTCTGAGTCGGGCTGTCTAATTGACAAGTTTCCGGAAAGGATAAAGTCCCTCCAGAGTACTGGTAATCGCCATGAACAGAAATACAAGACGGCGTCACATTCCCATGCTTTCCTCTTCCAAAGGGCGGATACAATCGGCGGCATAGAACTGTCGACAGTCTCGGGAATAGGGCGAGACCATATGACAGAGGACTGAAACGCGGACCGCAAAGTCGCCGCTTTACTGAATCTACAAGAACATAGCGTTAACACCTGACCTCGACATTATTGAACCATAACACCGTACCTCTGAGCGTGCAATTTATGCAATTAGAAAACGGGGCGGTGTTTCCGACTATGGCGAGTTCGCTTTGTTCTCACTGCAGGATTCTCCCCTAGCAGTTCGATATCGATATACCGGTTGCTCTCGTTGCGCCGGCTGGGTGGTAGCGGTGCATTCGCGGCGTATGGGTGATACACCAACGCGGAAGAAGGTACTGGTGGTTTGGTTTTCCGGATGGGTTGCAAGACTTGGGCTACCATAAAGCAGGGCGTGTGGGTGAGAGACGGAGCTTTTGAATGAATGAGTTTCGTGGTGCTCGAAGGAAAAGGCTGTGTAAACGCCAAGATATCAGACGCGGTCCAAAAATACACAGAAGGACGTACCATAGTTGGTTTATTGGATTCTCCGTGTAACCAATCAATATCTACCGCGATAGCCTCTGCCCGTTTGCGTCTTTGGCTATCTTGCGGCTCAGAGTCTTCACGTTGTCGCGGAGGATTTCTGGTATTGTTCAAGTATATTCAGGGATAAACGAAGCCGGAGCTCACATGAACGTTTGGGTGCCGTGCTCAGGGTATAGCTTGACGTGTTGCGGCTGGGTGGACGTCGACCACAATCTGAATACTTTACAGAAATGGGTATAATAAAATATGCATTCAGGCCAGACGCACGCAGCTGTTCATTATCGTTCCCTGTCTCTTTGACCAAGTTGGAAGTTTTTCTTCGTTTCCTACTTGTAGTTTCGACGTCTAACGTTTTCCGTATCTTTTCATCCAGAGACGTGACAAGGTTTCCATGGGTGTCATCAAAATCTTCGAGATCTGATTCTGAGAACAGGTCTTTGCGCGTGATGTTTTTCAGTTCTGATACTAGAAAGTGTGGATTCGAAAAGCGAGGAATTGACAACGCCATGACAGTCTTGGGAAAGAGAAATGAATCGTGGGAACTATGGTCCAAACTAGGCAGAGTCTGAAATCGGCCAACTGTGAACACGTAATACAACAAGCTGGGTAGATCGGGACAAATTATTCGGGTGATATTATTCATAGGGTATCATGTCGTGTATGTATCTAGTAAAGGGAATAATCTGAGGTAGCCGTGAGTCAACCATAATACCATAACACAAGACAAAGAAACTTACCATGCGTAAATTCGTGAGTTTTGGAGGCTTTGCGTCGTACGACTCAGATCCGACAGATATGGTGAACTCCGTCGTGATGACTAGGATAACTGGGTGAGCCGCAGAATACCAGTATACCCCAGAATTACTAGTACCCACCGGTTCAGAAAAGGAGTCAATCGATGTTACAGGACTAAAATCCCTCATTGCAATCGCAACGGTATCTTTTGATTGATGGGCATCCTCATGGTCAGACTCGACGCGACGCTCGACCAAGGGTGTGTTCAGCAGGACGGAGACTACCCTGGAGACAGATGCAAAACGGGACGAGCGTGAGGAAGACATGAGAGTTGTACAAATCCGGGGTGTGCAAGTGGAACTACTTAAATGAGTCCTCGATCATGATGTCAGACGATCGATCCGTCGGCCCGGAGTAATCTATGTCCGGAGTCAGCGGCCGTTACTACTACTCGGTGTCTCCCCATTACACAATGTTTAGCCATCGGAAAACGGCAATCGTAACCGGCGCATCGTCAGGTATCGGGCAACATTCCGCAATTGCGCTGTCCAACGCTGGCTGGAACGTCGTCCTGACGGCCAGGCGCGAGGAGGCTCTCCGAGAATCAGTCAAATTGTGTGCGCATCCCGAGAATACTCTTGTCATTGCGGGGGACGTTACAAGTGAAGACTTTGTCAAGGAACTCTTCGCCAAAGCCGTGGAGAACTTTGGTGAGTCATATTCCGAATCGGATTCATCGTTGATCGACGTCGATGCATTAGGTAGATTGGATCTTCTCTTCAATGTTAGTTTCATGCAAAGTATCCCTGGGAAGGCTCAATATTCCAGTATAGAATGCTGGCACAAATGCCCCCCAAGTTCCAATTGAAGAATTGTCCCTAGACACATTCCAGCGGGTGATAAATGTCAACCTAATCGGCCCATTCCTTTGTACTCGCGAAGCATTCAAGGTCTTCAAGAACCAGGCCCCTCCCGGCGGCAAGTCAATTAATATTTCATTAAACCCGTCTCTCACTTTTTTTTCTAGGCCGCATCATCAATAACGGTTCCCTCTCAGCCCATGTACCTAGGCCCTTCTCCTGCCCGTATACGGCCTCGAAGCATGCCATTAGCGGACTCACAAAGTCCACCTCTCTAGACGGTCGGCCCTTCAATATCTCGTGCACCCAAATTGATATTGGTATGAGTCTTAGTACGCTGCTCGCTACCGTTGGGTTAAAAGCATTTGCAGGAAATGCTCAAACAGATATGGCCGCAAGACTTTCAAAGGGAACTCTTCAGCCCGACGGTAGAGTAATACCAGAAGCCATGATGGATGTCCAACATGTCGCCGATGCTATCATTCACATCGCTGGCCTACCTAACGATGTTACTGTCCTCGAGATGAATATCATGTGAGCCTGCCCCGCGACTTACCACATTGCAATCTACTAAACGACAGTAAGGCCAACACACGCGCCATTCATCGGGCGAGGATAATAAGGAGACATTTCCAGTTGCTATACATTGTTATATAGACGTCGACACTACTTGGCGTATATTGTAGTTCTATGCAGAAAGGGAGCAACGCGTGACAAATGTAAATATGCTAGAAATACAGGTCGATCTTGCGTGAATATGGCCTAACCCATCCAAAGAGAATAATATAAAAGAAATGCGTACTGTTACGAAAGTACTTCAAGTCAGACGCTTTGATCGCGAATCCTGACTGCTGAATGCAGGATTATCGAATGGGAGACGTTCTCGGAGCCAACCGCCACTCTCCCAATTACAACCAGGTCTATACATGTCCAGCTGACGCTGGGCTATGTCAGTCATCCCAGTAAGAATTGCGTCCATCCTTCTGAAGACAATAGGTTTCAGGATCCATCCGTCCATCCGTCCCACATTTTGACAGCTTATCCCGCTGCTGTTCAAAGAGGGACGCAGATACGGCAACACGCAATCAAAGTCACGATCAGACTTGACTCTATCGAGACCTTCGTCAGTGACAATGACAAGACGTCGTGCTCCCATAATCAGTACTCACAAAGCACATTTCTGTGAAGGGCCTGGCTCTGCAGAGATCCTTGGAGGATCGTGACTGCCGTGCGCAGATTGTAGATTGGCACCGGGCGTGTTTACTGTTCGACATAGAATTAATACGATACGAACACGTTCTCCTACTTATTTGATTTTCTTTCCTCGTTCGGTACGGCGCACCATCCCGCACATCTCAGCTCTTAACCACAATGCTGAGATTAACGTTACGACGTTCTATCCTAGCGTCCGTCTTCTTCCGAATCCGTTTTCCGTTCACCACGTCCGTGCACCTACCTTGTCAACTCCAAAATTTACATCATATTCGTCCATTTTGATTGCTTGAACAGGAACTTGGGACCCAACGACTTCGAAGGTTCCTTCACCCCGTTTCCTTGAGAACGGACTATTTGCGTAGCCATCGATATTTCACTGGTCCTCCAGTGAAGGGGATACCTGTGACGAAGGTTTGGATCACATGCGATTCGATGATATGGGTTCAACCAGCGAGTCGATCTCGTTGCCAGACTTAATGCTGGGAGGGGGGGAACGAATACGAATCGGAAGAAGATGCTGGAGAAGAACTCGACATGAGATCCTCTCCTTCTGTGGGAAGAGAAAGCGGGATGAGGATGAAGAAACGGCTGCCTTGTTCGACCCGAGAATCTACACGAAGCTGTCCGCCCAGCTGTTCAACGATACGGGCGACTACTGCCCAGACCCAGCCCTATAATGCATATTGAGCCATCAAACAAATCCAAGAAATCGTCATTTTTTACCGACGCCAGCATCTGTGCTAGTCTTGGGTTCATATGACTCCACTTGTTCGAATCCGAAATATGCTTTCAAGCCGTTCTTGCTGTATGCCACTCCTGTATCGGCTACCACAATCTTCACTGCCGTCTGTTGGGAGTTGCGCAGGCCGACAGGTTCTTGCAGAGGTACACAGCATACTGTGATGGACCCTTCTGTTGGGTATTTAATTGCCGCACCAAAATGAGAGAAGCGTGTGAAGATTGGAATACAAGCGTTTGCCGTGAGGTTCTGGACCACAGCTTGAATCTTCCTAGCGTTACCGACAACTTCTTTGGGACTTTCAGATGTCTAGAATGAGATCGATAGATTGTCGTTGGGCTTCGCTTCGATACCAACTGATCGCCTCCTCGACGACTGCAGGTAAATCGAAGGGCTCGTTGAAAGATGTCTCGTAGCCGCTTTCCAGTCTCGTGAGATCCTATGCACAAATACTATTATCAAGAAAACCAGACACTAGTCCGAACCAACAAGTCATTGATGGTGAAGAGTAAGTTCTAATCTAGACAACGAAATCAGAAACGACCCCTGGTTAATGAGCAAAAAACCATGCCTTCGACGCAGAGTGTGACTCTCAAATTATAGCGCGTTTCTCCGTCCAGTGGTCAATGCCATTTCGAGATAGCTGGTCAAGAGTAAGTCAAGTGTCACAGAAGAAAGGAGGAGGAACCCACTTGATAACATGATATAGAGGAGTTCGCACTACATCATGTTTCATATGCACGTTCATCCCTGAATGTCACACACTTCCTTCGTGTAAAGCATTCGACAACAGCAAGTTTGTCACCCTAGTGGTCTGCAACGCGCTCTCCTTCTGCCTCCACACCTCGATGAACTAGAACGTATGAATGTCAGCTCAACTCTAATAGAAATGAGTTTGAAGCAAACTTTCAAGGCTAGCACACCCGCGGTCTCTAGCTGTTCATCCGTCCATGCTCTACATCTTCCAGCGACAGTCTCTGACCAAATCTTGAAAGATTTTCTTGGATCTAACATTGCGTTTGATCCGTCTCCTTTGAACGGTTTCCCAGCCCAATGAACATCGCGCGGTTGTCCTTTTCGTAGGATCGCAATGAAATCCTTGCCTCCACTCGACAGAGGAACGTACAAGAGACCCGCGACTACATCGAGACCTGAGTTGATTGATTAAACTTCGACGCAGTCATGTCAAGAGCACTTACCGATAGACATTTTAAGGTCAGGATGGTCAGTAGTTACCGCTGGTGATACTTGAATGGTTCTGCTAGATACAGGTGAGGAGTAAGTCATGCTGAACAGAGGTTTGATTTACCCGAAATGCTTCAGTCTGAGATACTCCGCCAAGGTCAAGGTCAAGATTTCTTGTCCGTGTTCAGTGGGGCCTAGGATCTTCGCACCGTCACCGATGACCAAGATGCCAAAGTCAGCATCAAGCAAACTGAGCAAACCGTCGAAGTCCGATATGATGTAACCCGTCTAGAGCTCTGATCAGCAGTTCATATTGGTGAAGACATGAAAAATGTTACGGGATGGTTCTCTAAAGTCATTGTGTTTATCTGAGAGAGAGGTTAAAAGAGTAAGATAAGCACCTCTTCATGGGTGATGAAGAACACACAAGTTTCCGAGTATGCAATCGTTGAGCATAGCTTAGGCGTTCGATGTTTCTAGATATGGACTGGCTGAGAAGCTTGAGCATCCCTCGAGTGGGAAGTGATACACGCATTCCACGTGTGCCGCATGAATGACATGTCACTAAACCCCACATAGCACCGAACGCCATGATAGACTACAAGAGAGAGTCAAATTCAATGGCCGTTTCTCCAAACCACAGACGTACAATAGACATCGAAGCACAAGCACCCATATTCCCGAAGTCTGTGAAACTGATTGGTATTCCAAGTTATACCGTGTCATTTGCACAGACATGCATTTAACATGAATAGGACTCATTGTGCGCAAGTGGCAATGCGTCATATCAAGAGGCTGCTCGAGATCTTCTTTGGATCGTACTACAATCCGAGCTGTCGCTCGGCCCCGACCGTAAAGGATTCGAACTTTATAAGTAGACAGCAAGAGTGTTCGCCAGTGACGGTATAACGATGTTTCCAAGACGGCCTACTTGTTGTATATAGCTGCCTAGCCTATATAACATGATGAATCCAAGCTCTAGCAAAAAAAAACCAGATGTACTTAGTTGTGCTGGTACTTTGATGATGGCAACAACCACCTTCAAAAAGGTGTCTAAATCTGATGGATCACCAAGCTGCTCGTTAATCTGGGCCATAATCGCCAAAACATCCATCATATCGCTACTTGGATGTCAGTCCTGAAGGAGATGCCCGTGTTAAGCGGCGCTGGCGAGCCAGAGCAGGAAGCGGCCTGGATCGTGGGGTTGTACTTTCCTCAATATCCGCAGCATTTGGGATCCAGGTGTGATCACCTTCAAGACCTGAAAGCGAAGACGATGTAGCCAACGCATTAAGGGAATTGGTGTCTTCAGCAGATGGACTAGGAGAGGACAGTTGGAAGGAAGTCCGTGGTCCGGGTGTTCGGTCACTTAGATCGCTGCCTGACAACGAGGAGCTAGTCCTATCGTGTGTGCCCAGTAATATTTTGCCTAAACGGTAGTTGGAAGCCTCGTCTGCACTTGTGTGGTCAGAGCCCCTACCACTACCAGAGACATTGCTAACTGGAGAGGCTGGATTCGCGACCTCGGAAAGACGACAGGTGGATACAGGGGATTTAAGATATCCACCTCCAACTCAAATTCCATGCATTGCACGCCAACATGTCAGGCGCTGACCAGCTTGATATGCGAAAAATGTGCGGAGGTTCGTGCCCGTCGTCCCACTCTTGAGTCCGGCTCTAACAGGAATTGAACGTTATTCTAGAGTAAACCGGCTTGTGACTCCGGTAGAACAACCGAGGGAGAAGAGATATTGTGGAGACAGACCCAGCAGTTCTGTACAGTTCTAACAATTCCACCCTTAGCTTCGGAGATTGATCAAGTGAGAAACTGACTACTTCAGACACTAAGACGTCATCTTGTTCATCCACAACGATTACACCAAAGCCTTGCACAGCACCGGGAGTACGAATAGGCTGTAAATTGTTCAGTTTTCGAGGAAATGAGAATGTAGAATGGACGTGCTTCGTCTTCACAGCGTGTCAACTTTCCTTCTCTTCCAAGTACAACGTGATGACCGTGTTCATCTTGCGTGGCTTGCAGGCGAACTGTGACAAGAGGCTCTTCCGAGGACAAAGACACATGCGAGCCAGCGGTATCTTTCGGCGAGGAGTTCTGGACATCGTTATCCCTTTCCGCTAACAAATTTGAGTTATTAGGACCCTCCGACGTATCTTGGGTGCGACCAGGGGATCTTATAACCTCACCGCTGAAAGAATGTAGAGAGCCTGATGTACTGGAGTTGGAGGACGAGGAAATTGGTCCCAGGTGGACCAGACCAAGTTTTGAAAGGTCGAATGGAATAGGGGCAGCCTTGCGTACTGAGGAAGTGGTTGTAGACGCAAAAGCATCTTAAGCAACGGAGGGAGAGCGACTCCGCGTATTGAACTTGGCGAGATAAGGTGGGCGAGGATGATGGTGACGAAGGCTTAGTACCAACTGACGAAGAACGGGAAGGATAACGTGGAAATAAATTTGTAGGAGAAAGTAGTGCGCTTTCTGTTGGAAATGCCGAAAGCTTGAAGTGTCAGAGATTGACTGGAGTCCCTTCGCAGAACGCCGTCTAGGCGAGTGGGATGGAGAAGCAAATGCTATGCTCTGAGAACGACGAGGGACCGCATTTGAAGGGAACGATATTTCGTTGGGATCGTAAGCTGGCGTATCGGGATTAGTTGTAATACCATCTGCGACATAGGAGAGTAAATACAGAGTTAAGTAGATCCAAGAAAATAACGTACGGGCTCTTTCAACTTCCTCTCAATCCACTCGGAAAGTTCTAGAGATCTTCGGGCGCCTACACTCCTAACGGTGGTCCGAGAGACACCAGGGAGATCTTGAGCCGGTTGTATACCGGTCGGAAGATTTGACAGGATAAATGAAGGACTTTGAAGGAAAATTTTGCGGTTTCAAAGGATCCGTTGAGTGGCTGCTATCCTATCGTCGCCGGACATGGATGGACGGCAACAACGAGGTTTGTTTAGTACTAAGTTGGAGATGAATTGACGAATTTTCCCTTTTCGGAATCGACGACGTAGTTCTAAGTCTTGAAACTATCAAATCAAAACGAGGCGTCGACGGTTGAACGTCCTTGATCATTCCGTCCCTGTAGTTCGAATTATACCTTAAATAAGCACAGGCACTCCTGGGCTCTCTGATATCTTGATAACGAATCGCCTGCCCAGATCTTGAGTACCTAAGTTTCATGTTTTCAAAATGGAATGATAAACAGCTTTTATGGATTGCGCACATTAATTACACGTCCACCCCGAAAGCGCGAAGCGACCCGTAAACGAGGATCAATTTGAACATCGGACTTGGGCTCAGAAAATGACAAAGACTTGTGAAACATTCAAACAGGATCGCACCATGATTGCACAACAGTACTACAGATTTTGTTCTATTCTTACCATTCAGAATGTACCCGACCCTCTGAACCAAGCATTCACAGGTTTCCCCTTTGGGCCCGTCAAAGATCTTGAAGAAAACTTCGAGCCACCAGTGCCGCTGCCACTGCGGCGCCGGTCCGGTGTCCATTCTTGCAACCAAGTATGCATGGTCCCCAGAGCTTGATTCTGGACAGCGGCAACAGTAGGGTCGACCACACCGTTTGGGGTCAAAAGATCAGAGCAATGGAATCCGTCTCCCAGCGCAATGGGCTGCGAGGCAGTGCTGGGAACGTTGACCGTCTGAGCAGATACTGTCGCGTCTCTCCAAGGGTCTCCTGATCAACAGTGTCAGTAATGGGTTTTAGCGAAAGAATATACCGCGCACGTATACCGTTAGCGAAAAAGAGCCTATTAGTCCTCACGTTCCAGCCTTCGTATGCTTCGTTGGTCTTTGCCACGTCGATGGTCGTAGGCGATGTGGGAAAAGCTTCCGGGAACATGTACGAGCACTGTCGCTATTTTTGGAACGTCAAGACTAGTTCGATAATTTGCGGCGAAGAAACGTACGAGATCATAAGGCGGCTGCACTAGACGCGTAACAATGGCTGGGACCCCTAGTGGCGGTCCTTCCTATAGAAAAATGAGATTGTATCCCTGAAGCCATGATTAACCATACTTGGAGGAAGCCAACTTGATTGCATCTGTACAGAATATGAGATTGCGAGCCCATAGCAAGACAATTCACATACACTATCCAAAACCATGATCGTTCTGCGTTGTCGATGCTGGTGTTCGTGTAGTAGGCTTGAGTTGCATTGTAACTGCCAAGACAAGTTCTAAAATTACAGTCAGTGATCGATAAAATGAGTATCAAGCATATAGCCTACTCTGCATCCAGATCCCCGCAAACTGGAATACAATCACGCCAGCGCAGCGGTAGGTCATCATGGTTCACTTACGTTCAAATATGTACGTATTCTTGAAGTACGAACTCCAAGCTGTCAGAGCATGGTCCAAACCCCAACCCTCGGCGGACGCGGAAACGTCATTTTTGACTTCCAGCGCATCACAAAACTCGAAAAATTGCTGACCCGGACCAGAGTCCGGCTGTAAAGACTGCCAGTCCCACAAGTTGTTACGAACTGGGGCGGAATTGAGCTGATACCAACATGAGATAAAGACTAAACAAACGAGCGCCAGCAACATCGTCAAGATGGGTCATATCTCCCATCCCAAAGGAGTTCTTGATTTGTTGAATCGCTGATTGATTGCCGGAAGGAAAGACCTGGTCGATGTGAGCAATCACAGCAGCAACATCGGCCGAACAGTTGGCTGGCATGTTTTGACGTATCGGTTCAAAGTATCGCCAATAGTCGCTGGAAGAAATCAGCTAGAAGCTCGGGGTCGACAACAAAAAAGCATACAGGATCGCTTCTACTACCCCGGATGAAGAGTATCCTGCCCAGAAAACGCCTGGTTGGCTGCAGAAAATTAATATACGGGCATCAACGGCCTCGCGTGACCTACTTGACAATCGTCCAACTAGTCAATGCACCTGAGCCGAAGTCAGTCAGTAGGTGTAGTTAAACTAGGCGGGATGGATTACCAGAATAGCTCCCGCCAATGAGAATCCAAGGAGCCTTGTCTGGACCGAGTGCTCCGCCGTTGGGCATAGGTAAGTCGACATTCTCGGCGAAATAAACGAGATCGTCAATAGCTTGCTGCAGCGTATGCAGTCGTAAACTGTCTACAGTAAGGTTTGGATAGGGATTGCTGAGGCCGTAAAATCGGTGTTCCAAAACAATGACTGCTCCGTTCTCTTGCTGTGCTATCAGTCCATTTATGGTCCCATTAGTGAGATAACCAGTGTATGCTGCGAAAGGAGCGGCCATTAGCCCGGTCCGCTGACAAATGAAAAGGCTAATATCACTTACGTTCCGCATTGACTTCTCCCGGAGTCATTAAAATGATTGGACCACCTGGAAGGTCCTCGTTATAGGTATGACTATGAGAGTCTGGGAAACTCACCGGGTTCATAAAATTCGTACGTATGCCAGTAACGTTGTTGAAACGTTCCCAGGGACGGGTTATTATGGTCAATGAGCTGGTCGAAATAATAGGTCGTGTTGTACGGCGGTAGCACGGTACCGTTACGACTTAGAACCGGGGCATCGAGATTCTCGATAGTAACAACCGGGATACTCGGCCTTTGGATCATATTTCCATGAGAACGACCGTCACGTAACGCGCCATTCACGTATAACAGTGGGTAGAAGGCGAGAAGGACTGCCCAGATGATTGGGGGAAGCATTGTGGACGATGTACGATTCCAATACGTGCATTTATACGAAAAAATTTCCATGAACATGTTATTTATAATTGCGATGCACCTTCTACCACGCATTGACCAATTAATTGATATAAACCACGATGCTGAGGTAGAGATCCTTACCTTGATTGACCAACTGTCAATGAACTGCGCCGTCTGTTACAGATGGCAGTGATGCGCGCTCCTTGTCGCTACCAGAACCAAACGGGAAGCATGTCGTCGGTCTCTAGCGACACTCGAGGTTTAACAAGCATTGTCATAAGAGATAAGGGGCCCGCGAACCTGCGAATGAGAATATCAAACCCGGACCGTCTCCATATGGTGCACATATGATGCCTATCGCGTACGTACAATTTTGTGCGTATGAGAGGATCACAGTTCCTTGCAACAAGAAAGGATACGCATAACCCAATTGACTCTCCGTGTATTTCCCTGTGATAGAGCGATAAAACATGTGGAAGAAGGGACACCTTGCTGGTACAGAATTGAAAAAAAGGACACATGGTCAGTACTGAGAGAATCGCGAAGCTAAAATTACTGGCACAGTACCTGACTTGAGATTCCAATACTGGGATTTTGGTCTACACACTACATGTGTAAGGACACACCCATGACCTCTCCGCTGTCTAAGGACTCTCCAAATTCGCGCTATCAGCGGGAAAGAGAGGATTTTTATCGGAGTGACCTGGCTGATCTTTGATAGGGACGCATGGTAGTACATAGCTGTGAGATTTTTATCTTCATCTAAATGATAGGCGGCGCTAGGCAGTTTGGACCTTGTTATGTATTGCTGAGTATTGCTTCGATATCAACTAGCCAAAGCTGACGCACCTTGAAGCCTATCCTTATGACTTCCACCACGAAGAAAGAGAACAATGGCAAGGGCGGCGGGAGTGGTGACGCTCTTCGACCAGGAATTTACGAAGGGTGGTGCGACTGTCATGTATCTGTGAAGACGATTTTGACATCTGCGAACCAAATCGGACACACCATTATGCCTTTCGAATCCCTCAGCTGTAGACCTTCACATAAATCCACCATTCTACGGTGATTGCGATTTTTTTGAAGTCGATGGCGTGGGAAAATATTACTCTGTATGTCTCCTAGCTACTTTCTCTTCAACAACTTTCGTACCCGCTGCTCAGCACTCAAGTACTCAGTACTCAGTACTCAGTGGTCATGCAACAGTATATATGCTCCGACACTTCTGAATAGGAACCCTGACGCAATGTTCAAATCCGAGTCATAATGCTATATTTATCAGTTATCGCGTCCACTGCTTCGTACCATCACTTCTATACTACTCGTGATGACGGAAATTCCATTCAGGATCTGTATCCCGGACGAAAAACTCGAGATGCTTGGCAAGAAGCTCGAACTCACCTCATTGCCCGACGAACTTGAGGATTCAGGGTGGAAGTATGGCGTGCCACTTGACGACATCAAGCGATTAGTAGCCAGGTGGAAGGATGGCTTCGACTGGAGGGCCCAGGAAGCTATCCTGAACGATGAACTATCCCAGTTCACTCGGGATATCGAGGTAGAAGGACATGGCACGCTGAACATACACTATGTTCATCAGAAGAGCCAAGTCGTCGACGCAATTCCCTTGTTATTCATACACGGATGTACGTGTTCTAGTCCCCAGCATTATGCATGACTAATATCATCTGTAGGGCCAGGAAGCTTCATTGAAGTACGAAAAATACTTCCATTGTTAACGGCGTCATCGCCGGACTATCCTAGCTTCCATGTCGTCGCGCTTAGTCTACCAGGATATGGCTTTTCTCAAGCGACGAGAAAGCAGGGTTTCAAAACAGGACAACATGCCGAGGTGAGCAGGATTTCCTCACGCTGTTGTTGGGTCTAACCATCGACTATAGGTTGCAAATAAGCTAATGATATCTCTTGATTACGATAAATACGGTATTCATCAAACAATCATCTATTGCAGCTTTGTTCACGACCTTTATAGTCACACAAGGTGGGGACTGGGGGGCTATTGTGAGTATACGTTCCATTCCTTCTAACAGAAATGCATACACTCTGCCTCCAGATTACCCGGAAACTCTCCAGTATCTATGGTGGAGCACATAGCCAAGCATGGCACACGAATATGCCAAGGTGCTTAAGCAATGAATCTGGTCATACGGGTTATATTCTAATCTTTCATTTAAGAGTAAGGCCTCCGACCATCTACGAACCTCTGTTGTATCTTCGACACATGCTTACTCCCTATACGGAAACGGAAAAGGCAGGATTGCAACGGACCAAGTGGTTTGAGACCCAGGGAAGAGGATACCACAGCCAACAATCGACTCAGCCTCAGACGATAGGCTATTCACTCGCCGATTCACCCGTTGGGCTTCTCAGCTGGATGTACGAAAAGTTAGTTAACTGGAGTGATTCATACCCTTGGGATGACGATGAAGGCGGGTGATCTGACTTTATGTACCGCCAGTTGATCCTCACGCTCCTGTCACAGTGCTGACCTGGGTATCTGTGTACTGGTTTTCTAGGGAAGGTCCAGCCGCATCTATCAGACTCTACTATGAGTATGTTCAATCTGAAGATCGTGTGCTAACGAAGGAGCCTACTATTCCCCTTGGCCTCTCATATTTCCCTAAGGAGTTGCGCTGTTATCCCCGACTGTGAGTGTAGCTCACTGTCAACGCGAGGAGTCTATTCTCATAGCTAATCTTCACAGCTGGTCTCAGGTTGCAGGCAATCTAATGTTCGAGTCGGAGCATACTAGCGGGGGACACTTTGCTGCCCATGAGAAGCCAAAAGAATTGGTGGATGACTTGAGGAGGATGTTCGGGAAGGATGGTCCGGCGTTTGGCATTGTTCCAGGAAGGACTGGGTACGTAGAACGCACATAGGCCCGCCTCGGCCTACACTCCCAAGGATCTTTGCAAGATACCAGCCTGTGAGCGCCTCAAGTTTAGAATGTGTATATTTGGAAAGAACTCCTGCGTTGTTGAACCAACTCCAGATATCAAGGGTACTTTCCTTCTCCGCAGTGTCTGATGATGCAAGGTCCAGCACCCCTGTAGCTTTGTTTTTTCTGACCCAATGAAGACAGCAACAATGGACGTAGTTCTGCAAATAGTCGGCGATGGATTTCACCGTGATGCCATGCGATGCTAGGACGGCCGCCGGTATAAACGAAGTGCAAGGAAGCTGAAGGAGTGGATCTCCAAATGCAAGATGCAATGATGTTTGTCGTTATCTTGAATTCGTGGCGTCGAAAATGGTTAAACGTTGTGCGCGGAGAATCAACACATTACGGTGGTCGAATGGCTGAAAATCAATGCGAGGGCATCCCTAGAGGCGTTCCTTTAGTCAAATACACACGCCGTCCCCCCCTAAAGACATAATTAGGACGATTCGCAGGCTGGCATTAACATTGTGTCATTTCTGAGGATTCCCATCGAGTTGAGATCCGAGTCGTTGGATTCAGGAGTATCACTGATATCGGCGCGACTACACGCACGGTCTAGGCTAGTTTTGGGGAGTTTGTTCAGGACTTGTGGCTTGAATTACCTGAAAGGTAGGGGCCCGCTCCACGTTTTTCGGTGTAATGGGAATGCCAAGGGACCTGGAAGAAGCATGATGAAGTGATACTTAAATAAATAACATTCCTGTCTTCAGGACTGAGCTCCATTGAACGTACGAGACTCTTCGTTCACTGTCCGAGAGATAGAGGAATGTCCATTATATTTCTCAGTGCACTTGGTAGAAAACATTGTCCTGCTGGTCCGAATTTGGGCTCATCTTTAGCGGGCCGTCGCGGTGTTCTCGGGAAATTTCCACGTGACATCCGGGAACCCGTATCGGGGTTGTCGGGCATACCGTACTCAGTTGCGTCGTTGTTCGCTCAGACAGGGACATATAAACGCGATCACTTCTCTACCATGTCCTCCTCTTGCTATGTTCCTCCTCTTCCTCTTCTGTCTCCTTCTCCTTCACCTTTGCTCCAATTTCCTCCGTCTTCTCGTCCGGCAATGGCTTTCACCTCTTCACCGTCTTCCTGGGCCACCCTCGCAGTCGTTCTTTGCAGGAAATCTCGAGCAAATGCATGACATGGCAAATTCAGATCTTTTGTCGCAATGGGAAGCACAATATGGCCCGAATTACACGTACAGAGGATTCCTTAATGGCAGCAGGTTAATGACTACGGATCCAGTTGCGCTTTCGCATATATTGGGTCATGCATACGACTACCCAAAGCCAGATTTTGTCCGTGATAGCCTAGCTGCGATGGGCGCAGGGAACGAGGGACTCCTTACGTCGGAGGGCGACGTTCACAGGAGACAAGTCCGTAATTTATTGATTTTATTGCTTCCATTACTCACACTCTCTCGCAGCGTAAAATTCTGGTACTTCTCTTTCACACTTATTAGTTGCATTTATTCACGTTCGCGCAGTCGCCTGCATTCTCGCTATCTCATATCAAATCTTTGACTCCAATATTCTGGGACAAAGCTGAACAGGTTGGTCGCTAACTCACGTACTGCACATCATTCTAGATTAATGCAACAATCAGCTTCGCGACATATGGCTCCAATCATCTGGAGACTCTGTCCCGCGCATAGACGCACTCTCTTATTTGGCTCGTGCTACGTTGGATACCATTGGCTTGGCTGGTATGTTTCTCACCGACTAATTGAAATCAGAACATAGATGCATCTTCTTCAGGCTTTGGATACCACTTCAATTCACTCTCATCCTGTGACAACACCAACGAACTGGCTCACGCCTTTAGCGTCATATTCTCTACTGCGCGCAAGTTCAGGTTGATTACTATCTTGCAAGTCTGGTTTCCTATCCTACGACGCTTCGTAAGTCGCGACCTGATATAATATGCTACTAATCCCATAACTGCTCTGAAAGCGTCGTCACAATACAACAATGTCTGCTGCGCAGGCCACCATGCGAAGGATAGGTTTGGCACTGATCCAGGAACGGAGGGAGACAGTTTCTAATGAAAGGAGGGAGAAGAAAACCATGTTGTTAGACGGGGACAAGACGATTCTGGGCCGCGATATTTTGAGTGTTCTAAGTACGTCATGGATTCATCGGGCTTGCCGGCCTCTTACTTATGTGTACTGTACCCTAGTACGCTCCAATTTAAGTGCTTCATCGTCTGAACAAATGTCTCTGTCCGAGATATTATGTCAAATATCTACTTTTATTGCGGCGGGCCATGAAACAACCTCTAGTGCCCTCACATGGTGTCTGTATGCGTTGGTCACCAATCCAAACGTTCAGACGGTCCTCCGGGAGGAGTTGAGAAAATTGGAGGTCTTGGAAGACGACCGAGAACGACTAACGGAAGAAATCATGAAATGCCAGTATCTCGACTGGGTTGTCAGGGAAACTCTGCGGCTTCATTCGCCTGTAACGAACACTATGAGGGTTTGCATGCGGGACGAAGATGAGATTCCTGTTGATTGCAGGTTGGCGAAACTTTATCCGTCTAATCGCATACTTTTCTCATTCTTGTTTCCAGTCCGACTTCCACAGCCCCGGGTGGATACGTTGACAAGTATGGCGTTCGGAGATATACGATCAAAGTTAAGAAGTGGGATATCATCACTATACCAATCCAGGCAATCAACGATAGCGAACGGCTCTGGGGAGAAGATTCCAAGGATTTCAAGTGAGATGAGTTTCTAGATCCGAGTGCATGTGTGGGGATTAACTAGGACTCGTGACCTAGACCAGAAAGATGGGCGGCTCATTCGCTATCGCGGGCCAATTCAATACCAGGACTGTATTCAAACATCATGACATTCCTTAATGGAAATCCCATAGACGGGAATCGCTCGTGTATTGGGTACAAGTTCGCGCTGCTCGAGTGAGTCTTCTTTGTCTATTCAAGTTGGGGCAGAGTGAGCCTTGCTTGATTGGCGGCAACCTCGATTCAGCTCTACGACCGGTTTGTCCCTCACAGAAATCTGATTGATGACTGATTTCAGGATTAAAATTTTCTTGTATGTGCTTCTAAGGGACTTGAAATTCTCAATTGACCCAGCTATGGTTATCGAGAAGAGGGTCAAGTGAGTCGGTGTGTTCCATGAACTTGAGAACGTGTGCTCATCTTATGTTACATAGTGTGGTAACGCGCCCTTTTGTGAACTCTGATCCGCAGTTGGGGAACCAGTTGCCCCTGTATATGCATCGCGTCTGCCGGGATGATGTGAAAAAGGATGTTGCTGTCGCATAAACCGCACAGTAGTACGATGCGCATCGGTCGCTTATCGTCGCCGTACATATTATTTATTTTCCATTCATGAATGGCCGTCTCTGTAATTACATTGAAACTAGACTAGTAGAAGATGGCCAGGTTGCAGAGAACTTGACCTGGGCGTGAATTGAGGAAGGTTGACGGAGTCGACCGAGTTCTGTTCTCTTAGGCTAGGGATGACGCCCAATGCCCCCGGGAAATTAATATTGATAACGTTGACACCCGAGATCATTAATTTTCCTATTGAATCCTTAGCTTCGGGAATTGGATAAAAGCTAATGAATGATCGATCCCAGGACAGAAAAGACGGGTAGGCACTTGAAGTTGGATATTTTCCACGGATGGGGGACCCGTTGATCGTCGAATATAACACGCCATTCTGGGGATATCGGTACTTGCCGTCTTGAATTGATTCTTGACCAAGATCTTGTTTGCGGTGGACAAAGTTGGCCACTTGACGCGTCGGATGGGATGTATTGGATCGGACCGAACAACAACTGATGTCGTGGGCTTCTATCGATTCTTTCCTAAACGCGAACGGAATATTCCATGCTTGTTGTCCTGTACTGACCAGATTTGTGATCCCTTCGCATCGACGAAACCATTTCGTTGGCCCTTGTAGGGTAGATCAAAGGGGATGGCCCGCATTTCCAGGAGCTGATTGTTTATCGTGTTCTCTTTGCTTCTTCTCCCGGGTGCAGTGTTCTTCAGCAGACTAGCGTCGGCCGTTCGTCCCCACCCGTGAGATCCAATGCTCGCAGATTGCAGTTTATGATCATCTCCACCGCCACTGCAAATTTTCGTTATATCGGTCGTGTTTCCTCTCCGGGGGGAGGGGGGGGGAATTCAAACTCAACATTCCTGCAATCAGACGGTTCAAACCTGCAGTATTCCGTTCTGAATAAATTGAAACACTGCCTCTGTGATTCCATCTTGGCTACGATGATTTCGGTATGGCCCTGTATTCTGATGGGGACTGTCCGTGGCCGCATTTCGTACATCTTGGCTGCTCCTTGGGCTGTGGTGAGCGGTTCCTGTAATTTTTGCCACCCCGGTAAGACGAGCCTCGCGCGATACCGGTGAACATCATGATATTGAAATAAGAACCGCCCTACCCCCTCACTGATTCCGAGCCGGTCGTTTCTCTGATCCAGCCTGGAATCACAAGACGACCCGACCCTTTCATTCGACGTAATATGTCATTCTTCATTGATCCTGCCAGAAATTCACCGTAAGCTTTGTCAAAGCGGAAAGTTCGATACTGATCACCCTTATCGTGCATCGATGGGCCGTTTCATATGGCTCGAGAGGTCGGGAGATCGATATTAACTCAACCTAGACCCGGACTCGCCACGGGAAGTTACAGCTACCCAGTGATCATCAGCACCGTCGATGACTTTGTTCGAGTAAGATATGCAAACCGTTTCGTACCAAGATGAAAACGCCACTGACCTCATGCAAGGAGATAAACGAGCTGAACAAAGGTTCCTGCATGCGAATGAGGCAATATATTTATTTACTTAATTTATCTCATTAAGCCTGTTTGGGTCAGCTGAAAGTTTAGTTGTGGGTGAGCGGGGAAGGATGTTTGAATGTCCAGCTCCTTGAGGCGGATGCCAAATATCCCGCCGTAGACAAACACAGCTTGCCGCCGGCTCGAATCATAAAGTCTAATTTCATTTCTTTATTAGGTAGGTGCTTTGTGAGCTGGTTCGTGGCCTCGAACACAGGATGTCGTCGATTCATTCACCCCGGAATCAGCCTAGCCTCCCACAAGATTTTTTTTTTTTGGAAGCTTCGAATCTTGATATGCGGCGACTCTAGTGCTTGCCGCAGGAGACGGACATATATATCTACCGTGAATTCAGAACGTGGAATCGGACGCAAGACTCGAGAGGACAGAACTTCAATATTTCAAGACGCCGTGTTTGTGTTACGGTATTGAACTTGAAGCTTGGTAAGTTGGACGATTGTTGCTTCGCTGGGACTTGAGCGCTTGTTTCACGTTTTATTTTATTTTATTCCTTCTTGATGATATTCCGGCATTGGAACTCACTCACTGGCAGATTCTGTCATTGACCTCTTGACTTTTCTGTGGACTTTTGATGTCGAAAATGAATATCATCAAAATACAGAAAGTTGTCGAGTCAACCGCATCTCCACGATCAACGTAATATGTCAAAGTTTAGCTGATTGTGTCATCTATTTCAGGATCGAGATAATCTTCATGCATACTGGCTATCACTTTGCTATTCAGGTATCGTAGCCTCAAGAACAGCAATTCCTGGTTCAGAAACTCGCCGCTAGCTTCTGTTCTTCGTCCCTTCTGCGCCCATTGCGATGCATCAGTTCATTAAGCACGGATCAGCCCTTCCCTCGAGATCAACTATTTTTCGCAAAGCGCCCAAAGAGGCCACTCACATGCATAGACGCCACCTCCTGTGCAATCAGTAATCAGGCACCGCCGACCGACACGGATGATTCACTGGAATTCGGTCGCGGTACTATTTAATTTCGCCGTCTTTGGCGCCTTAGGAGGCGGCTGGAGTTGCGAATTTGCGAATGGTTATCTCTTTGCTGGAACCATTCAAACCGTCCCCCCTACCGGGCCACTCCAATCCCATCGTCTCGGTAGAAATAGAAAACTGAGCTGGCCCTACTTCTATCTTCCACTGACTTCGTCGATATCATTTCCTGCTCGGTACCGCTAGGAGCCTATGGCTCCGCGGCCGCAGTATTAGTCTTTTGCACGGAAGCTCTGAATTCTTCTCGACTTCTTCTGCTCCAACTGATATACTGAGTTTGAAAATTCATGGTCACACATTAGTGCAGTATTCCGATTATTGCGCCGAGTCCCTTCCATTCGGTCGACACATAAAATTGTAAGCGTTCTAATCCAAGTTCCCTCGTATCATATAGCTGTTTTGACGATCGTCGATCGTCTCCAGATCATGATCGGTGAAGTAAGACAAGAGTTCATATTTTTGAACGGTTGTCCTAAGTATATACATTATACCAGAAGTAAATTTAAACATATAACAATCTAATACGGCGGAGAGAAGTACTTATTACATAACGAAGTTTTTGCGGGTTCGATAGTCGTTCCCCTTCGCAGTCAAAAGTGGATTAAATTGGAATAAGCATAAAATGCCGAAGGGCTATTTATTTCTCCGAGCCAGCAATAAACCGAGATGAGGTGGGAAGACAAGCCTTGCAGTCGCAGAGAGATTAAATAGCCAGAGTAGAGTAATCGTAAAAAATATACTGTATATCATTGACCGCTGTAACCTGATGAACCATTGTACAGATTAGAATAAGACCCCGCATTGCCCTGGTTCCAATACACGGGGTGCATCTGACGTTGATCTTGTCGCGAGGATTGCGCAAAGGGACTGATCGGAGGCAACGACGCTGGGTTCCCATTCGTATACCCTCTACCTCCTCCGGACGTCTGGGGATTACCAAAAGGTACCGGTGGGAACGGCGATACTGGTGAATAAAGGTCAGGAACAGAAGAGCGCCGTGCAGGTGCTAAGATGCGTCGACGAGCCTGAAAGAGGTGTCAAGAATAAACGCCGTAGTCCGAAGTGAGACTGAACACATACGTTGATCATCCAATTAGATACCTGGCTCATGGAGAGCCCCGTTGCGAGACAAAGCCGTTTCTTCTCGGCCTCGTTAGGGTATGGATGGTCGCAATGAGCATGTAACCATGCTTTGAGATAGTCCGTTGTAGTCTTGGGCAGTTTACCGCGTATCTTTCGCTGGTTGAGCTGTGATGTGGGCAAATGGACTTCGGAAGAGGCAAGAAGCTGATCGGGAGATGGAAGGAGTTGACCGGGAGGGGGAAGTATGTATCTTGGGTACGAAAGTGTTGGTACGTCATGTAAGAGGGCAGGAGGGATATCGTGTGTGAGAGAAGGCAATTGACCGGGATGCCCTGATGACCATTGTGATGAGTCTGATTCGGGAAAGGGTCGCTGACTTTGATGAGAGAGCGACATGGTGGGTGCGCAAGGTTTGCTTTCATAGGCGCCTTCGTATATAAGTGGAACATGATGGAGGACCCAGGCACAATATTTTTCGAGCTCGCATAGATCGAATCTCCCTGGACTGCTACTACCCTGATGATTTGACGCAAGAAGCCAAACGTAACGTCGAGTAGACCATCTGAATGAAAATCAAAAACAGGATTGGGGCGTATTCTGTCATGGGAAGGGCGTAAACAATGGGATTTGTATACAGTTCTGATACCAAACAGCGATCGCGTCGCAGTACAGCGCGCCCTGAGGACCGGGGAATGAGAACATGTTACCTTTATGCAATCTCCAACGACGAATAGATCGAAGGCACCTAGTCCCAGTTCAGGTTCTCTGTGTCATCATCTTTCAGACACAATCATATGCCCCACTGAATGTGAAACACAAACGCCCACAGTAGGTCCTTATGACCTCAGAGCATCGAAGATAACGCTACACCAATAAGGTGCAAGGAATGGGCAGCTGAGCACTAGCGCCACCACCATCACGATAAGGCTGTACCTTGGTAACTGATAAAGTACAGGAGCTCAGCGACGCACGGTGCAAGTGCAAGTTGGAACCAGCAAAAGCGAGAGACCGGGGCATGACAGTTAGAAAATAGCAATATGCACCTGGACCCTTTAGTCCGCCATAGACCGGAGTGGGCGTAAGGGCCGTCCATTCACGCCCGTAGGAGTCCCGTTGTGTGTTGAGAGCCGGAACAGCGATTTTATGAGCATCGGAAGCCAGATCGATTGATCCGGTGCATCCGGACCGACGCTGCCTGTATCTCAACTTACTGGGACTCGGACGTACGTTGTGGCTGGGATGCATGTAAGCTGAGAAAGAATAAAACTTACAGCATTCATCAGTAACGAATACGTATTAGATACACGTTCTTGATTTACCCTTCGAGGACGGGAAATCATTGCGGCAGCCAAGCATCGGGATTTCCCTTCAGCAAGTACCGCTCACGCGCACAGTCGCCGTCTGATGAGCCTTTCCTCGTGATAATTCCTTGAAAATTGCAGCGCTCAAGTCTCCCTCTGTCTAAAATCACCCCGCCTTTTAATTTATCCACAACCGACCCTTCATCCGATAGCGATCTAGCTGCATTGTAATTCCTTTTGCTCCAGCTTTTGCAATCCAGGATAAATCAAGGTTACTCCGACCTCCAATATTAATAGTTCCCATCTTGGAAGAACCTGGGGCAGCATTGTGGGTGTTGATCCGCGGTATGTTTTGCATTGAGGAAGTAATACGGCCCCACACCTGGTTGGAGCAAGAAGCATTTTTACATATAGACCTCATCTCCGTTTACTATGTGGTAGCTCCTTCAAAGATAAAGCGCCCGGCCCCAGCAAGGCCACGGTGACGAGAACTCGTCGATCTCGTGCGCCGATCATGCAACACAATTCCTCAAGTCAAAAAGCATGGTCTAGACATTCGGGTTATGTTGGACTGGCTATCCTCAGGGAGAGGATCCAATAGGAAATATATTACAACTAATATAGTACATACGATGCCGGAACCTGGAATCAAGGGGCAGGAACCGCTGCAGGGAGGCGCGCGACCCCACGTATTCGCTCAGAGGCATAATGCAGTCGTATGTTATCGTGGGCGGAAGCTATATAGGGGAGATGATGTCGGGAATCAAGGTACAGGGACCCCTCCCCCCCGCAGGATATCTCTGCGGCCATTCCTTGGCAGACCTCAGTGATAACAGTATGATAGAGTATTGTCATAAACTATCCATGCTGTGCAGTGAAAGCTTGGACTTAGTTGACCATCAGCACCGCCGGACCGAGGTGTATTCCTGACCTCCCTTTTGGATGATTTGTATTCACGACTTTAATCACGAGTCTAGCTTAAAGTTATTACCAACAGCTTAGTCCCTTGCGCAGATGACTGAAATCATTGTTTGCAGATTAATGATTGCGACGTTAACCGAGGAGCTGAGACCAGACTTGATACCTACCTTGATAGGATGGATTAAGGACCTTTAAGCCAGGCATCTCTCAGGGTCAGGGTAAGCCCATGAACACACACGCGCCCATACCATAAAAATCCCGTCCCCTCGTTCGCATCGCACATTCCTTCGAGAAGAGAAGAATGCACGTCATGGGGATCGTCCTAGTCCGTTTCTCCCAGCGAATGCACCAGTAGTCTCGGTACCCGTCTCTAGAGGAGTATGGATGTTTTCTGTGCACGCAATGACCCGAGATAAGTACCGAGTTTCTGGGAGCTATTGCATCCTTGCTAGTAATGAGTAGTGAAGTCTTAGGAAAGCTGCTGATGATTATGGCCAAATCAAGGATCGAATTACGAGGGGAATAAAACAAGCCAAGGACGTAGTTTGGTATGATGTCCTTCCTGGCTGTCTAAACATATAAAACAAATAACAAGGGCGGCAGTACACCGCGTATGCTACCCTGCTCGCGCGGCCGGGGACGAAGGGGGTCTACGCAAACTCGCTCTCGTCTGGGAGGTCCCGACAGGCATTACCCAATCACAGTAGCTTCTTCTCCAATGAGGCTAGGTGAAACAATCCAGAGCGAAGAAGCAGAAGGTCATCCTTGATGAAGGGAAAACCAAGTGTCGGTGCAATGTGGTTTTGGGAAATTATGAACCGGATTCAGTATGTAGAGAGCGTTTCCCCATAAACTAATCTTCGAGCCTAGACAATGGTATCGGTGGCGGTAAATGGGGGCTTGTATCGCCTCGAAGCGGGGGAGAATAGGATCGCTGGTTCCGAGATTGGGGGTGTTCCGGTAAGGAACGGCCGGTGGCGCTCACACTTTTCCTACTCGTTGTACGCAGCGCTGGAGCTCGCAGTACTTAGGACACCCACCATTACCATCGGCATGCAGGACTGCACTCACATCTCGTAAGGAAATCTCAAATTTCACAGTGCTCGATGAGAGCGAACAATCTTATCGGAGCAAGCGTATTCGAAATCAGTAATTTGGCGAAGGAGCTACATACTCAGGACTCACGAGGCCTGGAATGACATTACAAACGGCATTCGAATCCAGTTCCCGGATAGGAGCGTCAGCTTGGAATCGATTATCCACTCCTGCAGGCCGTGCACCCGCACTGAACGAACGAATCAACTCACCATGGAAGATCAATATAACCACAAGTACGTATGCAAAGATTCAACACAAGTTCGCGCGGTTAAGAGCGAAGCCTGCGGACATAATATGTCAGAAAAAAAAGCTCATTAACAAGGGATAATCGCCACAATACATAATTTGCTGGTACGGCAGCCGGACGTTGGAGGGGCGAATCTACCGCAGAACGACTTTGTGGGCGTCGATACGGGGTCATTGGCAAGAAAGTATTATCATATATACACTGTTTCAGTGAGGACGGACTAGGAGGCGGTAGCCGACTCGTGTAAACCCCCCAAAAATTCGGGATTTGCACGACTAGTTTCATCAGTCTCTCCTGCCAATGCGTCAATACAGCGTCCATTAAGAGGGACCCGCCACAATACTCGTCTCTAATTCTGTACGCTGGCCGGGAGCCGGATAAATCCGGCTCAACCTAATGAGGGATATAGAGCAACGACGCTTCTGAGTTCTGAGCCTGCATTCTACGATGAAGCCGCTGATGGAAATCAACATTATCCAACCTAGGCAAGTAGAAAGTAGAGACAATCTTCTTCAATTATAGACACTATACAATACATACAATTCAGGTGGCAGCCGAATTCTTTCAAGGCTCACGGTGCTTCTTCTGCAGGCGGAGCCTGCCAGTGCGTCAATACAGCGATATTAAAACATATATTGGTACGGCTATAGGACGGGATTTTCAGAGGGAAAGAAGGGACGAGGGTGACATGATGGGCTTACAGAATGCCAAGCGCAATGTGCTTGGTACCGTGGAGCTGCAAGAACAAGTCGCGCTTTGTATTCAAAGGCACACCCGGAGCCGCGACGGTGCAAAGAGGAAGCAGAAGACGAAGAACCAGCGGTGAAGAATCGAATGGATATCGGTGCCGCAAAAGACTGGAAAGACGAGGCTCATGATCTGCACCCGGTGTGCGCATCCCTCGCAAGCAGCCCTTGGTTCTCTCCGTGAAACTGGGAAAACCATCCCGTGCGAGAACGAGGATAACGTTATGGGATCAGGAAGATCTGCAGCCGGAATCGGACTTTGAACCGTCGTCGTTCACTAGCCAGCACACAGCGGCAACCTCGAACGCCGCGTCCGGATATTAAAGAAACCATGAAAGGTATTCTTTTTCCTGTTTTCGACTTGACCGCTAATCAATCAATCCATTTATCAGTTAGACTGGGATCGAATCGTTGGTGTCGTCATACGCAGTGGCGCTTTGGCCGCAGTACAGGGAAGGGATGCATGTAAGGGTAGGGGGGAAAGAGAAAGAAGGGGAAGGAGAAGAAGAAGTAAGGACGCGTAGCCATGGCACTGAAAAATTTTCCGAAAAGTCAGTGGACGGGCCGGGATCCGAAAGGTTCGGGATGCGGGCCGTAACGCTCTCCCTCCATTACTGTCTAAAAGCTAAAGTTAAAAAAACATAACCGGTGTCATTGAGGGACGCCTCGAGGCGATCGCTTTGCTTTTTTTTTTTCTTTTCGGGCTGGTGAAAAAAAGCAGAAAATCTTTAAATAAATGGGCAGCAATTAAGAAGTAAATGATAGGACCTGTTTAATTCCTCGTCGGGCTCCCGCATTATTCGAGTTCACCGATCAAAGAGAACCACACCCCCGCCTCGACGTCGGGTCGGGCCTTTTACGAATTGTTCCCCTTGCCCCTCATCATTTCCAATTCACAGTGGAATCGATGCACCCACCTATTGCCAGTGTTCGCGTCCCCAGCGTAGTCTAGGCCGTCCTAAATGAAAATTCAACCTGGTGTGAATGGCAGTTTCCGTCAAACGACATAGGAACTTGAGAAAATGTTTTTCCTGCTGGTTTGAATTTATTGGTTGGGGTTCGTGCGCGGCGCCCTCTAATGTTCCTGGTTGTCCTCCGTTTGCTTCTTTCTCGATATGTGGCGAGAGAAAAAGAGTGCTTCCACTTTGAACGAATAGATAGCAAAGTTCCTTCCGTCTCGGGACCAGGAACATTGGCAATCATCATACGCACGATTCTCTGTACAACTCCTAATCCCCTAGAAAGATGAGCCGGATAAAGGACGACGCCCTCGGGAGCCGCAAAGCTGAACCTTTTCGTTGGGTACACTTGATGCGGTTGGATTCGAGAGTACTGTAGATGCTAGTACTTACAATTTTGTAGTAGAGAGAACAAACGTCCGCGGGGTAATTATAAGGATAAACTTGTAATAAAGTATATACTCGACTCGATTGGTATACAACTGATGATGTTTAAATAACAGCAAGACAAACAGAGGGCACGATCTACGATAAAATAATATGATGGTATAGACTGGAATCGATCACTGGGAGTCCGGGAAATAATCCCTATTATATGCGCCAGCATTGGAATACACGCCCTGATGATGACCACCGCCCGTGAAAGGATTCGAAGAGGACATAGTGGCCGGGGCTGAGAGAGGGTTGGCGGGATAATACATGCCATTTTGTGCGGCTGAAAGGGAAAGTGAAGGCGAATGGTGCAGAGGACCGGGCGAATGTGAGTGAGAATGCTGGGAAGGGTGGGAAAGTGAGTGGTGTTGGCGGTAAAAGGGAACGGACTGGAGGGACATGGGGTGATATAGCTGTAAGGAATCAGCGGTGGCAGGGAGAGAGGCACGGCGGGCACCCATAGATGGCGGGAAGGGGGCGGTCGTTGTCGGACCCGATGAAGGTCGTGCTGGCGCCAGAATGCGACGACGAGCATTGATCATCCAGTTGGATACCTGGCTCATCGACAAGCCCGTTGCATGGCAGAGCTGTTTCTTCTCCTCTTCGCTCGGATATGGATGGTCCGAGTGACGATGAAGCCAGGCTTTGAGGAAATCAGTCGTCTCTTTTGGCAACTTGCCGCGTTTTCGTTGGGGCCGCTCAACAGGTGGAGCACCATCTGGACCGACTGATGGGTACGGCGAGTCAGCAGGAGGCAATGTTGGGAGGGTAGGGGGGAGGGAATGGGAGGGATACGAGCGCTGCTGGCCAGAGATACGCAGCATTGGCGTCGGGTAAGACTGGTGACGCATAGAGTCGTCGTACTTGAGCTGGGTTGTCGTCGCGGTGCCGGGTGTAGACGATGGACGAACGATGCCAGGCGAGTTGCTATTCCAGTCACTCTCTGGGGAGAACGGGGAGATACCACTGCCACCATAGCCACTGTCTGCAGCATATGTCGTCGCGGTCTCTTCGTTCGTCGGCGGGAAGGTATAGCTAGCGAGGTTGCTGGACGTGTACGACGGCCGTGGATAAGGCGCGTGCCGCCTGCTCTCTGAGTGGAGGGTCGGGAGCGACGAGCGACGAAGCTCACGGGTGTCGTCGTTGAAGCCAGTGAAGATGCTGGGGAGCTGGACGCGGTCATCGTCGATGTTGGGCTTCTGGTCGTCGGCAGGGAGGTCAGCCATGGAGCTGGAGAGTGGATAAGCAACGAAGAGGAGGACGAGGAGGACGAGGAAGACAACGATGAGGAGGAGGACTCACCGATAGTCGATATGGACAGGGTCTTGAAGAGGCAGCATCCGACGTCGTACTTGTTATACGACGATCAATCCGAACAGCAAACAAAACGAGCGTCAGGCCAGCGTTCATCTCAAAAGACTCCCTCCTGTCCCAATTAATACTCCAATTCCGCAGCCAAATCCAGTTAAATTAAAAATCATTTCAGGAACCCCGAACCGAATCGGGCCAATTTCATAATACTTCTAAAACAGGCCCCCTCCAAACAACCGAACCAGATCGTTCCCAGATCCATCGTAGATCTCAAACCGGTTTGCCCAGCGACCGAAGCACTCCCGACGCCTTCGCCCGCTCCTTCCCCGTCACAGCCACCCCGTCCACCACCCGTACCCCCACACATCCCGCCATCACCAGCCCACGGTATGCAAGTCGCCCGACGTATACCGGATCAGGTAGCCCCCGTCGGAATCCCCTGTCCAGCTCCGCCCATCCCTCCGCTGTTCTCTTCAGCACTGGTGCATACCATCCCAATGTGCACGGGTTCATCCGGCAGTCAACCTCCTCCAGCTCCTCCATCCCTCGCAGCGTGCGTACGATTCCTTGTGTTGTCTCCAGTCGGCACCCAACAACTGACAGTCGCTTCACGCGTCGCAACCCACGTAATGGTTCGATGCTCTTCAGCTGGTTGTAGTTCAGGTTGATGATTCGCACATTGGGCACCATTTGTGCGAACATCGTCGGCAGCTCCCGTATTGCGCAGCCAGCAACTTCAAGATAATACAAGTTGTAACATGCCTCGTCGGCAAACAACGACTTGGGCACCTTGTTTCCGCTGACGTACAGCCGCTTCACGTCCCGGACATCCCGCGTCGCCAACACATACGTCGCGTTTTGATTCCGAGCGCTCAGCTTCTCCAGGCGACAAAGTCGATCGAGTCCTCCTACTGTCTTCAAACAGTTGCCATCGAGATACAACGTTCGCAGTGCAACTAGTCCCCCGACCTCTGCCTTCTTTATCCGGTTCCCGCTCGCACGAAGAATCCTCAATTTAGCAAGTCTCCCGATATCAAGTTCTGCAAGTTGGTTGTCCTCGACGTGCAGCACCACCAGCTGAGAGAGTCTCTCAACTCGTTTCAGCCCCTCGATCCGGTTCCCGCTGAGATTCATCACTTCTACCTTGGCCCAGTGTCCGATATCCACAACACCACGAAGACAGTTACCTGCCAGGCTCAGTTTAATAAGCTGTAGCGCTTCCAGTCCCTCCAGCGAAGTTATCCGGTTACCATCTGCTTTGAGTTCTCGTAGGTTCCGTAGACACGAAAGTTCTAAAACTAACATCAGAAAAATTTCCTTAAAACATCGTTGTGTAAAAGAACCTTACGTCTGAGAGAATCAAGCTCATTCCCACACACATCCAAACTCTCCAGTGCCCCCAGATGTCCAAAACTGGTCAAACTCGTTAACCGGTTGTCCGCAACTCCCAGCGTCCGTATTCCCTTTGGCACACCGCTCAAGTACGTCAGCGCATTACTGTTCAGAGAGCAGACGGAGAGACTGGGCATCAGTTCGCCTAAACGAGCAACACTCTCCAGTCCCCGTCCTTTGAGATCAACACACCGAATGGTCTCCCAATGGGGATGCCACGGCTCAACATCCGTCAATATCTGCACCAGCCGGTCATGAGCAACTCCAAACGAGCACTCGGTGAGGAAGCTTGCGTTAACGGAGGTGGCGGGTTTGAAGGTAGCCGGGGCTCTGAAACTTAACGTTCCCTCACCCTTGGTTCTCACCCACGAAGTCGAACGGGGACTCTGGAGTGCAGCTTCCATCAGATCCGCGATTCTCTTGGTCCGAGTGCTCATGCCCGGACTCGACTGGAAGCTTGACCCGAGCATATCAGACCCTGAAACAGTGCTCTCACTACGACTGACATTTCGGCCCAACCCCCGTATCTGACCGTCCCGTTTTCCGTCTGAAAAACTGACGCTTCGTGGATGCACAGTAGCCTTGGTGACTGGTGTACTCAATGGTGTGTTGTAGTTATAGTTCTTGAGTGCAGGCCTGACGACTGGTCGTCCCGATGTGTCGGGATCCGGAGAAGACGGAGGGTCGTCCTCGACAACGACGGGGACAAGAGGAGGGTCTTCGTCTGCCGAATCTGTAGAAATGTCTCCCGTCATCACAACCACGACCTCGTCAGTCTCGAAACTCGTCAGTCCTATCTCTTCTTCATCGTCTTCCTCTTCTGTGACGCGACTGAGCTCGATGTCCGTCCTTCTGTCCTCTCCGTGCTCCTCCTCGTCGCCATCCCTCAAGCTCTCAATGTCACCAAACACGTCTGCACTACTACTTTGGTCATCGCCCTGCTGATCCTGCCTGACCCATCGCATTTGTCTGGGGTCATAGACCATATCACCCATCCGCGCCGGCATCGCAACTTCCGCAGGCCGGATCGTCAGTAGCTGCTTCTTATCGCTCGGTCCCGCATGCTTAACGTAGCTCCCAGCCGTAAGGGTCGAGCCGGTTGTTGTCGATGAGGATACTAGCCGGTTGAGGTCATCGGACCAAAGCGAGGGGTAAGGTGGTTGCGAGACTTGAAGACGCGCTACTCCCGCTGCCACAACATCCACCGCAGCTTCTCCTCTCTCCTTCGGATTCGGTTCGTAGCTTGCACTTGTCGACCCTGGGGCAGGTGGTTCAGATAGCGTACGCTCATCATGATAATAGCTCGCCTCTACGTCTGAGCTACTCGAAAAGACGCGTTTCCCGGAAGCTTTGTTGCTTACCGGTGGGCTTTGCACGTTGTCGCGTATCGCAGCCATAAGGTTGGCAGCATCTTGACGATACTTGGAGGAAGAGTAGCCGGGACGGATGGCAGGGGCTGGTGGGGAGCTGTTGCTTTTGCCTATGTGTAATGTAAAGAAAGAAAAGAGAGGAATGAATGAACACACACTTGTTACAGTTGAGACGGTGGAGAAATCTTTAGCACTCCTGATCTGCTGCATGAGCTCTCGTGACTCGCCTAGATATTGCTTTCCATATATGCGTGGTCGTGATATCCGGATGTCCTCCTCAGAGTAGTCGCTCCGTGGGGAGAGCTTGACGCGTTTGGCCGACCTGAGACGAAAAAAGTCGTCTGCATCTTCCGAGTGCGACGGCGTGGGTTCAGACGAAGGAAATGATGGTGAAGGGGCAATAGAGTCGACAAGTGCCGATAGATGTTCGCGAGTATAAGTGTCGTATTGGAAGTGGAATAGTTTGAGGGCGCCCGGTGTACGTGTAGCAATGGGCTGGGGGGGTAGATTTGGTGTTGATTGAAAAGCTGGTGGTGGGATAGGTACGGTGAATGTAAACTTGGCATTGTTAGGTAGGGTGGGTGGCACCAAGCTCGTCGTGGGATGGGGCGGCGGCGAGGGCGGATCAAACATGCGCTCCAGAGGCAGCGGCGAGAAGAAATCCTTGACTCGTGTCTTGCCCGGTGTACGGGCAGGAGGGAGGGCGGAGTGCACGAGAAAAGTGCCGGCAGAGTAGTTGTTGTCCTTGTCAGTGGCGGGAGTAGATATGACGGTGGCAAGCGGGGCGGTAAGCGAGATCGAGCGGGTACAGTCATCGTCGTCGTCGGGCCACTCGTCAGCAAGCTCTGACGTCTGCCAGGCCGGCGTGGCCATATTCGTCTCGAGGTGGTCGACGTTCGTGGTCAACAAACGATATTGGTTGCACGTGATCGCGATTTGGCTCTGTATGCCTGCGGTCTTCCGACCTCGCCTTTTTAAGCTAGTTCGACGACGGCGAAACTCCCGCCACTTCAGCGTTCCTAGAGGCGGGGTGATTAAATTTCCCGAATTTCCGATAATTTCAATTCTCTACTCCTTTCTTTCTTCGGATTCTACGTCTGTCTAGATTCTCGAGTCTATCGCTGTTGCGCACTACACTTGTGTACTCGTTAGCTTAGAGCCTTGGCTGGCTGCCTATCTGTCTCGTTGGCCGCCAGTTTGTTCTTCCCTGCTGAAACATCGCGGAGCTCCTCCTGTGTCTTCGATTTCCCTCCAAATTCATTTTTGATCGATCACAATTGCTTAGTATATATCGAAGAAAAGGATACCGGGTTAGTCTCAATGAGCGCTGGTGCTAACTGTATTTGTGCGACCATAAACCTTGATACCACTCTCCAATTGCTATTCCGTATTGATACTCCTCTATTTTTTGCCTCGTACTTCTTCATCATGATTCTCTCCGTGTTTCTATTCATCATGCCGACGTACAGCATTCCTACACGGCAATAAATTTTGGTTTCAGTAGCACATCGGCCGCTGCAATTACCGGATCTTCCGAGATGCATGTCATCCCAGTTTCTGGTAAGTATCTACCCTCGAGCCAGTCATTGTCCTATGATAAAGCCACACACGTTATAGGGACGATCTCAGTTCACCTCCGCCGGCTCAACTGTTTTGCGGACCTCCTTGTTGCTCAGACCTCGGATTTACCTCCTCCGATGCTATAGTATGATTTATCGGGCCCGTCCCGTAACACTCTCTGGCTTTGAACTTGATTCTAATTTCAGTTCTTTGGTCCACCATTTGCTCTCTGTGTTCATCCTGTGTTTTACAGGAACGTACACAGACTCTGTAGACAGTAACTACAGCCGGTATAGCTCAACTCATTACTGCGTTGATTCTATTTACTTTTCCGCCAGTAGCCTCGATTAGGTGCCGACACTGCCCGAGGTTTCAAAACGACTTGTTTATGGAAGCCGACTCAGTTTGCCTCTAAGCTCGATTTACAGTTCGTCTTCGTGTCTGACTGATGATAAGCGATCCTCACTCACTTCGTTGACAATACTACCGTAATGCATAGGCGTCGACCTCTGCTCTAGCGGTGTCGTTACTAGCCATCCCCTTCTTCTTGACATGTATTGTGATCCTGATGATCGTATATATGTTTATCAGGTCTCTTGATGTTTCAGAAACAGAGAAAGCAGCGTTCGAATGGCACCCCGTTTTTCGGTCTTTGCTGCGAACCTAGGGCCGAGGCTGTACGGAGACTTTCACTTACCTTGCTTACTCTCGCTCGCTCCAGTTTGTCCTGATGTATACACTGAAGGGTGTCTATATGTGCCTTTGGATTTTGACTTGATGGTGATCCTTATGGCTCTGCAGGGCGATCTGTCTCTATGAGTATGAGGGCTCGGTACATGTCCTCAAAACGTGAGTCAAAGTAAGCGCACAGCCCATTCACTAGTGTTGCGACCAGGTCAAACGCCATCCCATTTCAGAATCTCGTCTTAGAGCTTCGCGCTGCTTACTAGGTATCCGGTCCCTTTCCATCCATATGATTTGATGGTTCATCATGATACTTTTGACATTTCTGGTCGTATATAGCCTCCGAACGTCAGACTTTACTCTTACCTACCACAATAGCTCTTTCTCATGTGCCCTCTGGCATATATTGTGATAGCTGCGGGTCATTGGACGTATCAGCATCTTTTCCACCGGGTACCAAGCATGTCCGGATATCGCACCACAGTTGTGATGTTGATCGTCGTCATCAAAACTCATAGGTGAATATCCTTCCATGATCTACATGTGCCTTTTGACGTATATTGTGATGACGGTGATTGTAACAATTTGTTCTCTCAGGTTATCACTCTTTTCTATGTTTCAGAGCAACCACAGATCTTCATTTGAGTTCTCTTTGCTCGGACTCTAACACAAGCAAATGTTAACGACATGTTATTCGCCAATCTGATGAAATAAGGGCTTACTGACTACACAGACACGGTTAATCGACGACGATTCACTCACTCGCCTACAGTTATCCAAGGTGTACAGACATGAGTTTGGCTCTTGACCCAGACCTACTTTAATTCTGTCAGAAATCCTTCCCCGAGTTACTGATCACACATCTCACACTCTGTCCCTTTTCCAGTCACCATCTTACGTTCGAGAACACGGCGGTGCAACCCTCAAGCGTTCCACGTGATCGCGCGACCGACGCCCTTACCACTTTGGGAAAGGGCGCAGTTGACATTCATAGCCCGACTATATTAATGACAGATGTGAACTGTCAATGAGCATCGTTCGAGCTGGTTCGTTCCCCACGATCGCTGGGTGTGCCTGTGAAAATCCCATTATACCTCAAACTCGTCCCTCCGACCCTCCGCCCCTGCGACGAGTTTTAGGCAGGCAGGCTATTTTGGACTCTGGAGGGCAGATGAAATGGCGGATGTCCTCTGGATGTCGTCTCTGAGACAGGCACATGTGTTTATGATATTATTTCCTTGAATCCTAAATATCTACCTTCGAACTGTGAGGACGGTCCATCGAGGAATGGGTGTGAAACATCCATACGGTATGCACCACTCAAAATCTCCTTAATTAAATCTCACATTAGCGTTTCCCGAATCAGATAGAATCCGCTTCTGTAGCTCTGAGTCTACTTAGTACTTATCAACGCTCACTCCCCGATATCATGGCCGAAACCCAAGCTTGGCATAGATCTCCAGCCACTTACAGCCACATGCGCAATGTTCCCGCGTAAAATGCTGATTTACAACTCCGGAGAGGCGATTAATCACTACGGCGTTCGAATTTCCATCTGAATTTCGTCATTTATCCATGATCTTTGTCAAATATTATTTGGGCCGAGGCGGTAGGGTTGGGGTGGGTGGTAAGTATCTCTATGCACCCAGGCTTCTTTACTATGGGCTAAGTTGACTTTGACGTGTATGATTGCTAACGATTATGTTCATCACCTTGGGTCAGGGAGTCTTGAACGATCCCGTCAAACCGGTGTTTACTTATTCGATGGTATGTGGATAGTGAGTTTCAACTTCTTCATATATTTATAGTAGTCTAACCTGTCGATCCTGTCAGAAATAACTTAGCACAAACTATAATGCCATACAGCGAGAAAAGTCCGCATTGACAGGCATTGCCTGACCTCCCTTCGGTGAGGACCGATGTAAACATTGACTGCGGAGGGGGGGCAGGCAACCGGGATATAACGTCCCATAGATACGGTAATATAATATCAACGACGCTCCAGACCTGTGGGAGCGATTTCGAATGTATGAATCTCCAAAGCATCAACTTTGACTTTATTCGACCAGGGTTGTTTTCGTTACGACTCTCCATAAAAGTGGATCTGGTCTGGGCTTCCCGAACTCCAGTACCGACCTCGAGGAAAGCTGTCAACCGCAACCGCGGGGTGATGTCATTTGTTTTTTGATCTGGCCATTATGAAGACCTATGCCTATCCTGTGCCCGGCCTCGGACGACCTGGCTCGTTAAGGGAAATCTTCCCATCTTGTAGCGCTTTGTACTCTGGCCTTGTCTAGTGTCAAAGGCAAACCTGAAGATCGCCACGCCAGCATTCACCAGCGAGATGTCCCAACTTCGCTCGGCACAGTTCAGTTTACTGTGGGACAAGGCGTTGCATTGAAAACTTTACGAGGGGTCGCGACATACATATATCAATGTCGTACATCTATGGTTGGTAGGCAACGGTCCCGACTAGTACAGTTCGCTTTCTGACATACTATATTGTTATCATGCATATGGTCTATCGAGCATATTGTGTTTCTCTGATACTGTCAACAGTGGCCCGTCCTTCTCAGCCACCCATTTAAATTGTCTTCCTCTTTCAGCGAGCCACGGCGGAATGAAAGGAACAGGAACCACAACCATACACGTACCGATCCCGAAGTCCGCATTTCATGGGTGGGTGTAACACATACCTACTGCGCACAAACGACCCTCCCTCGTTCTGCTCTCCCATGGGCCCGAACATCTAAACCCTACAAAGTCGAACCGCGATTGCCACCGGACCGTTCAACGCTGAACTCGTCTTCCCCTGCGTTTCCACAGTACCTGATGATCCGTACGCCTGCGATCTTCTAATCTTTTCTTGGTCAGGTGATAAAATAAATCTCCGCTCAGATTTAGACCCATCACCACATGTTGGGGAGTTGGTCGGTGCAGGGTGGATTCAAAAGAGCTTCTACATAGATTCATGATTTCACAATCATTTCCCAGTCTGCTTCCGCAAGATTTCGTCAAATATCTCGTCCCGGACCCGATAGTTCGCAACATACCCGCTCGACGAAGCAACAGTCCTTGGTGGGGAAATCAATCTTTTCTCAGCGTAGGTGATTAATGAAAGAATCTCTCCGACACGATCAAGGTTCCTCACGGTTAATCCCCTCATGTTTGCAAAGGGGTGCAAAACAGAGGAGTGGGATACGTGTGAATTCGAAGGTCCGATGTGCACCGGAAAGCTCCCAGGAGAGAAAGTTAGTTCGAGTTTCTTCTTCTATAGTCGCTTTATCTACTCAGCTTCCTGCGACCATCGTCTCGACGCTTTACTAGATTTGCGTCATGGGAAATGATAGCAATCTGCGTCACCAAGCCAGGGTCTTCTGATGTATTCCGTCTCTCGGTGTGCCTAGATTCTGAAGTTGCGTCCGGTAACGGCGAGTAACGCTTTCGTGGGTTCCGGTTGGAATGCCGAACCACAGCTCGTTTGGAACGTTTCCGTCGAAGCACGGAGTTGTTAGTGAGAAGATAGACACATAGGCGCAGTACTGCATATTGGGTCGTTCGATTAATTACTACAATATGTCGCAAGCATGCTTCACCTAGTGCTCCAGGAAACCTACCTTTTCAAGCTAGCATTCGCATCATTGGAGCTGTCAGCCTCGCAGATATCATGCTGCATCCCCGCACGTAAATAATAGATTCCAAGACCTCCGATGAGATGGACTGGCTCATTCCGGGTAGTCCTTGTGTAAATCCCACTCTAGCCGGCGGGGAGGAACGAGGAACGAGGGGAAATGAGAAGAAAAAGAACCGTAATTGCTTGCGTATGATCCGCCGCTGCGCAGTGATTGGGTTTTCACCAAACCCATGGACCAATGAGGGGGGGTCGGCCGTTATAAGTGAGTGCGACAAAGAGTGTCGGTGCCTGGGATCAGGATCAGGGCATGATAAGGACGATCCATAGAGAGCGCTTTACTTGTGCGCGTTGAGCCTAGATCCAGCTGCCGGACTAACGGTTTACCACAAGAAGTTTGCGATCCATAAGGACAGGTCCAAGCACTCGTGGAGTTAAAAGTTATGTGGGATTGCTTTGTTAACGGAAAAAGGGAAAGGATCAAGTAGGTACAACTTTGTCCTTCGATGCAGTTGAATTATTATTACGCTATAATGGTAGAGTGTCACAAGATATGTGCGTACGTGAAGCTTGATGTGTTTGCGGAATTGTCCATGCTATCTATTGAAAGAAAACTTGCGAGATGAGATATGCTGGTGGCTGATGGTTGATGCTGTTGATGAAAAACAAATAAGCAATGCTAGAAGTTGGTTTGAGGCGATGCGGTGTACTGGTATGCGCGCTGAATAGTAAATCACCATCAGTTCCTGGAGCCTCGAACAGAATGATAAATTAAATTTTACCCACAGGCATGTTTGTTTGAGAAAATGGATCGAATGAGGTTCAAGATCAGTGCCGCAGTGGGGCTCTTAGGTTGGAGGAGGTTGGCCTCAGGAGCAAAGGTCTTCGCATATTGGTGATGCGGCGGATCAGAAATTTATCAAAGTCGAGGGCGCCCGGAGAAGATGAATGAAGAGCATCTGGATTATCCAGGATAGCGTCGCGAGGTCCCGGGATGCACCCTGACGAAGACAATCTCGGGGGGGGTGAGAGACGTTCAAGTCTCCTACGAGAAGAGAGCTCAGAGACTGGGCTCGGGAACACGGGAGAGAACCCTGTAATTTTGTATGTTGCGCTCGCTTTTACCACGGGAGATGGTTGGTTCTCGCTGTCACCCGGAATGAACGTAGGAGGCTTGGGCCACGAGTCCGGTTTAGACGTAGTTTCGGAAGTAAACTTGGAAGTACGGGTGGAGGTAGATCCAGAAGGAGTGGGTGACGGGGAAGGATGCATTGATTTGAAACGATGCGGAGAAAACACGGGAAAGTGGTATAGGTATGGTTCTGGATCCTGGTGGTTGTGCACAGAGGAAGGTCTGAGCATGTAGTTTGCAGATGGAGAAAGATTAGAGATAAGTGGAGACATTTCAAAAAGCAGCTCTGGAGATATTTGATCCTGAATGGGAGACAAATGCGGAGACAAAGCCTGTTTTTGTCGAGATGGAATCTCAATGGGTGTCGTAGGCCGACGAGAGAAGGGAAGGGTCTCTTCGGTGAGCTGGCGTGTAGAAAGATCCATGGGTATGATCTGGGAAGAATATACGACCGGAGTGATTGTATCCCTGCACAACGGCGTAATGAGCTGATATGACTCTACTGAGATCTGGACGGTCAAATTAACAAAAATTTTAGCCGCCAATGTGATAAGAGCTCACGTTGTGGCGGCAATTAAGATGCAAGTGGAGCTAACTTTGAGTGAAGGTAGTTTGTCTCGCTTTTTGTGTATTGATTAAGGAGTTGTATGCGGACACGGTGAAGCGAGGAAGGAATTTGACAGGGCTTGAGGCCAGCGTTCTAGGCTTGAACTGAATATAAAGAAGAAAGAAGAAGAATGAGATGAGCATCGACCACCAGGGAATCTAAGGGTGGTACTGACCGCAAACTGGCCGGGAACTCTAGCTTACGGTTGGGTTCCCTGACTTGACGAACGACTGCTGTGGCGTGCGAACCACGATACAGGACTAGCAACGCGCCAAGTAAAAGGCTGAACGACCGCAACTGCAACTGCAACGTGTCAGATACGCGAGAAAAGAAGGTGGAAGAACGGAGGAAGGACGAAAAAGCAAACAAAAAGGCTCACGGCAGAAGGAAATAAAAATACTTTTCCGTTCTGGGCGAGCTGCCACGTGCCACGACTCGCCCGCCTCGGGCTGGTGGTCCTAACAAGAAACAAGAAACAAGAAACAAGCGTGTGCCATTGTTCTCGATGGGAAAAGGAATGATATTGGAACGATGAATGATGGAACACAGGAGAAGGAATTGGAAACTGGGATTTCCCGGGCCAGCCTATGACGTCACTAGCGCAGCATACATACATGCACATCGGTGACGCCCTTCCCTCTTCTCTGAATCGTACCACCACCACCATGTCCCCCACCCACACCGTTCACGTACGTCGTTCTTGTCGTCCTTGTCCTTGTCCTCGTCGTCCTCTCTCATCAATTTTCTGTCGCAGGTATCAGGTATCGCCTCAACAACCACCGAGGCGAGCCTTCACGATTTCTTTACGTATGTCACATCATCGATCGTCTATCTGTGTAGTACTAAATTATGTTCGTGTCTAGCTTCTGTGGAACGTGAGACCATTCCAATTCCATTTCGCCGTCCAGCCGCCTTACCCGCAGTCGTCCAGAATCAACTCCATCGATTTCAGGGATCCAGACAAGACTGCTGTTATCCAGTTTGAGAAGCCCTCGGCTGCAAAGACCGCTCTTATGGTGCGCCGCTCGCCAAATAGAACAAGGTTCCCCGCTCAGTCTTTATCTTTCAGCTTAATGGCGGTGCTTTGGATGGCGCCACTCTTTCCGTCACTACTGATGCCCTGCCGTCTGATGAAGAGGATGAACATAAAGAAGGCACTCCTCTCCAACAATCCGACAAACCTCGAGCTGGGAGTACGTTATTATTTCCCGCGTTTTCTTATCGCTCATCAGTTGTCGTCAGTTGCGGCGGAATATCTCGCAAAGGGTTACACCCTTTCAGACCAGATTCTGCAGCGTGCGATTGAGATCGATAGTAAGTGTGGTTCCTTTAATGTCGCATCTGTGTTGTTGACCTTGCATACAGACAAGCAAGGAATTTCGAAACGCTTCCTAGAATACTTCCAATCGTTTGATTCCAAACTCGGCGAGCGCACTCTCGGTCCAGACAAGACCATCTCCGGCAAAGTCCATGAGACCGTCACTGCCGCTGCTCAGCAGGCTAAGACTGTCGACGCCCAGAAAGGTTACTCCAAGATTGCAGGAGAGGTAATTCAAACAATTTGATATCCTCTGCGCCTTCCTGATATGCGCCATTATAGTATTACGAGAAGGCTCTGGCGTCGCCGCTTGGCGTTAAAGTCAAAGAGTTTTATACGACAACCTCGAAGCAAGTTCACGATATTCACGAGGAGGCACGTCGTATCGCTGTTCAACATAAAGCTTCCCCCGCTCCTGTTGGTAGCCCAGAACCCTCCCCAGCGCCGGCTTCTGCTTCTGCTTGATTCGATTTAGGGTCAAGACGCTTTACGATAACAAGACGTTGTAATAGTATCAATGATAGTAGTGTACAATATTGTTAAGTGTAAATAAATAGATACACGTCGCAATTCTTGTCCGAATATTTCGGCCGCCACAGGATTCACTCGATAAGACCATGTCGGCCGAATCACGGAGGGGAGAAGAATAACAGGATAAAAGCTAGTAAATTCCATGCTATCTAGGACATGGCCAACGATACTGACAAGACCGGATGGTCTGCAAATCTGTACAACAAGAACGCTCCCTTCGTATATTCCAATGCGTTCACAGCGCCTGTCCTCCAGATGCTTTCACCCCAAGCGGGAGAGAAGATAATCGATTTTGGGTGTGGTAGTGGAGAGGTGACGCTTGAATTAGAAAAGATCGTCAAGGGGAAGGAAGGTGGACGCGTCGTCGGCGTAGATTTCAGTGACAGTATGGTGAGGGCTTCTCCGTTTGCTAGAATCTGCGCGGTTGCTGACCGTATAATGATATAAAGATCACCAAGGCTAGAGCACGAGGACTAGAACACGCGTATGTCGCCGATATCCAGGACTTGCCTAACCTACCTATCGGTGTGGACATCAAGTTTGACGCGGTGTTCACGAACGCGGCATTGCATTGGTGCAAACGCAATCCGAGGGGCGTCCTGCAGAGTGCCAAGAGGGTACTGAAGCCTGGTGGGAGGATCGCTGGCGAGATGGGCGGCTTCATGAATTGCATTGGTGAGCTGTGAGTTTCTGTGACTTGGCCAGGGCTGATGCTGCAACAGGCATCAGAAGTGCGCTGCACAAGGCTCTGCAGACCAGAGGGTACGATGTAGGTTCCATGGATCCGTGGTATTTTCCGTCAGTAGAAGACTACACAGAGGTCCGTTGTGTGTTGCAGCTATCTCTTGAAGAATGTCGATGATGCTTGCCAGGTTCTCAAGGCCGAGTCGTTTGAGCCCATCGAGATTACTTTGACACCGCGGGTGACAGCGCTCCCGGCAGGCGTGTTTGGCTGGCTGGCCGTGTTCGTTCGACCCATGATATTGAAGGATTTCAGTGACGAAGAGGCGACGAAGATCATGAGGGAGATCGAGGAGACATGTAGGATTGACTGCCAGGACAGACAAGGACGCTGGCAAATGTTGTATATGAGGTTGAGGTTCAGTGCTGTCTGGAAGCAGTAAAATAAATTTGTCTTGCTTCCTGCGACCATGTCGTTACCAAACTTCATCTGCGCCGTCGCTGGCCATGGCGTTCTCCATATCTTCAGCACCACTAAATGTTGCTTGGTTTCGTTTTCCTACCTCTGAGATGTTTGGGTTCACGAAAGCGCAGATACAAACGCTGGACACGGCAGTTAATCCCAATGGATCTTCCCGTGGCCTGGATGTCTTGAAGGACCTCAAGTTTCTGGAAATTGTACCGCAAGGTACTTGGCAAGCCTAGACAGTACAAATTATTTTTGTGTTTGTTGTATGTAATATTTGTAAAAACAACTTCCACCTATGCTTCAAATTTCTTTCTTCTTCCTCTTCACGGTCGTGGCTGCGAATACCAAAATTCTCAATTTCTATGCCTCGGCAGGCCAACGAGCAGTATGGAACGAATGGTGAGAGCGAGCATCCAGTTCAAGCAAGGTATTTAACGTCTGCCCAAGCCAACGTTGAGTGCCAACGGAAGCCAAAGGCAATGGGAAATTCTACCGGCACCTGTGGGAATGCCTCTGTCGGACGATACCTCTCTACTCTGGATCAACCTAGACCTGTCGAGAAGGGAACGGACAGCCTATACCTTGCGTGTCTCGTGGGCGGCATACGTTCGTGGTATCACCATCACTACCAAGTACTCATTGTGACTTGCATGCAGCACCCGACCGACGTTTTCATTGACGTCCTCGATGGGCCAGCTCGAGCACATATTCGCTTCGTCGATGCCGGCGTCCTTACTCCAGGGCGAACAAAGCAGCCTCATCCCGTGCCATTCAGTATCGTCTTGGAGCGCCTGTACTTTGGTTTCCTCCCGGCTTCTGTTGTACCTACTCTTGTTTTCATGGCGGTCGTTGTCCTGATTGCAGGTTTTGCTCTCTCTAGGATCAATGCATATCTGGAGAAAATATCGGTCGAAGCTAGGAGGGAGAGACGTTTGAAATCATTTGGCGTAACGACTCGTTGATATTGCCAGGAACCGAGCGCACCAAGAAGTTTGTTCAAACGTATTTTATGCGTCAAATATATTCGTCACTCACTATTTATGGCTGCGCTTTCAAAAATCGTTCCTACTTTCCGGTCTCGGCCTGCATTACTCTTCTTCTTGGTAAGACGTGATTCCGTGCTCTCCAGTGCAAACTATAATAGATTGCGCACCTGCCTATCTTACAGTGACAAAAACGTCGACTCGCGAAATTCGACTTCATGATGGCGCGATATCGTTCACACACCCCGAAAACACTTATTATCGGCATCGCTTCCTAATCTCTTTCGTATAACCATGGTCTTCTCAAAACTACATTGCCTATCACTGTTTCTATCGAGTGCTTGGGCGCAGCAGGTCGCCTTCCAAAGGCTCGAATTCCACCACCAAAGTCACGACACTTCAGAGTGGACCCAATTCAACCATACGATCAAGCATGTCGCGGTTATCGGGGCAGGTCAGGACCATCTTGTGGTCGATATCTGGCATGTTTGCTGACTTGATCATGATCTAAGGTCCTGCGGGGCTCCAAGCAGCCGCTGCTCTGGTAGAACACAACTTTACAGTACGCCTCTTTGACCGCGCTCCTGGTCCGGGTGGAAACTGGTTCTATTCTGAAGAGATTCCTGTTCGGGAGTCTTACCCGTAAGCTGAGCCCAATACCTTGCTGAAAAATGCTCATATCGCGCGCAGAGACGAACCTTTGGGAAAGCAAAAGTGGGTTCCTGACCATCTTCCCGTAACCCAGTACTACCAAGAAGGTAACGATGGTGTGAGTCTGGACGAGAGGTGGAGAGAGCATTGGCTCCCGCGTCCGATTTGGGACTCGCTATCCACGAACTCACCCGCAGTCATTACTGAACTTCCCGATGTGCCATATTTGCCTGACCACGTATGTTCATCACTACTTTCTGATATACCATGCCTTAGTAATACTTGTTTAGCCTTGGGTGATCCCTGCTCATACAATCCAGACGCATGTTCGCGCCTATGCCTCCCTTCACAAGCTCAATGTGAACGACAACCCGGCAGTAACGGCTTACTCAACACGCGTCGAGAAGCTTGCGAAGAAACCTAACAGTTCAGCGTGGACGCTTACTCTGAAGCATCTCAAAAAGCTTGAAGAATCGCACCGGATTAAAGCTACTTGGTGGACCGAGGAATTCGATGCTGTTGTTGTTGCCGCAGGACCCTATGATCAACCTCATGTACCCAACATTGAAGGTCTAATTGAGTGGAGCAAAGTAAGGGCCGTCGACGATCCGTCCAGGTTTAGTGTCTATCATTCGAGGGTCTATCGTACCCCGCAGCGGTACACTGGAAAGGTATGTTCGTGATTACAGAAGATATCAAGTGGCTAACGAACGTCTCCTGAGCAGAACGTACTGGTCGTTGGTGTTGGCACCTCTGGCTCGGAAATCGCTCGTGATATCATACCTTATGCTAAGAAGGTTTATGCTAGCTCGAAGGTTTGCATCTTGGTTTTGTCATACTCTGCAAAGTCGTTGATCCTTGAGATAGAAATACGTCTGGGACAACCTCCACCCCTTCCAGCGCCGTTCCTTTCGCAGATTCCCTCCCGAGACTGAATTTATTCCCGAGATTGCCTCTTTTAGTGCGCTGCCCTCGTTTGATAACGGCATAAAGGCAGGAAAGATAACTCTCGTGAATGGTAGTGTTTTGGAAGGTATCGATGAGGTATACGACTCAATTTCTCTCGAACACCTTTCAGAGTGCTGAAGTGATTGTCAGATTATCCTCGCGACAGGATACAAGAGGTCAAACTCATTCCTTTCAGCAATCCTTAATGGGTAGGTGCTGTCCAGAGTCTTGTCTAATCCTCAGCTGATAGATTCTTATGCAGCACTCTCGGCAACAAATTCCAAGCCCCATCTAGTCCTCCGTCCGATGTATTCAATGGAAATCCTCTGCGGAACGTTCACTGGACTGGGCATTACATCCCTGACCCGACGCTTGCATTCACCAATGGTATGTATTCTAAGTTCGTATATACATATTACTTATTTTCGGTTTTAAGTACGTCCATGGACCATCGGTCAATATCAGTCGTATGCGCTCGCCAAAGTATGGGAGGGAACTGCGCGGATTCCTAACGAGGCTGAGCTGTGGAGGCAATACAATGGTACGAGATACACACATTTCCGCGGGCTCTTTGGAACTGGTCCCTCGGAAGGTCAGTCTTGACTCGTCATGCTGGACTCAAATTTGACTTTGACTTTTAGCTATCGTTCGCCAATATGTGGCGTGGCTCAACAACGAGTCTCTCGAACATGGTGGTAGACTCGTCTCTCCTTGGCCTGTACAGTACGTTTTGTGCCTCCCCCTCGTTTCCTTCGAGTTGTGTATTGATAAAGGGATATCAGGAACTGGGAGGTGTTTTCTTATTATGCTAATCAGGAATGGGAAAAAGATTATATTACGAGGGAGAATTTTACGCAGTTTGAGAAGTTGCCCGCGGATGAGTGGACGAAGGCTGATGTATGGGATGCTTCCGTTCTGGAGGACGAGTTCTGGTAGATTTGAGGCATGATCATTGATATGCGGTGATTTGCAAATGTACCTTGTCTTCTTAGGGCCGCATGCAATAACAAATGGATGTACTATTTTGTTATATGCCCACTGAGGCCGAAAGCTGGGGTATGCGTATACACAGGTACCAGTTCCATCGAATAAGTGTTGAATGAAGATTTGAGATGAACGGATGCGAGTGGGTCAGTAAGGTCCTGTGACGGTTGACCCAATTCGCGTTCGTGTCGGGCTAACAAAGGATAGAGAGATGAGCGAGGACCACGGATGAGAAAAAAATATTAGCGCCGATCAGAAATACTACCTTGTTTCTCCGTTCTCGTTTATGAATGATTCTGAGATCACCAAGGTACTGAAGTTATTCTTTGTCCTGATTCTGAATCAGTTTGAGTCGGTTCTGGAGGCAGTTGGACTGTTTCAGTTTACAAGAACGAGAGGAGAGGAGTATCATATATAAGGCACGAACACAAGTATTCATGCACATGAATGAGATCCATAATATCATAGGACAATCTGGCTGATAAAGAGAGAAGATACTAAGTCCTTGGAAGCCTGATGACTCGGAGAGAACAAGTCCCTGTGTCTACTTCAATCGCTATCCTCGTTCTCACTGCCATCAAAACCATCACGGCCCCTCCTTTGAAGGGAAGAAGGTTTCAGTGGGTAGTTGCGCTCCTGAGACTAGTTTCATCGTAATGATTCATATGTGCGGCGACAGGCCCCAAAGCGGCGGTTGCAAGTCGGCGGCACTGTAGTGCGAAAGTCTCTTGCTATGCGTCAGTACATATCGATGCATAGCAGCACCTCGTATCGTTCTGAGAGGAGGTTGTGATATCAAGCTATTTCCAAGTTCCAAGGCGATGCAGATGGAGGGTCCGTTCCACCGCTGTTGGTGATCTGTTCGAGATGGCGTTACAAAGGAAGAACGGAGGGCTGGACAAGGATGTCACTGATGCTGTGCTGGACGACTCGGCTCAGGTGAGAAAGAATAAATATGCGCCATGAGAAGGGATCGAGATATGACCTTGGCCGAAACTTCTATCCTGGCCGGTGGTATCCAGTCGCAATATCAGGAGCTATCCGGGTAAAGGGAGGGATGACAGGCATGAATTTTACCTGTGAGATGAGGGAAGAAGATGTCCTTCTTTGGCTTCGGAAGAATACTCAGGCTTGGTGGAGCTCAGATGATAGCAAGCTCGTGATACCAGTTTGTTTATATCGAGATATTTTCCTCACTGACTGAGCGAGGTCCAGTCGACTGCTGTAGAAGCCTGACATTATGCTGGTGTTATAAGTATACCAAAGAATACTTTGCAGGCAGACGTTGCATCGGCTAAAAGCGGTCTGATAGAATTTCGGGAAGTCCTGGAGCCTCCTTCATAGCGACCCATTCCTGGGGGCTATTGTATCCAGGAGGCGGTGCCAAGAAAAAAGTTCGTAACTTTGATAAATATAAAGGATATTAACGGAAAAGTCGAAGTGGAGCTTCTAGTGCTTCGGCAAAACGACGACGGCAGACTTGATATAGGAGATATCTACCAGTCTCATAGATGCAGAGCAGATACAGGAGACAGATCCACAGCTGGATACAAGGAGCAGTTTAGTACAAGACACAAAATGCGCCTCAAGTTCAGGTTGTTACCCTTTGGACCACCTTTGTTTTAACCAAAAGTAGATGAGCATGCTGCGGGTAGCCAAACCACTTGATTCGGGTCTCGAGTGAAGTTCGATTTCATTATTAGATTATGCCCAGTGGTAGCGCTACCTGGATTTGCTCCCGACATGAGTGTGGTCGTTCAACCCTGATCGGGTAAGCGATCGGCTCTACTTTTGCCGGACCGATGTCCCGGACCGGTTGTCTTCCACTTTCTATTTCATTCTACGTGTCTTCATCCTCCCACGTTATCCGGTGTCGTGTCAGTTTCCCTCTAGTTATCTATTAGAAGAGGGACATGTTTTCCAAGCGCGACCCTAATCCTGTATCTTCTGATCCAGGTGTCTCACTGGCACAGGCATCGTCAAGTGTATTTGACTACACCTCTGTAACAACTTTTCTCCGTGTTTTGTCATCCAGCTAATATATGTTTTCAGATATTTTCTTTGGTATTTGGAGGTTGCTGCTCGTATGTTTTACCGCGATATTGCCAGGATACACGCTTGATGCAACTTTTCCTCTTAGGAACGTCTGGCTCTACGAAAATCTCCTCCTGCTTAATCCACGAATTGGTGAATCTTAGACTTATTCTGCCTCTCTGTTTTTGGACGTGAGCCAACGCTGCCTTTACTCCAGGTTCCGCACTCACTTTTTCACAAATGATGTTCATTTCTCTGCAATCATTTCCGTCGTTCGTCACTCGTTCACCAGATACGTGGATACCGCGACTGAAGCCACGACAAGTACCACTTAAGAACTGGGCTACCCAAGTGCTCGTTTTATCAACCGGATCGCTATTAAATAACTGGGTCTTTGCCTTCAATGTGCCTCTTACTGTGTTGATGGTCTTCCGTTCGGCTGGTAAACATGTCGAGTTCTCTGGCTTATGACGTATCTCAAGCCACCTGCAGGCCTCCCCGTTTCCATGTTATTCGGATTCTTCTTCATGAAGAAGAGATATAGCTTTGTGCAAGTGGTAGGCCTTTCTTGTCTTCAGGTTTTTTTTGTTAACTGAGTTTTTTAAGTTCTCGGTCATTATGGTCTCTTTGGGAGTTACAATCGCAACCTTTTCTCGTCCACGATCGGGCGCACCTTCACAATCAAATTCTGATGTCCAGCAGTATTCGGTAGGAATTGTGATGCTGATCTTGTCCTTGTTGTGTACCGGTTTTCTTGGGATGCTCCAAGAGAAGACCTATCAAAGATACGGCCCCTGCTGGAAAGAAGGAGTATTTTATACGGTACAGTGCTGCCATTCTTGTTTTCTTCTTTACTGATAGAAGACACAAGCATTGTCTCTCTCTTCCTATCTTCCTATTCCTGGTTCAGGACGTTAGGCAGGGCTTGGCGAGTCTTTCCGAACCAACGGAGACTTCGGCTGGCACGCCATGGTTAATCTTGGCAGGAAACCTTGTTACGCAGCTTATATGTGTTTCGGGGGTGAACCGATTGACATCCGTGAGTTTCATCTGCTACGCAAAGTCATTAGCTGAGTCAACGGCAGCGAGTATCGTCTGTGTCGACGAATTTGGTGCTAACGACGAGAAAGGCGATCAGTTTATGCTTTAGCGTATGGTGGTTTGGGAACGGATGGAATCTTCAACTTGGTATTGGTGCTTCTATGGTATTCCTGGGTAGCATGTTGTATAGCGCGGGTGCCAGGGTAGAAAAGAAAAAGATAGAATAATATAATAGGCGTTCGGGCGGTGTATCATTTGATTGCCGGAGACGGTCTTTTCCGACTCGCGGGCTGCTCGTTACTTAGCTTTCCCAACGTTCACGTCCGTTCGTCATGTTAGAAAAGGTAGACTCTTTCCACTTTATGGAGACCAGCAACATATCGTATTCAAGGTATCCTGGCTCTGGACACCAGCGCCTGCGCCAGCACCCGCAAAATTCGACCCAACGGATCCCAAAATGAATCCGTTGAACCCGCAGGGCTTGAAACCGTGTGTCGAGTTGGAATTAGTATTCGTATGATGCTCACGTATTCTCTCAAGGTGCTGTGCGTGCCCACAGACAAAGTCGGCTCGTGATGACTGTTTCCTCAACGCCGGTGTGGAAGCCGACGAAAAATGCAGAGAGCTTGTTGCAAGTCATATAGCCTGTATGCAGGGATTGGGATTTAAAGTCTGACTTTCTGCTGCTGCCGTCGATACACAGAGGACAATATATATCTCTTGCGAAGAGAACGACTTGTGTGTCAGTGTTCTGTGAGAATCAGTAGCTTTCTGGTGAGTTCCCTCATCTTCTACAGTATATTTTTTAAGACTCAATCCCGAAACAGTGAGAGATAGGTAACTCGGCCATTAAATGGCGCCTGCTTACACGGAGTACCCAAGTGTTCCAAGTCTCGCCGGGCACAGTTCATTGGCGTGCTCTGACGGCTGTCTGTGTTGACCCAAAATCGCAACAAGTACACTATCTACTAAAACACGGTGGAGGTACTAGTCCTCAGCCTCCCTCCTTTTCTCTTGTCCTGGTCCCTCTGCTCATTGATCTGATTTCATCTGGTGTTTCTTGTGAGGTATAGTAACGGACATGTACGGTATTTTTTTGCTCCCTGGGTGGGGCTAATTAAGTTGGGTTCTGCGTTTTGCCTAGGCCATGGAGTGTTTTGCGAGTGTGTCATGCATGAATGTCGTGTTGGCTGTGCTCTCGTGGTATGCGATGACTATATCCGTGTTCTTCTTCTGTATCATAGTACTCTTCCTCTTCTCACTATTCTCTTTCCGTTTACCGCATGGACAGTTAACATCCTTGCTTAGCACAAATTGTGCATAGTATTCGCCGATTCATCCATGTCCTGTTCTGCATTACAGGACTCGGCCGTATACTTCTCTTTTCCCTGGGAAGGCCTTGACATATTTTAATGATACATTTGTTTCCGATCCTTAGACATGCCTACTACATTATACTGTATATAACAGCGTCCATCTAGTCTAAAATCAATTTGCGCTCCCGGATAAAGCCATACTTGGTTCCGATGATATCCTGCAGTCCTTCCTGCACACCAACGAAATCATGACGGCCTGCCAACAACTTGACGAGCATGACATCTCTGTTGCCATCGGTGAATTCTTCTACGGTTCCAAAGTTGTCCAGCTTTGTATGTGTGACCAACTCTTCCCGCCTTTCTTTTCTAGCGCTTACTTGCGAGGTGAAGGTGGCCCAGTCTTCTTTTGACAAGGCCGAAGGATTTGTGGGTAGCTTGACGGTCGGAAGGTGGGGTTCGAGGAAGGCGTTGAAGAGTGTTTCGGAGTGGGTATAGGGTATATCCCAGTCGTTCTCTGCGAAAGGGTATAAAAGACAGCAGAGAAACAACGATTATAACACTGACCGGCATGGGCGATAGTCACTTCGCCCTTTATTCTCTGCAAGTAGATGTGAATAAACGGGTTCAACTGCAGTCAGAGGATGAAACACACAGGAACGATGCTAAAGGTATCGAATTTGTGGATCAATGCCCAGGAAACAATATCTGGGCAAGATCATCGTGAGCGTAAGCTGAGAACCGACTTGAGAAAACTGACTGGCGGCGTAGGGGATCATAGACAGAGGCTTCATCAAGGGTACAGCCCCAAACACGTTGTACGTCTTCAGAACGTCTTCAATGCTCGAAAACGGGCTCATAAGGACGACGCCTCGATAGTTGACGCCTTCGTCTGAGAGTTCAGCGGCTAAACGAGCGCCCACGCCTGTGCCTAGACTGTGGCCAACGATGAGGATGTCTTCGCCTCTTGCACCCTGGCTGATCAACCACTCCCACGCAGCTCTCGCGTCGCGGACCAAGCCGTCCTCACTGGGTGTTCCGGAGCTTTCGGCGAAACCGCGATAGTCGATGGCCAGGACATTGGCATGAAGGCGAGAGGAGTAAGCCTGGTAATGTTGTACCCGCGCATTGAAGGCCCGAGTGCCGGCGTTTCCATGCAGGAAGAGAATGGTGGGGGAGCTTCTTATAGCATCGGATATGAGCAGCTCGGGTGACTGAGGTGGAAATGGAATGGTCTGGTACTGTCTGTCGGAGAGAACGAACCATGAACCGAGGGATTCGTTGTCGGACGTTTGAATCTTGAAGTTGTATGTTTTGTTTGCTGGGACAAGGTTACACACTGTCGCTAGCTTGCTACAGAGACAGGAATAACGCACGAGAAAGACCATATTTCTCTGGGGCGTCAAAGTCGGCAAACCAGGGAACACGAACAGCATTAAGATATATTGTACTAGAATCAAGTCAGCAAGACGTGTATGCAGGCGATGAGGTTGTACTGACTGGCCTTGAAAGTACGGAATCGTTAGTAGACCCACGGTGACCAAGTAAACACCGCCAAGGACAGCAAATACGGTCCGAGCCTTGGTTAGAAAGGAATTCGTTAATAGACGGTCCATTTCTGAGTGTTAGAATATGAGAAATGTCAAGTCAACGTTGAGAACGTTGATGCTGAAAAACAAACTGTTCGATCACATGCCCAACCGTGACTTACTTCAATACACCAAGCCCGCCAGAATAGAGAATCAACACCGTACGTACAGTAATTGCTACATGAAAAAAATGCAAGGTATAACTAGTATAGCTAGTACAAAGTAATAATAATAAGTCCCAGCCAACAATAATTTACGCTGCAGAGCCAAGTAGTGATACCGAAAAGAACTCAACCATGTCGTCAAGATATCCGGGCTTCGCGATGATATTCTGGCGGTAGCTCATCCTCATCCCATTCGCCCCCTGCTTGCAATCTCTCATTTAACAGTCTGACCAACTCCTCTGTGGGCAGATCAACCCTCTGTGGCTGCTCGTTCGACGGACCAGCCACGGGTTCCGGCACTGGTGGTTGCGGCTCCGACGGTCTGGTGGCACTTTCTTGCAAGATCGCGGTTGATTGAGCATGCAGAAGAGCTGCTTTCTCCCCAATAGAAGATGACTGTCCCTCACGACTAAGTCCTCCCGCTGACATTTTCTCAGATCTCTGACTGCTCGTCGGCGAATGTTGCTGTCTGTCAGAATTCGAGTACGAGGAGGTCAAAGGCGCCATTATGAATGGCGTAGGTGCAGGGAGTGAGACGGGTGATGGAGAAAAGTCATCGTCCAATACGACAGACCTGCGCATTTTCTCGCGTCGTCGTCGCCGGCGAAGGAATAGAACGAGACCGATAATGGCGAGGATGGAGATACCACCGATGACGCCTCCTGCGATAGGGCCCGTGGGGCTGGAAGATCTTGAACCTGAACCAGAGCTCGAATCGGAGCCGGAGCTTGAACCCGAGCTCGAGGTTGACGAAGGTGCCTCTTGGTCTTTAAGCAGTATGCCGTTGATGAGAACGCTCAGGGCAATAGTCTGGTTGTCACTTTGAAAGTCAGAGCTTGGTGGCCCGACCCATTCAGCACCGTATACATTGGTTCCATTTGATGTCGCCAGTTCGAGGACGGCATTATACTGGGAATGTGTTCAATAATTATATAGGCATTATATACGCCAGCACACACATACCTGCACACCTATGTATTCCTTGACATAATTTCGCATATCAGAATACGTAGTGTTCCGCCAATACACCGCGCCGAGGCCGCGCATCATCAAAAGGTCGCCACTCTTGGAATCTGCAAAAAAACAGTTAGTCGCTGCATCTCAAAGTCAAGCCTTTTAGCACCCACCCCCATTCGCAATGACGCCATCGTTGCCTTGCCAAGCGTCATTGGTCACTGCAGCTGCTACGGTCTCCTGAAGCAGAGTTTGCGTGCTCGCGTTTCCGCTGATCGAAGTTAGTATGGCCAGGCCCTCGATGAACAATCCAGAATTATATGGATGCGTCCCTGAACCGACCGAGCATGAGTCGTTCTTTCTGGCAGAAATGGAATCCTGGACCACGTTCTCTACATTATAGAGATGTGAATGGATAAATGTCGCTGATTCGATGGCTGCGTTCAGATACGTCTCGTTGCCGGTTGCTTCGGCCAACAGAGCAGATACACTGGTTTGGTAGGATGTAAGCATGATGAAGGAAGGAAGGATTCATAGAACCTACACTAGAAACGAGCTAAGGATCAAAGTGTCAAAGTCTGGAGAATTGCTAGTGGTCAGAGGCTCACCCTGTGGCTAAGCCGACGATGCTCGGATTATCCGAGTCCGTTTCCTAAGAAAAAATAAGAGAGATTAGAATAGGTGGCTAAATAATCATGGCTTACCCAGAAAGTACCGCCAGCCATGGTGACTGCAAACTGAAGTCAGGTCCATTCAGATGAAAGCTGGACACGCGATGCTCACTGCCTTGGCACGTAGACTGCACGGAAAATGACTTTACGGACGTGTTCCCGGATGAAACGTCGGCGTCTGAGAGGGTGTAAGCCCTCGCGGATGTCCAAGAGGTGACAGCGTAGTTCAGAAACGTTTCGTCCTGGTAGATTTCATAGGCGCGGGCGGCTGCATAGCCGTAGGCGCTGTAAACCCATTTGATATGACATCCGGTGAAAAGAGCGGGGGGGGGGAAGACTCACAGTCCGTAGTTTAGCTATTGATTGAGGGGGAAAAGATAAACAGATGAGGGTTTATATAAAACATAGACTAACACTTGGTTGTGGGAGAAAAAAAGTCAGCTCGATAGCGCTGTAGAAAGAGATAGACGCACAATTCGTCCAGAAAATTCGACCGATCTGCCTCGATGAGTGGAAAATACTTCTTCAACACATCTTTGTATGTCGTCTGATTTGTTATCCTGTCGAACTCGGCCATCTCTGCGTAAAATGCTCCCGGTGTGCCATAAGCAGAATCTAAACGCAACCTTAAAAACGTGCGCAAGGAGAGAGAGATAAAAATACTAACCATTAAATGACCCATCACTCTGGAGGTAGCCGAGCGTTTTCTCCAGGGCAGCACTGACAATGCTGATACGGTTATCCTGGGATGTGGTTACATTCGGGCTCTGAGAAGAGAGAGAGGATGATCAGCTGTCGATAGTTCCGAATAATGACCATCGGAATTGCTCACTCGCCAGGAGGACGAAGGCGTGAAATCTTGAGCGGCGATTATTAGAAGAGAATGAGCGACCAGCGTCCAGAAGATAAAGAGGGACACCATGGGACGGTAAGAGAAAAGAAAAAGACCTGACTACGAGGTGGGCCTCCCAAGGAAGATGTATGCCGTTGTGTTGGTGATGGTGACTTACACAGCCTCTTTCTCTTGATTTTTCAGAGGGGGGCGCCACTGGGGCGCCCGGCAATAGTCAGGGTAAGCTGGTAAGGATCATGTCCGGGTGTGGTGCCTGAGGGCAACCTTGGGAACACGGAAGAGTAACCGCGAAAAATATAAAGAGCAATCCAACATTAGAGCAGACTTTCAGTATCTTTCATTTTTTTGTTGTGGCTGAGAGGACGTATGTATTCCGAGATAGCGTTCGGAATGAAGTGGGCGAACGGAAGGAACCCGGGAATGCGGCGTTGTCACCCCTGCCGGTGCCAGTGACACTCTAATGTGCAATTGAATTTACGGCTACTCGATGATTGTAACAGACTGGATAGGTCGTTCAAGGATTCGTAACTTTGGGAGTTCTTTCATGTCCTTCAAATGTTTCCTTGGACTTGGCAATAGTTTTTCGGTATCCTGAAACAGGTCAATCATTTCTGGCGTACCCAGAAGCCCCACCGCATTGGCTGGGTCCTGGGACCCTAGTTACTAGTAGAACAAGATTTCCTACAAACTTCATTGTGATTTTCCGGTCAGAAATGAGTAGTCCAAGGTATGTCCATCACGGTAATATGGATGGGTAGCAAAGATTGCTGGTACATTCTTATTTCGCATCCTTGACCCCAAGTCAAACAAAAACTCGACTCACTTGTAGATATCCTCCACGAGCTTTACGTCCATGCAAGTACTCGCGACTGTAGCTCAACGTTCCAACTAATCGACTATTTTGATGCTGTCTTCTGTTAAAGTCAGGCCTAGTCGTTCGTGACGCTGGAGCATTGTAGTGCTTCAGGCTCTTAGCAATGGAGGGTACTCACCGCACGACATGCGGTTAACATCATCGATGCAGAAGCATTCTACAATATCTTCCCGGGTATCGCAGTACAAACGCTGCTGTTTCCTTGAAGCTACACTACAGATAAACACATCTAAACAGCCAATAGACGGATGCAAAATCATCAAATCTCGACGAACGTTTTTGATTTCACCTTCCAATCAAATCATTCGCTATCACAGCAAAGGACTTGTGAATAAGAAACTCTAATAAGGTCAATTGCCTACCTTCAGCTCTGACCATTCAGTAACGATCCTTTTGATCGCGCTTACTCAAGTGTAACGGACGGGCCCGTTCTACTTCCTTTTTCGTAACATAAACCCGGACTTTATTTGAACTATGCTTATCTATGCACTCCACTCTTATCTACGTATAAATACTTGGTCGTGCCTAGAATTACGCCAGTCTTTCTTACCTTTTCCCCCCGAATCGAGGTGTCTTCAACCCGGTCCTTGATTCGTCCTTGTGTGCCGCTACTGACTATCATCGCTAACGTCACATATTTTTGACCTCAGAACAAGAAACCTCGCTTAATCGACTCCTGAATCGACGGGCCTAACCCCAGGAAAGCGCTGGACTGATCACCCGGTTCTCTCTTGGCTTCGCCCCGTCACCCTACAGACTCTGCTTCGTTTACTACCTCTTTCTGCACTCGACCTTCTGCTTTCTTCTTTTCTCTCTCGAACCACTAGACATTAATGTCTCGTTATCAGCTACGTAGCCGGGGTCCCTTGATGACCCCAGTGCCTCCGGCCCCTAATGTCGCTGCTCAGGTGCAGCAGACTGAACATGATGAGTCCCCTTTGACTAGCTCCAGGGATACTGACTCTTCCAGAAGAAACCTGGCTATGCTCGAGGATCGCTCCGCGAGCCTGAGTATTCGCACTGCCCTGCCACGACGTCGTGCTGCCAGCGACGCCGGGGTTATGCCGATACCCTCTCACCTTCGTGGGAGTGGTGGACGTACTTCCGCTTCATTGGAGTACGAAGATGCTGTGGAGTTCTCTCTCTATACAGCTGAACGTGATGGCCAAGCTGGTCAAGCGTATGACACGAGTTATGACTCGATGCCAGGGGAATGGCCGGATGGCAATCCCGAAGATGGCCTGCCCGACGACCGATCTGAGGGTCAGAACACGGCGCATGGCCTTGAACATGAGGGTAGACGTACCTTACATGTAGATGAAACTAGTATTGCTAGTACTGAATACAATGAAGCCAATAACGGTGAATTTGCCGAACCCGATTGGACTGATGAACAATTGCATGCATTTGAAGAAGCTGAACGCCAGCTTGAAGAATCTGAACGCGCCACTCTTGAACGGCGTAAGGCTCGTATGGAGGAATATCGTCGCCAACCTTCCCTCATACCCGTCCGAGTTCTGCCAGTGAAACATAAACCTGAATATGAGCCAGAGAGCGGTCCCTCTGGTCCGTCGACCTTTGCCAAGGGGAAGACTGTTGAATTTCGTGGTCGTGGTATACCCGGCCTCAATGAAGAAGAACTTGACCCTGATAATCAGCGTCGAGTTTTGGAACACTGGCAGTCCATTCAGAATGAGGACCCTGCTGTTCAAAGGGCAATATACGAAGGCATTGTGGCTTCTGAACTTTGGTCTAAATCTAATAAGGATAATGAGGAGAGTTTCACTACCTCTACCCCTTACAAACCAGAGAAACATAACGAAAAGCCTAAGCACAGTCGTACTGTTAGGATTGAGGATATCATTGATTATGATGACCCAATACCAGAGAAGTATGCAGATGCTGAGTGGATTGGACCCATTCCACCTGAACATAGTTTAATTGGTTCACAGGGAATTGCCTCTACAAGTAATAAGAAGGGCAAATCTAAGTCTGTGACACCACCATCAGCTAGCACAACCTCAGGTAATGTGCATAGCACTCCAATGGGTGTACCGGCTGACTTTGAACAGCCTCATCAATCATTGACTACCCCCATGAATGAACCATGGCGTGCTTCAAGCCAGGTGCCTCCCAATAGTTTCCTGGGACGAACTCTTCATCGAGGCAACAATGGTGAAAGAAGAAGGGGACAGGCGGTGCCATCGCCATCGCCATCTGGGTCTTCATCATCCTCCTCGTCTGATAGTGGTTCCTCTTCGGACAATGAGAGCTCATCTACTTCTAATGGAAAGAAGAAGAAGAAGCATCGCAAACGTAAATCTCATTCACATCGTAAGCATAAAGGCAAATCGAAAGATGTTCATTTACGCAGGCCCATTGATCCCAAGGTCTATTCAGGATCAGAGGATGTCAAGAAGGTTAATAGATTCATGCAAGATTGTGAATCATACCTTGAGGTTCTTGATGATGATCCAGTCCGAGATGTGTACAATATATCTCGTTTCCTTGATGGTACAGCCCGTGACTTCTACGATGTAGTTGTCAGTGGAAATTATGAGAAGTGGACATTAGGCACCTTCTTCCGAGAGATGTTTGACTATTGTTTTCCTATTGATTTCCGTGAAAAGATTCGGAAGGAGATTGAGAACTGCCGTCAAGGTGGACGGCGAGTGAAGGTGTTCACCCATGAACTGGAAAACCTGTACAACGTCCTGGGTGATGAATCTGACCGTGCCAAGGTTGTTAAACTGTGGAAGGGCCTTAACCTTGACATCACTGATATCCTGTCTTGGAAGAGTTTCTCCCAGGAAGTTCACTCTTGGGCTGTCATCGCTC